>NC_132926.1:19683325-20908325 GCF_047675955.1 Chlorocebus sabaeus
TGTTGAATGTACTTAGTGAATGAACACATTTCTGGAACTTTGTTTTCTAAAATTTTAGACATTTTGATATCTTTTAAATGATACTGTGCTTATTTGTGAGATATTCTATTATATTTTTGAAATAGAATCTGCAATTTAAAGACTTAAATGTTAGACATAAAACCATAAAAATCCTAGAAGAAAACCTAGGCAATTCCATTCAGGACATAGGCGTGGGCAAGGACTTCATGTCTAAAACACCAAAAGCAATGGCAACAAAAGCCAAAATTGACAAATGGGATCTAATTAAACTAAAGAGCTTCTGCACAGCAAAAGAAACTACCATCAGAGTGAACAGGCAACCTACAGAATGGAGAACATTTTTGCAATCTACTCATTCGACAAAGGGCTAATATCCAAAATCTACAAAGAACTCAAACAAATTTACAAGAAAAAAACAAACAACCCCATCAAAAAGTGGGCAAAGGATATGAACAGACGCTTCTCAAAAGAAGACATTTATGCAGCCAACAGACATATGAAAAAATGCTCATCATCACTGGCCATCAGAGAAATGCAAATCAAGACCACAATGAGATACCATCTCACACCAGTTAGAATGGCAATCATTAAAAAGTCAGGACACAACAGGTGCTGGAGAGCATGTGGAGAAATAGGAACGTTTTTATACTGTTAGTGGGACTGTAAACAAGTACAACCATTGTGGAAGACAGTGTGGCAATTCCTCAAGGATCTAGAACTAGAAATATCATTTGACCCAGCCATCCCATTACTGGGTATATACCCAAAGGATTATAAATCACGCTGCTATAAAGACACATGCACACATATGTTTACTGTGGCACTATTCACAATAGCAAAGACTTGGAACCAACCCGGGTGTCCATCAATGATAGGCTGGATTAAGAAAGTGTGGCACATATATACCATGGAATAGTATGCAGCCATAAAAAAGGATGAGTTCATGTCCTTTGTAGAGACATGGATGAAACTGGAAACCACCATTCTCAGCAAACTATTGCAAGAACAAAAAGCCAAACACTGCATCTTCTCACTCACAGGTGGGAATTGAACAATGAGAGCACTTGGACACAGGAAGGGGAACATCACACACCAGGGCCTGTCGTGGGGTGGTGGGAGAGGGGAGGGATAGCATTATACCTAATGTAAATGACGAGTTAATGGGTGCAGCACACCAACATGGCACATGTGTACATATGTAACAAACCTGCACATTGTGCACATGTACCCTAGAACTTAAAGTATAATAAAAAAAAACAAAAAACCAAAAAAATTTAAAAAAGGATTATTCAATAGATCTAAAAGTTAGTTTTACATTTAGTAAAAGAATTTGCATAGGAAGAGATTTTCTTACATTGCATTCCTGTGCCTAGAAAGAGACTGCCTTTAACATTAAAACCTAAAGGTATGGCATACTTTTTAAAATTCTATTTTAGGATCTTATAGCATATCCAAACTTACAAGCAAACAAGAAGATGATACTTAGGCTGTGCCCACGGGAGAACTTTTTTTTTTTTTTTTTTCCAGACAGAGCCTCACTCTGTCACCAGGCTGGAGTGCAGTGGCGTGATCTCAGCTCACTTGAACCTCTGCCTCGTGGGTTCAAGTGATTCTCCTGCCTCAGCCTCCCAAGTAGCTGGGACTACAGGTGCCTGCCACCACGCCCAGCTAATTTTTTGTTTTTAGTAGAGATGGGGTTTCACCATGTTGGCCAGAATGGTCTTCATCTCTTGACCTCGTGATCTGCCCACCTTGGCCTCCCAAAGTGCTGGGATTACAGGCATGAGCCTCTGCACCCGGCCCAGAACTACTCTTTTACATGTCCCAGACATAAATTTTATTCTGTCTGATCAAGAAATATTAGGTCATACTGTGATCAGCACTATTCACAATAGCAAACGTACACCCAAATATTAATAGGCAATTATCTTCCAGAAGATATATTGGTTTGATATTTCTGTATGTTTATCAATGACAAATTTATATGACTGAAATGTGATGGTCAAGTGGATAGAACCTTCTAGTTGGGAAGGCCTTCTTGAAGTTTAATCTGTAGACATAATCTTTAAATTTGTGAAGGTGGACACAAAATTCTTTCTCATTCAGTGAAATAATGATTTTGAGATGCTATATCTACAACTTTGGTGGCTACTGAGGATTCCTTCTTCAACCCATTATTGTTGTTACCAAGTGTCTATCACCTTTTAATGATATTCTCTCTTGACTTGAAAAAGCACAACCCTTAAAGGTTTTATATAATTTTTTTTTTTCTGGCAAATGACTTCACCTTCTTTGAGGTTAGCATGATTGTAAGAGATAATTACACACACACACAGAAATATGTGTATATAAATATGTGTGTGTGTGTATGTATACATATTTGTGTATATATATACAAATACATACATGTATACACACACATATACACACATCAGCTCACAATTCCACTCATTGGATGTTAACTACTTTGAATGTTTATCTCTTGAAGATAATTCTTAGAACAATTCAAGAGGCAATCCAATTCTGTTTTAATTTATAGATCATTAAATGTTGCTAGAAAGAAGCAAGAGAGTCATTATAAATATAAACTGCCTCATAACTATATTGACCCAACATCTAACAACATTGACCTACTTGCAGTGTATATTTAATTAAAATAACATTAGACAGAACAAAATTAACTTTAGAGTATAACTGAAGCAAATGGCTATAATAAATACAATTATCTATTACCTAGTTTCACATCATTGAAAGACTTTTATCAATATATCTTCTGGAAGATAATTGCCTATTAATATTTGGGTGTAAAATATTTCTCATGAACATTTAATGTTTCCTTACCATCAGGATAATAGGGGATTTTTCAGTCTGAATGTTTTTAATATGATTTACAAAGGAGGTAGTTTAATGACTAAATAATTCTTCATAATACATGAAAGAAAAATAATCACTTGAGATTTAAATTAAAACCCTTAAATTAAAAAAAAATGGCAGAAAAATTTGTTTCCAAACTTTCTAATGAAGGAGAGTGAAAAATAAGCATAATCAGCATAGAAAATGTAGGTGGGGCTGGGTGCAGTGGCTCACACCTGTAATCCCAGCACTTTGGGAGGCTGAGGTGGGGGGATGACTTGACATCAGGAGTTAGAGACCAGCCTGACCAACATGGTGAAAACCCATCTCTACTGAAAATACAGAAGTTAGCCAGGCATGATGGTGGGTGCCTATAAACCCAGCGACTCGGGAGGCTGAGGCAGTAGCATTGCTGACATGGAGGTTTCAGCGAGCCAAAATGGTACCCCTGTACCCCAGCCTGGGCAACAGAGTGAGACTGTCTCCACACACAAAAAATGAAAGTCATTCTGCTATGAAGACACATGCACATGTACGTTTATTACAGCACTGTTCACAATAGCAAAGACTTGGAACCAACCCAAATGCCCATCAGTGATAGACTGGATAAAGAAAATGTGACACATATACACCATAGAATACTATGCAGTCATAAAAAAGGATGAGTTAATGTCCTTTGCAGGGACACAGATGAAGCAGGAAACCATCATTCTCAGCAAACTAACACAAGAACAGAAAACCAAACACCACATGTTCTCACTCATAAGTGAGAGTTGAAGAATGAGAACACATGGACACAGGGAGGGGAACATCACACACCAGGGCCTGTAGGGGAATAGGGGGGGCTAGGGGAGGGATAGCATTAGGAGAAATACCTAATGCAGATGATGGGTTGATGCGTGCAGCAAACCAATATGGTACTTGTATACCTATGTAACAAACCTGCACGTTCTGCACATGTATCCCAGAACTTAAAGTATAATAAAAAAATTAAAATGTATTGAAAATGTATGTGGGTGTACTTATGCACAAAAGAAATTGGACAATTCAACTCATTTCCATTTCCTAAAGGCAACAATAGAGCAATTTGGTTTAGCTGTAATACTATGTCAGAAAGTAAATGTTACCAGAATTTAGGAGAAAAAGGGATGCCAAAAAGCTTTTGATTGTGATAAAAGTTCTTTTATTTTGGTAGTAGAACAGAGCAGTCTAAGGCTATTTAAATGTCATAGTTCCTTTAGTTCATAAGCATTTCTGGACTCTCTCCTTAAAAAGAATTTCACAGTAAGTAAATTGTAACATCGACAATATCACTCCTTCTTGGTTTAAGCATGGCAGGCTAGTGCCTTTGCTGCTGCCTAGGGTTTTATTTGTTTTTAAATGCATATAGGTAGATACAAATTAAAATGTAAAAAGGTGAGCAATTTGGTCACTTGGTTGTAACTATTATATAAGAGGACTGAATTTTACCCTATGAGGACGGAATGCAAAACTAGTAGAAGAAATGTAGCTCTTTAAATGTCTGAAAACTTCTCATTCAGAGTTACTTTGGACCAACTGAAAACAGAAGAGGTGATACATCATCATGAGCTCCTGAGGTTCTGGGAGGATTCCAGATTCTTTTCCTCAGTGCACACTGGAAACATCCCAAGGTAGAGAAAGAATTCCATTTGGACACATGCTAGTACTAGCAAAATGTACTTTAACTATATAGACTAACACAGAAGTTAGTACTAATAATTCTGCAGGATCGATGTTTCCAAGATGGTGGGAAGTGGCTGGAGAGTAGGAAAACTATGATCTCAAGGAAGTGAAGTGATAGTAATGTACCCTTGTTAAAAGAAACAATAATGTATTCTACAGGAGACTACACCCATCTTACTTACCACTGGAAACCCATGCCTAGCATGACTAGCACAGAGTAAGTGTTCAAAAAATGTTTGACAACACAAACCTGCCATCATAATAAGGAATCACGACCTTATTGTTATCACTGATCGTTCTTCATGATATTTTGATCATGCCCCACATGTGCCTTCTCTCTTCCAGGAGGAGCTTAAAACCATGGCCGGCCTGGCTGGGCGCGGAGGCTCACACCTGTAATCCCAGCACTTTGGGAGCCCTAGGCGGGTGGATCACGAGGTCAGGAGTTCAAGACCAGCCTGGCCAATATGGTGAAACCCCGTTTCTACTAAAACTACAAAAGTTAGCCGGTGTGGTGGCGGGAGCCTGTCATCCCAGCTACTCAGGGGGCTGAGGCAGAGAATTGCTTGAACCCAGGAGGCGGAGGCTCCAGTGAGCCGAGATCACGCCACTGCATTCCTATCTGGGCGACAGAGCGAGACTCTGTCTCAAAAAACAACCGGAAAACAAACAAAACATGGTTGGACTGGGGTAAAGGGAAGAAGATGAATCTAAAGGCCTGAGGAAGTCTTAAAGGAGGAAGTAATAGTAAAAGTTCTCCAGTTTTCAGACACAAACATTTCTCCAGAAGATTGGACCGTAGCTGTTTGCTGCAGTTGAGAAATGGATCACTGAGTATGCTTTACTAGCTCATTGACAATTAAAATGACAGTGATTACTTAAGTACATAATGAGATTTCCTGATTCCAAGCATAGTACCTAGAAGTTTCTAAATATGGTGATATAAAGCACAGACATCTTTTGAGTAATTGCTACTTGGGCTTTCCTTCCAATTCCAGCTCCTGAGGAAGAGGACCAAAGAATGCAGACGGCAAATATGAACAAAATTTTGCAAAAGTTCTGGGGTTGCAGCCCTGCGGGATTTTCAGTTGCTTTTAATTAAATTTTTATTGTTTTAAATATCCTGTTAAATTTAAAACTCCTCATATAACCATTTTCCCCTTTATGTGATTCAGATGTTTATTAGTAAAAATATTCTACATAATGTATAATGCTTGATAATTATATTCCTAATATTTATTTTATATATTTTTACATAGCAAATATTTTATATAGATATTTATATAGATATTAACTTTTAATACCCCAAATTAAAAATAGAATTAATATAAAATATAATGTGCATGTCTAAGTCACTAAGAATGGGTGTTCTTAGTTGTTGATGGAAAGCAAAACCGAATGGAAAATAATATTTATCAGCTAGAAATATATGATTTATCATTCCTTCAGTGGGATGAGTATTTATCTTCTGTGAGTTTCCAGGTCATGTTAGCTGTTTGACCTCATTGATTTGCTTGGAGTCTTACTAAATTGAAAACAGCAGCAGCACAAAATTTGCTTTCCAATAAGATCCTGGCAATTTTGATGATGGACCCTTTTTCATAGTTTAACAAAACTCATACTCTAGCAAGTGACTTTGCTGTTATACTGGTGTAGATTTCTCATGACCACTGAAAAATTCTGGAATATATGCAGCTTTTGAAATATTTTATTATGTTCTTTTTGTTGTAAATTTGAATGAATCCAGCCAACAACCTTGAATTAGCTTCTAAATTAAGCTCACATTTTTTTCTTCATGTGGCCTTTCCTGAGCCTTCCTCTACAGGTCAATGCCTTACAGCTGTAAGAGGTTCCCAGGGCAGCTGTAAGCAATGACTACAAATGGGTGGCTTAAAACAATAGAAACTGGCCGGGCGCGGTGGCTGGTGGCTTACGCCTGTAATCCTAGGACTTTGGGAGATTGAGGCGGGCAGATTGCCTGAGGTCGAGAGTTTGAGACCAGCCTGGCCAATATGGTAAAACCCCGTCTCTACTAAAAATACAAACAATTCACTGGGTGTCGTGGCAGGCATCTGTAAGCCCAGCCACTTGGGAGGCTAAGGCAGGAGAATCGCTTGAACCCAGGAGGTGGAGTTTGCAGTGAGCCCGAGATCGTGCCATTGCACTGCAGCCTGGGCAGCAAGAGCAAAACTCGGTCTCAAAAAAAAAAAAAAAAAAAAAAAGAGAAAAAAGAAAACAAAAAACATAAATGAATTCACAAATGCTTTAGGAGGGAAGAAATCGGAAATCCAGATGTTGGCAGGATTCGTTCCTTCTGGAGGCTTTGAGGGAAAGTCTGTTCCATGCTCGTCTCCTGGTTTCTGCTGGGTGCCAGAAATCTTGGGCATTGCTTGGCTTGTAGCTGCATGGCTCTGATTCCTGCCACTCTAATGCCTTCTTCTCTGTATGCCCTCTCTTCTTTCTGTAGGAACACCGGTCATTAAAATTAGGGCTCACCCTAGTCCAGCCTGACCTCATTTTAACCAATTATATCAGCAAAGACCTTATTTCCAAACAAGGCCACATTCCACATTCTAAGGTTCCAGGTGAACAAGAATTTTGGGAGGTTACTATCCTACTGCTACTCTGTACATTGGATTCTTCTTCAGAGTTAAACAAACCTCAGACTGTGTCAATTCTCTGGAGCGGATTTCTCATTACCACTGGAGCAGTCTACAGTCCATAAAATATACTGTGACTCTCTGTTGGGACAGAGCCCGGTTTCTGTACTTCGATAACATCCGTGTGCAAATTTATCTTATCAGTTACCATTCCAAAACAAAATCATTTCCATACCTTTTTTTTTCCCCCTTTAGAATGCAAGATTTTTGAGGAATGGTAATACAGTGGCACTATTGAAATCTCATATTTCAGCACCTGTCCAGAATACACAGGCAAAATGTTGACATTGTTTACTGAATTGTTCATTTATTTATCTTTGCATTTATTTAATACCTTTGAATTATTCAAATACTTACTGAACGCCTACTATGTGATGCCATAATCAATATAGCAATGGGAGAAGATAATAATCTATTTTTCATCACATATCTGTTTTGGATCACACTTCTATTTAAACATTTGTTCAACAGTTTCCTGGAAAGTATGCATATGTATAAATAGTTTAGCATACAATTCGACAGAGTTTATAGACCCAGAGATCTGTGAATTCTTGTTTAAAAATTCCTGGCATTTGTCCTATGTAAACTATTTATCTTGCTTTAATTTTCTCATTCTCAGAATATTTGCAAGGCTCCTCATAATATATTATACTTGTCTTATCAGTTGGAATCCCTTTGGCATAACAGAAATCTCAACTAGTATCTCATTAGACCAGTATAGTTTACTTTTTCTCACTTAAATCTTTTGGAAATCAGAAAATGACACCCTGAAATGAAGGCATCAGAAGCATCCTCAGGAGCAAAAGTTTTTCACTGACATTCACCTGCCCTCCTATATCTGGCCCCTTGTGTCCCCTGAGGCTAGCCATAGAAACTACAATCTTTCTTCCCCAAGGTGGGTCATAGAAACCAGAACCCCTTTTCCCCAAAGCCAGCCATAAAACCTAAGAACGTTACTCAAATTTTCCGCTCTGCCTTTCTGTGCAAACGTGGACCTAAAGAAATTATCTGACCTACATTTTTTGAGGGTCCTGCCCCATACCTGAAAGGAAAAACTGCTTCACAGACAAGCCAGGAAGAATCTAACCAGTCAGTATTTTGGGGGCTTCCCTGTTCCGTCTATTAGCATTAGATCTTACCCTTTTTGCCCAATCATATTTCTATATGGCTGTTTATACTTTGTTGAACCCAAATATAAAAATGGAGTTTCCCTTGTATCTTTGAGATCTTCTGAAGGCTCCTATGTCAAATGAAAGCATGATCAAATACATTTGTATTTGTTTTATCGTGTTAATGTGTCTTTTATCGGTGATTTTCAGTGACTCAGAGGGCAAAAGGGGCGCTTTCTTCTTGGCCCTACAAAACTAATTGTAGAGGTTGGCAGTTGCTGATATTCGTTCAGTTCCTCAATGATTTTATCCAAACCCAACACCTTTCAAATATCTACTCTCCCTTCCTTAGGCAAGGTATTGACTTTGACAGCATGATTTCATTCAAATAGAGGAAGCAGTGGTTGGCTAAGAAAGTAATCCTACCTTCTTTTACTCCTCTTAGAGGGCAAAATTCTTTCCATTAACACGCTGGAAGACTTCCTGTTCGGTGGAATTAGCCAGAAGAGAGTAACATAGAAACCTCTGGGTGCAAGCAATACTGGAAGATTAATATCTACCCATGACCAGATTTAATCTATAGTTAGATCTATAATACAGAAATCTGCATTTCTTTTAAAAATAGAAATCAGAGTTTCTTATTTTCTCATCCTGAGAATGCAGCAAACAAAGTTTTCTATTGTCTCCACTTCTAAAAGCTGATTAACAATAAAGATAGGAGTAGAAATGCAGCTAGCACCTTCTTGACCAGAGCTGCTCTTACCTTATAACATTGAGTTTCCAAAGCAGTTCAATGATGAGAAGAAACTGGCAAGATTAGCACTTTTAGAATGGAATTTGAACAATAATTATTAATGTTTCTAAATTTCCTTCGAGAAAAACATGCACATGCATAGTAGCAGGTGTTTTCCTTCTGATCAGCATTCATTACTGTCTCTTCAGGTAACCTCAATTTAATTTTGCGTTGTGGAATCACCATTCTCTCATATTCATGATTTTAAGGATTCTGATTCTGAGCTTACCCTATTAGTCCAGGAATTGACAAGTGAGCCACATCTGGCCAATTACCACAATCCACCTCTCACCCATCAGTATTTGCTTTTGATATGCACAATATCAGGAAAATAAGACGCGAATCTGTAACTTTGGCTGAAACTATCTGGAAGTAGACACAATCTGATATGGTCTGGATATTTGTCCCCACCCCAATCTCATGTTGAAATGTAATTCCAGTGTTGGAGGTGATGCCTGGTGGCACGTATTTCAGTCATAGAGGTAGATCCTTCATAGCTTGGTGCTGTCCTCATGACAGAGAGTTCTGGAGAGCTGGTTGCTTTAAGGTGTGGCACCTCCCCTCCCTCTCTTCCTCCTGCTTTCACCATGTGAAGTGTCTGCTCCTGCTTCACCTCCTGTCTGCCATGAGCAAAAGCTCCCTGAGGCCTCCCCAGAAGCCAAGCACCATGCGTCCTGCGCAGCCTGCAGAACCATGAGCCAGTTAATTCTCCTTTCTTTATAAATGACTCAGTCTCAGATATTTCCTTATAGTAATGCAAGAATGGCCTAATATGCAATCTTTGTGCTAATATTGCTAAATTAGTGGAGTAGACAAGGCTGAATGACAACTTGGCAATAACTCAAGGGAATGAGGAGGAGAAGAAAGAGAGACTCCTTTATTTACTGAACATTAGTTATACTACAGGCAGTATTTGAAGTGTTTTACATAAAGTATCTTATGCAGTCTTCCTACAATTCTATAAAGTAACACTATTGCTTTGATTTTCAAGTGAGATTTAAGAGATGAAGTGACTCATCCAAGATTACACAGTCCCAAGAAAGAATCTGAACTCGTATCTCTGGAATATGGAGATTTTTTTTTTTTAACCATCTCCTTCCATTCTGAGTATTGATAACTTAAGAATGAATATATATATATATATATTTATGCACATGGTAAAGTTAGTATGATATATTGAGATAGAATTATGTATAGTGTAGTGTTTCTTTGTTACATTATATAAACTGCATTGATCCTGATAGGGGGTTTCATCTCTGATCGGAGAATGTTTCCAATGACCAAATTTGTGACTATGAAATAACTCTCTTCTATGGTTTGCTGGCCCAAATGGACATTGCCAGTTGTCCTCCATGTAAGAATAATTGGGTAGCATAGCTACTGACAACCACATTTGGGTTAATAAAACCATCATCCACCCACTTGCTCAGCATAAAATCTAGGGTCCTTTAACTCCTTCTTCCTTTTCTCTTATTGCTTACATCCATCAGCAAGTCACGTCTATTTTACATCCAACATATATTTTGTATTTATTTACCCCAGTCTCCTCTGCTGGCCCTAGTCATATGGCTATTCTAGTGGAAATACTGCAACAACCTGCCTCTCGCAGTTGATGCTCCTGCTGTGCTGTTGCATCCTTTAGTTCATCCTTCACAAAGTCACTTGAGTGATCTACAAATAGAAATCAGATTGTTTCACTGCCCTCTTTAAAATGCTCCAAATGGTTTCAAATTGCAATTAGAATAAAGTCCTAATGTATTACCATGTCTACCAGACTCTAATGTCATCCTTCTACCTGCCCCTAAATTCACCCCATCATTCTCTTTCTCCTTCCTACACTGTAGCAACCCTAGCCTTTTATTTCCTTTTCCTTTTTTTTCTTTTCTTTTAATTTCTTAAGCACACTGAAGTTGTCTCTGTTTTGGGGATTTTGCATTTGCTGTTCTCTCTTCTTAAAATTCTGTACTCCTTTGTCTTTGTAAAGCTAATGCCTACTCATCATTTAGCTGTCAGCTCAAGTGTCACCCCTGTGGATGACTTTTCTGAGCACCCTACCCCAAATAACCCAGTGTGTGAGTCACCTCTCTCCCACTAGCCTGTTTTATTTTCTTCATAGAATATGCCACTATTTGAAATTGTCTTATTTATGTATTTGTTTATGTTTTTCCTTGTCTTCCTTCCTTTCAACTTACTCAAGTCCCAGAATACTTGAAGTCTCGTGAGGGTAGGGACCTGCTTTGCCTTGTGCATAGAACAGTGTCTAACATTCACTGTATGCTAAATAATAATTATTGAATGAATGAATTGGATTTGGAATGAAAATCAGTGAGAATCAACATGAAAAGTTGATCTGAGTCCATTTCTCAGTATTTGTTTACCTCTTGTTATGCATGTATGCATTTATTCTGCTTTGGATACAACTGGGAAAACACAATTGTCAAAATATTGAACCTCAAAATATATTTTGATATATTTTGAAGTGGCTGTTCAGAGGGACTGCAGACAGTAGTAACCCTACAAAGCTGACTTTTGTGGGAGAGAATTGCATCTGCAGTGAAAATCTGCATGGGCGTTGCCAGTCTTTCTCTGAGGCCCTCCCTTCTCTAACTCTGGAAAAGGTCAAGTAAGAGTCTGACACTTTTAAAGGTCTGAAAGAAATATTTACCATCTGGTCTCTCTGAGGGCTGCTATCTGTGAGGTTTTGTCTATATAACAGGAGAAGTTGTGCTGGCCAGACCTCCTCTTCTCCCTCTCCCATAACCTGTTTTACCACCACAAACTGTTTTGCCACGTTTCCAGCCCCCGTTCTTTTTGTAATCTCAAGATGGTGTAAAAGCGTCAACCATCTGGCCATTTCTTAGAGTTGTCATATTTAGTATAACTTCTGTGCACACATGTGCACATAACAATGTGGATGCCTTTTCCCTATTAATCTGTGTATTATCAGTTTGTTTTATGGACTCAAATTATTGAAACTTTAAAGGAAAAATGTAAACCTCTTTACACAACTGAGGGAGCCACAGAGCTCTGTGAAAATGTGACTGTAGGAGAAAAAGGCCATCTATCCTGCCTTACTTGTGTAGCCCTATTCCTTTGAACCCAAATGTTCAATATGAAAATCAAAGAAGAAAGCTTGTATTTGAAAGTGAAATCTCTACAGCGAGGATTAGCATGTTGTTGACATTTGTACCTAAAATTTCTTTCCCAGAAATGAACAATCAGCAGGGGTGAAGGACAAAGGGTCACACAGTTTCCATCAATAGCATCCACCATACTTAATTTTTTTCTTGGCTCAAATATATTCAATTTTAGAATCATCATTACATCAAAAATATCCCCTGCCTCTAAAAGATGGTGTATACACACACCCCCGACAGACACACACTAGAAATGAATGTTTTGTAAAGCCTAATAGGTTACATTGTATCTCGCTATTTTCATAATGTCACAGTACAGCATTTCTTTAATTTTGGACTAAAAATAAAATGTTTTATTAATCAGCAAAATGAGGTTATTCATTGCGGATGGTTATCATGTTCATGGAGACACATGGCTTAAAGTTAATTATAGATAGATTTCAACTCTAATCTGTTGGTTATCCAAAATTTATTCCAACCACTTGCAGAGTTTTCCATAGAAATAATACCGTGAAACAAATCATGAGTGTATCAGTGCTGTTCAATAGAGCTCTCAATAATAATGGAAATATTCTGTATTTGCACTGTCCATATATGACAGCCACTAGGCACATGTGGCTACTGAGCACTGAAAAGATGACTAGCATAATTGGGTAACTGATTTTTTTTTTTTTTTTTTTTTTTTTTTTGAGACAGAATCTCACTGTGTCACCCAGGCTGGAGTGCAGTGACACGATCTTGGCTCACTGCAACCTCCACCTCCCAAGTTCAAGTGATTCTCCTGCCTCAGCCTCCCAAGTAGCTGGGATTACAGGCAGGTGCCACTATGCCCAACTAATTTTTGTATTTTTAGTAAAGACAGGGATTCACCATGCTGGCCAGACTGGTCTCGAACACCTGACCTCATTATCCACCTGCTGATTTTTAAATTTTATTTAACTTTAATTAATTTAATTTAAATAGCCCTGTGTGGCTAGTGACTTCTGCGTTAGATAGCACAGATAGATAACAATATCCTTAATGAAACTATACATTCAGAACTGGACAGTATGAATTAAACTATCTACAAAGATGTTACCTTACCAAAGATCATGCAATTACCTTTTTCATAGAATATTTGCATTTTGACTGTAAGAACAAATTTGAACAAATAGGCCACAGTCATCTCCTGAAATTCATGGACCCCTCTTGCTTATATAAAGAATTCCAGGAACTAGAGGTTAATCACAAACTGGTAACTGGTAATAACGATTCCAAGAGGTACTGTATGCTTTAGTCAATCATCCTGTCACTAATTTTTGTTCACCCATGGTGTTTCTATATGAATAGACTGAGACTGCCTTGCTATATCTCTTCAGTTTATCCTTAAAAATCTGCTTGTAGGCCGGGCGCGGTGGCTCACGCCTGTAATCCCAGCACTTTGGGAGGCCGAGACGGGCGGATCACGAGGTCAGGAGATCGAGACCATCCTGGCTAACACGGTGAAACCCCGTCTCTACTAAAAAATACAAAAAACTAGCCGGGCGAGGTGGCGGGCGCCTGTAGTCCCAGCTACTCGGGAGGCTGAGGCAGGAGAATGGCGTAAACCCGGGAGACGGAGCTTGCAGTGAGCTGAGATCCGGCCACTGCACTCTAGCCTGGGTGACAGAGCGAGACTCCGTCTCAAAAAAAAAAAAAAAATCTGCTTGTAGCTGCCCCAACTTGGAGCACCTCTCAAACTTAATGTATAAGTGTGTTTTCTGGGTGCAATCCTCAAATTTGGCTCAAATAAGCTCTCCACTTATGTTAATTTTGCCTCACTTTTTCCTTTTAGTCGACAGCTGTTATTGTCAAACCATCATCTACATTGGTAAGTTATGTGTGATAATCAGGTACGCTGAAAGGGCAATAGGGGAGAGTTTGGAAGCAAAGGGCCCTTCTATGATACAGTGGAGTCATATACTAGTAGATTTACATTATGTATTTACTTTAGAACTTAAACTCTTACAACAGTTAATAAATCTATTAAATATATTCAGATATGAAGACAATATTAAAACTGGCCAACCGATGTGCAAGGACAAACACTTCAGAATCCTTTACTCACCCTCCACCTCTTACCTCTAGGAACTTCGTAATTGTATTTAAAGCAAAATGATTAGATTTTTATACATCTGCATATAGATCTTCTATTTTTCTTTCCTTTGTCTACTTCAGTGTTTCTCAACTTTTAGTAAGCAAATTATTTTATGGACTAGGTTGAGTACACAGAATTATGTGAACTGTATTTTACAGGTAATTTAAGGGCAATTTTTTACGTAATTGATTCTTGCCCTCTGTGCTGAGTTGACTAACTTCTATGTGACTCTTCTACCTCTTTCAATGCTTAATCCTTGCCCTTTTGTTAAAAATTATTTCCCCCAAAGGTTATGAAGTAGATCAAGTGAGTGTTGCTTTAACCACATTTAAAGCATTTTAAAAAAATTCAAACCTGCAATTATCTGATTTTTCAAAGAGTTTGTATACCCAAAGGCCTAATTGCTAAAAGCAGAGTTTCAAATAACCTAATACACTTCAAGCTTCTGAATGCTGAACGATACTATCTATTTCCATCTCTCTCTTTTTTAATGTGTGTCAGGCCAGCAGAAGCTATACATTTTTAGAATCTTTTCACAGACAACTTATGAAAAATTTTCTTTGATTTTTAATTGCAGAAAAGTGAGTATTCCTTTTTCTACTTCTTGGACTTTTAAAATAAGTTTCTTAATCTCTGCTTACCTAGAAATCATATTAGATAATTTAAGATTGTTCAATGATTCATCTCTTTATATAAATTAGTAAATTCCTCAGCATCATGCTGGAGGCTATTTGGGAAGCAAAACAAAATCTGGTAATCATACCAATATTTAGACATTTTACAATATAGTTGTCACAAAGTAATCATAGATGAAATAAATGTGAATAATTTTAGGGCTTGGTTTATAAGTTACCAACTATTTTACAAGTCTACTTGTGTCAAAGTGTTTAAATCAGTGATTTTTTACAAACATATCCTTGTTTTGTAAATCCTCTTGCAGGTTAACAAATTCTGATCAACATGTGAAATATAATTTGTACTTCTGAACATACACACACACACACACACACACACACAGAGAGAGAGGGAGAGAAAGAGAGAGAATTGGTATTTCTCTGACAGAAAGTTTTGCTTGTATTCTTAAAGATGGATGTTTACCAAGAACTTACATTTAGAAAAAATACTTGGATAATTAAATGAGAATAGCCCAAGTCTTACCATCTTGAAGAAACCCAAAGTAATCACATTCCTCTGTACTCAAGTGTGTCTGCATCGTTCATTTGACACTGTCTTAAATTCTTCTACAGTGCCGTATGCAACTGTGCTCGCTTTTTGACAAAAGCAAATACTTCTTTGTGTCTTCTTGCTTTGAATACCAAATGGTAAGATGGGCGAGAGAAGAGACATAGTGGCTCATGTTCTTGAACAATTCCAAAAAGTGTAGGTTCATGTTACACACAGGGTCATCCATGTTCATCTTCAAGGGCTCCTACTCCTTAGTGATATCATGCATACATTTCCTAATAAAATTAATTTTTCTGTCTTCATTTCTTGGCTTAGGTCTTATTTTCTGATTATGCCACGATTTATCAACTTATTTTACAAATACTATTAAGTACTTTTGATATACCAGCAATTTTACTAGGTATTTTTAAATGGTTGTTGCCTGGAAGGAATTCATAGTGTAGTGACGTTATCTTTTCATTTATTATTCCACAGTCTTATTTACCTTCTTTATCACTTTGATTTATAAGACTATCATAGATATTTACTGAGCACTTACTAGAAGCTCAGTATTTACTGAATAAAAGAAAATAGAAATGTGCAGGACACTGTGCTAGGCCCTGAAGTTTAAAAAATCAATTATGTTGCCTGTGTGTTGAAGTGGAGTTCTGAAACTGCAACCACACTATGAAGCCGGGAATTATTTTTATTTTTTCTGTAATATGAGAAAACATTATTCCTTCCATTCTCCCTAGAAAAAGACACAAAAGACAAACAAATCTAATGAATGAAACTTTAATATGGCTTCAAAACTCATTGCATTTACTCAGAAGAGAGGCTGTGTTCTTTAGGTTTTCAGTCTCAGGACTCAGAAATCAGATTGAAAAAGAAATAATTCCATTACCACCACCTATGTTTTTCTGACCCAGATAGCTGTTACACAGCATGTCATCCCTCCATGTGACCCTACCTATGCAGAATTGCTGCTCCTTGAGATAGATTTAACCTTTATTACTGGGGTAAGTGCACTTTTCAAGCTGTAGCACAGAAATGCTCTTCCAAGGGAAGTCAAGAGCAATAAGGACTCTATGTTGAGTGAGGAATTAGGGGATAAGGATGGCTTTATGAATTTTTAAATATCTTTGGCATTTTTTTTAAGCTAAGAGAAAAATCTGGTTCTCTATTTAAAAAGGATTCTTAACATAAAGAAGAGTCTGTATTAGATATTCCTAACCTTTTTCTACCTTTTAGTAATCCTACAACATTTTATTTGTGTAATTGTCCAATAACCTTTATTGAACTGTAGTAAGAAGCCAAGCATTGAAGACCTAATCCTTGTTCTTAAAGAGCTCCCATCATGCTTGAGGGAATATCGTATGTGGCAGGGTTTCTGACACCATAAATCAGATTCACATTCACTAAAATTTAGAGCTAAGCAACCCGTAACAACTCTGTAATAATGATTTGCATCTAATGCCATACATGGGGAAAATGGCTTAAACTGTGTTAGCAACAGGTTTAAACAGAAACAGGTTTGACTATTGTACTGTGGGCTGGGGAGATAGGAGATAATGGTATTCCCATTGCAAAGAGGGTATAAAGGAATATGTGGGCCAACTCAATAAACTAGACTTCACAATGGAACATGAGCTTCAGACAAGTGGATTCTTGAACACTAAATGGTGACTGGTCCTGATGTGATCAAGAAAAATGAGTGATTTTTTTTTTTGCGGGGGGAAGAAGGTTTGTTAGCTAAAAGTTTTAATCACTTACAAGGACTCATTGAGATGCTGAGTACTTCACTGTGTGGGTAACCCAGTGTTAAAGGGCATCTCATTTAGTTAGAGATTGTTGAAATGCTGTGGAGAACTGAAGCATAAGTGAGGGGCATCAGCAGCATCAAAATTGGAATATTATTTGTAAGTCAATATAAGTTCAGGGAAGTTCCAAAAATATAACGTGGGAGAGATTTTAAGGAATTATATTTGCCATGTGTACAGAAGAGGATGAGGAGTCAGTACCAATTGGGTAGTACATTCAAGAGTTAGCGGGATGTGGAGACATTAGGATAATACGTGAAAAATTATGTATAACTATTCACTGGTAGTTTTCTAATCAGCACATTCCTACCCGTGAGTTGTTTTACTGTGAATTGGACTAATCTGGGCCACCTAGGCCCCATTATCTTTACTGGTATTCCTGCTCACATTCTTAAAAGATTCACCACACATAATTGAAATCACTTTCACTTTCTTCACCCACACTAACAAACCTGAAAGATCCAATACAAAGACCAATATGATAGAACTTCAGATCCAAGAAGAGAGTTTAGGCAGTGGTGAACAGGAAGACACAAATACTAGTGTTACACAATGGAGAATAATTAGTGAGAGAGACAGAGAGGGAGGGGGAGAGAGAGAGAGAGAGAGAGAGAGAATGATTATGCACTTGCTAAAAAATGGACTTCTAAACTGATGAAGAATCAACCGAGGTAATAAACAATATTACATCCAGAAAATTCCTCAGTTTGATAACAAATTCATGATGCAAGAAAAAACAACCCACAAGAATAACAAGTAAAAGATCATGTTGTGATTTCTTTTAATGACAAAAAAATTAACATTTAACTTAATGACCTCCAAGAGGATAATGATTTTTTAAGTAGCATTGTAAGAATTATTTGGAAAATATCTGAAAGAATTGTCAAAATAAAAAGGTGACAATAAATTTAGTTTGAAGATCTTAACTGGATTTTATTTATAATTCTACAATCAGGCAACATTTTATTTTATAAAATAGAGTAAATGTTCTGATGAGCTAAGCAGAGGAGTTTGGCTTTATAGGCAGAAAAGAACTGAAGAAAGCAGAAACAGAAAACAAATAGTGGAATGCTCAATTCCAAGTTACTTTCCCTATGGGGTTAAAACACATGTGGGCTTCCTTGTTAAAATGACTCATGTTTCCTGGAATCTATGGATTTGGGGAAAAGTAATTCCAGTTCATTACATGGCACTTTATACAAGTGATTCCATTCAGGTGTAGCTGGTCTGATGGGGCCTAGTGCAGGAGCCTAAAACAATGGCCTCCCATAAATTTGTTTTGCAGTGTTAAGAAAAACATAAAAGCAACCATAGTATTAAAGAATTCATTTCTGATAAACAAATTTCTTGGTTCTTGAAATCTTATGAATTTCCCCCAATAGTTCTGAACTGAGGAATGCTGTGCTCAACTCTATCCTCTTTGAAGTCTTTTTCAATCTTTATCAGCCACCTAATGTAGTTTGGAAAATGTGTGCATTTCTTATTCAGCAAAATATCCATGAGAAATTTTGCCACTATAGTTTAGGGAACATCTCTATTTATGACTCTTAGAAACTCGGGGAATAAATTTTAATCCAATTCATTGGAATCTTGAAATGACTACTTTGGGGGTTGTGTGTGTGTGTGTGTCCATTGTCCTTTCTAGTTAACCCTAGCTACACATTGGCAGCACCTGGGGAACTCTGAAATAATACCAATGTGTGGGTGTCGTCACCAGAAAATCTTGACTTTTGTTTGTTCAGTTCATTCACTGAGATCTGGACGCGAGTACTTTCTTAAAAACTCCTCATGGGTTTTTTGTATTCTGTTATGGTTGAGAAACCCTGTTTTAGAGGAAAACAATTTTCATTTGATCTTATAATCCTGAACAGTTTCCCAATGCTGATTAATTATATTTCTGTATGGTTTAAATTGTCAGGGTCATGGTAGAAATGAGTTCTTGTAGGAGCCATCTCTGTTTTAATCTCATTCCTAGTGATATTTTTATAGAAGAATCTTTAAAACCAGTAAGCATGATCTAAAGTTAGTTACCAAAGGTCAATGTGAGAATGGTCTTTTAGTTTATTTGTCTCAATAATTATTATCATGCATTACTTTGGAAAGTTATTGGAACAGAAGGTTCACCTGCAACATCCCTTGATTTGACCACATTAAACAGTTGTGCATAAAAAAGTGATGTTTCTATTTTAAAAATTGAGAAACTGAACAAAAACATACTGACTTGTGTCTAAACAAGTCATATCTTTAGAGTTCATTATGATTCATTAAAATTGCTTCAAGACCTACTTTGCTGAAAGGAATTAGCTTCATATTGACATAAACCAATAGAAGAGGTTGAGATTGGCAGTTAATGCAAAATGTTAATTAGAAGGGCAGAAGAGTCATATAGATGAGAACAGAAATTAAATGTCACAAAGAAAAATCTTCTAAGTTTAGAGACAGAAGCATTTACATGTAATATGACTTCTGCTTCTGATTCTTAAATACCTTTTTCCCTAATAGCTTCTTTCTTAATACCTGATTGCACTTGACTTTTTGGTGCACCTTGGCTGATTAGCAAACTGGCTTCATCGGGATGAAAATGTGTGTGTTTTTCAGGAGGAGAGGTGTTGCAAGAGGCGTCAAGAAAAATAAAATATTTCTGCAGTGTTAATGTTTATGATCAAGTGAATAAAAAACAGTGTGGACACAAAATAGCCAAATTTCTCCTAGAAGTCAATTGCTTCACTCCTGCCATATTCTTGTGCAATCCCAAAGACATTTCAGTGACCTTTTCAGTGTATTATCTTGAGACACTCGCTGTTCATGACAACACACTTTGAATGTAGCTCTACTGCAGCAGAAAGAATTCTAATCCCAGTCAGGGGATATAAAGCTCATGAGACTCTACAGAGAAGGAGGGTACTATTTTAGGCAAAAATAAATCTCTCTGAAGAATCCCCAAGCAATTTACCAAAGTTTAATAAGCCTATTATTGTGTTTTAAATAAACTGTGCTACTTTGTTACCCTTAATAATAAATATACATTAAAATTGATTTAAAAAGTCACAGGGAATGCTCTGGATTAGAAGCAATTTTTGAAGTTTAATAGGCTGTGAGTTCCTTTGTTGCACTAAAATAGTAAAGTATTACTTTTTAAAGAATCAAAACATTTGTGCATAGCATGTTGTCCAGAAATACACATTCAAATATCTTATGTGTTTATAACTATTTTGTTTTGCAGACATTTTTGAAACATTGCGTAGACACATTATCTGGAGATTTATCAGCGGGTATATCACATGGGAAAATTTCCCCTCCAACACAAAATACAACCACACTAGGATGCTACGAGGAGTTTTTAATGTCCTCTAAATTCAAGAAAGGTTTTCTTTTCTCCCTCATGTCTTAGCAATAAAGTAATACTCTCCTCTGCAGTGGATAAGGGAATAATCAGACAAATAGAAGCGAGTGTGCCAGGGATATTATGACAAAAGAAGGCAGCCAAACTTAAATTGCATTTTATGGTCAACTTGCAAACAGTTGTCATTGCTTTCCAGTGGTGAACAGTAGGACTGACATGGATGGGTGGTCAGCTCCAGGATATTTTTCTGCCTAAAGATCGATCTTTCCTTTCCTGTAGAATATCACAAATTGCTTCATGAAAAAATGTTGTTAGCCAGATGCATCTAGCATAGCTCTTCTTGGACTGCAAATTCAGTTGTCCTTCCTATTTATGTTAGCATGGGCTGAGTTCAATAACTTAAGGTTATTTAATTATCAATTTTCAGTTTATACTATGTGGGACCTGATACACTGTAGGCAGGTACAGCATAGGCTTAATGGTGTAAGAGCAGATTAGTCTGCCTTTGAAATAGCAAGGAAAACAAACTATTGATAATTTTAGCAGAAAATAAATGTACTAAGGATATCAGTGAGGTACAGGCCAGATACGTCATTCAAAGGCATACTTTTGCGTACTTCATTCAAAGGTATACAAAAGGTAAGGTAGGGAAGTTATAATTGAAGTGATCAATTATATGATAATTATATGATAATTATAATTGATAACTTTTATTGATATCAATTATAACTTTATAATTGATTATAATTTATAATTTATAATCAATTGATAACTTTATAATTGATATCAATTATATGATAATTATATGATAATTATAATTGATAACTTCAATTATAACTTCCCTACCTTACCTTTTGTATACCTTTGAATGAAGTATGCAAAAGTATACAAAAGGTATAATTTTGGCTGCTTGACCAGCCAACAGATGGGTATGAAACTCCAGCCCAGGTTTTTCTTCTGAGAAATTGAGTCTTGCCCAGTTCATGGCCGAAAGTGATTTTCAATTGTTTCTACTTCCTAAATCGCCCAGGTTTCTCTTGTGCTCGACCTAAGAAGTCTGGTGCTTCATATGTATTCCTTTTACCCTTTTATAATCCTGTACATAGGAGTTTCTTTCTACTGAAAATTTAATTTCCCTCCAAATGTAAATACAGTATGTAAATATAAACTATGCTGAAGAAAAATATCACTGATTTCTTAGTCCCTTTGCCTCAAAACGAACAAGAAAATCAACAAACACATATGAACACATAACCTACTTCTTCGGCAAGATCACATGGCATTTTGGTTCTGGAGGGTAACATGTTTTTTTGAAAAAATCTTTTTCTTTTGCTAACTTGTGCATCTGGCTGACCTGATGTTTATGATTTGTCACTTTAGTTGACATTAAGCTTTTACTTCCAGGACAATTACTACATGTGCTATTGAATTGTACCCTTGCTAATTAAGGCCAAGACTCTTTTTCAACAAGTGTGTGATATATAAGCCTGGTGAGTCATTTAAAAAGAGGCAGCTGCTGAGAGGGAAATCAACCCAAAATTTGCTGTGCTAAGGTCAAGTCTCCACATTCGAAGTTAAGTGGAAGATGATTATAGGAATTTGTATGGTTTGCGTAGAACTTAATTTCCTAATTATGGGGAGATTTGTGGTTTGCTTTCTCTACCTTAATGTGCCATGAAGGATGAAATAAGGCTCAAGTCACTATCTGTTTCTGTTGTAAAGGTAGAGGGTTAAATTCACTCATGATCAAGAAACATTCATTTTCAGAATAGCAGAGTCAGCTACTATGGTATGAGGTAGTTTTCCTGCGAGGAACACATTTCATGCAATATTGGGGTCACTTCTTCCTTTCTGTGGGTAGGGTCTGGAAAGTTTCACGTATGTAGCAGCTCCTAGAATTCAGTGTCATGAATTTTCCTGTAGGGAGGGGTGGCTGGCTTTGCAATGCCGTTTACCCTTACCTGTGAAGCCAGTGAAGTTTAATTTGCACACCTCTCACAGCAGGAGGCATTGTAGGCATTATTTCACCTGCCCTAAGCTCTTCTGACTTTCTCTATGGCTTCCCTGATGGAAGATGCTAGAATATGCCAGATTCTTTTTTCTCTTTCTCAGAAGTTTCAGCAGTCTTCTCAGTCCCTTTCTCTCTCACTCTTCTTAAAGCTCTTGTTTCTAGAGTAGTTGATATGTTTATTTTGTTTGCCCTAAAGCCAAAACATAATACATTGCATTACCTAACAAACCAAATACACAGTGTTTAAAATTTTTGGAAGAAATGCCTTTAAAATATAGATGAAGACTGTAAATAGACTACTTAAAAATCAATTTTTCTAAATGTGAGCCATTATTTAGTCAATTTGTTAAAGCAAGAATTCCATTATGTTGTTGACACATTATTAGTTATTGTTTGGCTTTTTTCCATCTGTCCAAGGGAAGATACATGAAAAAATTAAAAATGAATAAGTTGCTTTCTAAAAATTCTTCATTTTAAGTGAAAATGTTGTATACATTTACCAGACTATAAAGTCATTTTCAGATTACTGTAAGTCCATGTCATTTTTATTTCCATCTGTTATAAAATGCCTTTGGGGTTGAATGTGGATATGTATGGCCTAAAGCCACAGAGCAACAATATCTTCAAAATCTTCTTTGAACATTGGTTAAAACAACAATGAAATTAATGAGCTCTTCATAAATTAAATGGTTATTGTGCACTGTATAATTTTTTGGTGAATTGGATTATGAGATAGTTGTATAAAAAGCTAATCAATTTTCTTCTATATTTAATCCTTCTGTACTTGAGAGCTTTAATTCAGAATCCAAATGATGTTTTTTCCTAGAGGGGAAGCTATATTTCTAAAATCAACTAAATAATTGGACATCTGCCTATTTATATTTTTTTAATAGAGTAACTTCCTCAAGTATATTTTTTAAGGTTCTGTTGAAGGTTTCATCCCTATCGTCTTTATTTGACTAAATATATATTTCCACATAATTTGAAAAAAATATATACGGAATACAGATTTACTAAATAAACACAAATACACTTGTAAATTACACAGAAATTACATAATTAAACCTTTCATCCGAAACACACACAAAAATACATAGGAATAGATAGATAGATAGATAGATAGATAGATAGATAGATAGATAGATAGATAGATAGATAAATGGAAAGAGATAGATTTTGTGTGGTGTTTCCATAGAACCTTATAAAAATGTTAAAGTTACACAATTTGGGACTATTGCTTCACTTATTTTCCTGTACGAACCATATGTATCTGTGCACAAGTTGTAAAAGTGAAACAGAGCAGGGATACCCTCTAAGGGGTCTGCCAGGCACCCTGCAACACTCCCCAACCAGCATGGAAATAAAGGAAAATCTTGAGTTCCTTCAAGGGAACCTGACTAAGCAACTAACTAGTGCTAAGAAGTAAATGAGTAACTTTAGAAGCAAGAAGGTAATAGTAGCTTAAAACAATAACCATGGAGGTTAGAATTATGAGATGTTCCCTACAGAAACCAAAGATTACGTATAACGTATGTTTCTGAGTTGTTTTTCAGAAACCTGGACCCCCCCACCACAGAGATTCACTGGCAGGTAGACCTCAGACATAGGGGAACTGAGGACTGACCTCTGATAGCTGTTCTTTGTTCTGAAATTCTTCCTGAGGGGTTTGGAGGAAGTCACACCTGCAGTCAGAGCTAACACTCTTTTCTGCTGACCCAAAGTTTTAGACAAAGCTTCCCCTTCTTAACCAATAGAAAATCAGAAAATTCTTTCAATCTACCTATGACCTGTAAGCCCCAGCTTTGAGATGTCTTGTCTTTTTAGGTCAAATCAATGTATAGCTTCTATGTATTGATTTATGAGGTTGCTTTAACTGCCTCCTTGCTATTAAAAATCCTTACCTGCAAGCCATTGGGAAAAGTGGGTCTTACCTTTGAGCTACCCAATTTACCTTGCGTGGTGCCCTGCAAACACCCTCCTTTCGTTCCCTGCAAACCTCTGTGTGGATACATGGCCCTACTCTGCCAGAAGAGTGGACTCCCCTTCAGTTTGATAACAGAAGTATGACAAAGAAGCTACTTACCTAACTTCTTTATATTTTTAATTCTTTCAAAAAGCCTGGTAAAACCATTCAATGAATGACTGTCCTAACATCTGATTCCAGAATCTTAAGTTTGAAAACAAAGAATCAAGGATAGGATGATCATCTAAGCTGAGCTAAAACATTTAGATATATGCATACTCAGTATTGCTTTTTGTAATTTTTCAATGCAAAGTTTGTATTTTTCAATGCAAAGAAAAAGATAAACTAGTTTCTGTATATCTGAATTTGGTACCTTCTGTGCCCAATTATCTGTTAACATTTCCTTTTTCCTCTTTTATCTTATATCTCTTCTTCTACTGACTTCTTTCTAAAAGAACAATTTAAATATCAAATACCTATATTATATATAATTTATATTGTATATGAGGTATATTTTTGACATAATACATATAATACACACATATATACATATACATATATGTGTGTATGTATATGTGTGTGTGGATATACATATATATAGGTATACACACATGGTTGGTGCAAAACTAATTGCACTTTTGGCATTGAAAGTAATGGGAAAACCCACAATTATTTTGCACCAACCTATATGGTATATATTCATATATATACCATATTTTACTCTTTAATAAGTGCTAAAATAAAAATATTATTTCTAAATGCATCAGTCTTTAGTTTTGTTATACATTGATGGCACACTATAAGGGACATGAGCAAAAATAATGGGGGCTTTTCATTTTTTACGATGGATTATTTTCTGCTATTCATTTGGCAGAGGCCTGTAATAAACTTGTTTGTTTCTGTTGGCTTCATTTTAGTTCAAAACTGGAAATAGTGGATGCTTCAGAGTCACTTAATGCTATTTTACTTAGAACCATTATGCTCTTGTCATTTTGCAAAACTATGTGTGAGTTTATATATCTATATATATATATCTATATATATCTCATATATTCTAACCTAATATCCCTATCAAGCTAGAAGCATCTCTTGTTCTTTTCTTCTAGGGTCAACTTGCTTGAGAGAATGTCTCTACTTGTTTATCTCTTGTACATCAAACATTAAACACATGATCATTTGTCTTCTTCCCTTACCACTCTATTGAATCTGATCTCAACAAAGATAGGAGCAAGTCTCTAAATGTTAAACACAATGGCCATTTTTCAGGCTTTATATGACTTGATCTCTGTACATTGTTTGTCACTATTTAGAACAACTACTTCTCCCCTAAAACACATTATTCTTCCGGGTCCTGTGACATTAAACTATCTCTTCTTCCATTTCTTACTGTGGATAATTCTTTCTGGGTTTTGGGGTTTTTTATTTGTTTGTTTTTTAGGGGGCCCTCTGACCATGTTAGTTCTAGTGTGTGTCTGAGGTTTGCACTGAGCCTGCTTTTCTCTAGTCTCTACACTCTCTAAGATACCTCACTTGATCTCATGGGCTTTAAGAGGTAATTAGGTCATGAGGACTCTTCCTTTATGAATGGTTAAATGTCATTATCCAGGGAGTGGATTAGTTATTGTAGGAGTAAGATCCTGATTAGAAAAATGAAAATTTCCGAATTTTTCTCTCTCTGTAACACTCACATGTTCCCTCACCTTTCTGGTCTTTTGCCCTTGTACCCTTTTGCCATGTGATAAGGCCTTTGCCAGAGGCCTGTGCCATGCTCTTGGACTTCCCAGCCTCCAGAACCATAAGCCAAATACCTTTCTATTATTTATAAACTACCTAGGCTTTGGCATTCTGTTATAACAGAAGAAAATGTACTAAGACAACCATCATGCTCATCATTTTAATGAGGACTTAGCATCTATAATTTTTACCTAGATGTTTTAAGAAACCAAATATTATTAATTAAACATTAGAAAACATAACTAAATTAACATTTTAGCTTGCAATGGTCATCAAACTTGACTTCTCCTCCCTCTTCCCAGTATTTTTCAATTGAGCAGTCACACATCTATAATAATATCACAGCTACAAGTCCACGTGCTGTACCATACCCAAGGCCCAGTGGGACCTGCAGCTCCACTAGGCCATCATTTATGAAAGTTACAAAGCACATTAAAATGAATTTTCCTCCTGGATGTGGATGTCTACATATGTAGCTTAGGAAATGCAAAGCCAGCTACAAGGTATTAATTTTTCCTCATGGCAAAAGCAATTAGTATGCTGAAAAGCACTTGTCCTTCTAGGACATTTTAGTTGCAAAATTTTTGCATGCAAAATTGTCTTATTAATAATAAACAGGGCTTTCTTGTGAAAAGAGACAGCAGCAATCTGAGTTTCTGATTACACACACACACACACACACACACAAAGCACATAAACTTAAAAATTAGAAAAGCAACACAATTCATAACAATTTGGAGTCTGCTGATTGCAATTTTTGCAAATAACTACAAATTGATACCCATTTTAGAAAATGTAATTGTGAAACACCTTGTTAAAAGTATAGCATACATAGGTTACAATTTTGTAGGACACTTAGGGTAATGCACATGCCAGTATCATTCCAGCCTTTGAAAACATGCTGTTTTAAAAAAGAAATAAATGTCTTTATTAAGTTCTTTGTGATTTCCAAGAAAAGACAAGGTCAGATTATCTTTGTTGCTATGGATTTATTATAAGGACACATGGAAAGGAAAATAGCTGGGGAAACATCCTTGGCAGCTTGACATTTATTTTGGATCTCAGACTTCCAAGCTCATATAAATGATCTCATGGAGAATTGGAGCCTGAGCTCAGTATTAACTAAAAAATTGGAGCTAAACTCCAGTAGCTCGCTTCTTCCTGTGTACCTAGAATTTGTATTTCCCAGAGAGAGGATTTGATTAGGATAAAGTACCACCTCAGGGAGCAGTTGCTTCTCTCATATCCAATCTCCACAGAATGACCTTTCTTAGATACCATTCACTGGTCCCACTAAAGAAAGCCAGTGATGTTTTGTTGATGCTGCACGTATGACATAAGCAATTATATTCCAGAGAAACCACTTGGACTTGCTCTTCTATAAGAAGCATATTATGAAAGACTGTAAGTGCTGGCATAAAATAAATTTCTTTCAACATTACTAAACTTTTTTAAAAAATCTAAAATAAAACAAAATTTGGAGTCCTAGTGTATTTGCTAGAGTAGGTTACGTAATACTGTGGTAACAACTTAAGTCCCAAATGCCAGTGGCTTAACACAGCAAAGATATATTTCTTGCTCATTCAAACTGCAGATCAGTGACCATGCCTCATTTGAAATCTGAACGCTACATTTGACTACCAAGTAGGCCAGAATGCTTCAATTTTTTTTTTTTTTTTTTTTTTGAGACGGAGTCTCGTTCTGTCACTCAGGCTGGAGTGTAGTGGCACCATGTTGGCTCACTGCAAGCTCTGCCTCCCGAGTTCATACCATTCTCCTGCCTCAGCCTCCGGAGTAGCTGGGACTACAGGCACCCACCATCACTCCCGGCTAATGTTTTTGTATTTTTAGTAGAGATGGGGTTTCACTGTGTTAGCCAGGATGGTCTTGCTCTCCTGGCCTCCCAAAGTACTGGGATTACAGGCATGAGCCACCGCCCCAAGCTTGCTTGAATATTTTGACATCATTATCATCATCTCAAAGTCTCATTCCCGGGGAATAAAGAATTTAGTAAACTCAAATCCATGCTATATACTGTACATTGAGTAATACCTATTAATTCCACACATAGTTATCCAGAGCTAGTCACATAACCTCAGCTTCAGTCAGGTGCAATGGGAAGTGTGGAGAGGCATATACAGTAAGTGCACAATTCTGTTGTCACACTCAGTTTCCTCATCTTTAAAATGGTCATGCTTACAATAAGGTACAGGATTATTATGAATCAGTGATACATAGTGATTTGGGACCACTGTATAACAAACGAAATAATAAATCTAATGTGCTTAGCATGTATTTGTCAGATAGCAAATACTAAAGAAATAATAACCCACCATTACTATTGTGCCAGAAAAGGAACTATTTGCATGACAGTTGACTAGTGTTTCATAGATTATTTTTATAGTATATTATAATTTTAAAGATCACTTCAAAACAATTTTATAAACTTTAGGTATATTTTATTTCCTCCATCTGTTTTTTCCTTGTTGATTCTACTTTCATCTGATTGAATGACATTTTGACAATAGTTTGAAACACTCCAACATTTCATTTTATCATAATAACTGAAAACATTGTTTTCAAGAGGGAGTTTGGTTTGTGACTGCACATACCCATGTATTTGGATTGGACCTAGATGTTGGACATCAGGAGCTTTTTAACCAAAGGTTTGTGCTCCTTCCATAGATTTAATGGGCCATATTTATTCAAATCCATTCAAGTCAACCATGTTCTAGAAGCTACAAAGATAAATCAGATATATCTGTGGCCTCAAAAAGTTACAATATTGATGACTAGGTAGAACAAAAATATACACAGTGATAATACATGCAGATTAAGTTCTAAGGGTCAGTAACATATAAAATATTCAGCCAGGTAGTCATGGAAGGTAACTCAAAGAGAAGGGTTTTAGACATAATGTCAATAGATGTCCAGGATTTTGGAAGGTGGAGAGAGCAGTCCCTGGTCTAGACACAAAAAATGTTATGGAGGACATTTAGAAAAAATAGACCAAGCTCATGTAAAGAGCTTTTGAAGGCTATAGTGACAAATACTTCTTAACCAGCTAAGTAAAGTAGATCTGCAGAAAGTTGATTTTTATTTTTTTCACATATCATAACCAGGTTTTACATAGACAAATCTTTCCCTAGTGTTTTTTAAAAGCTAGAAAATTTTTCTTCAATTGAGCATTTTTTTCCAATAAAAAATATGAAACTTTATGTCTGCAAAAACTGACCTTGTGCTGCCACTTTTTATTCTGAAATACTTTTCCAATTAACTTTCAGTCCATTCTACACCTGATAAAACAGATGAAACAGTGCCCTAATATAGGTGGTAAGAGCTAATGTGTATATAAGTTAATGCTGCAGCTTTTCATTCTTCATTCTGAGACTTTTGGGAGCCTTGAAGGAGTGGTTGGGGGGGTGGGGAGAGAATCAAATAAAGAAGGATTTCTGAAAACTTGCCAAGGATTTCAAGGTAGAATTTGAAAAGCATTTAAAATAAATTAATGGAAGGCCTGATACTTTTGCATGTGTAAGAAAGTTTCCAGTAAGATTCTTTTACTTGTTGGATCTATCACATAGGAGGATGATGTGATTAGTATATTCAACCTTAATATTTGGAAAACTGATTAGATTAAATAGAACATGACAATAGGTTGAAATTATATTTGAATGATGTGTTTGATGTTGATTTGTGAAGAAAAATGTCACCAGAAAAAGTGTATTAAATCTGAATAAATTAGACCTTAGAAAGCATAGTTTTCAAAATAATGCCTTGTTGAATTGTAAATACCTTCTGTTTTGTTACAAGCCACTGGCAAAAAAAAATAGTTATATTGTCATTTAGTAATAACCTTTTTTAAAAGTTCTGGTTGAATATTTTTAAAATAACTGCTAATTATATACAGCAGTGTCCTGCAACACACCATAGAGCATGCATTTTAAATATCAAGTAATAATATGAATTATACAAAAAGTCTTGTTATAATTACATGTGCCAAAAAACAGAGCAAATTATGATAAATATTAACTTTTAGTCTGTTTATATATGTAAAAAGATGTGTACAGGTGCCTGAATTAGTGTTAAAATAAAAATATTATTTCTAAATGCCTCAGGCTTCAGTTTTGTTATACATTGATGGCACACTGTAAGGGACATGAGCAAAAATAATAGGGGCTTTTCATTTTTTGCAATGGATTATTTTCTGCTATTCATTTGGCAGAGGCCTGTAATAAACTTGTTTGTTTCTGTTGGCTTCATTTCAGTTCAAAACTGGAAATAGTGGAAGCTTCAGAGTCACTTAATGCTATTTTACTTAGAACCATTATGCTCTTGTCATTTTGCAAAATTATGTGTGATAAATGGTTCTCAGTAAGCATTCTTGGACATGAGAAAAAGAATTTCTACTATTTAGCCAAACAACATCAATTTCAGTTTGTACTCAGTGTAAATACAAATATCTAAAGACAATGTTGTTAAAAAATAAGTGATCAACCTACAGCATGAGAGAAAATATCTGTAAACTGTACATCTGAAAAGGGGTTAATATCAAAAATAGATAAGGAACTCAAACAACTCAACAGCAAAAAATAAAATAACCTAATTTAAAAATGAGCAAAAGATCTAAGTAGAAATTTCTCAAAAAAAGACATAGAAATTGTCAACAGGTATATAAAATCCTCAACATCACTAAACATCAAGGAAATGTAAATCAAAACCACAATGATTTATCATCTCTCCCCAGTTAGAAAGGCTACTATCAAAAGTCAAAGATAACAGGTATTGCCATCGATGTGGAGAAAGGGGAACCCTTACACACTGTCAAAGAAAATGTAAATTAGTACAGTTACTATGAAAAATAATATGGAATTTTTCAAAAATTAAAAATAGAACTAACACATTATTCAGCAATTTATCTACTGAGTATATATCCAAAAAAAAAAAAAAAAGAAATCAGCATTTTCAAGATATACCTGTACTCTCATGTTTGTTAAAGTACTATTCACAATAGCCAAGACATAGAATCAACCTAATTTCCATTGATAGGTGAATGAATAAGGAAACTGTGTTGTATATATACAGAATGAAGTACTATTGAGTCATAAAAGGAAAAGAATCCTGTAATTTGAAACCACATGAATGAACCTGGAGGACAGTATGTCAAATGAAATAAGCCAGGCACAGAAAGACAAGTATCTCATGATCTCACTCATAAGTGGAATCTTGAAAAGTTTATATTATAGAAGATAGAGAGTATAATGATGGTTACCAGAGACAGAGGTGGTTGGCGGAGATAGAGAGATGGGAAGATGTTGTTGGTCAAAGGATCCATAATAAGATAGAGGAAAATTTCAAGAGAGCTATTGTGCAGCAAGGTGACTATAGTTAAGGGTGATATATTATATTCATAAAAAAGTAAGAAAGTGGATATTTGTTATGTGTTCTTACCACAGAAATAGTAACTATTTTTTATAAAAGTATAACTAGAGGTAATGCATTTGTCAGTTAGCTAGATTTAACCATTTCACAATGTGTGTGCATACATGTGTGTTTGCGTGTGTATATATGTGTGTTTGTGTGTGTGTATATGTATAATGCGGTATATATCATGAATGTATATATTATATACTTTAAATTATGTTGTGCATGATAAAAATATACAATGGTGCCTGTCATCTTAGCAAAGTTTAAAAACAAAGATGATATTGTTGATGAGAATGTACTGACATGCTATATTGTTAGGTAATGTCTATGGAATGTTTTTTCATAATTAATGGCATGTTCTTACTAATTAAAAAACTCTTTACCAACATCATGATCTGTTTATAATCTGAGATGTATTATATTAATAACTATCAACCTGAGATAAATGCAGATGCCTTCCTTCTACAAATGACTGTGTTATTTTATCTTTTCCATTTCTTTACTTCTGTATCAAGGAAACTCACAAGTGTCTCAGAATAGAGACTTGACTTTCCTGAGAGGAACTTTGTAGAAGAAGCCTGATATGGTAATTGAAGGGCGATGCTCTTAAAGATATGAACTATTTGGTGAGTTCAGGATATGCCACCTCAAAGCCTTAATGACAGAATGGGATAAGTACATACAGCTTCCAAGTTGTTCTTTAAGCTCATCTCCAAAAGACTAAAAGCACTTTGGGAGGTCGAGGTGGGCAGTTCACGAGGTCAGGAGATCGAGACCATCCTAGCAAACACGGTGAAACCCCATCTATACTAAAAATACAAAAAAAAAAAAAAAAATATATATATATATATATTAGCCAGGCATGGTGGGTGCCTGTAGTCCCAGCTACCTGGGAGGCTGAGGTAGGAGAATGGTGTGAACCCAGGAGACGGAGCTTGCAGTGAGCCAAGATCGCACCACTGCACTCCAGCGTGGGCAACAGAGTGAGACTCTGTCTCAAAAAAAAAAAAAAAAAAAAAGCAACAGCTTATTGCTTGTTGCTGTGTTTTTATTACTTGATTTATGATTATTCTGCCAATCCATATTAAGTTTAATTTAAATCCTTTTTAAATTTTCATGTATAATCAGTTATTTTTCTGGAAATTCTATTTTCTTCTGTTGAGCTGTAGGTCAATTCTCTCACTCAGTGCCAGATAGTTTAAATTACGGTAGATTTGTAAGGTATTTACTTTTCAGTAATCATAGGCCATACAATAATTTATCTATTTCTTCCCTTCTCTTTCACCAAAAGTTTTCCACACACCTGCCCTCTTTTGAGCCTGATTTCTGAGGTGTGACAAAGCTCCTGTGTTCATAATATGCCATTATGATATGCCTTCCCACATAGACATCATTGCTCCCCATTGAGGTGCTCTGAGGAAACCATGCCTACCTGCCCATCTGCACATTTTTCCTTTATTTTTTCTGCTTGAACCAACAGCCATGCAACCCATTCCAACCACTTCCTTTCCCATAGTTTTCAACTCAAGATGAGAAGTTTTTGTTTCAACTAGTGTCAGTCATTCATTGAGAGGGATAATAACTCAGTAAGGATCAAGGGATGACTAGAAAAGGGATACGACAGAGTTATATTTTCCAAGTAAAAGGAAAACAAACATGAGGAAATAACTCAAAGCACACTAAGTTTCATGTCAGGATAAATGTTGACTTCATCATTATGGTCTTCATGCCCAAGAACTCTCTTAAGGAATAATGTCAGAGCAATTCTGAAATCTCCTCATGCATGCATAAATTATAGCTTTTGTTCTCATTGACATGCAATAACCAGTAGATGCTCCTGGAAACTAGCTAGCAAAATATACATTTCTCTCAGCCATCGTAAACATCTATTCACGTTTCTTCCAAAAAGCATTTTCTTATGAAGCTACATTAGGAGTTGGCATACTCTGTAGCATTTTTTATAAAAAGAAGCTGTTTGAAAATTTGTTGGTAGTCTGCCCCACGTTTGTTGAAAGAATTACCATATTTGTACCTACAGGCAATTTTTCTGTCTGACATATTTTCTTCAAAACAATGATTTCCAAAAAAGTAGTTGTGGATTAGAATACTCGAGGGAGTTTTACAAAAGCTAGACAAACAGCTCTCTGGATATGGTGGATCAGGATCCCAAGGCTGGGAGCAGCAATCTGCATTTTTATCAAGATGTGTGTATTAGTCTGTTCTCACACTGATTTTAAGAATACTACAGGAGACTGGGTACTTACAAAGGAAGGAGGTTTCTTTCTTTTTTTTCTTTTAGTTATTATTATTATACTTTAAGTTCTAGGGTACATGTGCACAACGTGCACGTTTGTTACTTATACGTGCAGGTTTGTTACTTATGTATACATGTGCCATGTTGGTGTGCTGCACCCATTAACTCGTCATTTACATTAAGTATATCTTCTAATGCTATCCCTCCCCCTACCCCCTCCCTACAATAGGTCCTGGTGTGTGATGTTCCCCTTCCTGTGTCCAAGTGATCTCATTGTTCAGTTCCCACCTATGAGTGAGAACATGCAGTGTTTGGTTTTCTGTTCTTGCGATAGTTTGCTGAGAATGATGGTTTCCAGCTGCATCCATGTCCCTACAAAGGACACGACCTCATCCTTTTTTATGGCTGCATAGTATTCCATGGTGTATATTTGCCACATTTTCTTAATCCAGTCTGTCACTGATGGACATTTGGGTTGATTCCAAGTCTTTGCTATTCTGAATAGTGCTGCAATAGAAAGAGGTTTCTTTGACTCACAGTTCTGGAGGCTTAACAGGGAGCATGGCAAGGAGCCCTCAGGAAACTTACAATCATGGCAGAAGGCAAATGAGAAGCAGTCACCTTCTTCACAAGGTGGCAGGAGGGAGGTGTGAATGAGGAAGTGCCATACTTTAAAACCTTCAGCTCTCATGAGAACTTACTTACTATCACAAGAAAAGCGTGGGGAAAACTGCCCCTGTGATCCAATCACCTCCTTCCTGGTCCCTCCACTGACACGTGGGGATTGTAATTCAAGATGAGATTTGTGTGGGGACACAGAGCCAAACCATATCACTCGGTGACAGTTTACTTACCTGGATCTAGAAAACACTGCGCTGAATCACTGTATGCCCATTCTGAACATCTTAGGTGAAGAGACCTTAAACCTGGTCCGTTATCTAAATCTACTTGAGAGATTTTAAAATACTTAATATTTGGAGGTCCCATCCACAAAATCATGACTATGAGGATCTGAATATGGTCAACCAGAATCTGGAATTTTCAAAAGCATCTCAGATGATGCTTGTCAGAGCTAGATTTAGGAATGCCACCTTAAAACATATCAATAGAAATCTTATCTTTAGTATTCTGCAGGTTTGCAAAAATCTGAATTTGGCAATCATCTGATTTTTTTAATATACAGAGTAAATGAAAGTATTTGACTGCTTAAATGTGAAAATGTAAAAGAGCTCCATTCCTTAAAAATAAAGTTATTACACTGTTGTGTTTTTTTAAAAAATGTACTAGATTTCCATTGAGATGTTTTGTACATTTTACCTATTACAGATATGTGTATATATACAAATGGAATATCTGAAGTTATTCTCCTTCCTAGTTATCGTATTATCCTGTTCAATCCCTGAAAATTTATTAGAATGTTTTGTTGGTTTATTATGTCTTTTCTTCTTAGAATGTTAACTCCATGGGGATAAGAACTCTATGCTATGTTCAATAGTCCGCTCATAGGGCCTAGAGCATTGACTGGTACATGGTTGGTGCTCAGTACACATTTATTGAAAGAACAGATGTATATTATACATGTATATAACATTCATGCGTGGATAGTATATCTGAAACATATATCTATATATGAAATTGACATATTAACCAGTTAGTCATACACATGCACACATACACAATACCGGTATAATTTCTTAGCTGCTAACAAAAGCACATTTTATTAATCATGAAATTTCTCTTATACACAAAGGCATTTGAGCCTCTTCCAAATCCCAAATAAAAAGGGAGTTTAGTAGTCAAAACATAACCTCATTTCTTTCATTTGAGAGGGACCTGGAGGAAGTGATTTGATTATCTATTAGCATTTTTTAAGAGGAGTCACACTGCTCCTCAGATGTTTCACTCACTCACACATAATGTACTATGTGAAGAGCAGCTGAATCATCCTAGAATCACGATGCCTCACGAGGAAAGTGTCAACTATTTAGTCTTCATTCACGTGATGGAAAGTGTAGTTAACAGCACTGTTATATTGTCACATTGCCAAACTTCAGAATCAAGTCACTAAAAATATTTTCTCACTTTGGAAGATAGTGAGGATTCTAAAAGCTTACCTTAAAAAAATTTAAAAGATGAGGTCTTTATGACTGCATCTTTTGCCTCTGGGTAGTAATCTTTCCAATTGAAGAGTGTGTCTCAGAGGTGTTTAGCTGAGGAACTTCTTGGTTCCTCAGCCAGGTTATAACACTGCGTGTGCCTCTGAATGAGGAGACTGGTGAAGGTAGGGGCATATTCATTATTTTCTTCACTTATACATTCATTAATTACAGAATTTCTACTCCAGTACCTTTTGTAGTTCAGGTACTGTTTCAGGCACCCTCTAGGAAGTGAGGGAGAGTAATAATGATGGATTCAGTACAATGTGGTAGGTGCTAGGACAGTAGTATACACAGAGGCCTCTGAGACAAAGAACAAGGACATCCAAAGGCTGTCAAGGTATCAAGGATGGCTACCTAGAGCTGCAGGTACTTGTGCTGAGTCTTGAGGATGGGTAATATTTACTCATTCCACACATATTTATTGAGTGCCTTTTTCGGAACTAGGCTTCACTTTGGACATACTGTGGAGAAACAAAACAGACATCGACACCGCCCTCATGGAACTTCCAGCCTGGGAGGGAGCCCAGACAAAAAACAAATAGTCTCCAAGTAAAAATATGTGATAAGCGAGAGAAAAATGCAAAAAGTTGTAAGAGCATTGCAGCTGGATTTTTATTAATTACTCAGGGTAAACGTTTCTTTGAAGAAATGGCATTTGAGCTGACATCTTGTTATGGAGAAGTCAGCTAAGCAAGGACAGAAGAGAGCATCCCAGATCACAAGAAGAGAATTCCCTTTATTTTATTCAAAGAACTTTGGTCTAAAAAATGCAAAAATAAAGAAAATGGGGTTTTACATCATTAACTTCACTGAACATTATGTTAATTTAAAATTTTAGAACTTAGCCAAAAGTACAGATTTGAAAATTAATACAAAAATAGCCTGAAAAATGCCTTTATTCTTTTTAAAATTTTTCTTTTGTTTTTAATTTTTAATTTTTATGGGTAGACAGTAGATGTATATATTTATAGGGTACATGAGATATTTTGATACAGGCATGCAATGTGTAATAATCACATCAAGGTAAATGGGGTATCTATCACCTCAAGCATTTATAATTTCTTTGTGTTACAAACATTCCAATTATAGTTTTTTAGTTATTTTGAAATGGATAATAGAGGTCTGGGGTGGTGACTCACTCTTGTAATCCCAGCACTTTGAGACGCCAAGGCAGGCGGATCATGAGGTCAGGAGATTGAGACCATCCTGGCTGACATGGTGAAACCCCATCTCTACTAAAAATACAAAAAATTAGCTGAGTGTGGTGGCAGGCGCCTGTAGTCCCAGCTGCTTGGGAGGCTGAGGCAGGAGAATGGCGTGAACCCAGGAGGCGGAGCTTGCAGTGAACTGAGATCCGGCCAATGCACTCCAGCCTGGGCGACAGAGCGAGACTCCATCTCAAAAAAAAAAAAAAAAAAAGGGGGGGGGTGGGAAATAGATTGCTGTTTACTGTAATCATTGTGTTGTGCTAAATACTAGATCTTTTTTATTCTAAGTATATTTTTGTATGCTATGTGGTTTTATTTGTTTATTTTTCAATTCTCAAAGCGGAACAAGGGACACTTCAGAAATAGTCGTCAGAATGTTGTTTGAATTTGTCAATTATGTAGTCACTTTTAATGTTATGACTTTATTGTTATTGGGTTTTAATTTTTTTAATTTTCACATATCAGCTTATATTTGGCCCAATGCAACCACAGAACACTGTAAAATACATACAGACACTACCCACTGTAGAATTATGAACTTTCTAACTTTTCACTCTTTGGAAAACTTTTCTATTTATTACCCTCTAGCCATAATAATTGACTCTTTTCAGATTGTATTCTCCTCTGTCCATCTACATTTTCAGTATATGTCTGTTCTCAGTCAGTATTACAATCATGCAATACAGCAGTTTCATTAGCTCTCTACTTCTGGTTTTCAGTGACGCAAGTGCTTTCTCATGTGTAAAGGGGCAAAGGCTTTCATTTGGTTTTTAATCTAAGAGGGCAATAGACAAATCACAGTTTCTGAATCTATATTCCAAGTCTTCTTTGAGGAACTGACATTTAAACTGAACATCAATGGAATTGGCTGTGTAGTAACAAGAGACAGAAGAGCACTCCAAGTGAATAAGGGAGAGACAGACATTTCAGGCAGTGGGACCTGGCATGTACAAAGACTCTGAGGATGGAAGCATTATGACTCATTTAAGGAACCATTGTTAGTTGTTAGGGCTATATTGAAGTGTAAATACAGAGAAAAAAGAAACAGAGGTGTTTCAGTATTTGTTTTATTCAGAGGAAGGAAACGAGAGAAAGGAAAATGAGAAATGATTGATGCTTATAGTGACCATTCGTGGCTTTGTCTCTCCAGCATCAGTTCTTGCTCCATCTAGCAATAGTATTCCAGTTTTCACGGGTGTCTCTCTTCCCCTAAGTCCAGCCGGTTTGATGAGAGTTGAATGAACCCCTGGTTCTAAGCCTGCCTACAAATCTGATAATTATATCTCCTTGGCCAAAACGGTTGGTTCAGAGTTTGACTTATTACCCAGTTAGGAACAATGACCTCAATTCCAGAAACTTTTCCAACACTGTTGGGGAATGGAATCTCTTTTTTAAATAAAATTGGAGCTGGAAGCTTGTAAGGGTGGCATAGCAAAGGCCTAACCGAGAGTAAATCCAATAGGGAGGAATACAGAGATTAAAGATGGTGAGAAAACTGCCAGCACGTAAGATATTGTTTGGCCCTCTAGGCACAATCACATCCTAAGCTATAGGCATTTCAGTGACATGAGCCAAAACATTTGTTTTTAACATAAAGTAAGCTCGGGTTGGGTTTCTGTTCTTGCAATTAAAGTGTCCTACATAGTATAAAGTTTAATTGGACAAAGTTTTGTACCTTGAATCTAAAACATCAACATTTCTGGAGCTCCTAGATTAATTTCAATAGCACACCACAGTTTTCTATTATCTTAATTTACCAAAGTGACAGCTTGTCATTATGTTGGACTTAGCTTTTTACCAAAATTATAATAGGAAAATATTCCATTTATCAGCTTTCTAGTTTTTTTTCCCTAAAACTAGTAACACATTAAGAGCAAATGCATATCCTATATTAAAGTTTCACTTCTATCCAAAAATCAGGCATAGTAAACTGTTTCTTGCTTTTTCTAGAAGGGTCTTACTGGAAAAAAAAATTTCTTCTTAAGCCCTTGGCTGTCCAACAATAGATGTTTTATTTTTAGCATTATCTTTTTTGTTTATTCTACAACAAATGTTATGTCCTTCAACTGATATTCGAGAATGTTAAGCAATTTTTGCGTCTTTCTAAAGCCAATAAAGATTTAGCTTCCTCAAATGATTGCCTAGAGCCTATATAATATCACTTAAATCTTGCAGGATATTTGGTCTGCCAATCCAAATAGTATTGTCAGTAATTTTTTTTTTTTTTTGCTTTATTGATCTGATAAACTGATTGAAATGGAAACTGAGGTACTGATGTCATAAAAAATGAGGTTTAGTGAGGCAAAGCCTATACTTAGAGTTAATGACATATTTGTAGAGATAAAGAGCTGCTGTATTACATTGAAGATTTAAATTTTAAAAATTCCAATGTTAAAAAACAAACATTTTAATATATTCACAACCTCTAATCCAAATACACAAATAATATTTCCCCTAATTCCACACATAGTTGGAGATATATTAAGGAGCACCCTAAACTCCAATTATCTGTGGATATTTTAGAAGCACAATACATCTACTAAGTTTGAGGTAATGAGAGCAGATTTGAGTAGAAGGCATGCTAAAATGGCATGGTGAAAAGGAACACTCAGCCACAAAGACCACCCTGTTGAGAAGATACAGGCTCTTGTTTCTTAAAGAGACTTTTGGGCAAATGGTCAAGTAAACAGACTAGTACCAGGCTTTGAAAATGATGAGAAAATTGTGCCTGTTGATGGGAAAATATGTGAGAGAGATAGAGAATAAGCATAGAGTATTTATTAAGAGACTTGGCTTAGCTGACAGTCAAATGCAAATTAAAATTTGAACCAATAACTTACTAACAGAGCGGTCTTGGTCAAGTGAATTCACTTTTTTAATTGCATTTTAATTTTATTTATTTATTTATTTATTTATTTATTTATTTATTTATTTGAGACAGAGTCTCACTCTTGCCCAGGCTGGAGTGCAGGTGGCACAGTCTCGGCTCACTGCAAGCTCTGCCCTCCAGATTTACTCTGTTCCCTGCCTCAGCCTCCCAAGTAGCTGGGACCACAGGCACCTGCCACCATGCCCAGCAAATTTTTTGTATTTTTAGAAGAGACGGGGTTTTACCGTGTTAGCCAGGATGGTCTCAATCTCCTGACCTTGTGATCCTCCTGCCTCGGCCTCCCAAAGTGCTGGGGTTACAGGTGTGAGACACTGCGCCTGGCCCGCATCCGGCAATTTTAAATTTTTATGGATACATAATTGTACATATTTAGGGGATGTATGCAATATTTTAATACAAGCACATAATGTTTAATGATCAAATCAGAATAATTAGGAAATCCATCACCTCAAGCATTTATTATTTACTCATTAGGAACATTCCAATTACATTCTTTTAGTTACATTAAAATATATAACATTATTGTTAACTATAGTTGCCTTATTGTGCTACTGAACATTAGATCTTATTTCTTTTATCCAACTGTATTTTTGTACCCATTAACCAACCCATATTTAATCCCCCTGACCCACCATCCTTCCTAGCCTCTGGGAACCATTATTCTACTCTACCTCCATGAGATTAACATTTTAGTTCCCACATATGAATGAGACTTACAGTATTTGTCATTCTGTGCCTAGCTTATTTCATGAAACGACCTCCAGTTCCATACATGTTGTTATAAATGGTGGAATTTTATTTTGTAATTGCTGAATAATATGCCATTGTCTACATATACACCACATTTTCTTTATTCATTCATCTGTTGATGGACACTTAGGTTGATTCCATATCCTGGCTATTGTGAATAGTGCTGCAATAAACATGGAGGTGCAGATATTTCTTCAGTATAGTGAGTTCCTTTTTTTTGAGGGGGGTGGGTATACAGACAATAGTGGAATTGCTGGATCATATGTTAGTTCTATTGTTAGTTTTTTGAGGGACCTCCAAACTGTTCTCCATAGTGGCTGTAGTAATTTATATTCCCACCAAAATCAACAAAGTTTCTTCTTTCTCTGCCTCCTCATTAGTATCTGTTATTGCCTTTTTTATGCAAGCCATTTTAACTGATATCTCATTGCAATTCTAATTTGAATTTCTCTGATGATTAGCCATGTTGAGCATGTTTTCGTATACATGTTGGCCATTTGTATGTGTTCTTTTGAAAAATGTCTATTCACATCTTTTGCCCATTTTTAAATCAGATATGTTTTGCTATTGAGTTGATTGAACTTCTTATATGTTCTGGTTATTAATCACTTGTCAGAGGGTCAGTTTGCAAATATTTTCTCTCATTCTGTGGGTTGTCTTTTCACTTTGTTACTGTTTTCTTTGCTGTGCAGAAGCTTTTTAGCTTGATGTGATCTCATTTGTCCATTTTTATTTTGTCTCCTGTGCTTTTGGGGTCTTAAGAAATCTTTGCTCAAATCAATGTCTTAGAACATTTCCTTAATATTTTCTCCCAATAGTTTGATAGTTTCAGATATTAAATTTAAACATTTGATCCATTTTTATTTGAATTTTTTTCTATATGGTGAGGCATGGGGTTTAATTTCATTCTTCTGCATGTGAAGAATGAATAATTGAAGAGACTGTCCTTTTCCCAAAGTACGCTCTTGACAGCTTTGTCAAAAATGAGTTGGCTATAAATGTGCAGTTTTATTTCTGGGTTCTCTATTTAGTTCCATTGGTCTATGTGTCTGCTTTTATACCAGTACCATACTGTTTTGGTTACTATAGCTTTGTAATATAATTTAAAGTCAGACAAAGTGATACTTTCAGCTCTGTTCTTTTTGCTTAGGATTGCTTTGGCTATTTGGGGTCTTTCGTGGTTCCATATAAATTTTGAGATTTTTTTTTTTTTTTTTATTTCTGTGAAAATAAATAGACTTCACTTTTAACTTGAATTAAGTAACTCTTGGGGAGTCTCAGTTATCTCACCCCAGCAAGTGGCTTGATATGGATGTCAGTTTCTTCACGTATATAAACAGTAGGTGATCTCAACATTATTGAACTGTTGAGAAATTTAATGAGACTATTTATATAAAACTCTTGATAGAGTGTCTGATATTTAATAATAACTTAGCAAATGTTAAATATTATAATAATTTTGATTAAGATGGTGGCAGCAAATTATTATTTGGGATTCTGGAAGTTAAGAGGATCTGAGAAGTAAGATCATATTATTCAGCAAAACAAAACAAAACAAAAACAAAAACAACAAAAACTAGCACTAGCTTGAGGACAGACGCTTCATCTTAGAAGGACATTATGTTTCTTAAATAATATTCTGCTCTCTGCAAAGTAGGAATCACACAAAGATAGTAGGTCAATAATGGTGGATTGTGAGAAGGACAGAGAGAGTATTGAAAGTGTCTAGCCTATTTTGCCCCATGCCTTCAGCACTCCACAGATCTCAGGGCTTGTATAAAGCTCAATTCTATTCCAATACACAAGGGCTAATGGAGTTGGGATTACTTTGACACTTTTCATCTGGTTCAACATTGTCTAATGAGGACATCCAAGAGCTTCAAATTAGACCATCAGTAGATCCAGCTGTGTGAATTAGAACTGGCAAAGGCAGGGATATGAAACTACACAATCCAGGCCAAGCTCTTGGCACAATGCCCCAAAAATACTACTTGTAATTGTGGTGATTTCCTCCATGACACTTTCTACTCTGGACTTACCTGATAACCAGGGTTGCCAGATTTAGCAAATAAATAATACAAGGTGCTCAGTTACATTTGCTTACCAGAGAAGCTATGACTAATTTTCAATATAGGTGTTTCCAGAATGTTGCATATATTTAATAACCTGAGTGATAACCCACTTTCCTGGTTTTCTTTTTTTCCTTCACTATACATTCTGAGTCTTCTTTGGTGATTCCTCCTTCTCATGAACTACGCTGACCTCATATCCCATGTATCAAACTTCTTCCTACCTTGTAAACTTAGCATATGTTTTTGTCTTTGTCTGGAAAAAAAAACTTTCCACCACTGTTAGCCTGGACACATTAGGCTCATCCTTTAAGTCTGGACATACTCATATTATCCTCACATTAAGTTAAATTCTTTATTATATAGTTTCACAGCACAATTTGCAGCACATATTACATTTACATTTGTTGAGTGCTGATTGCTAATTTTCAGCTAAACTCTATGGGGCAAGAACTATGTTTGTCTACTGAGTCTCTTGCACTTGGACAGTAAACCTACTTAATAAACATGTGTAGAATGTAGCAGGAATAACTTTTGTTACTATGATTACTAACAAGCACTAGTATTTTGCTCTGCATTTTCCCAACATATTTCAAAGACACTTAACAGTACACTTCTGTTACATACTAATGAGATGTTAGTCAACAACAAGTTTCCATTGAGTATTGGTCATTCCTGTTTTCTAATATAAGAATACACATTTATTGAGCACCTGTAATGTCCCAGGTGCTGTGGGAAATGCTTACAATACTCATTTGTATCCACAGTCACTCATAATAGATCAATTTTAATTCACAGAACATTAATTAATAATCTAGAATGTCAGCTGGTTAACTTAATATTTGTGAGGATACTGATATTTGAAAAAAAATTACTTATAAACCAAGGACAATATTCAATATGGGCAGGACAACTCAAGAAATCAAGCACAAAACAGAAAATTTTTGGTGAGTAAAGGGAGTTAGTGGCAGCATAAAGAAATAATGTCACAAGCTGCAAGAATTTGATTCTTTCTTTTCCAATATTTAGAGGTCATTTCTGTCTAGATGATGAATATTACAATTATTAGACTCAAATAACATACTCTCTTATTGACTGTAAATTTCTACATAATATCTTATCACCTTTGTTTTACTAAGCCATTAAAAAAGACTGTCATAACTCATCCCACCAGAAATATTATAATTTTCTAAATATTGTCATTTCTTCAATTATAAATATTTTTAAATGATGTTCTATGTTGAAAATCCACAGAAGTCTTACCAATAACATAGTTACAAATTATTTCTTTCTTATGAATAGCTTCTATATGACGAGTAATTTCACTCTTGTTAGGTATATTTTTATTCAGTTTCTGCAAATGATATTATCTACATTTGTTTTAAATGCTTGGTATCTACACTTTCTGAGGACTGTAACTCCCTGTTCCCATAATACAAGGTGTTTTAAATTATTCAGAGACAAGAGAAAATGTTAAACAAAAGTATTGTCAAGAATTGACTATAGTTACTAGACTATATTAATATGAGTTTCTACAATAAAATTAAAGTTGGATATGACCACGTTTTTATATTATTTATCTCATTTTAATACATGTTTAATAGAAGTTTAATGTACTTGCAGACATACTTTGTTTTATTGTGCATTATTTCTTGTGCTTCAGATATATTGTGCTTTTTAGAAATTGATGGTTTGTGGCAACCCTGTGTCAGATAAGTCTTTTGGAGTCATGTGTCCAATAATGTCTGCTCACTTCGTGCCTCTGTGGCATGTTTTGGTCATTCTCACAGTATTTTATTATTTGTTTATTTATTTATTTAGAGATGGAGTCTTGCTCTGTCGTCAGGCTGGAGTGCAGTGGTGAAATCTTGGCTCACTGCAACTTCTACCTCCTGGGTTGAAGCAATTCTCCTGCCTCAGTCTCCTGAGTATCTGGGATTACAGGCTCGTGCCACCACGCCCAGCTGATTTTTGTAGTTTTAGTAGAGACAGGTTTCACCATGTTGGCCAGGATGTTCTCAATCTCTTGACCTTGTGATCCATCTGCCTCGGCCTCCCAAAGTGCTGGGATTACAGGCATGAGCCACTGTGCCCAGCCAATTCTTACAATATTTTAAACATTTTCAGTTTTATAATACATATTATGGTGTTCTGTGATCAGGGATCTTTGATACGACTATTGTAATTATTTCGAGGGTGCCACAAACCACATGAATATAAGATGATAGACTTAATCAATAAATTCATGTATTCTGACTGCTTCACCACTGGCTGTTCTCTCATTGCTCTCTCTCTGAGAGTCACTATTCTCTGAGACACAACAATATCGAAATCAGTCTTGTTAATAACCCTACAATGGGCTCTAAATGTTCAAGTGAAAGAAGGAGTTGCAAGTCTCTCACTTTAAATAAAAATCTAGAAATTATTTAGTTTAGCGAGGAAGGTACATCAGAAGCTGAAATAGGCCAGAAAGCTAGGCCTCTTGGGTCAAATTGTTAACCAAGTTGTGCATGCAAGGAAAAGTTCTTGAAAGAAATTAAAAGTGCCACTCCAATGAACACACAAACAATAAGAAAATGAAATAGCTTTATTCCTGATATGCAGAAGGTTTTAGTGGTCTGGATGGAAGATCAAACTGGCCACAGCAGTTCCTTAAGTCAAAACCTAATCCAGAGCAAGGCCCTAACTGTCTTCAATTCTATGAAGGCTAAGTGAGATAAGGAAGCTGCAGAATAAAAGCTGGAAGCTAACAGAGGTTGGTTCATGAAGTTTAAGGAAATAAGACATCTTCATACCATAAAAATACCATGGTCAGAAACAAGGGCAAATGTAGAAACCCCAGCAAGTTATCCAGAAGATCTAGCTGAGATAACTGATGGTGACTATGTGTCTGGAGTTGGTTTCTTCCAGTGGGTTCGTGGTCTTGCTGTCTTCAAGAATGAAGCCACAGACCTTTGCAGTGAGTGTTACAGCTCTTAAAGATGGCATAGACCCAAAGAGTAGGCAGCAGCAAGATTTATTGTGAAGAGTGAAAGAACAAAGTTTCCACAGTGTGCAAGGGGACCCGAGGGGTTTGCTGCTGCTGACTGGGGTGGCTAGCTTTTACTCCCTTGTTTGTCCCCACCCATGTGCTGCTGAGTGGTCCATTTTACAGAGTGCTGATTGGTTCATTTTACAAACCTCTAGTTAGCTACAGAGTGTGGATTGGTGTATTTTACAATCCTCTTGTAAGACAGAAAAGTTCTCCAAGTCCCCACCCGACCCAGAAGTTCAGCTGGCTTCACCTCTCAACTATACAAAACAACAGATTTTCAATGTGGATGAAAGAGTCTTATATTGAAAAAAGATGTCATTTAGAACTTTAATAGCTAGAGAGGAGAAGTCAATGTCTGGCTTCAAAGCTTCAAAACACAGGCTGACTTTCTTGTATGCAGCTAATGCAGCTTGTTACTTTAAGTGGAAACCAGTGCCTATTTACCATTCCAAAAGTTCTAGGGCCCTTAAGCTTTATGCTAAATCTACTCTGCTTCTGCTCTGTAAATGGAATGACAAAGCCTGGATGACAGCTCTTATGTTTACAGCATGGTTTAGTGAACATTATAAGCCCACTGTTAAGAACTGTTGTTCAAAACATTACTACTTATTGGCAATGCATCTGGTTACACAGTAGCTCTGAGGGAAATGTAAATGAAGATTAATATTGTTTTCATGCCTTCCAGCACAATATCCATTCTGCAGCCTATAGACCAAGGAGTAATTTAGACTTTCAAGTCTTATTATTTAAGAAATGTTTTTCATAAGGATAGAGCTACCATAGACAGTGATTCCTCTTATGAATTTAGGTAAAGTAAATTAAAGCACTTCTGGAAAGAATCCACTATTCTGCATGCCTTTAAGAAAATTCATGATTCATGAGAGGGTGTGAAAATATCAACATTAACAAGAGTTTGGCAGAAGTAAATTCTAACTTTCATGGATGACTATGAAGGGTTCAAAATTTCAGTGGAGGAAGTCACTGCAGATTTGGCAAAAATAGCAAGAAGACTAGAAGTGGAGCTTGAAGATGTGACTGAATTGCTGCACTCTCATGATAAAATTTTAATAGATGAGCAGTTGCTTCTTATGAATAAATGAACAAAGAAAGTATAGAATATACTCCTGGTGAAGATGCCGTGAACATTGTTATGATAACAAAAGATTTGTTATACTACATGGACTTAATAGATAAAACAGCAGCAAGGTTTGAGAGAAGTGAATTCAATTTTGAAAGATGTTCAAGTGTGGATAAAAAGCATGATACAGAGAAATCTTTCATGGAAAGGAGAGTAAATTAATGTGGCAAACTTCACTGTTGTCTTATTTCAACCCATTTCCACAGCCACCCCAACCTTCAGCAACCACCACTTGATTAGTCAGCAGACATCAACATCAAGGCAGGTGTTCCTCCAGCAAAAATGTGACTCACTGAAGACTGAGATAATCATTAGCATTTTAGCAATAAAGTATGTTTAATTAAGGTACATGTTTAGACTATTAAGTGCTATTGTACACTTAATAGATTATAGTACAGTATAATCATAACTTTTATATGCACTGGGAAACCAAAAAATTTCTGTGACTTGCTTTGTTGCAAATTGCTTTTTTCATGGTAGTCTGGAATCAAACCCACAATATATCTGTGGTATGCCTGTATGTAAAAATGTACAGATCAAAAGGGTTCAACTTTTTGAATTATCACAGCCTGAACACACTTTTGTAACCCACTGCATGGATCAAAAGGATACTATTTCCAGCATACCAAAAGCTAGTCTCTGGCTTCTATATCACTATCTTCATTCTACTCACCAAAGATAAAAGCTGTTCTTAGTTTCAACATCTTAATTTAAATAAGTTGCCTTATATAAAATAGTTTCCCTTGTATGTAGAAATGAAGTTATACAGAATATATTTTTGTGTCCAGTTTTATGAGCTTGTGTTGTTTTTTCAATCTCTTGTAGAAAGATGAACAGTGTGTTTATCATCTCAGCTTCTTAGCCACAACTTTTTGATCACATTTTCAGATGATACTTTGGAATTTATGTATCCACAATGGAAAAGTGGCACTGGATGTAGGGTTCATTTTTTGTGTGTGCTTTCTTTCTCTACATGATCTTGGCCCTCAAATCTTCACTGCCTTGAGATGTCTCCAGTGACTTCAAACATAAATCTTTTTAATATTTTGGGCAGGTTTTCTAGTTGTTCTACATGTACATGTTGATCAGCAACGTGCTAATTCTTTATCAATGTGAGTATACATCAAGTGAAGCAATTTTCTTGTTGTAGAATTATTCTTTCAGTTTTACTGGCTACTTTCATGGTACAAAAGTTTAATTGTCTTGCTTCTTATCCTGTAGAAATTCCTTTTCATAGAGACTTATCTCTTCTTCTTGAGCATCCACCTACTCATACCCTCATCTCTTCCCACAGGGCAAATACTACTTTCTTCAACACAAAGATTTCCTCTTGGTGTCTATTTTGCATCCATAATGCACTCTATAATCTTGAGTGACATGTCATACTTCCACCAGGTGCTCTCTCATCAGCATCTCCACACTGTTCAGAATGGGTAAGGGAAAGAAAGGAGAGAATATTTTTATCTCCAAGAGTAAGGATGAGTAGCCATTATCTGTTCTATTTCAAGTTCCCAACAGGTAAAGTCTACAGATTTGCTGCATCCTCCAATACTTAAATTACTAAGTAGCATGCATCTCCAAATAAGTTTTTATCTGAAGCAAAACAATGTTTCCTGTATAAATCTCATTTTCCCTATTTCTAGGACTCTGGTTCTGACTTTCAAGCCTTATGGCTTTCTGTGGCATTACTGAGAAGCTGCGCATTCTCTGTTTGTTTGGTTAAGGTGTGTCAGTAACGTAAAACGTCATACATTCTTTAAATCTTAGTCTATTTTCTACTTTGGGAATGGTGGCTCCAATGACTTTGCTCTAATTTAGTGCCTCTCTGATGTAAATGGAGTGGGGTGTGTGTGTGTGTGTATGTGTGTGTGTGTGTGTACCAATTCCTCTTACCATACTCTGTGGGTTTATTCTTACATTGCTCTCCATTGTTCCCCTTAAATTGGTCAAATATAAAACTGTATTTATTTTCTCCTGAAGATTTGGTAACAGCTGTACTCCTGCTCCTTTACAGTCTTTCTGTTGACCCTCTCATTTTCTCTCCCTGAGACTATTACAATCCCCAATGAAGAAGCTCATTCTATTTCTTCCTATTTTTAGGTATTAGAGTCCTCTGATTGCTTCCACTATTTGTTCCATGTAATGCAGCTTTCCTATAACATAGCTCTGATAGGATACCATTAAGCTGTTAAACTGTCAATATCCCCTCACTGTCAAACAAATGCAATTAAAATTACTTAGTCTGTGATCTTATACAGGGCTCATTATAATACAAAAAATCAAATCTCACTTACCTTAGCTTAAGTTATTAAAATACATGGATAAGAAATGGTGGCAAATGCCTGTTGCTCCTTGGTCACTGGCATATACTTTTCTTCTGCAACCCCATTTCCAGTTTTGTTTTGTTTTGTTTTGGAAAATTATCTTTCTCTTACTCTATGTTGCCTTATTGTAGACTGCATACCAAAACACCTTGCCCTACTCTGGCCATAGAGCAAGTAACAACCCTCTTGACTAGTACATGATCTAGTTAGTCAAATTAGGCTCCTTTTCAACCCTTTCAGGACTTTGAGTCTTGATTAGAGAGGTGGGAGATAGATCAAATAGATCCCTGTAACTCTAGTAGCAGCACCCCATCAGAATGGTCAAAATCTTCTGCAGTTTACTTACTCCAAACTGCCTTGGCTTTTGTTCTCATTTCATCTCTTGTTTCTTTCCTGAAATGAGACATTCAGTCATTAACTAAGCTACCAGTTTATCCCCAATCTTTTCAAGTTTTGCTTAGGTTATCTAAAATTTTTCTTTGTGTTTTTGCAATCAGTATAAACTGATAGAAGAGGAATAGGGTGAACTGAGGCATAACAAGAGCAAAGCATACAGATAAGATTTGGTGGACTACAACTAGAATTAGTACATGGGTAAGAAACAGGGCAAGTTTTCCTTCTGTCTGTCTCTCTTTCTGGGATCACATGGTCTCTTTTCTCTGCTTCTACCTAATTTTCTCCTCTCTGTCCACACTGGCCTTTACAGATTCAAATAAATCTGCCCTCAGATTATCTGCATCAACCCTTACTCAAAGTGCTATCCAAATCGAAAAGCTCATACAGACCATCTGGAATCTTTGTTTGTAAAACATGTGAATTTCTAAAAGAAAATATGTGATTGCCCTGGATTTGATCTTGTGTCCAATCTGGTTAAACCAGGTGTGGCCAATGTCATGTATAATATAAACCATGGTCCTCTGGTTTAAGTATGTTCTCCAAGAAGGGAATGTGGGGGTTGGGGGAAAAATTGATATCTCTAGTGTATTTTAATTATATGGTCTTCTGTGCAGCCCTTTATGTGCTTTGGTTCTAGTTCGTGTGTGAACTATCTATGTGACTTTCTGTTTCTGTGTCTTATTGACTCAATATCTATTGAATTAAAAATTAAAAATTGTTAATATACCTGAAGGACTTCTTCAAATGGTTCCTGATCCACAGAGTCATTCCTTTTTGTTCTTAACATACAATCTTACCTGAAAATAACCACTCTTCATTCTAAAATTCCACAGAAGATAGCACTTTTTTATGACAGAAATTATTAATACATCTTAGCTGTATTAAAATTATTATACATGCTTAATGAACATTATTATCTTGAAAGTCACATGAAGGCAGAAATTTTATCAAATCTTTTATGTCTACTACAGGGTATTTTAATTAATATACTGGCATACACATTTGCTCAGTAAAAAAAATAAAATTTTTAGGAATATAATTTTTTTTGAAAGAACTAGGGTCCAGGGTTGGAGTGCAGTGGTACCTGATATCATAGCTCACTACAGCCTTGAATTTCTGGACTCAAGCAATCCTCCTGCCTTAGCCTCCCAAAGAGCTGGGACTACAGAGGTGTGCCACCATGTCTGGACGGGAATACGATTTTGAGTGAAATCTTTTTATGTTCTATGAATAAGGATTTCTGGTCAACACATCAATATTGACAATTTCTTTAGGAACTGAGCTGTCTTTAGGGTACTTAGATAGTTCAAATGGCTTCATTGCATTTTTGTAATACTCTAAAGCATCAGAACACAGATGCTTAATATTTGTCATTATGAAAGTTAAGAATTGAAAAATGGTTGGTGTAACATCCAATAACTTGCTGGATGGGCCTTCGGTCATAAAAGTCCACTTTTCTCACTAACCTATCTATGGATTCGCACACAGGCTTGCTGTTGATGCCACTTGGACTTGTATCTTAGGTTAAAAAGAAAGAAATTTGAAAGTGACTACATTTTAGTTTAGTTAGAATTAGCTAGATATTTGCAACTTTCCACACGTTATTTTCATATGCTAAATTACTACAAAATTGAGGTTACAGAGTTTCAGTTACAGGATATGGTAAAAATATCAACATTTCATGAGATTTAGGAGAAAAGTCTTTCAATAAATTTATAATATTTTACATAAAGCTAAATGTGAAACTGAAAAAATCTAGCAGTTCATGCGTCATTACAAAGCTGAATTAATTATTCACATAGGAGAGAAACAACACCACATGATATATGAGGGTGTGTGCAATCGCTGCTACAGCCAGAGGGTGCAGTGATGGTTGATCGGTGACTGCTTAGACAATGCTGTCTGTTTCAAGGTCTCCAAATTTTACAAATAAAACCGCCACTCTCCTTCAAACAGGAAATGCGTGACCTTCCACAGTAATTTAACCTCTCATGTTTACTCGTCTTCAAAATGATAATGTCATAGTTAACATGACTCCTGTGTGAGGCAGTGGGTATTTTCTTCCTTGCTTTTGAAGATGTTTTCTATAAAGCAGCGTGAGCTCTTCCAAGAAAGCTGTGGTGTAATGAGCACTTTTTTTTTTTTAATTAGAAGTCATAGTGAGAGGCTAGTTAGCTGGAGCACAAGCCATATAGGACTCAGACAGTAGGCTGCAGTCCTATGTGATCAGACACATCTAGTTCTGTAAGTCTTGAACTATTCTCCAACCTCCAAAGCCCTTTTTAAAAGTGATTGTCCACACCTAGAGGGAACTCATTTTCCACAAAGGTGACAAGAACATACTCTGGGGAAAAATCAGTCTCTTCAATAAATGGTGCTGGGAAAACTGGATATGCATATGCCGAAAAATGAAACTAGACCCCATGTTTCACCATATACAAAAATTAAATCAAAATGGATTACAGACTTAAATCTAAGATCTCGAACTATGAAACTACTACAAGAGCACATTGGGGAAAATCTCTAAGACAACGGTCTGGGCAAACATTTCTTGAGCCATACATCATGAGCACAGGCAACCAAAACAAAAATGGACAAATGACATTAATCAAGTTAAAAGGTTTCTGCACACCAAAGGATACAATCAACAAAGTGAAGAGACAACCCACAGAATGAGAGAAAATATTTGCAAGCTACCCATCTGACAAAAGATTAAGAACCAGAATATATAAGGAGCTCAAACAACTCTACAGGCAAAAGTCTAATGATCCAATCCAAAATAGGCAAAAAATTTGAATAGATGTTTCTCAAACGAATGCAGACAAATGACAAACAGGTATATGAAAAGGGGCTCAACGTTACTAATTGTCAGAGTAATGCAAATCAAAACTATAATAAGATATCATCTCAGTCCTGTTAAAATGGCTTAGATCCAATACACAGGCAATGACAAATGCTGGCAAGGATGTGGAGAAAAGGAAACCATTGTATGCTGTTGGTGGCAATGTATTAATAAGTTAGTGCAATCACTATGGAGAAAAGTGTGGAGGTTCCTAAAAAAAACTAAAAATTGAGCTACCATATGATCCAGCAATCCCACTGCTGGGTATATACCTAAAATAAAGGAAATCAATATATCAAAGAGATATCTGCACTCCTGTGCTTGTGCTGCACTGTTGGCAATAACTATGATTTAGAAGCAAACTAAGTGTCCATCAACAGATAAATGAATAAAGAAAATGTGCTGCATATAAACAATGAGGTACTGTTTGGCCATAAGAAAAAGAGATCCAGTCGTTTGCAGCAACATGGATGAAACTGGAGATCATTATGTTAAGTGAAATAAGCCAGACACAGAAAGACAACCATCTCATGTTCTCACTTATTTTTGGAATCTAAAAATGAAAACAACTGCACTTATGAACACAGACAGTAGACAGCCTCCAGACAGAGGCTGAAGAAGGTAGTTGGGGGCTGGAAGGGAGGTACGAATGGGTAATGAGTACAAAATATAGTCAGAATGAATAAGGCCTACTACGTGATCACACAGGAGAGTGACTATAGTCAATATGACTTAACTGTACATTTTAAAATACCTTTAAGGGTGTAATTGGATTGTTTGTAACTCAAAGGATAAATGCTTGAAGGGATGGATACCCCATTTTCCACAATGTGTTTATTTCATATTGCATGCCTGTATCAAAACATCTCATGTATCCCATAATATATATACATCTACTATGTAACCACAAAATAAATGATAAAAATAAATAAATTATTATCATTGCTCAGAAAGAGTGAGAAATGGCAGAAGTTTTTAAAAAGAAATACTATAAGAAAAGTCTTTTAATCACCCTCTATTTTGTCTGCCTTAGCTCTTTGTTTTGTCATATTGCAGAGCTATGCTTACAGAAAATCAGTTTTAAATTCATTGCTTACACTTAAAATAATATAAAAACTCAAAACTACAACAAAATATTGACAATGCATTTGACTAATATTTATTTCCATCTGGGAATTTGAGGCTCTTTATACTATGCCCTTATGGTAGGGCAGGATCCCAGTGGAATCTACCTTTTTGTTATTCATACATAAACTTGAATTTTGCTTTTTTAAAAGCAAAATATATTGTATTCACAGATTAAATTTGTGAAGAAAACAGATCTACTTCCACTGGTTAAATTACTGTTCTAAAGAATGGATCATCGTAAACAATCTTAGGTTTTATTGTAGACTAGAGCTAATCTAATTGATACTGATAGGGACTGTGGTACGTTTGTCAAGAGTGACTTTGGGGTCAGCGAGCCTGGATGTGACTTTCTGTTTTACTTACTTGACACGTTATCAAAGCTTCCAATATAATTATTTGCAAGATGAGGGTTAGTGGGTGCCTATTGTTTTAGTCAGCGCAGCATGCATTCAACTCCCTTCTAATAACAGCTTCCTGGGCTTCTTTTGGGAGCTAGCCTTCCCTTAGATTCAATGTTTACATTTCAGATGGTGCTGAACCTGCTCTGTGAATTCAGAGTCTTGGGCATAGTCAAAGAGTATCAATGAGCAACAGTACTAAGATTTTAGGTAAAATTACTAGAAAATCTAATGATATGGCAAATCTGGAAGGGTGTTTAAACATTTTTAAACAAATGTGCTTCCAACTGAAGTCAGCACAATGGAAAACATTGCTGGAGAGAATGAGAGAATCAGTGAAATATTATGTGGGCACCTGAATCTTGCTCTGCTTGAAGTCGGATGATTCCTTTATGACTTCAATTTTATAAACAAATGAATACTGTTTATTTCAAAAAAAGTGTTGAATAATAAAAAGTAAAATTAGAATGTTTATAATCTTGTAGGAATTTTGTGATTATAGAGTATTTGCCATAGTATCCACTGTTTGATAAAATTTGTTTGTGTGAACACCTATCTTGGTTAATCTAGATCAATGACTGAGTCTTACCAACACTACCTATCTGAAGATTGAGGGAGGCAACCATGATAAACATTTAGAGAATTTCTTCTTAGCAATAACAGGCAACTTTTAGAAGCAGAGCACATAATTTTCAAAAAATTAAGACATACCATTCCATGAAACTTTACTGGAATGCATTTATAGAGCATGGTCCATGTGTCAGATATATATTCTTGTTCCCAAGTATTATTCCTCCTCCTAGCTAAAGCCAGACTCTCACTTTACAATATTAGTGCCAAGACTCTGTAAGACAAACAGCGTAAGAGTCAAAAGAATAGTAACACATGTAAATAATACATAAAAAACATGGATTACACTAGAACTGGAGACACTCTGAGTCATATCTGGCTAAAGATTTTCACTAGTATCTTTGGAAGACATAACAAAAATATAGCTAATTCCATCATTTGAGTACAATCATTCATAATTTTTTATAACCTCCATCATTTCTAGAAACTTCTGCATTCAGAATACCTTTTATGATATGCAGATCTTGACCAAAAGGCAGAGATTCTATCCTACCATTTCATCCAATATTCTGGTGCCTAGAATGGGCACATCATAGAGAATGTTACCTTTAAAAGCTCAGCCATCTGGAGCTCTTATACATCTGCAGACATATCTGCATGTAGAAAGTGTACAGACTTATCAGCATCTATCCCAACATTCCCATGCAATACTCTTTTAACATGGAGAATTCAACTTCACAAATGGCATTAAAAATTGCATCTTTGAGAGTCTTATAATAGAGCTGTTAACATATTAGCAATCTGTTAGCAGTCTGGACTGTCATGAGCAAGAACCCACGCACAGTATGAGCCATCGTTTATTTTTGGTCACACTAAGAAAGTACAACATTTATTTTAATAGACTAAGACATAAAAATCCCCAGCAGGTTGAGATGCACCAAATGGGATATTGATAGATGACAAAATGTTGTTGACTCTTTATAAGGACAGAGGACAGACTGGGAGCTTGCAGCTTGTTTTTAACTCTTATAAAAATAGGCAAGCCATTCTCTTGGTCACTCTAGGAAGAAATCTCAATTACTGTGTTAGTTTTCCTCTCAAGTGGTGATTGGTTGATGCCATTATTTACAATCCACGAGGATTGTTTTTCAAAGAGATACTCTGTTGGAAACATGAAACAGTGTGCTCTTAGCCAGCTGTACTATTTTTATTCCCTTTTGGGAATAGTGAAGTATGATTCTGCACATACAGTACATGATTATGGCAAGACATTTTAAATGGGAAACTATTGGGCATGAATGTGTAGGTACCAGAGTGAATATTGGGCAGTGCCTTCAGAACATAATTCATACTACCTATCTCTGGTGGTTGATATACTGAAAAGGAGAAGCTTATAATAATCTTATTATACATAATGCATGTATACTATGGAGATAACTTTTATGTTTAATTTTTGAATTTGATCTTTCCCTTGAAGTCAGAAGAGGAAAATTACTGATTTGAAACTCAGAGGCTAAAGAAAAGAAAATAGAAATAGGGCTTTGGTGTGGAACCACAGGCCTGGTGTGCAGTGCACAGACTGTACTTAAATAAGAATTATGTATTTTGAGTGGTTTTTTTTCCAAGCCCCTAAAATGAAGGAATTTCTGCAGGGGAATGGTCAAGACAGGTGGGAAGCAATTTTAAACATAGTGGCTTCCTCAGTAGAAAGCTGGGAGCAGAGTAAGAGACATCGTTAGAACAATAACGTGCTGTGCAAGATGAAAACTGCATCAGCAGAGAGGTCCTATGATGTTTATGTGGAATGAATCATTTCTCTGTTTTCTTTACACTTAGAGTAGAAGTAGTCACATACTTTTCTTTTTCCTTCTGAAAAACTTCTTTTTATTAGAAACTCATAAACCATTGCCCACAACCATACCTGGCTGTTTTCTCAAGAGTGAGCTCTTACTGTCATTCTCTTTGGTTGTTGAAAATTGGGTGAAGTGACCTGGTTAAGATGAGTTCTGAAGAGATAGGACAGGCAGTGGAAGTATTTCTTACCTACAATGGTATATTGATGGAGCCCAAGGAAAAGTCCAGTTGCATAGATTATGAAGGCTAGAGTTCAAAAGAGTATACGCATAAGTTTGCAAAACAAGTTGCAGGCATTTGGAACTGGAGTACTGAGATTGGCAATTTCAAGAGTGGGTTGAAAAGGTGAGTTGATGTGGAACTTCTGGCTTCCAGACTTTTTCAGGAAGCTGTTGTATGGAAGAGATGCATTCACTTAAAAGGTCTGAGGACATTTACTCCATATAACAGTATTAGAAATGCAGTTGTGAGTAAGAAAACACTATACTGGCTCTCATGAGGCTTACAGCCTCATATCAATTTTTATCAGCAAGACATTGTTTTTCTCAGGAAATGATTTGGCTTTTAAATTGTTTTCAATGGATTGTATGTCAGGCTATGTGTTTGTTTTAAATAAGCCAATGTACAATAATCTGCAGTAAAAAAAATTTTTGTCTTTTCCCAATTCATCATGAAAATGAAATGTGCTGATCAAATATTTTATCAGGCAATGTATAGATTTTTGGATTATACAAAGTGATTAATTTTCTGGAACTATATTTAATCTTCTGGAGATAAACTAAAAAGATGAATGTTTCAATTGGCAGGAATAGCTGCTCATTCATCTCAGTTGTCAACATTTAAAAAAAGAAAGAAAAGCGAAAAGCAAGCAAACAAGCAAGTAAGAAAAGACAAGACTCCCTGAAGTACTTTGTGGGAATTTATTTCCTTGCCTTAATGTGGTCAGTAGCCACAGCTTTATTAACCCATGAAAACTCACCCAATTAAACCACACTTTTATATCTTTGCAATTTTTATTTAACTAGGAATTTCTCTCCACTTTGATATTCCATATCTCTATAGCATTTTAGCTACTTAGATTATCTCTAATGTCTTACTGATTTAATTATTTGTACCTTTTGAGACTACTTAATTTCCAGAGATAAATGATTTTATCATAAGAATATAGTTCAGAGAAATATGTATATCAATTTTTAAAACACACAAAGAAATATAATATTTTAAATAATAAACGTTGACATGTTTTGGATTTGTGTCCCCACCCAAATCTCATGTCAAATTGTAATCCCCAATGTCGGAAGAGGGGCCTTGTGGGAGATGATTTGATCATGGGATCAAATTTCCCCCTTGCTATTATCATGATAGTGAATGAGGTCTCATGGGATCTTGTTGTTTAAAAGTGTGTAGCATCTCTCCCTTTGCTCTCTTCCTCCCTGGCCATGTGAAGAAGTACCTCCTTCCTTTTCACCTTCTGCCATAATTGTAAGTTTCCTGAGGCTTCCCCAACCATGCTTCCTGTACAGCCTGTGGAATCATGAGCCAACTAAACCTCTTTTCTTTATAAATTACCCAGTCTCAGGTATTTTTTATAGCAGTGCGATAACAGACTAATACGGAAAATTGGTACCAAAAAGTGGGGCACTGCTATAAAGATACCTGAAAGCGTGGAAGCATCTTTGGAATTGGGTAATGGGAAGAGGTTGGAAGAGTATGGAGGGCTCAGAAGGAGACAGGAAGATGACAGAAAATTTGGAACTTCCTACAGACTTCTTAAATTATTGTGACCAAACTGATGATTGTGATATGACCAATGAAGTCCAGACTGAAGAGGTCTCAGATGGAGATGTGGAAGTTACTGAGAACTTAAGCAAGGATCATTTTTGTTATGTCTTGGCAAAGAGGTTACAGGTATTGTGCCCCTGCTCTAGAAATCTATGGAACTTTGACCTTGAGAGTGATGATTTAGACCATTTGGTGGAAGAAATTTCTAAGCAGCAGAACATTCAAGACATGACCTGGCTGCTTCTAGAAGCTTATGCTCATATTCATGAGCAAAAAGATGTAGAACTAGAACTTATATTTAAAAGGGAAGCAGAACATAAAAGTTTGAAAAGTTTGCAGCCTGGCCATATGGTGGGAAAGAAAAACCCATTTTGGGGGGAGGAATTCAAACTGGCTTCAGAAATTTGCATAAGTAAAGGGGAGCCAAATGTTGATAGCCAGGATAATGGGGATAATGACTTGAAGGTATTTCAGAGACCTACAGGGCAGCTTATCCCATCGCAGGCCTGGAGGCGTAGGAGGGAAGAATGGTTTTGTGGGCCAGGGCCAGTGCCCTCCTGCTCTGTGTGATCTCAGGACATGGCCCCCTGAATTGTAGCTGCTCCAGCTCTACCCATGGCTAAAAGGAGCCAATGTACAGCTCAGGCTGTTGCTTCAGAAGGTGCAATCCATAAGCCTTTGTGGCTTTCACATGGTATTAAATCTATAGGGGTGCAGAGTGTGAGAGTTGAGGCTTGGGAGCCTGCACCTATATTTCAGAGGATGTATGGAAATGCCTGGATGTCCAGGCAAAAGTCTGCTGCAGGGGTGGAGGCTTCATGGAGAATGTCTACTAGGGCAGTGCCAAGAAGAAATGTGGGATTGGAGCCCCCACACAGAGTCTCCACTGGGACACTGCCTATTGGAGGTGTGAGAAGAGGGCCACCATCCTTCAGACCCCAGAATAGAATGGTAGATCCACTGACAGCTTGTACCATGCTTTTGGAAAAGCCTCAGGCATTCAACACTCCATGAAAGCCCATGAAAGCAGCTGCAGGGGCTGTACCCTGCAGAACCATAGAAGCAGAGCTGCCCAAGGCCTTGGGAGCCCACCCTTTGGATCAGTGTTGCCTGGATCTGACACATGGAGTCAAAGGAGATTATTTTGGAGCTTTAAGATTTAATGACTGTACTGCTGGGTTTTGGATTTGCACAAGGCCTGTCACCACTGCTTTTGACTGATTTCTTCCCTTTGGAAAGGTAGTATTTACCCAGTGCATTTCCTCCCATTGCATCTTGGAAGTAACTAACTTGTTTTTTATTTTATAGGCTCATAAGTGGGAGCAACTAACCTTGTCTCAGGTGAGATTTTAGACTGTGGACTTTTGAGTTAATGTTGAAGTGAGTTAAGACTTAAGGGACTATTGGGAAGGGGTGATTGTCTTTTGCAATGTCTTTTGCAATGAGATTTGGGAGGGGCCAGTGGTGGAATGATATGGTTTGGATTTGTGTGCCCACCCAAATCTCATTTCAAATTGTAATCCCCAGTGTTGGAGGAGGGGACTAGTGGGATGTGATTGGATCCTGAGGGCAGACTTTCTCCTTGCTGTCCTTGTGATAGTGAGTGAGTTTTCATGAGATCTGGTTGTTTAAAAGTGTGTAGCACCTCTATCGCTCTTCCTTTGCTCTGGCCATGTGAAGAGGTGCCTCCTTTCTCTTTACCTTCTGCCATGATTGTAAGTTTTCTGAGGCCTCCTCAGCCATGCTTCATGTACAGCCTGTGGAACCATGAGCTAATTAAATATTTTTTCTTTAAAAATTATCCAGATTTAGATATTTTTTATCAGTGCAAAAATGGAGTAATACATATGTGTTATTAAGTTCTACAGGATATTTATAATTTCTAGTTTCAGAATTTCAAAACCAATAACTTCCTGTAATACTGAGTCATGCAGCTCATACAAATAGTGAGTTTTAGAAAATAAGAGGGTGGATTTTGCATCTTGTTGCACACCTAATGTTGAAATCATTCCTAAATGTTTTTTTCAATTGGAGAAGCTGATACTAAATCTCTCAAGGTGAAGTCTGTCACCATGATTGACCTTGTATATACAACAGCTTAACTGGCTTTTCTGTTCTTAGGAAGCTAGGAAGGCCACTGTTTCAAAAAGAGCTATGAGGAATAATTTAGCCATACTGTGAGAAATTTAAATTAGCCCAATGGTTTTTGTGAAAAAGAACTTATTTAATCAACTCCTAGAGGACAGAAAATAAAAATGTCCCATCACTAACAGTCATATCCCTGCCTTTCTTGGTTAAAGCACAGGTGTTAACAAAAGAGTATCCTCTGAGTGTAGGAACCATTCACTTCATTGAACTGGTAATGAGATTCATTATAACTATAGAGAACCATGTATGTGAATATCTTGCCATTCATCAGCTGAATAATCTTGGGTAAATTACTTAATTCTTTGCACACGGATGCTTCATTTGGAAAATGGGCGTAATAATAAAACCTACCTCATAGAGTTGTTATGCATACCTAATGAGTTAATATTATAAAGCACTTGAATACAAGCATCTGAGAAGCACTTTATTGTTTTGGTGCCCTATAAAGAAAATTACAAGGACACTAGAATAAAACAATATAGTGCCTCCATGATTATTTTCACACTGAGTCTTCATCAAATATTAGATTTCCATGCTCAATTCCCTTTTCCTATATGAAAAAACAAGTGGATTAAGCAACTATCTTCAAAGTATATGAGAGTCTTCAGAATGTGGTCATTAGTTGTCACGCTGCCTAGGTTCAAATCCTGACTATTATGTACTTGTGCGATCTTAAACAAAAATCTTAAACCACACTGTGCTATATTTCTCTCACTTGTGAAACAATAGTATTTGACACATAAATTATTTTATGAGGATTAATTAACATGATGGATGATAAAGATTTAGCTATTACAGTGCTATTGTAAATTTTCTTTTTGTTTCTTTTACTTTATGTTATGGGATACATGTGCTAAAAGTGCAGGTTTGTTACATAGGTATACATGTGCCATGGTGGTTTGCTGCACCTGCCAACCCATCATCTAGGTTTTAAGCCCCACATGCATTAGATATTTGTCCTAATGTTCTCCCTCCCTTTTCTCCCAACCTCTGACAAGCTCCAGCATGCGATGTTTCCCTCCCTGTGTCCAGGTGTTCTCACTGTTCAACTTCCACTTATGAGTGACAACATGTAGTGCTTGGTTTTCTGTTCCTGTGATAGTTTCCTGAGAATTGTGGTTTCCAGCTTCATCCATGTCCCTGCAAAGGACATGAGCTCATTCTTTTGTATGGCTGCATAGTATTCCATGGAGTATATGTGCTACATTTTCTTTATCCAGTCTATCATTGATGGGCATTTTGGTTGGTTCCAAGTCTTTGCTATTGTAAATAGTGCTGCAATAAACATATGCGTGCATGTGTGTGTCTTTATAGTAGAATAATTTATAATCTTTGGGTATATGCCCGGTAATGGGATTGCAGGGTCAAATGATCTTTGAGGAATCACTACACTGTCTTCAACAATAGTTGAACTAATTTATACTCCCACCAACAGTGTATAAGCATTCCTATTTCTCCGCATTCTCACCAGCATTTGTTCTTTCCAGACTTTTTAATAATCATCATTCTAACTGGTATGAGGTGGTATCTCATTGTGGTTTTGGTTTGCATTTCTCTAATGATCTGTGATTATAAGCTTTTTTTCTTCACTCACTGTTTGATGGACTTGTTTGTTTGTTTTTTTCTTTTAATTTTTTTAAGTTCCTTGTATAGTCTGGATATTAGACCTTTGTCAGATGGATAGATTGCAAAAAATTTCTCCCATTTGTGGGTTGCCTGTTCACTCTGATGATACTTTCTTTTGCTGAGCAGAAGCTCTTTTGTTTAATTAGATCCCATTTATCAATTTTGGCTTTTGTTAGAATTGCTTTTGGTGTTTTAGTCATGAAGTTTTTGCCCATGCCTATGTCCTTAATGGTATTGCCTAGGTTTTCTTCTAGGGTTTTTATGGTTTTTGTTATACGTTTAAGTCTTTAATCCATCTTGAGTTAATTTTCGTATAAGTTGTAAGGAAGGGGTTCAGTTTCTGTTTTCTACATATGGCTAGCCAGTTTTCCCAGCACCATTTATTAAATAGGGAATCCTGTCCCTATTGCTTGTTTTTGTCAGGTTTGTCAAAGATCAGATGGTTTTAGATGTGTAATGTTATTTCTGAGACCTCTGTTATGTTCCATTAGTCTATATATCTGTTTTGGTACCAGTACCATGCTGTTTTGGTTACTGTAGCCTTAGTTTGAAGTCACGTAGTGTGATGCCTCCAGCTTTGTTCTTTTTGCTTAGTATTGTCTTGGATATACAGGCTCTTTTTTGGTTCCATATGACATTTAAAGTAGTTTTTTTCTAATTCTGTGAAGAAATTCAATGGCAGCTTGATGGAAATAACATTTAATCTAAAAACTACTTTGGGCAGTATGGCCATTTTCATGATGCTGATTCTTCCTATCCATGAGCATGGAATTTTTTCCATTTGTTTGTGTCCTCTCTTATTTCCTTGAGCAGTGGTTTCTGGTTCTCCTTGAAAAGGTTCTTCATGTCCCTTGTAAGTTGTATTCCTAGGTATTTTATTATCTTTGTAGCACTTGTGAATGGGAGTTCCCTCATGATTTGGCCCTCTGCTTGTCTATTATTGGTGTATAAGAATGCTTGTTATTTTTGCACACTGATTCTGTATCCTGAGACTTTGCTGAAATTGTTTATCAGCTTAAGGAGTTTTGCGACTCTGATGATGGGCTTTTCTAAATATACAATCATGTCATCTGCAAATGGAGAGAGTTTGACTTCCTCTTTTCCTATTTGAATACTTTTTCTTTCTTTCTCTTGCCTGATTGCTATGGCCAGAACTTCCAGCACTATGTTGAATAGGAGTAGTGAGAAAGGGCATTCCTGTCTTGTGCTGGTTTTCAAAGGGAATGGGGAGCATTCCCTTTGACAATCCCTTATGACAAATCCATAGCCGATATCATACTGAATGGGCATTCAATATGATGGGCAGTATGATAATGGTTATGGGTTTGTCATAAATAGCTCTTATTATTTTGAGATATATTCCATCAATACCTAGTTTACTGAGAGTTTTTAGCATAAAGCAGTGTTGAATTTTATCGAAGGCCTTTTCTGCATCTATTGAGATAATCATGTGGTTTTTATCATTGGTTCTGTTTATGTGATGGATTACATTTACTGATTTGCATATGTTGAACCAGCCTTGCATCCCAGAGATGAAGTTGGCTTGAATATAGTGGATCATCTTTTTCATGTGCTGCTGGATTCTGTTTGCCAGTATTTCATCGAGGATTTTCACATTGAGGTTCATCAGGGATATTGGCCTGAAATTTTCTCTTTGTGTGTGTGTGTCTCTGCCAGGTTTTGGTGTCAGGATGGTGCTGGCCTCATAAAATGAATTAGGGAGGCGTCCCTCTTTTTCTATTGTTAGGAATAGTTTCAGAAGGAATGGTACCAGCTCCTTATTGTACCTCTTGTAGAATTCGACTGTGAATCCTTCTAGTCCTGGGCTTTTTTTTGGTTGGTAGGCTATTAATTACTGCCTCAATTTCAGAACTTGTTATTGGTCTATTCAGAGATTTGACTTCTTCCTGATTTAGTCTTGGGAAGGTGTATGTCTCCAGGAATTTATCCATTTCTTCTAGATTTTCTAGTACATTTGCATAGAGGTGTTTATAGTGTTCTTTGATTGTAGTTTGTATTTCTGTGTGATCAGTGGTGATATCCCCTTTATCATTTTTTATTGTGTCTATTTGATTGTTCTCTATTTTCTTCTTTATTAGTCTGACTAGCAGTCTATCTATTTTGTTAATCTTTTCAAAGAACCAGCTCCTGGATTCATTGATTTTTTTAAAGGTTTCTCATGTCTCTATCTCCTTCAGTTCTGTGCTAATCTTAGTTATTTTTTGTCTTCTGCTAGCTGTTGAATTTGTTTTTTCTTTCTTCTCTAGTTCTTTTAATCGTGATGTTAGGGTGTTGATTTTAGACCTTTCCTGTGTTCTGATGTGAGCATTTAATGCTATAAATTTCCCTCTTAACACTGCTTTAGCTGTGTCTGATAGATTCTGGTATGTTGTCTCTTTGTTCTCATTGGTTTCAAAGAACTTAAGCCTTAATTTCATTATTTACCCAGTAGTCATTCAGGAGCAAGCTGTTCAGTTTCTATATACTTGTGCAGTTTTGAGTGAGTTTCTTAATTCTGAGTTCTAGTTTGATTGCACTGTGGTCTGAATGTTTGTTCAGACCACATTTTCGTTTGGGGTGGAGAATTCTGTAGATGTCTATTAGTTCTGCTTGGTCCATAGTTGAGTTCAAGTCCTGAATATACTTGTTGATTTTCTGTCTTGTTGAATTGCCTAATATTGATAGTGGAGTGTTAAAATCTCCCACTGTTTTGTGTGGGAGTCTAAGTCTCTTTGTAGGTCTCTAAGAACTTGCTTTATGCATATGGGTGCTCCTACTGGGTGCACATATATTTAGAATGGTTAGCTCTTTTTGTTGCATTTATCCCTTCACCATTATGTGATGCCCTTCTTTGTCCATTTTGATGTTTGTTGGTTTAAAGTCTGTTTTATCAGAGACTAGGATTTCAACCCCTGCTTCATTTTTTTTTTTTTTTTGCTTTCGATTTGCTTGGTAAATTTTCCTCTATCCCTTTATTTTGAGCCTGTGTGTGTCTTTGCATGTGAGATGGGTCTCCTGAATACAGCATACCAGTGGGTCTTCACTCTTATGCAATTTGCCTGTGTGTGTCTTTTAATTGGGGTATTTAACTCATTGACATTTAAGGTTAGTATTGTTATGTGTGAATTTGATCCTGTTATTATGATTCTAGCTGGTTATTTTGCACAATAGTTGATGTAGTTTCTTCATAGTGTTGTTGGTCTTCATATTTTGGTGTGTTTTTGCACCAAAATTGCAGTGGCTGATACTGGGTTTTCCTTTCCATATTTAGTGCTTCCTTCAGGAGGCAGGCATGGTGGTGCCAAAATCCCTCAGCATTTGCTAGTCTGTAAAGGATTTTATTTCCTTCACTTATGAAGCTTAGTTTGGCTGGATATAAAATTCTGGGTTGAAAATTCTTTTCTTTAAGAATGTTGAATATTGGCCTCCACACTCTTCTAACTTGTAAGGTTTCTGCAGAGAGATCTGCTGTTAGTCTTATGAGATTCCTTTTGTCGGTAACCTCACCTTTCTCTCTGGCTGTCCTTAACATTTTTTCCTTCATTTCAACCTTGGAGAATCTGATGATTATGTGTCTTGGAGTTGCTCTTCTTGAGGAATATCTTAGTGGTGTTTCTGTATTTCTTGAATTTGAATATTGGCCTGTTTTTCTAGGTTGGGTAAGGTCTCCTGGATAATATCCTGAAGTGTGTTTTTCAAGTTGGTTCTATACTCTCCATCACTTTCAGGGACCCCAATCAATCATAGGTTTGGTCTTTTCACATAATACCATATTTCTTGGAGGCTTTGTTCATTCCTTTTCATTCCTTTTTCTCTAATCTTGTCTTCATACCTTATTTTAGTAAGTTGATCTTCAATCTCTAATATGCTTTGTTCCACTTGATTGATTTGGCTATTAATACTTGTGTATGTTTCACGAAGTTCTCATCCTGTGTTGTTTTTCAGCTCTATCAGGTCATTTGCGTTCTTCTCTAAACTGATTATTCTAGTTAGCAGTTCTTGTAACCTTTTTTCAAGATTCTTAGCTTACTTGTATTGGGTTACAACATGCTCCTCTAGCTCTGAGGTGTTTGTTATTACCCACCTTCTGAAGCCTACTTCTGTCAATTCATCAAACTCATTCTCCATCCAGTTTTGTGCCCTTGCTGGAGAGGAGTTGTGATCATTTGGAGGAGAAGAGGCATTCTGGTGTTTGGAATTTTCAACATTTGGGGGCTGTTTTTTCCTCAACTTCATGGATTTATCTACCTTTGATCTTTGAGGCTGATTACCTTTGGATGAGATTTCTGTGTGAGAGTCCTTTTTATTGATGCTGATGTTATTGCTTTCTGTTTGTTAATTTTTCTTCTAACAGTCAGGCCCCTCATTTGCAGGTTTGCTGCAGTTTGCTGGAGGTCCACTCCACACCCTATTTGCCTGGGTATCACCAGCAGAGGCTGCAGAATGGCAAAGATTGATGTCTGCTCCTTCCTCTGGAAACTTTATCCCAGAGGGACACTGGCCTGATGCCAGCCAGAGCTCTCCTGTATGAGGTGTCTGTCAACTCCTGTTGAGAGGTCTCTCTCAGTTAGGAAGCATGGGAGTCAGAAACTCACTTAAGGAGGCAGCCTGTCCCTTATCAGGGCTCAAGTGTTCTGCTGGGAGAACCCTCCTTGTCAGGATCTGCTGCTCTCTTCAGAACAGGCAGGCAAGAATGTTTAAGTCTGCTGAAGCTGCACCCACAGCCGCTCCTTCCCCCAGGTGCTCTGTTCCAGGGAGATGGGAGATTTACCTATAAGCTCCTGCCTGGGGCTGCTGCCTTTCTCTCAGAGATGGCCTGCCCAGTGAAGAGGAATAGCAGATGGGACAGAGAGGCAGTCTGGCCACAGCTGCTTTACTGTGTTGTGTTAAGTTCCACCCAGTCCAAATTTCCAGGCCTCTTTGGCACTGTCAGGGGAAAACCACCTATTCAAACCTCAGTAGTGGTGAACTGATCCCCCCCACCAAGCTTTATCATCCCAGGTCAACTTCAGACTGCTGTGCAGGTAGTGAGAATTTCGAGCCTGTGATTCTTAGCTTGTTGGGCCCCGTGGGAGTGGGGCCACTTGACTCCCTGGCTTCAGCCCCATTTCCAGGGGAGTGAATGGTTCTGTCTCTCTGGAGTTCCAGGTGCCACTGGGGTATAAAAAAAACAAAAATAAAAAACAAAAAAACAACAACAAAAAAACTCTTGTAGCTAGCTCAGTCTCTGTCCAAACAGATGCACAGTTTCTAACCCCAGGTCCCTGATGGGGTAGGCACATGAGGGAATCTCCTGATCTGAAGATTGCAAAAACCGTGGGAAAGATGTAGTGTCCAGGCTGGATAGCACAGTCCCTCATGGCTTCCCTTGGCTGGGAAAGGGATGCCCCCCTGTTCCTCGTACTTCCTGGGTGAGGCAATGCCCCACCCTGCTTCTGCTAGCCCTCCATGGGCTGCACTCACTGCCTAATCAGTCCCAATGAGATGAACAGGGTACCTCAGTTGGAAATGCAGAAATCGCCCAACTTCTGCATTGGTCTCACTGGGAACTGCAGACTGGAGCTGTTCCTATTCAGCCATCTTGCCAGATCGCCCTGTAAATTTTCAGTGATGTTGTTTTTGTTATTATTGTTACATATGTAATATATATGTAATATATATAAAGACAGTTGAATAAAATATTAAATCAATAGATGACAGAGTGTAGCATTTTTCACCCAAGTTGGACTGGTTAGTTATTTTATGTCTTTTGATTTAAAGAATGATTTCTCAACTATTTTTATTATTATTATTGGCACACTTATGAATTTAGATAATAGTGTCATAAAACTAAGTAAAATAGGGTGTCAAAACAAGCTAAAAAATAAGAAACTATTTCTTCCCTGGTCATGTAAAGGCTAGCATCATTGTACTTAAATATATGAAGTTGAGTATTTTATTACCCAGGTGGCTTTCCTACTACGTGAAATGATTGCTTTCCTTATACAATGTATAAAAGGAGGTTCTGGAATTTTGCCCTCAGATTGCAGAGCTGGAAGAGAAAGAGTTGTCAGGAACACGTTGGAACGAGATTCAGGGCATTATATGTACCCAAGGGATCATAATGAAGCGTGGGTTGGAAAAAAGAGCTTGGTAGTTCAACTTTCATGAAAAATGTGGAGTGGAAAGGAGTGAAAAATCTGGTTTCCCACTCCACTATTTTCCATTTCATTATTGAAGTATTTCAGTTATCTGGAAAATAAAATAAGGGAGCACATGATAGATGGTTGTCCAAAGGCAATATTGCTCTTCAGCACCATTAATATTTTAAGTTTACACTAAAATAGCAGTTGGGACATCTATGGTGATTTTGGCTTAAGGCAATGCTAAATCCTGAGAATTGCTGAAGCACTTTGAAGAACAGCACCCCAAGCTCTATTCCACAAACTGGCTTTGATGATTGATAAATTATAATGGCAATTAATGCAGTTAATTTCAAAAATTAAAGACATACCTTTTTTTTTCAAGTTTTGCTATAGTATGCAGCACTTTTTTCAAAGATGCTTAGACTCATTTGCTGTTTGCCTCAGGTTTTGTCTCCTGCCTTCCTACAGCTTTTCAGCAGGTCTCTCTGACATGAACCCACCTGAGGTATGTCAGTGTGCTTCCACTGCCCGATTGTTCTATACTCCAAATCAAAAGAATGACATCCTTCTCTAGTGTTCTGGACTTCTGAAAATTGGATGCTTTATTTGAAAACATAAAGAAAATGTGACTCTTTCTCATGTTGTTCTTCTCTCCGTAGGGAGGCCATTACATTAATGCCTTCAGCTTTTTGCAGAGCCCAGATTGCTTTGATGGGTGCTTTGAAATGTCTGATCATTAGAACTCAGTCACTCAAGACCCCTCACTTAAAAATTCTAGTTATGGAATAATTGTGATGCCATAGGAAGAAAATTAAGCAAGCTGTCTGCTCGTGGGAAATGTTAACAAATGCTTGTGCATACTGAGAAAAGTCCACGGGGAAGAAAATGAGCCACACAAGGTCAGAATAACTTACTATGCTGTTAATAATATCTTCCTGGTTATTGAGGGGCTATTCATTTTTTTAAATACCCAAACACTGAGGCATTGAGAATATTGAACTCTAACTGTTTTGATGAAAAACATTAAATTTTAGCTAACAGTTTTTGAAAGCTGATTATTGATCAGACCCTATGCCTAAGACTTTATATATACATTCCTTCACCTAATCTTCACAGTGATCTGTGATCTAAGGCTTTTATGAAGATTCAGTCAGAAAACATATAAAAAATATTTGCAATAAATGGCTTCTGACACATAGTAATTGTGGTATTATGACTAGCAGTCTGTGGCATTAGATTCTCATGGGAATATGAATGCTATTGTGAACTGCACAAGGGATCTAGGTTGTGCACTCCACTCCTTATGAGAATCTAATGCCTGATGATCTGAGGTGGAACAATTTTATCCTGAAACCATCCCACCTCATCCATGAAAACATTGTCATCCACAAAACTGCTCTCTGGTGCCCAAAAGGTTGGAAACTGCTGCATTAGAGAAATGCAAATCAAAACCCCAATGAAATATTATCTCACACCATTCAGAATGATTATTATTAAAAAGTAAAAAAATAACAGATGCTGTTGAGGTTGTGGAGAAAAGGGAATGCTTATACACTGGTCGTGGGAATGTAAATTAATTCAGCCATTGTGGAAAGCAGTTTGGCAATTTCTCAAAGAACTTAAAATAGAACTACCCTTCAACCCAGCAATTCTATTGTTGGGTACATACCCAAAGGAATATAAATCATTCAACCATAAAAGCACAGACACTCATATGTTCATTGGAGCTCTATCACAGGAGCAAAGCCATGGAATCAATATAAATGCCCATCAATGGTAGACTGGTGGAAGAAAATGTGGTACATATACATCATGGAATACTACACAGACATTAAAAAAAATGAAGTCATGGTCCTTTGCAGCAACATACATGGAACTGCAGGCCATGATCCTAAGTGAATTAATGCAGGAACAAAAAGTAAAATACCACATGTTCTCTTATATATGGAAGCTAAATATTGAATAGACATAGACACAATGAAAGGAACAGCAGACACTGGGGGCTACTTGGAGGTGGAGGGTGGTAGTAGTCACAGGATTGAAAAAACTACCTATTTGGTACTATGCTCATTACCTGGGTGGCAAAATAATCTGTACAACAAACCCCCATGATGTGCAGTTTACCTCCATAACAAACCTGCACATGTACTCCTGAACCTAAAATACAATTTAAAAATAAAATTTTTAAAAAGATTATAATTTTTTATTATATAATCTATAATAAAAAGTTATTATAACTTTTTATTATATAATCTTTCACCGTAAGTACTCTGAAAAATGTATGGTTCATCACAAATGTAATTCCACACTGTTTGTCTTAGAGCCCAATAATCTATTTCTTGACTCCAGCCAAAGACCTTTAATTGGACCTAAAACAAATGTTCCATGCCTGGACATCGGGAGGGCTAAAGCTGGTATCTCTCTAAGTAACCCCTTCTACACCCCAGCCCTACTCCTGAGTGAAAGTTGAAGAGAATCCACCTTCTAAGAGTTGAATGGATGTTCTAAAGCTACAAGAAAAATGTCAGGACTGACATTTTAGGCTGAAGTGAATCTGCTAATTTCAATTTGGGCTATTAGCATTTGAGGCCTTTCATTTCTCTCTCTTTTCCTTCTCATCTTCACCTTACTTATATGCTCTCCTTTGTCTGTCATAGTTATGTATTTATTAATATTTTATAACTTACTTTGGAAAATGAAGCCACTGGAAACAAATGCTCATATGCTCTTACAATCTTATTAGTTATCTACATTTGCAAGATGTCTTCATGAAACATGAAGTAGGACTTCTATTTACAACTATTCTCCACACATTATCTGTGCTTTCCATACTCTCTGCTTTGCTTCTCATAGATCTCTCTTTCTCTGATGTCCTTTTCACCTTCTGTGATAAACAGAATAATGCCACCCCTCCACACATGAAATCTATTTTTCTTAATCCCTGGAATCCATGTATATGTTAGATTAGATGGAACAATTGAATTAAGGTTGCAGATAAAATTAAGATTGCTACCAGTTGACCTTGAAAGAGGGAGATTATCATGAATTATCCAACTGACCTGGTATAAACACAAAGGAATTTTATTTATTTATTTATTTATTTATTTATTTATTTATTTAAGAGGGTGTCTCGCTTTGTCTTCCAGGCTGGAGTGCAGTGGCCTGATCTTGGCTCACTGCAACCTCTGCCTTCTGGGTTCAAGCAATTCTCCTGACTCAGCCTCCCTAGTAGCTGGGATTACAGGCATGTGCCACTACCCCGGCTAATTTTTGTATTTGTAGTAGAGACAGTGTTTCACCACGTTGATCTGGCTGGTCTTGAACATCTGACCTCAAGTGATCTGCCTGCCTCAGCCTCCCAAAGTGAACACAAAGGATTTAAAATGTGGAAAAGGGATACAGAAGAGGGGAGTTATAGGGAGATGTTACTATATAAGATAGTCACAGACAGATGCAAAGTTGATAGTTTTGAAGGTGGAAGAAGATCACATGCCAAGAAATGTGGGCAGCCTCCAGAAGCTGAAAAGGTAAAGAAAGAGAAACTCCCAGAGAACCTTCAGAGAGTAATGCTTGCACCTTGATTTTTAGCCCAGAAGACTCATGCCAAACTCCCAGACTACAGAACTGTAATGTAATAAACTAACGATGTTTCAGCTACTAAGTTTGTGACAATTTGTTACAACAGCAACAGGAAACCTTCACAATTCAAAATACAGTGTAGATTCCATGATCGTAGCAGCTCCCTCGTAACATTTGATGCCTTTCATAATTGCTGAAACTATGATACATAGTAGAAACTTAGTAGAATATCTGTTGGACTAATGAGCAGTAGCAATCTAGGTGTTATGCCATCTTGAGGAATTATGACCACCAGAATATATGGGGACAGTTGGTTTCTACTCAGTAGGGAGTATCCCATAGGTATATTGGTAAGGAATGGTATTGAGATATGTATCTGAAATCCAGCAAAAAAGGATATAGATGAGATCAAGCACTGCTGCAGGAAATCAAGTACTAGACAAGAGGAACAAAATAGGATCTGCCAAGGCAGAGAAAGTATGAGAAATAAAAAGCAGGTCAAGGAAAAGGAGGCCTTCCCTGAGATTGAGAGGTTTCTGGCTATAGGGGTTATGTGTATGGGGCATGTTTTCCTAAGGTGGGGTTTAAGCTAATTGATTTGGACCTAATGGGTGACTCTGGATTATATCCATTCGCTGTGATTACTTTGTTGTTATTGTTGTTTTAACTGAAAAATATCTTAATGCTTCAATGTGTAAACTTTGAAATGGACCAGACTGAGTTCTATTTCTATGTCTTTTACATACTAAAAGGGCCTCAGTTCCTGATTTGTAAATTTTGGGTAACAACCATACTTACATCACAGGTTTGGCATAGCACATTTAAATATCTTAGGTGCCTAGTATTGCAGTAAGCCTACTACTGAATGATAACTTTCATTGCTACAATGATAATTACATAATATTTATAAATTCAGCAAAACAAAGTCCTATGATGTTTGGCACACTGATGGTCCCATCAATTGCAGCTAAAAAGGTACCCTATTTTCCTAAAGGTTTTAAAATTGGCAAATTCTACATTCCACTCCAGTGCAGCCTTGTGGAGCATTCTACTTAACATTATAGAAAGATGTGTTAATTTTAGCTGTCACGGCTGGATATTTATTAAATGCAAGCCTTTCATCAGCAAGAGCAGAAATTTCAAAACACATGCAGGCATTCTCTTATGTAATTAGAACATGTAAGTTGTTGACATTTCTGTTCCAAATGGTTTACAAAATTATGAAATGTATAAGTATATACATACATATTCTAAGACCAGTAGATATTAAAAGAAATATAATACCACCTGTAGACCCCAAAAAGAACATTTTAAATATATAAAATGATTATTGAGGATGAAATTGTGTATAATAAATTGCTAATTTTGTGCAACAGAAAACTGGTAAATGGCCATTTTAAAAACCAAATGTTAGTTGTGCGTTTGAGAAAATGACATTTAAAAGAGCACTACAAGAGACTGATAGTGGCTACAATAATCTCAGAAGCCTTCATTGAAAATTGGGATTTTATTTGGGGTTTGAAGCACAAATCGGTGGAGAGCAATGGTAGCAATTTCTGAAAGAAGAAATGGTATCAGAAAGGAATTAGAGGAAGTGAGACCATATTAAAAAATGAGGGACAGTGATAGCCATCCACCTCCAAGTAAGGTTGTGTAGAGGAGACATCTGGAAATGATTTCAATTTCTGGAAATTTTGTTCAAGTCCCCTAGTCTCCCCAGGGTTGGCAATTAGTAAATGACCTCCCAAACCTAGTCCTATTATTTTTGTCATAGCTTTACCTTGGCTTTTTGTTTTAATATGTAACTCATGGTTACTGTACTTAGACTGGCAGTGGAAAAAGAGAAATGGAAAGAGATAAAGTAAGAAAATCAGGTTTAATGTTAAACTAACCAAGTCTTCTCACAAGAAGTTCAGGCTTCTCTACTAATTGGCTCTATTATATATAATTTGACTGTTGAGAAAGTTTCTGCACGAGAAGGAAAATAAATGAGGAGTAATATGCAGATGTTCAAGTATCAGGCTCATTAATTAGATATGTATTAACTAATTCTAATAGCCTACTTGCTGTGCCTCACGGAATTGATAGGAAGGTTAAAGAGATTTTATTTCAAGCCAGTCTTTTTTAAAGTTTTATGATAAGGCAAAGACAATATTATTGTGTAAATATTCTAATCCTGGATGGATAGAACCTTGCCATTTTCTCAAATTTAGTCATTTGCTTACTCAATTAAAATTTCAAAATATACACTTACTCATGTATCACTTTCATTATTTTGCCATATTTGCACATCAAAATCTAGCTAATTTTAAATATTTCTTTTTACATCAATTTACTGATTTATTAAATAAATGTATTTTAAGAGAAGACACCTTTTGCTCTGAAAAGAAAATATACATCGTATTAGTATAGTAAAACCACAATATTGTTAAATCTTACCTATAAATATGGCTGCTTCTTGAAGATTATGAGTCAGAAGGATTCACTCTCTTAGTTTAAAAAAAGCACGATTTTAAAAGGAGGAATCACAGATAATAAAAAGGGCATAAATTACTCACAATGTGGTTTAATGTTATTTATACCCTATGTCCAGGAACTGTATAAAAGCATCTACCTTATCGCTGCTTCTGTGAGAGACAGCTGTGACAGGAAAAGAAGGCAAAATAGGTGATATGAGCCTTCCACTACCTACCTGGGCAGGGACACAGTTCTGTTTTTCATACCTCACGCACTATCAGTTTTAGTATTTGCATCCTCTACTCTTATATAGGTAAATTATACGTAAGTAATTTTGAAAATTTCCACTATAATTTTAATGTTCTACAGTATTTTAACCTGAGTAAAACTGATCCATTCATTTATTCATTAACTCATTTAAAGTATTCATTGAATATTTACCTGATGTCGGACTCAGTAGCTAATAAAACAGACAAAAAGTAATCCCTGTCTTCAGGAAAAGAAATAATTAACAAATAAATACTATATAGGTAGATTAGATAGCTACAAATATAGATACTGATGTGTAGATAATGATCAGTAGTATAGAGGAATATAATGTAGGAAAAAAGGAAATATAGGCAATTTTCAAAATGAAGGGCAGAAAAGAACTCAATGGAAACATGATATTTGACCTAAGCCCTGACTGAGATGAAGAATGAAATTGATACATGAATATCAAATATCCTGAAGAAGAATGTTCCAGGCAGAGGAATGAACTTGAATATACCCTTATGCAAAGAGAAGTGAGATCATGTAGGTGAGATAATATTTTAAGTCATTGGATGGGTTTTGGTTTTGACTCCGAGTAAAATAGGCAGTCATTGGTGGTTTAGACATGGTATGTTTTGAGGTACATTTCAAAACATCACTAGACTTCCGTGTAAATAATTAACTGTTTCACTATTAAGAAACTGTGGGGTAGCTAAAGATAGCAAAACACTTAGATGGCTATGGACATCACCCAGGCAAGAGATACTCTTGACTTGGACCAGAGCAGTAGTAGAGGTAATGAGTTTTCTGAAGATATTGGAAAACAGAGCCAATAGATAATGCTGGTTGATTGAAAGTCGGGAATGAATCCAAAGGTTTGGCCTTAGCAACGGGAAGGATTACATGTCCATTAACTGAAATGGATAAGACTGTGTGAGGAGTAAATTTGGGGGAATGAGGAGTGGAAAAACTTAGATTGATATACTATAATTTTGAGATGTCTATTATTATACATACAGGTAGAGATAGATGTCTGATAAGTACTTGAACATTTAAGAATGAAAGTTCATAAGATCAGTTTGAATTAGAAAAATAAATTTGGGAGATATTATTTTTAAATAGCATTTTGAAATAATAAAGTTACAAACAAATCAATGCAACAATAATCATAGATAGCTTAAAAGTGAGCTTTGTTTAGTGGTCGGGAATGTGTGGTGAAATAAGCAAAGAAGATGGAAGAATGACAAGTGAGGCAGAAGAAAACCTAGGTGTATGTGGTGTCCTGAAAGTCAAGTGAGGAAAATTATTCAGTCAAGATGGATGAAATGTTAAATGTGCAGAGAGTTCAAGAATGATGAAGTCTGAGGCTTAATTAAGTATTGTATTGGACTATATTAAGGTTACTGGTTACTTTGACAACAGCACATGTAATGGAGGATTGGAGACAACAGACTGATAGGAAGGAATCAATAAAAAACGAATGGGAAGACATTGGAAAAAGAGAGTATATAAAACATTCAGAGAGTTTTGATGTCAATAAAAATGAAATATTGGTGTTAGATGGAGAGGAGAATGAGATCAAGAGAGGATTTGCTTTATATGATGGTAGAAATGACGTGTAAGCTTAGGGGAAACATCTAGAAGAGAGAGAAGAAATTATGGTGTCAGAATGATGTGAGTAAACCACCGGATCCACATCTTTGAATAGGCAAAAGAATATGGGATCTAGTGCACAAATGGAAGAGTTGGGTTTCAGTGACAATGTGAACGGCACATTTGTAGCATTGGGAAAAAAACAAAAGGAGTGTGTGGGCCAAAGTTGTCTCTGTTACATAATTGAATATTTCTTCCATTTTATGCAAGTTATATAATCTTCAATGACTTTTTTGTGTTCTTTATATCCTAGAATTTCTTCCAAGGCACAGATTAAATTTTCTTCTCTTCAAAGCCCTCTTTAGTAACAATAGTTCACATGGTCGATTGTCCATCTTGAATGCCAATAACACACAGTAATTGATATGACATATTTTGGTATTTACATGTAATCAATTGTTTTGTCCTCTATTTCTAGATCAAACGCCAAAGATCTACTATATTGATATGACCACCTTATGAACTCATATGCATTTTTAAGCACTAATAAGTTGCTCTTTATTTTTGAGAAGCCATCTGTGACTTCTTCCCCCATTGAATCTTTTCTGGTTTTAGCCTCCAGCACATTTAGGACATATTTCTATTATACCAATTCTCCACCTTCATTATAAATATTTTTGCTGATCTTCCTTATGGAGTCTTTTGAATAGGGATTTTATGTTATTTATATTTACATTGCCATCCTAGGCAGATCATCTTGTATATCACAGATGCAGAAATTGTGAATGAAGAAATAAAACAAAATGCTATTATTATGTTTGAGTATAAGTATGTGCTGATTGACTTACATTAAATTATTGTCCCACACAATTTAAAAACATTATTACTTATGGGTACTAAAAGTAGTTATTCCATTTCCTAAAAAAATTATTAAATGGAATTGAGACATAGAAAGGAAGACCACTTATTCCTGACATGAAGCAGAGTATGTGTATTATTGTTTACTATGGTAAATACAAGTCTTATTGATAATGGTCTTAGTCTAGAAATGCTTCAACCTTAGGCATTCATGAAGAGTGTTTCATTTTCATTGATGCTTATGTTTTATTATCTTCTTTAAAGTCCTTTACTTAACTCCTCTCATTTTAACCATTGGTCTGTGTCCCAATTTTAATGTTTATTTCATTGAATCACATATTTACCAAATAATTATTACTGTCTACATTATACTAATGTCATTATATTAGTTCTGGGGTAATTTAATGTTGTCTATTTCCTCATGACAAATGTTCAGAAAAGAAATTAGAAAATTAGGAAAGAAATAAATAGAAAAGGTAAAAGCAAGGTATCTCCAGGTAATTTTACTGATAGTGGATTGTTGATTCAGATTTGTGAGGCAGCTTCAGGCACACTAGGAAAGTTTATTGAGATAATTTGTAACTGCCACATAATACATACCTATCAGCCTTCCTTCTGTTTCTCTAATGAACTAATCTCTGGAGCTTCCATCTCCCCTGGAACCTTTATATATCAAGAACACTCTTACCTTAACTCTTCTTTGTGCTGGAAAATTCTCCATTTTCATACTTTGGTTTAAATGTCATCCCCTCAAATCAAAATTGCACCCTCCTCATTTGCCCCTTTCTCATTCCTTATTTTAACTCAGTCACCATGTTTTTTCAAAATTTCTATAGCAAAAAGAGACTAGCATTTATTTTTGTGCTTAAGTAAACTTTATCTAGGACAGTACTTGGCATACAGTTTGCAATTAACGCGTATTTTTAAGTGAATGAATGAATATTACATGGGTGCATGGATGGAAGGATGGACAATGAATGTGTATGTGTAAGACTTGGGCCTATTATTTTTCATTGTGAACTTAGAATATCTAATATTATTGTGTTAGATAATTCTTGCATTGTTATAAATACCTGAGATTGCATAATTTATAAGGAAAGAGGTTTAACTGGCTCACAGTTCTACAGGCTGTACAGGAAGCATGGTGCCAACATCTGCTCAGCTTTTGGCGATAGCCTCCGGAAGCTTACAATCATGGAAGAAAGTGAAGAGAGAGCGGGCATCTCACATGGCAGGAACAAGAAAGATGGGAGGGGAAGTGCCTTAGTTTTAAACAACCATGTTTCATGAGTACTCACTCAGTATCATTAGGACAGCATCAAGCCATGAGGCATCCTCTCCCATGATCTAATCATGTCCCACCAGACCCCACCTCCAACACTGAGATTACAATTCAACATGAAGCTTGGAGGGAACATCCAAACTATATAATTCCAACCCTGGCCCTTCAAATCTCTGTCCTTCTCACATTGCAAAATATAAAAATCTCTTTCCAAAAATCCCCTCAAATTATTAGCTTATTACAGCATTAACTTAAAAGTCTAAAGTCTCATTTGAGACAATGCAAGTTCCTTTTACCTATGAACCTGAAAAATCAAAAACAAATCATTTATGTACAAGATCAGGTGGGGATATAGGCATCAGGTAAACATTCCCATTCCCAAAGAGGTACATCAGTCAAAAGAAAGGGGTACAGGCCCCATGCAAGTCTGAAACCCAGCAGGGCAGCCGTTAAATCTTAAAGCTCCAAAATAGTCTCCTTTGAGTCCATGTCCCACATCCTGGACACACTGTTTCCATGGGTGGGTTCCAAAGGTCTTGGGCAGGTCTGACCCTGTGGTTCTGCAGGTTTAGCTCCCACAGCTGCTCTTACAGGTTGGAATGTAGTGCTTGCAGACTTTCTAGGTGCAGGGTGCAAGCTTCCATTGGCTTTGCCATTCTGGGGTCTGGAGGATGGTGGCCCCCTTCCCACAGCTCCACTAGGCAGTGCCCCAGTGAGAACTCTGTCTTGGGTCTCCAACCCCACATTTCCCCCTTGGCACTGGCCTAGTAGGATTTCCCAGTGTGGGCTCCACCCCTGTGTCAGGATTCTGCCTGGGCACCTAGGCTTTTCCACACATCCTCTGAAATTTGGGTAGAGGCTGCCAAACCTCTTTTACTCTTGGATTCTGTGTGCCCACAGACTTAATACCACATGGGAGCTGCCAAGGCTTACAGTGGCTTACACCCCAGCTGCAGCCTGAGCTGTACCTGGGGTCCTCTGAACCAAAGCTAATGCAGGAGTTGCCTGGATGTGGGGAGCAGTCTCTTGAGCCTGTGCTGTGTCTTATGTCCTGGTCCCTGAACTGTGTACTGAGGCTGTGGAGCCCTGACTTCTGAAACCATTTTTCCTTTCTAGGCAAAGCCATTCTTTCCTCCTAGAGCCTGTAATGGGAGGGGTTGACCAGAAGATTTATCAAAAGCCTTCAAATTCTGTTTCCCATTGCCTGGGATATCAGCACTTGGCTTTTATTTTAGTTATGCAAATCTCTCGCAAGTGGTGACTCCACAGCCTGCTTGACTTCTTCCCCTGAAATTGGGCTTTTCTTTTCTACCACATGGCCAGCCTGCAAGCTTTCCAAATTAATAGACTCGCTTCCCTTGAAAATATAAGTTCCAGATTTATGTCATTTCTTTGCCTGCATCAGAGCATAGGCTCTTAGAAGCAGCCAGGTCACACCTTGAACTTTTGGGTGCTTAGAAATTTCTTCCACCAAATATCCAAGATCATGACTACCATGTTCAAACTTTCACAGATCCCAAGAGTGAGAACACAATACAACTAGTTCCTTTGCTAAAGCACAACAAAGGTGATCCTTGATCCAGTTCCTGATACATTCCTCATTTTCATCTGAGACCTCATTCATTGTTTATATCACAACCAATATTTTGATCACAACCATTTAATCAGTCTCTAAGAAGTTCCAAATTTTTCCTGTCTTCTTCTGAACCCTCCAAAGTCTTCCAATCTCTGCCTGTTACCCAGTTCCAAAGCTGCTTCAATATTTTTGGATATCTTTACAGCAAGTACCAATTTTCCGTGTTAGGCTCTTTTTGCATTGCTATAAAGGAACATCTTAGAGCGGGTAATTTATAAGAAAAAGGTTTAATTTGCTCATGGTTCTGGAGACTTTGTAGGAAGCATGGTGCCACCATCTGCTTGGCTTCTGATGAAGACTTCAGGAAGCTTAAAATCATGGTGGAAGATGAAGTGGGAGCAGATATCTCACCTGGTGGAAGTACGAACAAAAATGATGGGGGCATGTGCCATACTTTTAAGTAAGCAGATCTCACGAGTATTTCCTGTCATGAGAACACCACCAAGCCATAAGAGATCTGCCTCCATGACCCAATACCCTCCCACCAGGCCTCACTTTCAACACTGGGGGTTGCAATTCGACATGATATTTGGGATACCCCAAATACATCAATTATTAAGGATTTTTTTGTGTATTAAGTAAAACAGGATAGTTGATAGCTTTCATTAAAAAAATGATTTTAATGATTGTGGAATGTGTCATTGAATGGATGTACTATGCAGTCTCTACTGTTAGTCAAACATGATGAGAAGGCTTTATTAATGCATCAATTCTATTCTTCACAATGATCCTGAAATGTAAATAGTATTATTATTTTATGGATTAAGAATCTAAGGCTTGGTAAAGTCAGTCAAACTTCTTAAGTTTCTGTAGCCAATGTGTAGAAGAACTGAGTATTAAAACTGGAACCGATTTCTAAAATGATTACTCTTTCCATTAAACCAAGCTACATTTATGTAGGCTGTTATCACTGTAATAATACTATTAATAAATCCATCATAAATGTGTAGTACATTATGCATTATTTTCCAAATAAAACTTGATTATAATAAATTATTGATACATTGGTAAAAAATATATTATTAATACTCATTGTAATAACAATGATGATGTATACAGGTTGCAAAATGGTGGCCTCTGAAACAAATATACTTGTAGTTTTTTCTGAGGGGGGAGGAAGAGAGGGAAGTAGTAAAGTGTTTTTAAAATTTAAGCCAATGCTTTGTGAATTGTGAGAATTCTCACACAAACACAAACACACATACATACATGTACACACATATCCAGACATTTGGACTCCTCTAAGCAATCTACAGTTATTTTAATACTGGACTTCCAGTTCACCATTTCCAGCAGGCCAGTTTATTTAGACAACCTGTCTAGTAACTGTAGACATTTGCATTTTTAGCCAATTAAATAGTAAGTTGAAGAACTCTTTTTTGCATACAATCTCAAGAAAATTTAATTTTCCTTATTCTTTATTTCTCCATGTAGTTGAGTTATACCCATGGCTGTAAAATGTAAGAAGGGAGAAGTTCTGACTTCCGAAGATGGCAGCCTCTTTCTGTCACTAAATTAAATGTTATTAACAGAGCTTGAAAAACTCTACTGCAAAAATTACACTTAATGTGAAAATGAAGTAATAAAATTACTTTTAATCATTGGAGAAAAATTTATATCTAGTTCCATGATACTGATAAATGCTTGATTAAGCTATAATAGCATACATTTGAGACGAGAGAAAAATCTAAGATTAATCATCATCCAAAACCCCAGATTGAGTTTCAATTTATACTAAATGTTCACTTTTAGGAGAAATTTCATAGAATCACTTTAATCTGAACTGTTTTAAAAAGAGCATAAACAAATATAAACCCAGTTAATTAATCCTCAAGTCACTATGATTATTCTTTTGTGTTTTCAGTGACCTGAGGTTAATTGGATGAGAGATAAGAGAAACATTTTATAATTTAAAATTATATATATATACACACACACACACACACACACACATATATTGTTTTGCCCATGACTATATGAGTCTCAGAATAAAACAGCTCTTGTATTACATCAGCTAATGAATGGCCTAATGAATGGTTCAGCTATCTGTTGAATGAGGATAACTGATCATCAAAACAAGTCTCTAAGTTTGCCTTCAATCTTTTAAAGAAAAGATTGAGGAAAAAACAGTAAATACACAAATAATGAAACCGTAATATTCATGTAACGATGCAAAAAAAAATAATATGTGTTACTCTGGCCTCCTTTATTTAAAAAAGGCAAAAGAGAAGCCAATAGGATGAAACTTGTCCTTTAGAAAGCTGACAAACTTCAATATCATAGTTAAACCAGACTCCCTTCAAATGTAGGATTTTTATATGTCTAACCTTGAAATGTAATCATAAGATCTAAATCTACTACATGTAACTATCTGAGCATGTGTATCAATGTCATCTGAGCTCTCCTGATTATAAACAAACAGTACCAGCTAGCCAATACTTTAAATAGAACTTTACTAGCATTATTTTATTATTCAATTGATTTACAACTACACAGGTCTGGACATAAAAAATACAAAGATTTTCCACAGATATCCAGATAATCATTGTATATTTACATGAAATGCTACCATTCCATACAAATACCTTCAGGATTCAAAAAATATTATAGCTTAAAATGTTTAAGAAATACTGCCATCAGGAGTGATAATCTTAAGAATTTTGTAGTCTTTTACGTGAAAGGCCCATTGTGAATTTACAGAACCATAATTTTGGGAACACTCGCTATAGATGTACACTTAAGAGCCAGGTACCAAGTAGGAAAATGACTTGTATCTGTTTAAATATGCCCAATTACTTTCACATCCAAGGGTTGTAAATACTATCAAGTTGACTCGATATTCTCTGATATTTCTTTCTGCATACAGTTATTTTACTTACATATTTAAAGACGGAGTCTCACTCTGTTGCCCAGGCTGGAGTGCAGTAGCATGATCTCTGCTCACTGCAACCTCCGATGTTGAACCTTCCATGTTCAAGTGATTCTCCTGCCTCAGTCTCCTAAGTAGCTGGAATTACAGGCGCACACCCACCATACCAGGCTAATTTTTTTTTATTTTTATTTTTAGTGGAGTCGGGGTTTCATCATGTTGGCCAGACTGGTCTCGAGCTCCTCTGGGCTCAAGTGATCTGTCCACCTTGGCCTCCCAAAGTGCTGGGATTACAGGTGTGAGCCACTGCACCCAGTCCTTTCTGCATAAATTTAAATAAATATTTCTAAAATATATATATAAGAAGTCAAGTAATAAAGACTATTTTCATTTTTTCATAGATAGTAAAGGGAAATGAAAAATAAACCATTCTCATATTCAACAATGAAGATATATTTTATACTAGTTCAGTAATTTTAAATATATTGACATCATATTTATTACCTTAACTATTTTTACTATATGATATAGCTAAAAACTAATATATATTGACCACTTTTGTGTCATGAATTGCACTAAGTGCTTGATATGCACTATTTACAAGTAACTCTATTTGGTATAAGGCATCTGCAGATAAATATATGTATTTTTTGAGATCGAGTCTCCCTCTGTCACCCAGAATGAAGTGCAGTGGCAGGATCTCAGCTCACTGCAACCTCCGCCTCCTAGGTTCTAACAGGTGATTCTTGTGCCTCAGTCTCCTGAGTATCTGGGACTACAGGCATGCACCACCGCACCCGGCTAACTTTATATTTTTTAGTAAAGATGGAGTTTTGCCATGTTGGCTAGGCTGGTCTTAAACCCCTGCCCTCAAGTGATCCACCGCCTTGACTTATCAAAGTACTAGGATTACAGGAATGAGCCACTGCACCCAGCCAAATGAATTCAAATAACTTATTCACATTTGGCTGCCAAGGGATCCAGAATTTTATTTCAGCTCCATCCAAATCCAAATCCCATGGAGGAATACTACATTATTGTCCCAGGATAATAATGTAGATTTACACACATACACACAACACATTTATACAAATGCACGATGTACATCCATATTCAAGCACACATAGAAACACATATGTGCACGCATACATATATGGATAAAACATAAATTATTTTAAAAATGAATTATGTATGAATTATTGAGAGTAATATATGAAATGAGCATAACTGTATATATGTGTATATATGGGGTAATTTCCCAAATCTTCATAATCAAGCAGAGTTCTAGTACCAAACCCACCACCTTTGTTTTAACCTCTATTGTCTCCTGAAAACTCAATTTCTATCACTGTCATTGCAATTTTTCTGGTCATCCAATGGGACATTCAAAATCTTTATTAATTATTTCATCCATCATTACTTCCCATATCCAATCTGTCACCCTGTGCATCATGCATTTGTTGAAGCAAAAACCCCCTTTCTCTTTTGTGGGCAGTTGATCTTAGTTGCTTATTTTTTTATACTTTCACAAAGTATCTTCCTTTTAGATAATCCTTGCTTATGTATTAACTGATGTGTTTAATTTGCTGTTTCCTTTTGAGAAATATATATGTTAATTAGACTAATGCAATTTCACAAAACTAAATGTATATCTACTTTTACCCATAAGAGAGGGAGGTAGTGTATGAGAGAAAGAGAGAAAGAGACAGAAAGAGATGAACAGTGGTTTTACCAGGAGACAAAATTGCTGGGATGTAGGCCTAACTCCCATAACAACTAGCTCTATTAACCTTTGGCAGGTAGCACTTCTAGTGTCTCAATATCATCTCTTGTCAAAAATGATTTATATACGCATATTGCAACATCAAGTGCCTCTGAGAACTTAAGTCTGAGGTTTAAAACTCTTTAAGCTTCTTCTGGTCTAACATGGGAAGGCCCCAGCCTCCAGCTCTACATACATGTAAATACTATATATACTCAATTTAAAAAAAAAAAAAAAAAAAACCAAAAATGTATAGCTGAGTTCAAAAATGGCAATGTGGTGAGTTCCATGTACCCATTCCCCAGCAAAACAAGCAATGCTAATGAAAATTCAAAACAACAATGGCAGCAACAGAACAGTGTAAAAAATCTCTGGAAATTGTGCTAAGGACATATAGAATTGAAGAAACACTTATTTAAGAAAATCTAAAACTCATTAAGAACAGCAAGAACCTGTGGCATTTGAGCCCTGACCTACTTACTACTTCCCCACCCCAGCTAAGTTTGATGGGAGTGCCAGTCCACGTGAGTGTAGGGAAACGTGTCAAGAAGATGGGGTTTTGTCTCCTGTCAATTCCCAATCAAGGCTTTCTATATCTCATATTGAGACTCAGGCTGCCAGCCCTTCTATCTTCTCAAACTTTGAGTTGAAAAAGGTAAATATATGCGGAGTATAACTAAGAAGTTAAGGGCTCTCTTTCTCCCCACAACCCTACTTTTAGCACAGTGGTTCCAAGTTGTCCATGGCAAGATGAGAATATTGGGACCCCAACCACATTTCCTCCAGCTTAATCTTAGGTAGAGTTTTCGTGCAAGGAAAGGCAAGCCAAGAACACCAGAGATGCCTGTCCTCCCAGCACCCAGAGTAGTGTCTCTGAAAGTTTGCTCCTGAGTACAGTCAGTTCATAAAATAAAAGACTGCAAAGCTCTTACCAAATGAACTGACAATACTTGAAACAAAGAGTGAAGAAATTAAAACTTTATGAGCACTCTCAGAGACAATAGCTCCTCTTAATTAAACAGTAATAAGGTTTACAATAAGCTACCTACCTCAGCAGAGAGAATTATTGAAAGAGATAGAAAAAAAAAAAAGCCATTCTGCTATTCTGTGGTCAGAACAAACCTCAAATAGTGTCTTCATAAATTATCCCTGTCCAGATTTTATTAGATTTGACTGCTGGGCAATTTACGCCTCAAGGCATTATCAAAACCAATAAAGCAGTCAACTCATAATTAACATGGCCTAATGGGTCGGTAGATAACAAAATGAAGCATCTATCTTGAGACAGAGATCTGAGAGACAGTCAAAAAGGGTCCTGCTAAAACCACTGTCATCCCAGCATCCCACAGTAACTGTGTACATGCCAATGGCTGCCTACTTTAAGGAGCAACAGTGTCTTCACACTGGAAGGAAAATACATGTCACTAAAATAGCCTAGTCAAGTCACAAAACATGTGAAGAGAGAGCAAAAACAAACCCTGAAAGCAGGGATATTATTATGTAGTATATTACAAACAATTCCTAGTTGTCAAAAAAAAAATCAATGAGACATAAAAAGACACGGAAATGTGTAACCCATATACAGGAGGAAAGAAAGACAGACAATATGAACTGTCTATAAAAGAGACAAAATATATTCAACAGACAAAGACTTCCAAGAAACCAATAATAATATGCTCCAAAAAAGTTAAAAAGAAAACATGCTTAAATAAATAAAAGAAGGCATGAAGACAATGTTTTATTAGATAGAGAATATTAAAAAAGAAATAGAAGTTATATATATAAAAGAACCAAATGCAAACTCTGGTGTTGAAAATTCAAGCAGTCAATATGAATATGAACATATATATAAATGTATACATACACATATATGTATATGTAGATACATATATATATATATGAAAAGCTCAAAAGGAGACTTTAATTGACAGAATAAAATGTCTGTAAACTTTGAAATAGGTTGATGGAGATTATGCAAGAATCTTCGTATGATCTTCATTCTATTTTCTTCATAGAGAAAATAGAATGAAGAAAAATGAAAGAACCTCAGAGAAATATACAATATATTTGAGCTCACCAACATTTGTGTAATGGTAGTACCAAGAGTAAGAGAAAGAGTAAGGAGCAGAAAAATATGTTAATGATACGAAGCTGAAAACTTCTGAAATTTGTTGAGAAGCAGTAATCTAAACATTTAAGAAATTATCTAAGCTCCAAGTAGGATAAACACAAAGAGATCCATGCCCAGACACAACACAATAAAAATCCTGAAAGCCAATAATATAAAGAAAATATCAAACACAGCAAGAGAAGATGCCTTGTCACATATAAGAGAGGCCCCAAAAGATCAGCAGGTGATTTAACATCAGAAACCATAAAGACCAGCCAGAAGACAGTGAGATGACACATTCAAAGTGCTGAAAACAACAACAAAACAGAAATGTGAACCAAAATTCTTACATCCAGTAAAGCAAGTTTTCAAAAATGAAGGCAAAATAAAGACCTTTCCAGATAAGCAAGAAATGAGAGAATTTGCTGCTAGAAGACCTGTCTTACCAGAAATACTAAAGGAGATTCATCATACAGAAGCAAGTAAACCCAAATGGAAATTTGAATGTACTCAAGAAAACAAACAGGATTAGAAAAGGTAAATTATACAATGATACAAGGGCACTATAAATGTATGTTTTCCTTCATTTATTACCTGATTCAAAAAGCAAGTGTACACAACAAAACTAAATACATGGAAGAAAGGTTGTTAAAATCTCTAACCATTATTGTTTTTTTGTTTTCTGTTATTTATTCATTTACTTCTTTATTTTCCAACTTTTCTTTTAGATTTAGTAGGTGCATGTGTGGGTTTGTTCCCTGGGTATATTGCATGATGCTGAGGTTTTAGAGAGGAATGATTTCATCACCCATCTACAGAGTATAATAACCAACAGTTAGTTTTTCAACCCTTTCTCCCCTCTTTCCCTCCACCTGCAGTAGTTCTCAGTATCTACTGATGCTATCTTTCTGTCCATGAGTACCCAACATTTAGTTCCCAATTATAAGTGAAAACATGTAGTATTTGATTTTCTGTGTCTGCATTAATTCACAGGATGATGGCCTCCAGCTGCATACATATTGCTGCAAAGGACATGAGTTAATTCCATTTTATGACTGTGTAGTATTCCCTGATGTATATATAGCATATTTTCTTTAGTCTACAGTTGATGGACATTCAGGGTGATTCCATGTCTTTGCTAATTGTGAATAGTGCTGCAATGAACATGCTAGAGTATGTGTCTTTTGGGTAGAACAATTTGTTTTCTTTTGAATATGTACTCAGTAATGGGATTGCTAGGTTGAATGGTAGTTCTAAGTTTTTGAGAAATCTCTAAACTGCTTTTCACAGTGGCTGAACTAATTTACATTCCCACTAACAGAGTATAAGCGTTCCCTTTTCTCCACAGCTGTGCCGACATCTGTTGTTTTTTGACTTTTTAATAGCCCTTCTGACTGGTGTGAAATGGTATTTCATTGTGGTTTTGATTTGCATTTCTCTGATGATTGGCGATGACGAGCATTTTTTCATATACTTGTTGGCTGCTTGTATGTCTTCTTTTGAGAACTGTCTCTTTACATCCTTAGTCCATGTTTAAATAAAATTATTTGGGTTTTTTTTTTGCTTGTTCAGTTATTCACTTTTTTTATACATTCTGGACATTAGACCTTTGTTGAATGCATAGTTCGTAAATATTTTCTCCATTTTATAGGTTGTCTGTTTACACTATTGATAGCTTCTTTTGCTGTGCAGAAGTTCTCCAGTTTAATTAGGTCCCACTTGTCAATTTTTGTTTCTATTTCAATTGCTTTTGCTGACTTAGTCATAAATTCTTTACCAAGGTCCACGTCTAGAATGGTGTTTTCTATGTTTTACTCTAAGATTCTTACATTTTGAGGTCTTACATTTAAATCCATAATCCATCTTGAGTTAATTTTTGTATATGGTGAAATATAGGAATCCAGTTGCATTCTCCTGAATGGTTATCCCAGACCATTTATTGAATGGGGAGTCCTTTCTCCATTGCTTATTTGTATCAATGTTGTCAAAGATTAGATGGCTGTAAGTATGCAGCTTTATTTGGATTCTCTAGTCTGTTCCATTGGTCTAGTTTTGTACTATTACTATGCTGTTTTGGTTACTGTAGTCTTGTAGTATAGTTTGAAGTTAGGCAATATGATGTCTCTAACTTTTTTTCTTTTGGCTTGGGATTGCTTTAGTTATTCAGGCTCTTTTTTGATTCCATAAGAATTTTAGAATAGTTTTTTAATAGTTCTGTGAAAAATGATATTGACAGTAGTAGTTTGAAATAAATAGCATTGAATTTATAGATTGCTTTGGGCAGTATGTCCATTTTAATAATCCTGATTCTTCCAATCCATGAGTATGAAAAGTTTTTCTATTTGCATGTGCCATATCTGATTTATTTTAGCAGTATATTATAGTTCTCCTTGAAGAGGTCTTTCACCTCCTTGGTTGGACATATTCCTAGGTATTATATCGTATCATATTGTATTTTTCTGACTATTATAAGTGGGATCATGTTCTTGATTTGACTCTCAACTTGAATGTTGTTGGTATATAGAAATGCTAATTTTCATACATTGATTTTGTATTCTGAAGCTTTGCTGAGGTCCTTCAGTTCTAAGAACGCTTTAGTGGGGTCTTTAGGGTTTTCAATGTACGGAATCATATTTTCCATGAAGAGAGATAGTTTGCCTTCTTTTCCTATTTGGATGCCTTTTATTTCTTTTTCTTGCCGGAGTGCTCTGGCTAGCACTTCCAGTAGTATGCCAAATTGTCTAGTTTTCTCTGCAGTTCTGTTGGCTTTTTATTCATGTATTTTGAGACTCTGTTGTCTATTTTATATATGATCATATATGATTATAATTGTTATAACTTGCTGATGGATTGACCCTTTTTATTCTAAAATATCATTTGTTATCTTTAGTAACCTTTTTAAAGTTTTAGTAAATATTTAAAAATAACATAAAGGATGTGAGTGGAAGCAAGATATTAACTTACATATACAGGATAAAAGAAGAAAATTAGAAATAGTAAATAAGAAGGCATATATAGCATCAAAAATATATACTGCACTCCTTTCTTTTTTCAGCTATTTTAATAGACATCAAATTATATACAGTAATAATTATAATAATTTATGTTGTGCTTGTAATACAATTAGAAATAATATGTTTACTAATAATATCACAAAAAGAGAAGAGGAAATAGAGATAGGAGTAATGTTTTCAAATATCACTTGGATTAAATTAGTATACATCTAAAATAGATTCTGATAAGTTGTATATTATAAACCCTAGATAGATCCCTCAAAATTAACTCAAGAAGGTGAGGCGTGGTGGCTCATACCTGTAATCTCAGAACTTTAGGAGGCCAAAGCAGGAGGACTGCTTGAGCTCAGGAGTTTGAGCCTGGGTTGCATGGGGAAACCCTGTCTCTACAAAAAAATCTAAAAATCAGCTGGGCATGGTGGCATGTAGAAGAGGGAAGGATTAATGGAAATGAATAATAGGCATGTGGTTTCTTTTTGGGGTAATAAAAAATATTCTAAAATTGATTGTGATAATAGATGCACAACTTCATGAATATAATAAAACTTATGAATCGTATATTTTAAACAGGTGAATGGTATGGATATGTGAAATATATCCCAATAAACCATTGAAAAACAAATAAAAAGAAGTATTTTCATACCAGAAAAGAAGAATGCAAACCATAATTGTGAGCAACCACTGACATGCAGCCCATTAGAGCATCAGAAGATAATATAGCCTACAAGAGTTGAGTTTTCAACAAGCAAATGAAAATCAGAACGTGACCTTATGCTTGTGCATCATGAGGAATAGATTCTGAGATTTTTGCCTTAACTGAAAACCCAAGAAGTACTGTCCCTTCTGTAAGACACTCTAGAAAACCTCCTCTCACTAGTCCGGAGATAAAATACAAAAGAAAGTCATAGTTAGAAATAGGACTCCCAGTTTTACCTATGAAGGGGTAATGGGTCGGACTTCAGCACTATTTACATAATGGAAACATTATTACTTGGGATTATTAACAGAAAAACTTACCCAGAACCAATAGTCCCATGCACCCTATGGAGACAATGCAGAATCACTCCTCAGTGTATGTTGCCTTCACATTTCAGGCCATGAACAATTCTTTGGGGGCAAAAATCATTTAAAAAGTAAGTAATCACCTCTTATGAACACAAATTTAGTGTTAAAATTATAAAACACAAAAGGTAATAAGTCACCAAGACATTCTCAAGTGCTACTAATTGGAGATTTTAAATACCAACAAACATAGATGACATATTACATAAGATACCATAGTTGTTTACCTAAAGTTATTTTACGACTCTTCTTCACCTTGTAGGTTGTGGAATGATTGCTTATTTGATTTGGGTTCTCCTGAATGTGCCAAAACTGACCTATTTTTAACTATTCCTTGCACTCTACTCTTAAGCAATTTACATCTAGTTTTGGTCTTCTATTGCTGCCTATAATCTTTCACTTCCGAAGAAATTTGCTTAAGTTCTACTTGATGATTTTTCTCTATTTTAACATCCTTTTGATAATTTCTGACCCAGCCTTTCAAAGCCCCACTCCTGCTCTGACTGTTCCCAGATGCCCCTAAGCACACTGATTTTCTCCTCTCTCAGACATGTTGTTACTCTTCTGTTAATCCTCAATTACTTAGAACTCACTGTAGCATAGTACTACTAGAGTTGTATTTATGTTTTGTCTCTTGCTATAGATTACAAATTCCTGGAAAGCAAAGACAGTCCATAATCATTCTTCTCCTCTCCACGACTTCTATCCCCCATGTATACTACAAAGATCTGCCACATAACAAGGCAAAATAATGAAAATTAAAAGTCCAGTCATAAAGATAGAAATGCAAAGAAAAACCAGTTGAAAAAATTTTTACAGTCATCTACCTAAGATTTCCAACAATTAGGAAGACTTCAAGATATCAACAATGAATAGCTTGTTACCATTAGGAAGCTGAGTGAAATTGAGGAAAATCTCCTGATCCTGACTAACAGCAATAATAATAGCTACTGGGCACCGTACTCTACATGCACTGTCTCATGTGATTCTCACTATAACTCAACTTTCCACTTTATGAATGAGACTTTGGTTAAGGTTAAGCAGTTCACTCATGTTATTCCAGCTGAATAGGGATGAATATCAGATTTGAAGCCAGGTCTGTCTGATTTCTTAACTACTTCAAAGAGTCATAATTTTTTTCCAGTATGTTTACCAATGCAGAAAAAAAAAAATCAAAAAAAATAAACAACAACAACAACAAAAAAAACCAGAATTATGCCATGAGGAAATGTGGACATTTTCTTGAGTTTCTGATTTCTTGTCTAGGTAACTTACCTCCACAAATTAAAAGAGCCATGATTACCAGATTGGTTTTCTCACTATTAGGAATGTATTGTCACATGGCATTTCTGGATTTCTCCCCTTTATCCCCCCAAGTCCACATCAATTTACTTTGATGTTGCATTAAGCAATCAGATTTTGACAGTTTCAATTTGTATTATACACATTCTTTTGTGCAATAATAAGGTGAGAAAATTATGATTTAAAGATGTAGACAATAATAGATACTCGAAAGCAGAATGTCTATCAAGTGTTGCCATATCTCTGATTTAAACTGTTTATGAATTCATAGCAAAGAGCCTGTTGGTAACTAAGATATTCATCCATCTTTTCTGGCATAGATTAATCATACTCCTGGCACATGTTCAAAGAATAATGAAAAAGTTACTGTTTTAAAAAAAGATGGAGGAAAAAGGTATTTGATTTGTTATCAAGAAAAAAATCATTATTTTTTCGTAACCATTAATTATACATTAATAAATAATACATGTATAAATCATAGAGCATAGTTTAAATCCTTAGTGTGGCATAGTGAGAAGATCTGAACATGAGAGCCAGAAAATCAAGTTTAAATAAATCCCATTTTTTCTATTTAGTAGCTGTGTGATTGAGAAAGTCACTCAATTGCCTGGACTTCTTTTCTTACTGATCTATTTAATTAACAGATAACATTTGTTTCAAAATGTTTTCCATAGAAATCCAATCAGTTAAATTGGGGAAAAGCCCATAGTTCAATACCTGAAATAATTAAAACTATTTCACTTTGTTAAAAATCTTTGATGATATCTTCTTAGAAGAATTCAACAGGTCATTTGCTGATTATCTACAAAGACATTATATATAAACTATATATGTAAAAATATGTATAAATATAACCTCTTAATTGCAAATAACATCTAATTATAAATAACCATAAAATTATATGTATGAATGTAATCATATTAAAGTGTTAAGGAGATATTTTAACTTATGAAGTATACAGCTTTAGAATCATGTGACTGGATGCAGGTACTGGGTCTACCATATACCATCTTTGTGACCCAGAGTAAGTCACCCAAATGCAGAAAGCCTCAGTAACATTATCTGTAAAGTGGGCATACTAATAGAACTTGCTTCATTTTCTTTTTCTGAAAAGAAAATGATGTATGTTTAATATGGCACTTTGTATATAGTGAATACTCAATAGATGCTAGGCAATTCTGTTATCTCCACTTAATCAATGAGGAAAAAGAGGTTCAGTTAAGTGCTTTGCCTAAAAATTAACAGAATCAGGACTTGAATTTGGTTCCATTCATTTTAAAACTCATTCTCTTTCTCCTACAACATATAACCATTTACATTCTGCTGATTCACCTGCCCTATTCATGGAATGTTGTCTTTGTGCTCTGATATATCGGATGCCTGTAATGATTATCTTGCAGTACAAAATGATTTAATTGTGGCTTACCAACAAAATAATCCAGTCCTCCATATGAAATAATTTAAACTTTCTTTTAGTCAGTTCTTTCTTAAAATTAAATTTGAGATCATCAGGAGGGTCTCAGTATGAAAACAAAAATCATAGAAGAATAATGTTAATGTAATCCACATTAACAGCAAGTATAATTATTATGATCCACTGTAAAAATATGTGTGAAACTTGCATATGCATGGTTTTCATTAACAAAATATCATTAACTGATAATTACATAGTCATTTTGCGTTTATTATTAGAATTTATAAATGTTATGTTATTTCACCCTTACAAAAGCTTTACAAAATGGGTTAGATAAGTGTTTTTATAGACAGTAATCAAACCAATGCTCAGGGAATTAACAGGATGAGACCAATATTACAGTGTTAGTAGGTGACAGAGCTGAATTTGAATCCAAGATGCTTGATTGTAGGGGTACACTCCTGGGCATCACTATTATCCAGCCCAAGTGCTTTCAGCATGAAATCAGAAGAGCTTTATAATTCAGTTAACTCCAGCTTAAAGACCGATGCATTGTTTTCCCCAACTGGCATTTACTTCAAAAACAAATACAGAATAAATGGCATTTAAAATAAAAACCAGTCACTGTTTTTTATGCTGGACGTTATGTTGAAAAATGAGACAAGCTAGTGTAGGGTAAATGCTTGTTATTGCAAGGGATCTAGAGTATACTTGTGTATGTCAAATGAGGCTTCAACTGCATGTCCTCCATGTGGCCACCAATGGAAATACACCATGACATAAACTGATAAAGTGAGAAGATTATTTCCTGTGTTTTATCCATCTCTGTGAGAAATGTGTCATCACCCAGCCTGCAATTGCATCCTGCCCACTGATAGCCTTTCTGTATATCTAGTCAGACCTTGGTAAAAAATCAAATTATGATAAGACAATAAAACGCTACACATTATGTCCTCAAGTCTGAAGAAACAGTGATATGGACAAACATATACATGATTTGCTTTTCAGCACACCTTTGCTTATCAGAAAGCAGTTTCAGACAGCTGACTGAAAATGACTCATACACTCTGGCCATCCCCAAAGGGAAAAAAAATCACTTTCTAAAAATGACAACCAAACAGGTCTTGTGATCTTTTGCTCTATGATTTCTATGTCATGGACCTCAGTTTCCTAATCGAAATCTCTTTGGCTTTTTGCCCTCTGTTCTGCACGCTCTGATTCTATTTATAACTACAGATCATCCACTCTGAGACTTGGAGCTGATATAGATACCAAAGAATTGTTAGATGAATCAGTGATTGACAAGTTCTATAAATATCTGGAGCATGGGACAGAATATGAAAGACAACAAAAGCAAAATCTTATTCTTATAATTTTTTAATTTAGGTAGCAGAATATGGGAGTTAACAGTTCAGCTTCTTGGTCTGAATCCATTCTCTTCTCTGTCTTACGAAGACAACTCTTCACAAGTTATCTTCTGTGACCTTGGACAACTTAACTTCTCAATTCCTTCAGTTTTCTAATCTTTAGAATTGGATAATTAGGGTGTATAAGGATTCCGAAATTTTGAGAATTAAATAAAGTAAAATATTTTAATTGCTTAGAATAGTTTATAGTATTAAACAAGTCATCAGTAAATGCTACCTATTATAATCATTCGATTCCCTCATACATTCTGTGAAATTGGCACATTCAGCAGTAGGCTTAACTCATATGTGAAAAAAAAAATGCTCCGAATGGTCAAATGAAAGAAGGCTACCTCTAGCATATCAGGGTGAGGAGGCTGGAAAATCCTCTCCCCAAAAGCAATTACACACTTGGATAGAACTGCCAAAAATGACTCTATATGCTCTGGGATGCAGCCCAAAGCATACGGCAAACTGAGATGAGGTTTGTTGTTTTTTGGTCTTTATTAGAAAGTACTAGATTTCAGACAAGAATAGTTGGAGTTTATAGCGTTCTTGCCTGGAGCAGTCCCTTTCACCCAGTCTCTCAGCTAAGGTAGCATGGTGATTCTATCACAGAGGACAATCTAAGAAAATCAGCAGCTCTGAGACTGGAAAAGGGATTAATTAATTTCTAGTGGAAGACAGTAAACCCATATCCAGCAGAGGAAGGGAAAGGCCTAAATATATCCTAGACTAAGATTGTAGTCCCAGTTGAAGTGAGCAGCGGATTAACCAGCGATTTAGCAGGAGGAGCTGGGAGGCGAGACGGCCAGAGACAGGCTTGACATACTCTAAGTATGCTTGGCTGAACACAGAGCCTGCACACATTTGCTTGAAAGGTTGGAGATGGTTCAATATATTCACATATTACTGGCTGGCAGGAGGCTGGACACACATCAAAAGATACGCGAGAGGTTCCAGCAAAAAGTGAAAACCCCTTAACTTTGAGTTTACCATCCAGACTACACACAGACACGTGAACCAATCCTGTACTTCACAATGCTGTGAACAAGTGCCTCTTTAAATGTTCCTCCCAAGACTCCTTGCTTGCCTCACCTTAGTCCTGAACCTGCAATGCAGACATAGAGCTACTTCTAGGCTGCCATGCTTAAAATAATAATAACAATCATAATAAATTGAGCACCAATGACATACACTGTAAGAAAGACAGATATAATTAATTTATTCTCTGGATATGATAGTTAAAAAGGTTATTTGGGGGAAAATAAAAATCAGAAACCAGAGTTGTTGCTATATTATCTAGAATTTCTCCTTCAGAGACTTCCAATAGTATTTCTTGAAAGGCAAGTTTGATAGCAATAAACTATATTAGTCTTCGTTTGTCTAGAAATATTTTTTCTCACCATCGTTTCCAAAGGATGGTTTTGCTGGATAAAGAATTCTTGCCCAATTTTTTCTTTTATTTCAGTCAATCATCCCATTGCTTTCTGGCTTCTATTATATCAGATTAGAAGTCTGCCATTCATCATATCCTTCTTCCATTGTACTGAGGAATTATTTTTCCCTTCATGCCTAACTCAAAGTCATGATGATTTTATCCTATGTTAGCTCAAAAAGTTTTATAGTTTTATTAAGGTTTTAGATTTACATGTATGTTTGTCTAAGTTTTTTTGTGCGTTGCTATAAAAGAATACCACAGACTGGGTAACTTATAAAGAAATTACATTTTTTTTCTTACCATTCTGGAGGCCAAGACATCCAAGGTCAAAGGGCCTACATCTGGTGAAGGTCTTCTTGCTGCTTTATCCCATGGTGAAAGGCAGATGGGTAAGAGAGCACAATAGAACAAGCCAGCAAGAGGGGGTCGAACTTGCTTTTATAAGAAGACCACTCTCTTAACAACTAACACAATCCCATGATTATGACACTAATTCATTCACAAGGGCGAAGTCCTCACAACCTAATAAACTCTTATTAGGCCCTACTTCTCAGCACTTCTGTATTGGGGATTAAGTTTCTAACACATGAACTTTGGGGACACATTTAAATCCTGGCAATGTCCATTTTGAGTTGCCTTTTGTATATGCTGTTGATTTACAGACAGAACATTGTTTTTACTTTGTTTTTGTTTCTTTTTCATCTAAGTATATCCAATAGTTTCTACTTTATTTGTCAAAACAGCTATCTTTTCACCATTAAATTACCTTTGTGTCTGTATAAAAAATCAGTTGTCCATACAGATTTGGAACTATTTCTGGACTTTATAGTGTACTTGAGCAAAATGTACATTCTGACATCATTGAATATTTTGTTCTAAAAATATCCAAAAATGTCAATTACTAAAATTTGTTTGATAATCTTGTTATGATCTTCTACATATTTCTATGTCTTCCTTTCTTTATATTCCTAGAAGATATTGCCATATATGTTCTTTCTTGTTTCGTTTCTTCAGTGTTGTTTTTGAACTTTGTTTACCTCTGGCTGCTTTTAATATTTCTAGTTTACATGTTTCATTAATTTTTCAGAGAACTTCTTGATACTTCCAACACACCTGTAGATTTGTCTTAGTGTTTCAGAGGCTAAAAACATAGAGGTTAGAAATAACAAAGAAATAAAAAATTGGCAGTGTAACTGAGCAGGTTCTTAGGGAAGCTTTTGCTTTTCCCAAATAATACTAGTATGAAAACAAAAATTTATGCTTTGTCTTTCTTTGCTGGCATTCTTTTCTCTTGTCTACTCTTTCAGTGAAGATACAGTTATTCAAGGATCATTTTTTCTTGTAGCAGTCCCTCCATCTTGTACTGCCCAAAGCTTTATATGTTGAGTTTTATGCAGCTGCCAGTATCAAAAAACCCAGTTTCTTAAGTGGTAAATCCCCACAGAGCAGCTGAGGCTTCAGTTATTACATAAGTCTACTGGGGATATAGCTAGGTATATGAATATAGGTTTTAACATGCATAGGCATAAATATACATATAAATGTGCACATAAACACATATACACATAAAATTACTATATTGGACAGAAGAGATTATCCTACCGTGTGTTATATATATCGTTATGTATAATTGGTTTAACTCAAACCGACAAAAACTCCTGAATAAAATTGTCTATTTCAGTAGTTACTTATCTGATTTAAAGTTAGTTTACAGCAAATATAACTCCCCTACTGAATTTTTTGAAATGAGATTCTGGGAAATATGAAGTAAATAGATCATAGGCACTATAATAATCAATTAAATCATTTATAATTTTTTTCAAAAAAATTTTGTTCAGAAATTGATGTTGACCAAATCCTCTTCTTTTCTCCTAGGAATATTCCTTAGTTAATTTTTTCTCCATAACTCCAAAACTTAACTTCTGGAGATTTTCTAAATAGAAAATTTCCTTCATAGTATGTTGGTTTTTCTTTTACTTATATAATTTATAATAGCTTTTTTTTGTCCTTAGCACTTGTGAGGTTTTTAGTCTTTTTATGATGGTCAATTTATGAGAAGCAAGTTCACTTTCTCATTAATTTGATGTATCACTATATCCAATTATTGTTCTCTCTGGAAAGAAACTGGTCATGCCAATTTCCATGTAGAGTTGTATTAAAGAAATTAGAAGCTACAAAACAAAAAAAAAAGAACTCTCATGGAATTAGAATTAGAATAATCTAATAAAACTCTACGAAATAGCTGGTTACCAAAATATAAGATAAAAACCTTCACATATCAGACAAAAAACAAGTATGTTTTATATTTAACTTTCTCCTTGTTGTGGGCTGCTCTTACTATAGGATGGGACATTTTATCATCATGCTGTTTCAGAACTTATAGAGTGGGAAATTTGTATAGGATGACAAAGATACCTGTCTAATTTCTATTTGGTTCCAAGTCACCAATGCAATGTATCATAAAGCCTGAAAAAAGTTGTAATAATATTGTTAAATAGATCCTGTTAATGAGTATGTGGATCAAATGAGTTATTAACTACGAATTATTGGAAAGTAACTAATTGCCAGAGAGTGAATTTGGTGCCCAACTTTTCAGGCTTTGTAGTTTTAATACTCCCAGCATATTTAACATGTGAGCACTATTGTGAAGTCTATTAAATGTAATAATCAGGGCTTTCAGGAATAAAGTCAGTAATTGGAGGTTTTACAATTTATCAGTGCTAGAAGTAGGATCCACTCAATACTTAATGCTGCCATAAAATACCACATGGGGCCTAAAGTTTTGGCTAATTTTTCCACCCAGGTGACATTGGCAAATATATTTTAAAAATTAAGTCCTACTTATCTACCATGACAAATAATGATTTAACTAACATCCATATAAGTCTGTATCACCTTTAAACACATCATGCTGGATTTTAGTGACAATCAACTAATCCACATCCTAACTGTATGGCAAGATGGAAACTACATATAGAATCATGCAACTTTTGTATTGTAAATGATCTAAGAAATCTTAGGTTTCAAATCTTGAGAACTTTACATTTCACTTCCCTGCAGCAAATAGTATGGCAGAAATCCCTTTAATTAAAGTGGATTCATTATTACAAAATAAAACATGATTTTAATAAAAACCTAAACCACTTCTTTAAATACAAAATCTTTTTTTTTCAGCTGAAATAGATGATTTTAGAGAGGACAAAGGATACTTCTTATGACAACAATTAAACAATGGTGAAGAAATGCATCCTCCAAAAGAAACTATCATTGGAGTAAACAGACAACCTACAGAATGGGAGAAAAATTTTGCAATCTATCAATCTGAGAAAAGTCTAATATCCAGCATCTTTGAGGAACTTAAATAAATCTACACAAAAAAATTAAAAAGTGGGCAAAGGACATGAATAGATACTTCTCAAAAGAAGACATACATTTCTCCACATCCTCTCCAGCACCTGTTGTTTCCTGACTTTTTAATGATCGCCATTCTAACTGGTGTGAGATGGTATCTCATTGTGGTTTTGATTTGCATTTCTCTGATGGCCAGTGATGATGAGCATTTTTTCATGTGTCTGTTGGCTGTATGAATGTCTTCTTTTGAGAAATGTCTGTTCATATCCTTTGCCCACTTTTTGATGGGGTTCTTTGTTTTTTTCTTGTAAATTTGTTTGAGTTCTTTGTAGGTTCTGGATATTAGCCCTTTGTCAGATGAGTAGATTGCAAAAATTTTCTCCCATTCTGTAGGTTGCCTGCTCACTCTGATGGTAGTTTCTTTTGCTGTGCAGAAGCTCTTTAGTTTGATGAGATCCCATTTGTCAATTTTGGCTTTTGTTGCCGTTGCTTTTGGTGTTTTAGACATGAAGTCTTTGCCCATGCCTATGTCCTGAATGGTACTACCTAGGTTTTCCTCTAGGATTTTTATGGTATTAGGTCTAACATTTAAGTCTCTAATCCATCTTGAATTAATTTTCGTATAAGGAGTAAGGAAAGGATCCAGTTTCAGCTTTCTACTTATGGCTAGCCAGTTTTCCCAGCACCATTTATTAAATAGGGAATCCTTTCCCCATTTCTTGTTTCTCTCAGGTTTGTCAAAGATCAGATGGCTGTAGATGTGTGGTATTATTTCTGAGGACTCTGTTCTGTTCCATTGGTCTATATCTCTGTTTTGGTACCAGTACCATGCTGTTTTGGTTACTGTAGCCTTGTAGTATAGTTTGAAGTCAGGTGGCGATGCCTCCAGCTTTGTTCTTTAAAAAGTCAGGAAACAACAGGTGCTGGAGAGGATGTGGAGAAATAGGAACACTTTTACACTGTTGGTGGGATTGTAAACTAGTTCAACCATTATGGAAAACAGTATGGCGATTCCTCAAGGATCTAGAACTAGATGTACCATATGACCCAGCCATCCCATTACTGGGTATATACCCAAAGGATTATAAATTATGCTGCTATAAGGACACATGCACACGTATGTTTATTGCAGCACTATTCACAATAGCAAAGACTTGGAATCAACCCAAATGTCCATCAGTGACAGATTGGATTAAGAAAATGTGGCACATATACACCATGGAATACTATGCAGCCATAAAAAAGGATGAGTTTGTGTCCTTTGTAGGGACATGGATGCAGCTGGAAACCATCATTCTTAGCAAACTATCACAAGAACAGAAAACCAAACACCGCATGTTCTCACTCGTAGGTGGGAACTGAACAATGAGATCACTTGGACTCGGGAAGGGGAACATCACACCCCGGGGCCTATCATGGGGAGGGGGGAGGGGGGGAGGGATTGCATTGGGAGTTATACCTGATGTAAATGACGAGTTGATGGGTGCAGCACAGCAACATGGCACAAGTATACATATGTAGCAAACCTGCACGTTGTGCACATGTACCCTACAACTTGAAGTTTAATAATAATAAATAAATTAAAAAAAAAAAAGAAAATAAAAATACAAATGTGCAAAAACCAAAAAAAAAAAAAAAAAAAAAAAAAAAAAAAAAAAAAAAAGAAGACATACATGTGGCCAAGAAAGTTAGGAAAGAAAGCTCAAAATCACTGATTATTAGAGAAATACAAATAAAAAACACAATGAGATACCATCTCACACCAGTCAGACTGGCTATTATTCAAAACGCAAAAACAGCAGATGCTGGCAAGGTTGTGGAGAAGAAGGAATGCTTTTACACTTTTGGAGGAAATATAAATTAGTTCAACCATTGTGGAAGACAGTGTGGCAATTCCTCAAAGACCTAGAGGCAGAAATACTATTTAACCCAGCAGTTCTATTACTGGGTATATACTCAATGGAATATAAATCATTATGTTATAAAGATATATGCACATGTATGTCCATTGCAGCACTATTCATAAGAGCAAAGACATAGAATAAACCTAAATGCCCATCAGTGATAGACTGGATAAAGAAAATGTGGAACACATACACCATAGAATACTATGCAGCCATAAAAAGGAATGAGATCATATCCTTTGTAGGGACATGGATGGAGCTGGACACCATTACCCTCAGCAAACTAATACAGGAACAGAAAGCCAGATACCACACGTTCTCACTTATAACTGGGAGCTGAATGATGAGAACATATGGACACATGGGAACAATAAACACTGGGACCTGTTGGAGGGTGGGGGTGGGAGGAGGGAGGGTATCAGGAAAAATAGCTAATGGATGCTAGGTGATTGGGTGATCTGTGCAGCAAACCACCATGACACATGTATCCCTTGACTTAAAATTGAAGTTGGAAATCAGAAAAATAAAAGAATGAAAAAGAAATGCATCCTTCAAAGCCTTTAGGTACATGTCTCCAAGGTATATAGGGCATACCAGTTTCAATAAACCAAACAGCTTTCTGTGGGTTATTTTGTTCATTTCTCCAATTTTAAACTTCCATTTTAGTGCTTGCAGCAGTTTATTATCAGTATTATCAGCGCTGATGCCTACTTTTATAATCTTGCTGTTTCTTACAGGTGCATTTTATAGAGCTGTGCTAACCCTCTGTCTTTGCGATATATTGCCTATACCACAATTCTTAAACAATCTCTTTCATATCTTTAGCTCCCTTGTTTGTACTTATCATTGAGTTACTGATAAATTTTATCAAGGTAAATGGAATTTTTATCATATTTAATTTTCTTCTGAGGTACTGTTTTCTGGTTAACAACATTTTCTTGCTCTCTGATAAAATGTCTCTTTAATCTTCTGAATGCTGAAATTATAGAACTATCTTCTAAAAACATTGTGAAATTAGCAAACAAAAACTTTTCCAATATATTCAATTTAAATGCCTTCCCCATAAACTATTTTTCAGCACTTATTAACTTGGAGCTACACATAAAAAAAACGTGCTGAGATTCTACTTTAGAACTGAGTATACGGAATACTAAAAAGTTTTACAGAACAATCATATATACTTGAAATATATATAATAAACTCATTTCTGAAGTGTAACCCTATCATATGTTTTCTTATTTATTTCAATAACATCTTTCATCTGTATGTGGTCTTTGGCTAATGACAGAATGGCTTTATTTAAGCATGTTTATATGTGTGTGTATATATATGTAAATACACAAAAAATTATTAAACAATTATAGGAATCTGACTTTTGTGTGTGTGTGTGTGTGTCTGTGTGAGATGGAGTTTCGCTCTTGTTGCCCAGGCTGGAGTGCAATGGCGTGATCTCGCCTCATGGTAACCTCCACCTCCCAGGCTCAAGTGATTCTCCTACCTCAGCCTCCCAAGCAGCTGGGGTTACAGGCATGCACCACCATGCCTGACTAATTTTGTATTTTTAGTAGAGATGGGGTTTCTTCATGTTGGTCGGGCTGGTCTCAAACTCCTGACCTCAGGTGATCTGCTTGCCTTGGCCTCCCAAAGTGCTGGGATTAAAGGAGTTAGCCATCGCGCCCAGCCCAGATGACCCTTTTGTCTGGCTTCAAATACCATTCTGACCAGCACTGAAAATCTGTTCAGAGAAAACTAACTTAAAGTCATGATAATTGAAGTCTTGTAATGTGTTTTATCATTTAAAAATATACACACATATTGACTTTACATTTTCCCTTAATTAAATCTAGTAATTGGCAATTTTTAAAGAGTATAAAAATTTAAAATGGATAAAAAATTATTTCTCTATTTTCTGGATTGTCTTGAATTATCTTCATGGATCTACTACTTAAAAAACTTCTTTTTATCTCCATCCCTTGCTTTCAAACTTTCCTTGTAACTGCTCTAAGGCTGGAGTCCAACTAAAAACAGTTATAATTCTAGATTGTTAACTTTGTAGTGAAAAATATTAGAAGTGGAGAAAACTAAAAGCAATAGATCATATGAAAATCTCTATTTTTGTGGGAAATTCAAATGTATTCTAATGATCTTGTTTGATCACTTTATATATTACTGGAGGAGATATCAGTGAATCAAACAAAATTTATATCCCAAGTGTCATAGACTGTAGCAGAAGATAGGTAATCTTGTGAGAAAATGAATAAGAAGAATGTATGATTCTTAAACAGCTAATTAATATGCTTATGCATGCAACAAATATTTAATATACACACACACAAAGGCACTATGCAAAATAACTCACATTTTGGTCTTTAAGAGATTACCATAGTTACATATACAACAAGTCACATAAGAAAGATGTGAAAATTGACTTGTCGCTTTAATTTTGAAATACATGAAATAGAGCTCTGCCTTCCAGGAATGGAGGAGTAAATTTTCTGGCTTTTAGAAATGGAGAAGTAGCTACGCCAAACGTATTGCAAGAAAAAAATTATACAACCTCAACAAAATATAAGAAGTAGCTATTTGAAGGTATTGAAAAGTGACGAAAAGTTGGGAGAAATTAGAGGAACATACATCTGAAAAGATAAACTGTCATACTTCAATTCTGCTAGAGTAGCAGAGAGATGCTGTTTATTAGTTTGAGGTTGGAAAGTATTGAATTTGAAAGAATAGCCAGCAAGTAAGAATGAGAGAGTGGGGATATTCAGGAGGAAGAGCCATAAAAGACCAAAAGTCTGCATTTAAAATCCACCAAAAGCATTGAATGAATACTAACCTACGTAAGGACAGGTGAGACACTAAAGCGTATAGTGAAAAAGTAGGAACCAGAAGCTGAATGAACTTTGCAGAGGTTTTGCTGACTTCCCACTTCAGAGTAGATAAAAACTGAATTTGAGTCCAACCAAGTCAATTGCCTGCAAAAACAAATCTATAGAGGAATGTATGAAACTGCAGATTTTCTAAAACTTCATATTTGTAAAATCCAACATACAATTAGAAACTACTGAACATATGATGAAACAGAAATATATGACCCTACTCCAGAAAACAAGCATGCAACAGAAAACAACTCTGACATAATTACACATTGTAATGAATACAAAAGGACTTTAAAAACCCTACTACAAATATATTTAAGTACTTAAAAGGAAATACATGCGTAATAAGTAGAGACAGACTATCAACAAAAATATAGAAACAAAACAAAATGAAATAAAAATTCTAGAGCTGAAAAACACAATAACTGATATAAAAATAATTGGAAAGGGTTAAGAAAATAATGTCAATGGCAGAAATAAAATAACCAATGATCTTGTGGATAAATAGAAATCATATAATCTAATGAACATAAAGAAAAAAATAGAAAAAAAAGTAGTGTCTTAGAAGTCTGTATGACAATATTGAGTGAAATCTATTATATGTGTGATTAGAATTCTGGAAGGACCAGAGACAGATCATGGACATTAAGGAAGAAAAATATGAAGAAATAATGGCTGAAAACATTCCGAATTTGGTAACAGACATTCATTTATAGACTCAAGAAGCTCGATAAAATAGTCTAGAAGTATAGATGCAATAACAAGTATATAACTGGACATGTGACATTAAAATGTTGATATCCAAAAGATAAAAAGAAAATCCTGAAAGTCATTAAGGAATACTGAAATATTACAAATAGGAGAAGAGTTATTCAAATTAGGAATGACTTATCAGAAACATTAATGGACAAATGAGAGTGGAACACGTTTAAAGTGCTAAAAGAAAATAGCTGTAAAAGGAAAATTGTTTATTGAGAGAAAATATCTTTTAAAAATAAAGTAAAATAAAGATATTTCAGATAAAAATTGGAATACTTCATTGTCAGAAGATGTACCCTAAAGGAAATTCTTCAAGTTGGAAGAAAGTTACACCAAATGATAATTTAAATCAATGGGATGAAAGTGGTAATTATCTCAATTTTATAGGTGAGAAAATTGAGGCATAGATAAAGTTTTGTCCCTGAGTACAGAAACCAGGAAACTCAAAACATATAAATAGGAAATTTATTTTTCATGTTGTTAACCTTTGTAGTTGATGTTTTAACTTAGAGATAGCTAGGTAGGTAGCTAGGTAGATAGAGAGATAGATAGATGGATAGATAGACTGAAAGAGATAGAGATATCTTTTATCTGTATATCTATAAAAGATATATAAATATATAATATATATTAATTAATTATATATAATTGTAATATATTTATTAAATTTAATATAATTTAATATATTTATATATTTTATTAATTTTATATATTATATAAAATATATATAAATATATAAATTTATAATAAAATATATAAAATATATAATATAAATATATATTATATATAACATATAATATATAAAATAAATAATATAAATATATTAAAATTATATATAATATATTATATATAAAATATATATTAAAATATAAATATATTATATATTTTAAAAATATAAATATATTATATATTTTATATATATCAGGGTTTCACCATGTTGGCCAGGCTGGTCTCGAATTCCTGATCTCCAGTGATTTGCCTGCCTCAGCCTCCCAAAGTGCTGGGATTACAGGCATGAGCCACCATGCTTAGTTGATACAGCTTTTTATATCCTTTAACTTTTACCTAATTTGTGCCTTTACAAGAAAATGCTTCTCATAGGCAGGCTATAGATGGGTCTATCTAATCTGAAAACCTCTCACCATAAAAGATATACATATATAATATCTTTTATATATAAGATATATAAATATCTTTTATATATAAGATATTTTATAGATATTTTATATATATGTTTTATAGATATATAAAGATATCTCTATCTCTGTCAGTCCATCGCTCTGTCCTTTAAATGTCACAAAGTCAAACATAAATTATAAATAGAATTACACAACTATCATTTCTTAACTGTACAACTTTCTCAAAGCACAAGCTCCAAATTTTTTATTGTTTTACATTTAATTTGACAATGATGTCTCAATTTGTTTGACTATGGTGTTAAATATAGTATCAACTCCTTTCTGAAGGGAAAATAACAAAAAAATAGGTGAACTCTGTGCGTACTCAAATATAACCAAAGAAATAGTAATTCTTAAGAGATTTTGGTCAATGTATTCAGAGATTAGCTACACAAAAACATGTGCACACATACATACATAAACGTAGAAACATTCAAGCTCCTACGTTTTTTATTAACAAAACCCACAAATTCTAAATCCTGCATTTCTTGGTGAATGGTTCAAAAAATTAATCCTAGAATACCCTTCAGTGCCTGATTACAAAAGAAAGGTTTTACAGACTGACTCATTGAAAATATTGGCTGGGCACAGTGGCTCAGGTGTGTAATCCCAGCACTTTGGGAGGCCAAGGTGGGTGTATCACCTGGGGCCAGGAGTTGGAGATCAGCCTGGCCAGCATGGTGAAATCTCGGCTCTACTAAAAATACAAAAATTAGCCGGGCATGGTGTCATACGCCTGTAGCCCCAGCTACTCTGGACGAGGCAAGAGAATTGCTCAAACTCAGGGGGCAGAGGTTGGAGTGAGCCCAGATTGCACCACTGCATTTCAGCCTGGGTGACACAATGAGACTCCATTTCCAAAAAGAAAATGGGGGGTGGTGGGAAATACATGAGAGTGCAGCAGTGGTAATGTAAAGAAAGTGTAGAAGGCACAGAGCAGGACTTTGGAGAAAAGGATTAAAGTCTCAGTAATATTGCTGAGCTAGGTGTGTATTCTGAAAGGTTTCATTTGTTGTGTGTGTGTGTGTGTGTGTGTGTGTGTGTGTGTGTAAACTAAACAAGATAAAACAGGTTGGAAAGGTTGGACGTGATATAAAATGAGAAGTATGAGGTTTTATAAGCATCTATCTTAACTTTTAAAAGTCCTTTTTTTTCTTTTTTTTGAGACAGAGTCTTGCCCTGTCGCCCAGGCTGGAGTGCAATGGGGCGATCTCGGCTCACTGCAACCTGTGCCTCCCAGGTTCAAGCAATTCTCCTGCCTCAGCCTCCCAAGTAGTTGGGATTACAGGCATGAGCCATGACTCCTGCCTAAGTTTTGTATTTTTAGTAGAGACAAGGTTTTGCCATATTGGCCAGGCTGGTCTCAAACTCCTGTCCTTAAGTGGTCTACCTGCCTCAGCCTCCCAAAGTGCTGGGATTAGAAGTGTGAGCCACCATGCCTGGAAAAAGTCTTTTGTTTTAATTACTCAAATGATTACTGTTTTCTTCAACTACTATTTAAATTAAAGAATGTGACGCATAATCTCTCTGTAACTCGATTAAAATTGGGGAAAAATAAAATAACAGTGTGTTCTCTGTTTTCTCCAAAGCAGACAGATATCCCAATAAACAAAGTTTGCTATTCATGCTCTCAAGTGAAATGCTGGAAATTTACAATAAATATTGGATGGTGGAACAACTTTCCACCATGCAATATTTATCAAATGTCTTCAAAATTTTATATGCTTCAAGATTTTCAGTATTCTTATTCTATCATTACTGGAATACAGTGGGGGGATACAGCGAAGTATTGAAATCTCTTTCTATAATTACAAATTTGTCTTTTTCTCTTTGAAATGTTATCAGTTTTTAAAAAGCTCTGTTATTAGGTACAAAATGTTCAGGATGGTAATGTCCTCTTGAAAAACTGATATCTTTCTTATAAAGTAATTATATCTGGTACCATTTTTTGCTCCAAAATATACTTTATCTGATATTATATAGTCACTTCCACGTTCTTTTAATTAATTTTAGTAAGATGCAGCTTTTTTTTTTTTTTTTTTTTTTTTGAGACAGAATCTCACCTTGTTGCCCAGGCTGGAGTGTAATGGTGTGATCTGGGCTAACTGCAACTTCTGCCTCATGGGTTCAAACAATTCTCCCATCTCAGCCTCCTGAGTAGCTGGGATTATAGGCGCTCACCACCATGCCCAGCCAATTTTTGTATTTTTAGTAGAGATGGGGTTTCACTGTATTGGCCAGGCTGGTTCAAATTCCTGACCTCCAGTGATCTGCCCGCCTCATCTAATTGTTTTATGTTTAGTAGAGATGGGGTTTCACCATGTTGGCCAGGCTGGTCTCGAATTCCTGACCTCCAGTGATCCGCCCGCCTCAGCCTCCCAAAGTGCTGGTATTACAGGCATGAACCATCATGCCCGACCAATACAGCTTTTTATATCCTTTAACTTTTAACTAATTTGTGTCTTTACAAGAAAATGCTTCTCATAGGCAGGCTATAGACGGGTCTATCTAATCTGAAAACCTCTCACTTTTAATTGGACTAATTAGACCATTTATATTTAATGATTATTATTATGGTTAGGCTTAAATCTCTCTTCTCATTATTTTTTTCTATATGTCTTATATGTTCTTCGTTTCCATGTTGCTTTTTTTTTTTTTTTTGCTTTCTTCTGGAGAAAAATTTAAATTTATCTATTTTATCTCCATTGTTGATTTAGCTATAACTCTTTCTTTTGCAAAGTTAGCAGTTGCTGAGTTCATAATATATATTTGGACCCTTCACAGATTGTCTTCAAATGATACTATATTTCTTCTTGCAAAGTATAAGAATTTCACATTAAATAGTTTCACTTCTCAATTCCCACTTTTATGTTATTGTTGTCATTCATTTTACTTTTATGTAGTACAAAAACTTCAAAGCATTGTTATTTAGTGTAAAATTTTGTTATTTACTTTGTAAAGAAATTTACATAAGAAGAAAACCAATAATATATTTTTTCTTGTTACTATTTCTAGTGTTCCTTACTCCTTTTGCATTTCTATATTTCCATTAGGTATCTTTTATTTTTCTGCCCACAGGACTTCCTTTAATGTCTCTTGTAAGACTGGTTTGTTAAAAAATATTTTTTTTCTGTGTTTCTAAGTCTGATAAATTTCATAGTTTTTTTTTTTTTTGAAAGTTATGTTAACTCTTTAAAAAATTCTAGTTGCTAGATATTTTGCTTCAGTACTTTAAACATAATACTCTACTATCTTTTTACTTAGTTGATTATGAGAATAAATCCTGTTTTTTTAATCTTTTCTTTCCTCTATAATTAACTCATCATTTTTTAAATTAAAAAAAATCTTAAACATTAAAAGTTTTATCATGATTTGAGTAATTTGTTTCTGAAGTGCTTTCATAGAGTTTTCTTTCTGTTTCTTCTGCTTAGGGTTCATAGAGCTTTATGGAAAATGTGGAGACATTATTTCTTCAAATATTTTACTGCTCCTTTCCTCCCTTTGAAGACTGCAATTTTATATGTAATGTGTCTTAAAGTTGCCTCACAGCTCTCTGATACACTTTTTCTTCTTTAAATTGTTTTTCTGTTTGTGTTACATTTTGTACATTATCTGTTGCTATATATTCAAGTTCACTAATCTCTATTGTCTGGGCTGGAGTGCAGGGGTGTGATCATAGCTCACTGCAGCCTCAAACTTCTAAGCTCAAGCAATCCTCCTGCATCATCTGCCCAAGCAGCTGGAACCACAGGTACACACCACCACTTCTGGGTATTTTTTAATTTTTAATTTATTGTAGAGAAGGGGTCTCACTATGTTGCCCAGGCTAATCTCAAACTCCAGGCCTCAAGCAATTCTCCCACCTCAGTCTCCTAACGTTCTGAGATTACAGACATGAAGCACTGTACTCAACTTGTTTTTAAGATGTGTTTAGTTTAGTGCTAATAACTCCCCAGTACTGAGACAAGACCCTTATGAGTACTCTACCCTCTAACTCATAAAGATTTTACTAAGTGGTGGGAATAGGCACCTTATTCTTGTGTGAGGGGTTGACTACTCTTTATTTTCTAACATACTTTTTTTGGTAAGTTTGTTTTTACTTTTTTTTTTGTATCCTTCGTTCCTTTGCTTCTCTTGCCTTCTGTTTTTTTCTCACTTCCTCTTTCCTTTCCCTTTTCTTAATACTGCTTAAACCCCTTCATTACTTCCATTTCTCTATTTTTTTCCTTGTATTCTTTTTTTTTTTTTTTTTTCTGAGCTTATTTGAGCCAAATTTGAGGACTGCACCCAGAAAACACACTTACACATTAAGTTTGAGAGGTGCTCCAAGTTGGGGCAGCTACCAGCAGATTTTTTTTTTTTTTTTTTTTTTTGAGACGGAGTCTCGCTCTGTGGCCTGGGCTGGAGTGCAGTGGCCAGATCTCAGCTCACTGCAAGCTCCGCCTCCCGGGTTCACGCCATTCTGCAGCCTCAGCCTCCCGAGTAGCTGGGACTACAGGCGCCCGCCACCTCACCCAGCTAGTTTTTTGTATTTTTTAGTAGAGACGGGGTTTCACCGGGTTAGCCAGGATGGTCTCGATCTCCTGACCTTGTGATCCGCCCGTCTCGGCCTCCCAAAGTGCTGGGATTACAGGCTTGAGCCACCGCGCCCGGCCCCTTGTATTCTTGAGATAAGTGAAAGTGCCTTAACTATAGACATAGCACTGTGCTAAGATCTGTGAGAGACACTTAGGAAGTATATAATATGGCCTTTGTGACATTCTATTTAGAGAATTAGAACATGGCAATTATGCCTGCATTGTCAAACATATTTTAGACATTAGAAGTACTGAAGACATTGTTTGCAGATGGACTCATATTAAGATTAGATAAGTAAAAAGAAATGAAGTTGGCATTTGAGGTCAGTTTACCTCTCCAAGTGAAGTCCCAGACACCAGGACAGTACACAAGAAGGAAGAATGGGAGCAGAGTGTATGTAAAGTGAGATTTGTGAATCACGTTTAAGTAGTCTAAATAAGCTATGCTAAGGACAGTTTTTTCTGATTTTTCAAATAACTAGGACCCACTAAATGATTTTATATATGAATGTGTTATAAACAATGATTTTTTTTTTCCCCCCAAAACAAAGTCTTTGGGGGAAATACTACTGCTGATGATTCACTATTCAAATTCCATAAAAGGTACACACCAGTTTACATTTATAGCTGAGCAACTGTGGTGGTGCATCTAGAAATCACTTAATTATTAAATGTAGTCTCTTAAGTAGAATTCAAACATCCTTAGTTACCCACCTATAATCCTGGACTTAAGGAAATATTTGAATTTCTTGTAAATATTCCCTTCTTTCTCCTAGCGACTGACTGTCATGCCCAAGTCTAGTTTGGTAGCAAGTTTTGACCTTTTGTTATGGTCATCGTCTAAATGTTTACTGTTAAGCAGGCATCTATTTCTCTTTAAGTGCCCTGTGTGAGAAAAGATCCCATTTTCTAACTATACCCACATGAACAAAATCTAGATCTTATGAAACAGGGATAACAAAAGCTGAAGCTACACTTAACTCCAACTTGGCCAAAGCAGCTAATTTCCTTAAAGCCTCAAAAAAATTACTTTTGCAGGTGAATTTTATTTGAAATAAAAATACATTTTTACAATGAATACTGTTCAGTACTTCCTTATTTTTAGTTAATAATCAGATGTTACTTCTTTGTGCTATGAGCCCAGAATAAGAAAGTTGTACCAAATGTGTCAATATTGAATAACTGTTTCCCTGATCAATTGCCAGTCATATGAATAAATTGTATTACTTAAAATATGTGAGAGGTATTTTGAACATTACAAGCCTGTACTAAAATCTTCCTTCTCTTAGCATACATCTTTAGTTTCTCAATTCTTTTTTCTTTTGAAATATACCTAGAATTGACTTAAAACATTAGAAATATATACAATTATACAAATATATTAGAAATAAATGGATGCCTTAAAAATCAAAATCAAATCTATTTATCATTTGTTTTATTAAAGTTTCTGAGACTTTTTTCCTGTTTTCATTTCTTGTTTTTAAATTTCAAATTTTATCTTAGATGCAGGGGAATATGTCAAGGTTTCTTACCTGGGAATGTCGTGTGATGGTGAGGTTTGGGGTATGGATCCCATTACCCAAGTAGTGAGCACAGTACTCAATAGGTAGTTTTTCAACTCACGATCCCCCTCACCCTCTAGTAGTCCTGAGTGTCTATTGTGCCCATATTCATGTCCATGTGTGCTCAATGTTTAGCTCCCACTTATAAGTGAGAACATGCAGGGTTTGATTTTCTGTTCCTGAGTTAATTCGCTTAGATTTATGGCCTCCAGCTCCATCCATTTTGCTGCATTTTGTTTTAGGCTATCAGTACTTTATGCCATCTTACATTTCTCTATCATCACTCTTTTAATTGAAATTATGTTAGAAATATTTGCAAATCTTGAGAAAGTTAATTGTGCTAAAATATCTTTTTAGTCTAACTTTGTAAAATGAGAAGTGATGAGTGATCCATCAAAAAATATTTATAGAATTGCCAGGGCTTTATCAATGTGCTATTTTATATGGATATAAAATTAGCTCATCTCACCTGGTTAATCTTGGTGGAAAAACTTTAAATGAAATTGGACATGGGTACCATGTTTTGAAAACGTACCATATGACATCACCTGTACTACTTGCTTTATGTATGTAATCTCACATTCATCCGTAATGGCACTTATACATTTGACCTTTTCTTTATCAATGTTTATATAAATATGGCAGAACAACACACATCCTTGGAGGTAAGGCTAGGTGTTATATCTGAGGTGTCACATAAAATAATTGAATCTTTTAAAATCTTTTTCTAAGGAATGTACTTATGCTACTTCTCCCCTTCCCTAGTGTAAGTTTACTTTTGTTTAACCCTCCATAACGGTGTAGTTACATTTTCACAAAACCCTATAAATTTGAGATTTTAAATCTAAATTTAAAAACTAGAAGGTGGTATAACTGGTATTTAAATCTATGACACTGTAATTAATCTGTACACTTCCAATGTGCAAATTAACTTTTTATGAATTACTTTGAATCATTAGTTATTTTTGCATGAGTCCCACTGCTATCCCCATTCTCACATTGATGAATAGTGTTCAGGTCTGTCTCACGGTCTTTGTGTGTATAGTTGTATAGTACAAGGCTTTATACAGAATAGAATCTCATTACGTGTTTGTGGTTTCTTACCATAATGGTTCTAAGGTAGGACAAGGAGAATCCATCAGAATTATATGGGAAGCTTTTTCCAACTTCACAAACAGCCATAAAAGATCCTAGTTGTCCCTTCTATAGTAAGCCAATAGTACTCGTGGGAATATATAACATGCTTCAAGAATATTGAGCTGTAATACAAATTAAGGAAAATGTCCTTGTGAAAAAACGACTTGGGGCTCCAGCTGCATCATCTTTTTTTGTTGTTGTTGTTGTTTTGTTTTTCTCTTTGAGGGAGTCTCGCTCTGTCCCCCAGGCTGGAGTGCAGTGGCGTGATCTCGGCTCACTGCAAGCTCCGCCTCCCGGGTTCACGCCATTCTCCTGCCTCAGCCTCCTGAGTAGCTGGGACTACAGGCACCCACCACTACACCCGGCTAATTTTTTTTTTCTTTTTTCTTTTTTTGTATTTTTAGTAGAGACAGGGTTTCACTGTGTTAGCCAGGATAGTCTCGATCTCCTGACCTCATGAACCGCCCGCCTCGGCCTCCCAAAGTGCTGGGATTACAAGCGTGAGTCACCGCACCCAGCTGCATCATCTTTTTCAGAGCAGTACTTGTCATGCTACTCAAAGTGTCTTTTGTGGACCAATGCCAATCCACAAACTCCTAAGAGTTTGTAATACATGCAAACATTGAGAGAAAATGTTTAAAAGCTTTAACATATCAACAGGCTTGTATGTTCTGTTTTTCTTTGTGTTTTATTTTACTATTTTTTAATTACATTTTTAAAATTCAATCCACATACAATGAACTGTAAATTGAAAATAAACAACAAACACTCACCTTTCACCACAGTCAGTTCGAGGAAAAGGGAGCAGTAGCATTTTTTTGGCATTCAGAATTATTCTTCTTTTATTGATGTTCCTGATGCAGGGCAGGTGAGCCCCAAAAGTGGGGATTAGCATGGGTGGGTTCTTTGCTTTGCTTAGGAAAGAATTCAAGAGTGAGCCAGCAGTGGAAGAAAGCAAGTTAGTAGAAGCAGCAGTGTGCAGCTCGGTGCCTGGTCCTTGTGGATCAGGGCTAAACCATAGGCAGTGCACCCAGAGTAGGAGCATAGGGGCTCCTGGCTGGCAGTATTTATACCTACTTTTAATTACATGCAAATTAAGGGGAGGGTTATTCAGAAACGTCTAGAAAAGTGGCAGGGAGTTCCAGGTGTTGCCACAGCATTTGTAAAGTGTCATGGTGCTGGTGGGCGTGTCTTATGCTGATGAGCAGCTAGGACAACTAGAGGTTGCCTTTGGCATCATTTGCTAGTTCCAGCTGGTTTCTTCCTTTTAGCCTGTTGAGACCAGGAAATAAGTCTTGCCGGTCTCCTACCTCATTCCTATGAGTGGTTAACACATAGCATATGCCTTGTGTATTCTTAGAATGTTTCCCAGAACATGGAGATGCCTTACAGTATAGATTTGACTATTAATATGTACTTAGTCATGGTGTATTTATTAGTGAAATATCTGGAAGGGCATCAGGCAGAGAAAAGTGTGGAGTGAAAACTGCTGATGTGGTTTGAATCTGTGCTCCCACCCATATCTCATGTTGTATTGTAATCCCCAGTGCTGAAGGTGGGGTTTAGTGGGAGGTGATTAGATCATGGGGGCAGAGTTCTTATTAATGATTTAGTATTATCCCCCTTTGTACTGTAGGGTGAGTGAGCTCTCATGAGCTCTGGTTGTTTAAAGGTGAGTAGCACCACCCCACTAGTTCTCTCTCTTCCTCCCGCTGCTGCCACGTAAGACGTGCCTGCTTCTCCTTCACCTTCCTTCGTGATCGAAAGTTTCCTGAGGCCTCCCAGAAGTCATCATGCTTCCTGTACAGCCTGAAGAACTGTAAATCAATTAAACTTCTGTTTTTTATAAATTACCTAGTCTCAGTTATTTCTTTATAGTAATGCAAGGACTGACTAATACAACTTCCAACAACCGTGCCCTGAAGTCTACCCTGTCCAGAAGGCTTCTCTCTCTCTGATCCTGATTATCAGTAGGAGTACTTCTCGGAAAGGAGGGACAAACCTGTGCCACAGTGGAATGCTAAGTTTTTTTGACATCCAGGCCCACATCTTCCAACTTTCGATATTGACCACTGTTTGCAATGGAAATAAAGGCAACTAGGTTTCCTAAGAGAGCTAGGAGTGAAAAGAAGAGGCAGGAAGAGATATATCCTAATGGTGTAACATGTTTTCTTCTCCATAATAAAGTATAAAAAATAGTGATGTCATAGCTATGTAATTACACAGTTGCATTCAACCACTCCATTCCCTGTTTCTAAGATGTAGAGTAGCTGCCCCTTCTGCTTTCTGAAAACTGAATTAAACGAGTACTTCCTGGTCTATAATATTAAAAGCCTTTTAATGTAACACAAGCTAATACATAATATCAAGGAAAGATATTAGGCAAACAAGGTTAAATGATTTACAAGTTTTTCTTCCATCTGTTGTGAACATAAATGGTGAACAGCCAGATGTGGAGAAAAGATGCAAAGTAGAAGATAGAATGTTGCTATTAAAAGACTGTATTACAAAAACAAAAAGCACAAACAAGAACAAAAATCAATTGCTAGCTGTCTATTTTCCTTTCCAAAAAGGTAGTACAATGCATTAAATAAATACTTTCTTGGTGTATGTGCCTTATAGAGATTGTTTCCATTTCTCTGTCCCAGGAAACATAAGTAGTACATCTTTATAGAGGTCAGTGTATGTCCATAAAACAAATGCTGCCAAGTAGAACATTAAAAAGAGCCTGTTGAAATATCTGCCAGAAAGATAATTTAGGTTAGGCTCTCTGTTTTGATAAAAGTACATGAAGCGTAACGGTAACAATCTCTACTCTCTTTTAAAACAAAGGCGGAAAAAGCCTCACTTTAAAACCCTTTAAAGATACCAGAATTAATTGTAAACTATGAAATATGCCCTAGTTCTTGTTCTGATTGGAATTCAGAAAAAGAAAGAGAGAATCAAGAAAGGAAGAAGTGCTGTAAACTAAGTCACAATGCAGTGGCATACTGATTTGGAACCAAAGATCCGTTTCCAACAGACCTCATTTAAATCACTGGGCTATTCAACAAGAGCTGCCTCAAATGAGTCACCTTACATGAACCTCAAATTATTGCTTGTCAAGAAAAGGAGACAAACACCTATGTAGAAGGATTTCTGATTTTTTTTTTAAAGCTTAGCACAGCAATTGAGAGGTAATGGACAAAAATATAAGAAAATAAAAGATAAAACCAATGGTCTGTGTTGCATGGCAACAGCGAGTTTAGAAACTAGCCCTTCACTTCTTTCAGTTACCAATATCCCCAGAGGCAAAACAGAGCCACAGAACTGTTTGGCCTATAGCTTTCAATACCACACAGACTTCTGCTGTAACCATATGTCTTACCCAAAGAATCATGCCACCACATTAGGGAAAGCTTGCCTTTTGCTCAGGAAACAACCACACTTACAGATGTAATGACAGTTTCAGGGGCGGATTCACATATCTATTTTGAAAACGCTCATAAGAACAGTCCCATAGAAATAAGTATACGGACAAAAGTCTTGCACTCTTCTTTGTATATTATTCTGGGTATAGAAATTGAAAATGTCTGGTGTATTATTTGTTGCTGTATAACAAATTACCCCAAAATGAGCAGATGAAAACAAATAAAATAATATTATTTCACAGAGGTTCTTAGACTCAGGAAGCTGAGACCAGCTTAACTGAGTGCTTGTGACTCAGCATCGATTCTGTGCTTGGAGTTAAGCTGCTGATTGAGACTGCTGTCTTATCTGGAAGTGCCACTTCCAAGTTCACTCATCTGGCCATTGGCAGGAGACTTTATTTCCTCACCATGAAGGGCTCTCCATATGCTGCTTATGATGTAGTTTTACCTGAGAATAAGAACCAACAGAGAGAGGAAGAAAGAGTGAGAGAGAGAAGAGACAGCGAGAGAGACCACGGTGGTGGAGAGGGGCTGCCTGGAAAGCAGGTCTGAAAGGCTGGTTACCAGAGTCTACCCTCTGGCTCCAAAAGATCTAAGTTTCTCCCACATACAAAATACACTCACGTCCTGCCATGTCCCTCAGTCCCTCACCAAATCTTATCCTATTACCATGTCAGAAAAACCTGCAGTATCACCCTACCTAAATCAAGTCCAGATGAGGGTGCTTCTCCCACATGAAGCTCCTTATTCACTGCTCCCTAAATAGAGTTCTTCCTGCAAGTCTGTGAAATAGATACAGTATCTGCTCCTGTACACCCAGCAAAAAATGATGCTAACCACTATAGACTCCAGTTTCAAAAGGGAGAAAACGTGAAGCACAGAGTCACAGATCCGTAGCAATTTTGAAATTCATCCAGGCAAATGTAGGAAGTTCCTTGATTAGAACTCAGTCCTGTTACTTCCTGGAAATGATTCTTCAGAACTTTCAACTCCACCCTCAGAACTTTTGGTTCTTCCCAGTAGCCAATTACTTTTGCCATCGAAGTCACCCTTCCTTTGCCAGGAAATGCAGCCCAGACTTTTTGGATGAGTATTTGCTTTAGCCTGTTTCTGGCTTGTCAATATTTAGGGTTCCAAAAGTTCCCTTTCATTTTGTACTGTTTCTGTCACTTTTTCTCCAAGCTATGTTTCTGCATCTATGATTTTTCTCAAAGATTTGATGCATCACCTTTGAGTATTAATAGGATTCACTTCATTAGGCAAAAGCCGTACCCACAAATGTCTTCAGGATAATAACTTCTCTACCTTATCCCTTTGCTACAGAACAACATCCTTAAGTTTCTTAGTTCTATTGTTTGATGGAGAGACTGTTTGAATTATACCCTTAGAGAAAATTTTGTAAGGATACAGAAAGTCTAAACAAAACTATAATAAAATTGGTTCCATTGACAGTATAGAATACTCCAGCCAACAGCCAAAGAATGTGCATGCCACTGAAAGACAAATGGAAAAATTATTAAGGCAAACTGGACAATGAAGACTACCCCAATAAACTTAGAAGTAAAATCATATTAAGTAAGGTCTTCCACATCAGAGTTTAAATGCAGTTTTCACTTGTCCTCTTGCTAATTATAGCTAAAAATCATGGACATTATATACAAAGCAACAGAAGAAGTCTATGGTAGGTAAAAAGCAGAAGACAGACCAGCCAAGAGCGTTAGATACAAGGAACAGGTAGTAGATTTTCTTGGTTTTCTTTTGCTTCATTTATCACAGACTCAGTGCTGGAAAAGTCACTAACCCGAAAATGTCAATGAATGAGAGTAAAAAAGCCCCAGGAAAATCCCATTCTGTCCATTCAAAGATCAGAAAAGAGCAGCCTAGCAATAGAGAAAATATGTAGACAATAAGTGCCATACTTTAACTTTACCACAGGAAAAGAAAGTGTGGTCTCACTCCTCAAACTCTCAGTGAAGGTGAACAGGAGCCTGGACTTTCATTCTACCAGGATATAAAGAAACATCCCTCCCGTTCCTGTCTGGGTGGTGTCAGAGATGACCAAGTGGGGACTGAAGACTTTCCTCCCCCTGGTGGAGAGCACATGGGAAGCCTGGACTTCCACCCCGACTCAGCAGTAAAAATCTGTTCATCCTCTTCCCTGTTGGATTGGCATCAGAAAACGCCACGTGGGAAACCTGGACTTTCATGACTTTCCAGGATACTTGACTTCCTACCCCCTTGATGTATTCAGAAGCATGAGGGGAGCAATGTGAGGCAGCCTTGCCTCTCCCAGCCAGGGTGGCAAGAGCGGAGGACTAATGGGAGCCTGAACTCCCCTCCATCCTTGCCCACCTGTAATGAGGCACCATTCTTCCTCACCAGGATGTCAACAGAAACCAAGTGGGGAACAGAGACTAACTTGAGCTGAGGTTCGGTCCAGTAACTCACACGGGTGTCCAGACTCTGTTTTTCTCTGTCCATTTATTAGCTCCACTCTGGTTAGCCCCTTCTTTGTAGACTTTCACTTTGTGAGAGTGAAATGACCATTATCAGTTCCCAGGGCAGTGCTACTATTTGTACCCATATGCAATACCGTATCTACTCTAGATATAGATATTCTATATCTAGTCAAAAAGAGAATGCTTACCTATTTAATATTTCCAATAATAATCCTGCAATTGAGTCTTCTTAGAGACATATTGTCTGAATTTTGTCGTATGTCCATTTGTTAACAAATCACCATAGGAAAGGAGTATGGGACTAATTTAAGACTTTGGTCACTCACTTCCTGTCTTCTTTAAATAATGTTTAGGATATTATTGCAAAAGGGAAGATGAATGGGCACTGGGGAAGCAATTAACAAAAGTTTGAAAAACATAAACTCATTGTTGGGTACACATGTATAATATCCATTATTTTGCAACTTTTTTCACTTATCAATTTACCAATCCTTCAAATCAAATTTTATTAAATTATTTTACTCTTCTCAGAGACTATGTGGTATTTTATTGTACAGACATATTACATCATTTTCATGAATACGTAAGTCATTTTATGTTTTGTTTTGTTTTGGTTTGGTATGGTTTTTGTTGTTGTTGTGTTTTTTTTTTTTTTTTTTTTTTTTGCTATTATAAGCAGTGACCCAATAAATATGTTTGTATATCAATTTATTTTAAAACAATTCATGGAGTTACAATTTCAGTAAGTTTCAAAGAAACAATAAACACTTTTATTTCTTGCCTTCAAGAACTCACTGGAGGATAAAACAATTTCAAGTATGAAAAAAATTGATAGTCACTTGACGTTACATGAACATAGCAGATGGTAAGAGTAATGTGTAATTTTAACACATTTCAGGTTTCTGTAGCATGTTAGATATTAAAACATCATATCCTTCTTCTTCCTCAACACATTCATTTTAAGCTTCTTAAATTCTCAACGACATAGTACAGTTTATAACATAAAATAGAAGAGCGAGACACTCGGCTTCATCTCCAATTTTAGTCAGATGAACACACACATAACCACTTCTTCACCATAAATACTTCCATGAGCCTGATACAGCTTACTGTTTTCTGATGCTTTTGTTCAGTGCTCCAGTTTCCTATTTTGAAATATCCCTGCTAATTTATGAGCTATCCTTAAAATGCTATGTGAGTAACAACAACAGATGCCTCAGTACACCTATTTTGTAAAGAGTATCAGGCTATCCAAGACACTATTTACAACTATAGAAATTTTATTTTCATTTCCATAAGAGAATAGTGATGAGGTCTCAGTGTAAAATTTGTTTTATAATCATTAGGGGAGAAAATGAAAGATTTAGCATCTTCTTTTTTATGATTTTCATTTTCTGATGAAAGATGTTCATTTCTGTTGATTCTTTCTGCTGATCATTTTACTCCCCTTTCCTTCATCCTTCAGCCTATGTGATGAGTCATTCTTTTGTACCAGTTGAGGTTAAATTGTTGAAGATTTTAATTTGATTTTTCCATTTTGAACCCTAGTACCAAGAATAAGTGTGTCTTCCCTGAATACAGAATTTGTTTAAAAATGATTCATGGAGGTTGCAGTTGTTTAAAGGCTCAATATATACATTTTTTCACCTAGAAACTGACCAACGTAGCATAAATACTTTGAACATTCGTCGTATCCTCTGGGTTTTAACTGGAACCACATCCATGGTCTCCTTCACCATTAGAAAAACCATTGGGATAGAAAGTCATAAATACCTTTGTCTCACTAATGAAGAAATTGAGCTGTTTCTGCCTTTCTCTGCTCATCTCTTGTACCAGTAGCACTAGACCTATACTTTAGTCACATTGTATTTTTACTGTATCCGTCTGCTGCCAATATATTATACCCTCCATGTTTGTATTGATCTCATATTTTTTATTTTGTTTTACTACTATTTTGTTCTTGAATTTCAGAACATTTTTCCCCTTTCTCATCATATCCCTCTTTCTGGAGTATGTTTTTTTTTTTTTCTTTTTTCTTTTTAGAAAGAAATTCAGTTACTAAGGCATATTCATGGGAAACTCCTTATTTTTAGTAATTTGAAGTTGTCTTTATTTTATCCTTATTCTTGAACAGTTTGCGTAAATTGGGTATACAATCCCGTTAGACAGTTATTTTTCTCAGCAATTTAAATATATTATTTCACTCTCTTTTGATTTTGTTGTTGCTATTGGCAAGTTAGCCAAAGAGAACAAGAAGAGGGGGGCTGAAACCAAGTTGTCTAACCAGAATTTTCATTGGTTTACAGAGATAACATTGATAAGTGATTGTCTATACATTGTTGAACTATAGGGTGTGAGTTACGGTGTCCATATAGCATTTTACGGCTTAGCCCAAATCCCAAGTGGCTTCAAGAGATACTTATTTAGCTCAAAGGGGAGTAACGTGACTGCTGTTTTATTCTAATGCTTCCCCAGACCTGATAATTTAAAGGGATTTTCATTTCTCAGATCAAAAATATTGTCTTTCTTTTTTTTCAGTTATTTTGTGTATGTGTGTGCGTGGGGAGGGGGGTCTTTTCTTTCTGGATTATTTGAAGAGCTTTTCTACATGTTTTTTCTGCAAAGCTACCTGCAGTATGTCTAGCTATGAGTTTTTATTTATTCTACTTGGGGTTTATTAACAACCCAGAATACATAGTTGCATATTTTTTCATAGTCATAACTATTTTTTCTTAGTCATAACTTGTTTTAAAAGACTCTTTTTTTCAGGGCAGTTTTAGACTAGTAGCAAAACTGAGAGGAAGGTATAGAGACTTCCCATATACTCCCTGTCCCCACACATGCATAGTTTCTCCAGTTATCAACATCCACCACCAGAGTGGTATATTTGTTCCAAATGATGAACATGCTTTAGCAGATCATAATCACCCAAAGGTCATAATTTATATTAGAGTTCACTCTTGGTGTTGTACATTCTCTGGGTTTGGACACATGTATGGTGACATATAGCAACCATTACAGTACCACACACAGTATTTCACTAAAAATGCTCTGTGCTCCTCCTCCTGGCCCCACCCATAGCAACCTCTAAATTTTTTTTACTGTCTTCAAAGTTTGTCTTTTTCAGAATGTCATATACTAGGAAGTCACAGAGTGTGTAGCCTTTTCACATTTGCTTCTTTCACTTGGTAATATGCATTTAAGTTTTCCATGTCTTTATTTATTTATTTATTTTTTTGAGATAGAGTCTAGTTTTGTCACCCAGGCTGTGCAGTAGCCTGATCTTGGCTCACTGCAACCTCCGCCTCCTGTGTTCAAGTGATACTCCTGTCTCAGCCTCCTGAGTAGCTAGGACTACAGGTGCACCCCACCATGCCCAGCTAATTTTTGTATTTTTAATAGAGACGGGGTTTCATCATGTTGGTCAGGCTTGTCTTGAACTCCTGACCTCAGGTGATCCACCCCCCTCGGCCTCCTGAAATACTGGGATTACAGACGTGAGCCACTACGCCCAGCCTCCCATGTATTTTCATGGCTTGATAACTGATTTACCTTTTGTGTCAAATTATGTGTTATTTCCTGGATTTACCGGAGTTTATTGATGCATTCACTTGTTGAAAAATATCTTGGTTCTTTCCAAATTTTGGCTATTGTGGATAAAGCTATTATAAAACATCTGTGTGAAGGTTTTTGTGTGGGCATGCTTTTAAATCCTTTGAGTAGATACCAAAGAATGAAATTTCTGGACAGTATAATTAGAAGATGTTTAGTTTTGAAAGAAACTTTCAAACTGTCTTCCAAAGAAGCTGTACCATTTTGCATTCCCACCAGCAATGAATGAGAGTTCCTGCTGTTCCACTCCCTTGCCAACATTTGGTGTTGTAAGTGTTCTGGATTTTGACCATTCTATAGGTTTGTAGTGGTATCTTATTGTTGTCCTATTTGCATTTCCGTGATGACATATGATGTGGAACATCTTTGCATATGCTTATTTGCAATATATATAGCTTCTTTGGTAAGATCTTTGGCCTATTTTAAGATTGAGTTGTTTTAGGAGTTCTTTGTATGTTTTGGATAGCAGTCCTTTCTCAGATATGTTTTTCTGCGAATATTTTATTCTAGTCTTTAGCATGTTTTCTTATTCTTTTGACATTGTCTTTCATAAGGCAGACATTTTAAATTTTAATGAAGCTCAGTTTATCAATTATTTCATTTAGGTGTGGTGTATTTTGTGTTGTCACTGGGGAAAAAATTTTACTGCAATTGAGCATGCTCAGTTCATCTGCACATGCTTAGATTATGTGATTTGCAACATGGCTCTGAATGAATGGGTGCATTGTGGTTACAGTGTTATATCTAAAAGTCATCAAAATTTGCGAGATCATTTAGGCTTTCTCTAATGTTATCTTCTAAGAGTTTTATAATTTTAATTTTACATTTAGGTCTAGGACTCATTTTGAGCTAATTTTGCTAAGGGTATAAACTCTGTGCCTAGATTTATTTTTTTACATGTAGATGTTTAGTTGTTTTAACAACATTTGCTGAAAAGACTATCTTTTCTCCATTCTGCTGTCTTTGTTCCTTTCTCAAATATCAGTTGACTGTATTTACGTGGGTCTATTTCTGAGCCCTCTGGTATATTCTGTTGATCTACTTGTGTCTTACTTCACCAACATACGCATGTTTTTGATTACTATAGCTTTTATAGTAAGTCTTGAAGTCAGGGAGTATCAGTCCTCCAACTTTGTTCTTCTTCACTACTGGGTTGACTATTCTAGGACTTTTGCCTCTCTATATACACTTTAGACTCAGTTTGTCACTATACATGAAATAACTTATATGATTTCAATTGGGATTGCACTTAATGTATAGATCATGTCGGGACACACAGGTATCTTGACAATATTGAATCTTCCTGTTCATAAACATGAAATGTCTCCCTATTTAGTTCATCTCTGAACTTATAATATTATAACAGTATTTCACTAAAAATGTTTTGTGCTCCACCTATTTATCCCTCTGCATCCAATCTGAGTTTTATAGTTTTTCTCATACAGATCTTGTAAATATTTGTTAGATTTACACCTGTTTCATTTTGGGGCTGCTAATATAAATGGTATTTTGTTTTTAATTTTAAATTTGTTTATTGCTAGTACTTTATATAGGAAAGTAAATGACTTTTGTATACGAACCTTGTATCCTGCAACTTTCCTATTGTTGGTTATTAGTTCTAGAAGGTATTTTTTGTTTGATGTTTTTAGATTTTCTACATAGACAATCATGGCATTTGTAAACAAAAACAGTTTTGTCTCTTCCTTCTCAATTTGTGTATATTTTATGTCCATTGCTTGGCTTATTGTACTAGCTGTGGGCTATCATTTTTAAAAAATATTACCTCACTTCATTAATCATTAATCCTATTCTATCCTAGAACTTAGATAACATATTAATACTTAGTAAAATGAGTTACTGTATTTTCCTCTTTTTATAATAATTGTCAGACATTTCTTTAGACCTATCTTACAGTTCACTAATATGTCCTTTAGTTGTGATAAATGTGTTAGTTAATCTACCTAATCCATTTTATGATGTTAAATTTCAACAAATTGTATTCATTTTTTGCATATATCCTTTTTCAATTTTAAAACTCTGTCCTTCTTATACATTCACTTGATACTATTTTAATAACCTTAAACATGCTAAAAAATGTATGTTCTTTTGTTTCTTGTTAAACCAGTATTTGCTTCTAATTTTGCTGTTGTTTTGTCTTTTGACCTTTGATCACTGTTTACTTGCATATGCTGCATTTTGTTTTTTTTTTTTTTTTTTTTTTTTTGATTGTCAGTACATGTTCTGTGGAAACTGTAGCTATGGACCTTCTTGTTCTTTTTTTTTTTTTTTTTTCTCCTGAGATGGAGTCTTGCCCTGTCACCCAGGCGGGAGTGCAAGGGCATGATCTTGGCTCCCTGCAACCTCCACCTCCCAAGTTCAAATGATAAACGATTCTCCTGCTTCAGTCTCTCGAGTAACTGGAATTACAGGTGCTTACCACCAAGCCCAGCTTTTTTTTTTTTTTGTATTTTTAGTAGAGTTGGGGTTTCACCATGTTGGCGAGGTTGGTCTCGAACTCCTGACCTCGTGATCCACCTGCCTCCGCCTCTTGAAGTGCCGGGATTACGGGAATGAGCCACCGCGCCTGGCCACCGTGGACCTTCTTTGGAATATCGAAGGCATGTTTCTCCATAGAATACATGCATATACTCTTGACATGCAAGTGTGTGTTTTTTCGACCTAATACAGATTTTTAAAAATGAGTTGTTACAAATATTGCTTCCATCCCTTAGTAGCTGTGTGACTTTTGGGAAGATACTGAACTTCTTCGTATCGTAAGTTTTGTATTCAAAAATTGATAATTATATTACTTAGCTAATAAGTTGTTGTAAAGTCATATAGTATATTATATTAACTCTGAATTTTCCAACTTGACAGAAATAATTAGTAATTCTAAAAATCGCCTCAAGCAATGTGTCATTACTTTCAAAATTAGGAATATAAAATGTATTTGTAATATATAAATGGAACTGAAATTTCAATCAAAAGAAAACAATAATGCTGATAAGGTAATTCCAAAGACATTTAAAATGTGTTTGTTTCTACCTGTAGTACTTGTTTATCTTTCCCTTGTCTTTGAAGTACAAAAAGGTGGGGAAAACAAGAGAATACCTTCATTTCCCAACGGCCCCTGGCATGTACACAGTATATACACTAATGGTTATGAAGAGATGGTAGAATATTTGCTGTTTTCTGCTTTAGGTTGTTTCTGTCCAGACTAATCTTTTAGAGACTATTTGTTTTCTCTTTGGTGATTTCATCTTGTCTCCTCTTGTTCTTCCCAGGTTCACAGAAAATAGAAATTCTTTACATAGTCTTCTGATCAATAGAATCAAAGCCCTTTCTCTGTAAATACTGGCTAGAGAGTTGCTAACTTCCATAATGGAGAAATGGAACAATCAGTTTCTTTCTCCAATAAAACCACAAAAATCATGGTTTTAAAAGGTAATTTTACTTAGAAAATCATGTAAGTAAAATAAAGAAAATATGATGCTTCCATATAGGGTGGATAGAATGAAAAAAAAAAAAAAGAAAGTATTTTGTTGATATTACTTCTGCCACCAACAGCAACTCATCCCCAGATACGTAACAGTGATTTTCAGACTACTGGTACATGTCATGATACATGCAGTATCATGTTGCCTAGATGGCAACAACAGGCTCTAACTCTCATCTTCCCTTAATCATTTTATTTCACCTGGTCTGTTCATCAATGGACAAATTTATAATATTCACTCTTTTCCCACTTGTGCTATGATCCAAATGTCAGTTTTGCATTTAACTGTAAAGGTTCCATCTTTGTTTTATGGAAAGTGCTTTAGAAAAATGTCCTGAGGCCGGACGCAGTGGCTCACATCTGTAATCCCAGCACTTTGGGAGACTGAGGCAGGTGGATCACCTGAAGTCAGGAATTCAAGACCAGCCTGACCAACATGGTGAAACCCCGTCTCTACTGAAAATACAAAAAAATTAGCCGGGCATGGTGGCAGGTGCCTGTGCTCCCAGCTCCTCGGGAGGCTGAGGCAGGAGAATCGCTTGAACTTGGGAGGTGGAGGTTGCGGTGAGCCAAGATCTCGCCACTGCACTGCAGCCTGGGTGACAGAGCAAGACTCCGTCTCAAAAATAAATAAATAAATAAATAAATAAATAAATAAATAAATAAGAGGAAGAAAGGAGACAGTGGTTTCAACCTAATTTCAGAAGCATCAGCATCAAGTAATTTACTTAGATTGATCTAATAAAGACCTTTTTGAAAGAGGCTCAAATTAAAATAGAAACAAAAGATTTGTTTTTTAGGATGTATAGATGTAGTTGTGAACCTAAAATATTTGCTTTGAAAGTAGCAATTCACTTTCCATGGAGTCCATACATCTGTTAATAGCTCAGTAATATTTGCTTTGAGTGTCTGGTCTATAAAATCAAGTTAGTCTAATCAGAATATATGACAATAGAAACAGTCTCTAATGTCTTTAAATAAATAAATGCTAGCATGCAAATATTGTTACACATTATTCAAAAAGTAAATTTTGAAACTTAAAAAATCTACAAGATTTAAAAATAAGCATGTAATCTTGTCTTTAAGAAAAATAAGTATTTTAAATAATTATACATGACTTTATATTTACCACTGATTGTGTAATAAATACTAAAGGATTATATACTTACAAGCTTAAAATACTTTTTCTGGATTGTTAATGATTTTCATATCATCTATATCTTTCTGTTTTTGCAAAATATTTATAATTATTATATATTATGATTATAATAAACACAACTTTTATTTTAGATCAAATAGAAAAGGCAAGGAAGATATCCATTAGAGAAAAAATGAATAAGAGAGCAGACACATATTTTATTTATTTTTTGCTTCAGCTTTGCAAGAGATAAAGGAAATTGAGTGAAATAACTGATTGTTTTATTCTGTTAGGAAGTTGAATGTTGCTAAGCAGTTAAGCAAAATTATGAAGCTGGGTGGAGGTATTCTGAACTGCTATGTCAGAAGAACACCTCTTGTATGCCATTTATTTAGCCTGTATGTTGAAATAAAAAAATTAGAGATACTTCCAAAAGGTGCTACCTTATCCAAATAAATGAAATCTGCTTATTAATTTAAGTATCTAAGCAACTGTTTCTCTGGGATCTGAAAGGAGGAATTAATATATGACATAGTCTTTTAAAATTTTATTATCTAAATAGAGAGGACAGGCTTAACATATTTGAAATGATTTCAGAACAGACTAAGTCAAGTTCTTTTAATTAAGCATGGAACGGTTTACCATAGCCTGCTGGGGAATTAGGAATTCAAATCATAAAATAAAACTATTACTGTTTTGAAGGGATTATCAAGAAAGCTTTTACAAAAGGTCTTAAAATGAGATTGGAAGCAAAGTTTTGGATTAATGGAAAGGTAGAAGGGCAATTCTTAAAAATAATTCAGAATAGTTCAGAAAGTAGCAGGTAAGAATCAGGAATTTTCTTCAGTCTTAAATTGGAGTGAAGAGAGAGGGGTGCTCATTAGAGTAGAGTCACAGCATCTATGCATTTTTTTGACCTTATAAATTAACGGTTCACTCTTCCTAGCAAAACATAACTAATTTTTTTTTTTTTCTTTTGAGACAGAGTGTTGCTCTGTTGCTCAGGCTGGAGTGCAGTGGCATGATTTGACTCACTGCAACCTCCACCTCCTGGGTTCAAATGATTCTCCTGCCTCAGCCTCCTGAGTAGCTGGGACCACAGGCCAGTGCCACCACACCCGGCTAATTTTTGTGTTTATAGTAGAGATGGGGTTTCACCATGTTGGCCAGGCTCGTCTCAAACTCCTGACCTCATGATCTGCTTGCCTTGGCATCCCAAAGTGCTGGAATTATAGGGGTGAGGCACCGTGCCCGGCAACATAACTAATCTTTAAGGGCATAGGAGGGGAGGTAAGTGTATATTCTGGATTGACTCACTCATCCGCTCCAACTTTCTTCTAGTTTACCTTTCAGTACTCAGAGCGGTAAGGAACATTGATTGCAGCCAGGCTACAATCCCATTTATATTTTACCGTCAGAAGCGATCTGTGAACTTTGAAAAGCTGAAGTGAATGATAAGATAGTGCTCACAATTTTGCTGCTTTTAGCTTTTCTCCTATCCAGCACAGTGTTAAAAACATTTATCTCGCTCTCTCTTTTGCTTTGTCTGCAGAAACTATAGAGGATTTCTTGTGTGGAGTCCTCAGCTTTGTGACTGCTGAGATTTAAGACATGGGACATCAGGACTTCTTGGTGGCAGCCTCATGATTCCGAGATCACAGCACACGGATGTGGTACAGCTAGCAGAGGTGGTGGTGTCTTCTCGAATTCCTGACCTTCTTTCCACGGCAGAAGAAGCAACCCTTTTGCTAATTGAGGTCTGTGGTGTTGTTCCTGGAATCTCCGTCTCTAACCTATTTACCTAATCCTTCCAAAGATCTTATATTGAATCTTTTCATGTTTAAATTATTTAGAATGGTTTGTGGTATCTATAAACACTGATCAATGCTTCCCACAATAAAATCAGCAGTATGGAAAGAAAGAAAGCAGATGGCTAAATAGTTTCTAACATAATTGCTAAAAACACAGTTTGTATGTGGGCTTGGTTAAGGATCTGTTAAGTTGCAGCCAGATACTTTGGCACTTATGTCTTGTCCACATAGTAACAATATACTCATTGATTACTTAGATTTATAGCTACTTAATAATAGAGCTTATTGGAACAACTCATCTGGGCAAGAGAAATTTCTTTTTAGTCCTCTTTTATTTCACATTCCAATCTATATATAGTCATACTTCATTTTATTATGTATGGCAGATATTGCATTGTTTACAAATTGAAGATTTGTGGTGACCCTGCAACAAGCACATCTACCAAAGCCACTTTTCAGCAGCATCTGCTCACTTCCTGTCTCTGTGTCAATTATGGAAATTCTCACAATATGCCACCACACCTGGCTAATCTTCATATTTTTTGTGGAGACACAGTTTCGCCATGTTGCCCAGGCCAATCTGGAACTCCTGAGTTCAAGTGATCCACCTGCCTCGGCTTCCCAAAGTGCTGAGATGACAGGTGTGAGCCACCGTGCCTGGCCTGTAACCTTTGATGTTACTTTTGTAACTGTCTTGAAGTGCCACAAAGTGTGTCAATATAAAACAATGTACTTAATTAATGTGTGTGTTACGACTGTTCTACCAACCAGTTATTCCCCCATCTCCCTCCATCTCCCGGGACCCCTCTATTTCCTGAGAAAGAACATATTGAAGTTAGTCCAGTTAATATAACCCTACAATAGCCTCTAGTGTTCAAGTGAAAGGAAGAGTCACACATATCTCACTCTAGATCAAAAGCTAGAAATGATCAAGCTTAGTTAGGAAGGCATGCCAAAAACTGCAATAAGCTGAAAGCTAGGCCCCTTGACACTGAACAGTTAGCTAAGTTGTGGATGCAAAGGAGAAATTCTTGAAGGAAAGTAGAAGTGCTACTCTAGTGAACACATGAATGATACAAATAAAAGAGGACTAAAAAAAGAAATGTCTCTTGCCCAGACGAGTTGTTCCAATAAGCTATATTATTAAGTAGCTATAAATCTAAGTAATCAATGAGTATATTGCTACTCTAGTGAACACATGAATGATACGAAAGTGAAACCGCCTGATTGTTGACATGGATAAAGTTTTAGTGGTCTGGATAGATCAAACCATCCACAACATTCCCTTAAGCCAGAGACTAATTTAGAGCAAAGCTCTAACAATTCTGTTCCTCAGTTCTTCAATTCTATGAAGGCTGAGAAAGATAAAGAAGCTACAGAAGAATAGCTGAATATTATATTCCAATAATTAACAGCAGAGGTTGATATTAATATCTCTGAATATTAATAGCAGAGGTTGGTTCATGAAGTTTAAGGAAAGAAAATGTTTCCATAACCATAAAAGTACAAGGTGAAGCAGTAAGTACTGATGTAGAAGCTACAGCAAGTTATCCTGAAGATCTAGCTAAGATAATTGATGAAGGTGGCAACACTAAACAACAGATTTTCAGTATAGACAAAATAGCCTTCTATTGGAAGAAGATGCCATCTAGGACTTTCATAGATAAAGAGGAGAAGTCAATGTCTGGCTTCAAAGCTTCAAAGGATAGGCTGAAGGGGTCTCTTGTTAGGGGTCAAGGCAGCTGGTAACCTTAAGTTAAAGTAAATGCTCATTTAACATTCAGAAATCCTAGGACCCTTAAGAATTGTGCTAAATTTATTCTGCCTGTGCTCTATAAATGAAACAACAAAGACTGGATGACAGCACATCTGTTTATAGCAGTTTTGACAGTAAAATGCTATCAAACAGCATTGCATGTTACAGAGAAATCTTTCACGAAATAATCAACTGATGTGGCAAACTTCATTGTTTTATTTTAAGAAATTGTCTCAACCAACCCTGCCTTCAGCAACCATTATCCTGATCCATCACCATTCATCAACCTTATGACGAGATCCTCCACCAGCAAAGAGATTATGGCCGGCTAAAGGCTCTGGTAATTATTAACATTTTTAGCAACAAAGCATTTTTCAATTAAGGTTAACATTAAATTAACATTTTCAATTAAAATTAACATTTTAGAGATAATGCTATTGCACACAATAGTCAACACCATAGTGTAAACATAACTTTTATATGCACTGGAAAATGACAAAATATTTGTAACTTGTTTTATTGTGGTATTTGCTTTATTTCAGTGGTCTGAAATCAAACACAAAATGCCTCTAAGGTATGCCTGTATTTGATTGTTATCTTAAAAGGTAGAAATATTTAAATATTTAAAAATAAAGAAATAATTGTTATTTCTTATTTATTTTCCATTTTTGCTAGATTAGCTTCACCTTTGGCAAAATAACTCTTAGTTTCCTCATCTCTGAGATGAAAGTAAAAGCTCAAACCAACTTCATTGGGTTATCATGAGGAATAAACAAATTAATGGATTGGGTCAGGAGGGTCCGTAAGACCCTCCTAAGACTTGATGATTGAATGAAACAATTCACATGATTCAGAAAAGCTGCTATACTAATAGTTATTGTTTATTACAGAGAACAGATGTAGAGATTAGAATCGGCAAAGGGAAAAGGCCCATGGGGTGAAGGCCAGGAGAAACCAAGCTACAAGCTTTTCTCTCCAGTGGAGTCCCATGGGGATGCACATATCTCTCCCAGCAGCAATGCGGGACAACACATGCAAAGTATTGGCCATCAGGGAAGCTCCCCCCAGGTTTGGTCACCAGGGTTTTGACTGGTTGTCATTCATGCACACATTCAGTGTTTCTGTGACTGACTTCACCCACCAGACTGTAGCCTCAAGAGTAAAATCAGGTATTCACTATAAATCATACTGTTAGGATAAACTTATGTGGTCAAATTGCCATAGCATGGCCCAAGGCCTCAGGCTTATGGAAATATTATCAGGCAGGATATTCCAGGAGCTCAGACATTGTCTCCAGGACATGACTAGGATAGGGGAGGTAGAAGGTTGTAGCAACTTGCTAAAATAGGAGACATTTCACAAGAAAAAATCAGTTGTAGAAAATCTTCATTCAACAAAGGGTTGCTGTATTCTTGGGCGTAAAACCTTGACTGCACATATTTCCAGCTGTGCTTACATTAAAAATTCCCTAAGGGATTTGTTGGGAGTAACAAGAGAAAAATGATCAGTCTAAATCTACAGAGTGACTGCAGAGGCATGGGTTAGTACATATGAATACTGAATATGCAAATCAATAAAGAAAACAAATTTATTCTTGAGGCAAAAAATGCAATGCAGTGAAAAATAATTAAGGTTAACTTCATCAGGAAGCATTAAACATAACATGTATTCTTACTCACATACTTTAGGAAAATGAGAAGAAAAGCTCTAATTTATTGATGTATTTCACTCAAATATTCATTGCTACTGAATACCTATCATTCACTCATTTATTCATCATTCATTTAATCAACATATATGGAATATCCAATATGTGATAGGTACTTTTCTAGGCTTTGTACCCAATGAGCAGAGTAGCTTAAAAGCCTGCTGTCATGCAACTTACTTTGTACTGAAGGAAACAGCAATAAATAAACACATAAAATCGTTTCAAGTGATGTTAAATGGTACTAAGAAAATAAACAATAATCGAAGCAATAAAGCCTTAGGCTTTATAGAAGCAGTTGAACTTTGTCATTTTAATTACATATCCGGAAGCCTTAAGGAGAAGTTGAAATACTGTCAATTCCTATAAAAACATATGTATGAGGATATTGTATTAATTTCCAAATGTGCTGTAACAAACTACTGTAAACTTGGTTGCTAAAAACAGCACATATTTATTATCATACAGTTTTGGAAGTAAAAAATCTGAAATGGGTCTCATTGGACTAAATCAAGGTATAGCAGGGCTGTGTTCCTTCTGGATTGTTCCTTCTGGATTGTTCCTTTTAGGGGAAAATAAATTTTTCGTACTTTTTCCAACTTCTAAAGGCTGCCTACTTTACTTGGCTTGTGGCTTCTTTCCATCGTCAAACCCAGCAATAGCTAGTAAAGTCTTTCTCATGCTGTATCACTCTTAGCAGTGACTGTTCTCTCTCCCTCTTCCACCTTTTTCTAGCCCTTGGATTACTTTGGGCACACGTAGATAATAATCTAGTATAATCTTCCTATTTTAAAGTTAACTGATTAGCCACCTTAAATCCATCTGCAGTCTTAAATCCCCTTTGCCATATATCAGAACATATTTATAGTTTCTGAAAATGTGGATATGGGTATCTTTGTGGAAGCCATTCTTCCGCCTGCAACAATGAGCTGCACTTACCTGAATGCAAAAGGAGCAATCTCTTTCTATAAAACCCACAGGCTACATTTGTTTGAGTGTTCCCTCTCTATTTTGTTATGTCAAATTCGATATTTAAAAATCTAAAATTAACATCTCTTGGTCTTACAGATATTTTCTAGTGTGCAAAATATCTTTCTCAATATTGAAAATCCATATAAGTACATGGACAATGTCACATACCTGTGTGGATTTGCGAAATATTACCTAATTTAAAGGGTAAGTAAAAAAATCAAAATAGAGTTTGCAAAACCGTTGTTTACTTCATGCAAGGAATTAACTATGCAAAACATTGTTATATATGATTCTGATCATAGGTAAAGACAGAAAATATCTTCTAAAATTGTGATATAGTGAAAGAAGCTGAGGGAAAAGGCAGGCAGTAAAAGCTGCTCCAACTGGAATTAGATATTCTACACAATACCACTGAAGTGGCACGGTAGTGCAGGCTAGCCAAATTTGATTAACAATTCTCCTTTTATATCTAGGGTCAGGTATGAATAGATATGGTATTCTGCCATCTTTATTATTTGTCTGTTAACCACAATAACAGTTTTCACTCAGTTTTCTTGTAATGCTTTGTTTTCTTCTTCTTGCTAGTTGAAATACAAAGTTTGTATAGTATGCTACTCACCTCCTCTTTATGGGAAGGACCCAAATATTACTTATCACACCAAATAATTGAGTAAAACCAAGATCCATCTGGGAAATTTCCAATGTTTAAGGGTAACTAGAAAAGGTGCATGGAGAACATGAAATAATGTAATTGGAGAATACCAAGGGCAAATCATTTTAAAATGGAGAGCAAGTCCTCAGTGATCTCACTTCCCTATTACTATCTGTAAATGCTCATGATGTTTGTTATGGGATGTAGTTTATTTTATAGTGATGGGGTTGGGGGAGATTGTTGGATTTATTTAGGGTGCTAGAGGTACACATATTTCAGTGGCTAACCCTGGAGACACAGGCAAAAAACTGATTAAGCAAATTTAACATCTTCAGATATCTTCCTGTCACTTAAGAGACAATGTCCAGAAAATCTGTTTTCTTCCAATTGGAGCCACCCTCAATATGTATCTTGTTTTTTAATATAAAAGGATTGTGACATGTTGTAAGTATCAAAATGTATCCTTTTGAACTAAGGTGATATTATACATAGCCTACTCCCCCAAGTGACAAGAGTCATGGTAGCAATCCAGTCTCAGAAGAAATTGAGACCAGGACTATCTTCTCATATTGCCAGAGGACTCCAGATTTCGCTGGATAGTCAATGATTGTAGTGTCAGAGGTATTGCTATGGACATCGTTACAACTAACTAGTGAAATGGGAAAAGTTCCCTTGTCCCCCTCACAGGACGTGCGATGGGGGTGTGGCTCACTTCTTCAGTGCCTGGCTGCTGGGACCTCTAGGGGAGCATATAGATGGGCAGGCTGTGGGGCTCCGACCCCAAGGCAGTGTCTAGGGGTGAATGTTTAAGCCTCCTGAGGCCCCAGTGTTCATGTGTTACAGGGCGCTCTTTTAGTTTGCCTATAGGTGGCTTGTGTTAGCTCAATTCGACCCTCTTATTGTTGCAACGACAGAGGGCTTTCTGTATCCTGGGTTCTTGCCTTGGCCTACTGGAAGAATCGGATCACACCTGCGCTTGGAGAATGAGTGCAAGGTTTTATTGAGTGGAAGTAGCTTTCAGCAGATGGGGCACCTAGAAGGGAGATGGCTTTCCCCTGGAGTCGGCTGTCGGTAGCCCAGACTCTTCTTTGGCTACCCTGGCCAAACTCCACGTTGTTCTGCCCGTCGGTGGCCTTCCCGTGTGCCCTGCCTGTCGGTGCGTTTCTCTAGAAGTGCAGTGGCCTGTGTGTTCCTCCGCTGATGTGCTTCTCTCCACGTCCAGCTGCCTCTGTGCCTTCTTTCGCGGATCTGCTCTTCTTGATGTCCAGCCTCTTGTGTGTCTGCCCGCTAAGGTCTCAAGTTTTTGTTTGTTTGTTTTGAGACGGAGTTTCACTCTTGTTGCCCAGGCTGGAGTGCAATGGTGCGTTCTTGGCTCACTGCAACCTCTGCCTCTCAGGTTCAAGAGATTCCTCCACCTCTGCCTCATGAGTAGCTGGGATTACAGACATGCAACATCACGCCCGGCTAATGTTTTTGCTTGTTTTTTTTTTTTTTTTTTTTTTTTTTTTTGTAGTAGAGACAGGGATTCACCATGTTGGCCAGTCCGGTCTCGAACTCATGACCTCAGGTAATCCACCGGCCTCAGCCTCCCAAAGTGCTGATATCACAGGCATGAGCCACCATGTCCGGCAGGTCTCAAGTTTTTGTCGGTCCAGGCTAAGGTGGTCTTGGAAAATGCAACATTTGGGCTCCAAAGCAGGAGTGCCTGTCCTCACCTGGGTCCATGGGGTGGAGCCCTAGCCAGGGACCACACTCGCCTCTACACAGTACTTCCCTTTCCCCCTTCCATATCATTTAAAGGAACCATACTCTTCCCTTCCCAGAACTCTGGTATCACTAGGATTTATTTCCCCTGGGCTGTGACTATTGAGTCCAAAAGAACATAACTTAAGACAAATTTCATTTGTCTGAAAGAATCTTTGGAGGTTTTCATGGCTCATGTGATGCATCATATGTCACTGAAACCAGAAAACATTGTGGTCTTTGTTTAACTCAAAATACATGAATTTGTAATATTTTACGAACTCTAAAATTATAGTTGTGCTTTAAGTTCCTTTCCATCCATTGTATCTCTTGTGTAAACACACCTCCGTGACAGCCTGGATCCTTGGGGTGGGAGTGGGAAAATAATGTAATAGAAAGTTTACTAAGGAGGTCTGTGTTTAGTTACAATATATGTGGTTTATTTTGAAAGAACTTGGAGTTTTCTTTATTATTCTAGATAGTCCAAGACCAGACTGCTTGAATGCCCTAGTCCAAATGGCAAATGTCTCTCTTTCTAGAGTTTATACACAGAACGGGAAAACACAATCGTTCTTCATCTCCCTTCTTACTCTTGTTTACAACAGGCTTTTAACTAGGTCTTATGTCTGGGGATTCCTTTAAAAGTATTATTCTCGTTCAGCTAGCTGAGAATGAATAGAACAAAGAGAAGTCAAAGAGAAGTTTCCTGAAGTCACTTGTAATGCCATTTTAATAGCATACATAAAGAACCATTCTGGCTAAAATATCCTGGGGGGCTTGACCACTAACATCATGGAGGAATGAAGGTTGAACAAGCACAAACACTGGATCAGGGTGAGAAGAACAAGATACCAGCAAAGTTCCTGCTACTCATTATGCTTGGCCATAGGCAGTACTTTCTGTCTGGAACTGAGATTTTTTCTGTCCATAAATACAGATTTGAATGCTCAGAAGTTGTGTCTGGAGTTGGTTCCTTCCGGTGGGTTTGTGGTCTCTCTGACTTCAAGAATGGAGCCGCGGATGTTCATGGTGAGTGTTACAGCTCTTAAGGATGGCACAGACCCAAAGAGTGAGCAGCAGCAAGATTTATTGTGAAGAGTGAAAAAACAAAGCTTCCACAGCCTGGAAGGGGACCTGAGCGGGTTGCCACTGCTGGCTGGGGTGGCCAGCTTTTATTCCTTTATTTGTCCCCTCCCATGTTCCATTTTTGTCCTATTAGAGTCCCCTTTTTTCAACCCTCTGTCCAATGGGCTGCTTTTAAGATCCTACTGATGGGTGCGTTTTACAGACCGCTGATTGGTGCATTTTACAATCCCCTTGCTAGTTACAGAGCACTGATTGGTGCATTTTACAATCCTAGCTACAGAGTGCTGATTGGTGCATTTTACAATCCTCTTGTAAGGAAGAAAAGTTCTCCAAGTCCCCACTCGACCCAGGAAGTCCAGCTGACTTCACCTCTCAAAGTGACCTTCATCTTCACTGAAGGCTTAGGAAAAGAGGTAGAGCATTATATTGAGTTATTTTACAAATTAAGCTTCCACTTGAGAGTTCTCTTAGAGAAAAGATTGAATCCTAGATTTTATCTGATGTGCCTGAGAAGTCTTTTGTTTTATGAAACGGAATTTTACTTATGAGTTTAATTCACTTACTGACTCTCATTCATCAAATATTTATTGAAAATATAGTCTGTGGCAATTAATGTTTGGCAATCAATGGATACATAAAGGTTCTCTTCCACCTGGATACTGTGTGGATTTAATTAAGTTCTTATTTTCTTATAATCTCAGGTATTCCTGAAATTGGAATGTTACAAACTATTGATAAGAGAGAAATTTTGGATGTGAAAAGAAAGCTAAATTTATTTGTGGGTAGATTAAGTGATATTCTATGTGATATGATTCAAGTAGCATAAAAAATCCTCCTGAAATATTTTACCACTACCATTTTTCTAATTCCTAAAAATTCATAATTAATAAGTCATGAACTTATTAATTATGGGCCTTCTAAAAAAGGAAAAGCATTTGTAGAAATGGAAATTCTAAAAAAAAAAAGGAAAAATATGAAGTCATTAATGTTCAGCAGTAAACATTCAATGCATATTAAATATAGACCTATTTTGGGTTAGGCTTAGTTTATTTTTTAATACGACAACAGAGAATTCTAAAGGAAAGGAATTCTTCAATGAAGTGGAAGTACCTATGAATCTATTAATTTAATGCCTTGATACATTTTATAGAACATACTATACTGGCATTGTGGTCTTTGAGCAGTATCCCTTTTCCCTCGCCAGATTTTAAATAAAATGAGAAATAAGACAAAATGTAAGATAAGTGGCAGATGTAAATATCACCATTTTGATTAACAAAAATCAAGTTAAACAATTTAGTTTTGTGTAAAAACAAATAGGCCTGTTAATTGAATCCCCAAATTAGGCAAACTTACCTATCATACTATGATAGTGTTGGGCTAAGGCAGCCTCTCATCTGTTCAAAGACAGACCAGGTAGGAGTGAAGGTGTGGTAGAAAGGGAAAGAGCACCTAATCTCTGTGGGCAGCCACTCATGTCCATATAAGAAAAAAAGTGGGGGAGAGAAATTTAAGCATGTTCCGTTTATTCTTTCCAAATGTATCAACCAGATAAGTCATTCCACTACTTCTGAGGGAGCGAGGAAAGAGGCCAAGTTCAGAATTGTACCAACTGACTACCTTGACCTAGACATAGGCATCAGAATGGATGCACTCAGCAATAAAGACTGAACTGGGAATAGAAAGATGAACAAGGCAGTGCACGTCCCTTCAAAGAGCTTACAGAGTCACAGCCAGCAGGTAAAATAGAACACATTTATTGCAGCACTATTCACAATAGCAAAGACTTGGAATCAACCCAAATGTCCATCAGTGACAGATTGGATTAAGAAAATGTGGCACATATACACCATGGAATACTATGCAGCCATAAAAAAGGATGAGTTTGTGTCCTTTGTAGGGACATGGATGCAGCTGGAAACCATCATTCTTAGCAAACTATCACAAGAACAGAAAACCAAACACCGCATGTTCTCACTCATAGGTGGGAACTGAACAATGAGATCACTTGGACTCGGGAAGGGGAACATCACACACTGGGGCCTATCATGGGGAGGGGGGAGGGGGGAGGGATTGCATTGGGAGTTATACCTGATGTAAATGACGAGTTGATGGGTGCAGCACACCAACATGGCACAAGTATACATATGTAACAAACCTGCACGTTATGCACATGTACCCTACAACTTAAAGTATAATAATAATAAATAAATTTAAAAAAAAAAGAAATAAGAAAGAAAACTTTTTTATAAGGCAAAAAAAAAAAAAAAAAAAAAAAAGAATCTTAGATGCCCACCTGTGAAACAAGAACGCTAATACCAACCTCAAATATTTGTTGTTTGAATTCAGTGAGATTTTGTGTATAAAGTATGTACCATCATATCTAGCTCAGGAAATAATTTAATTAGATGTTTGTTTCTCATCTCTGCTTTCCACATTCAGATTGCTTCTACAGTGTGTGGAATGAAATACGTTCTATGTTTTTAAGATATTCTAGACCTCTAAGAATTCTTTAACAAATGGAAGATCAAAGTTATAAGCATTTTCTTTAGGGACTGTGAGTCAGAAGATAGACATTTGATAGCATTAAACATTAAAGAAACAGAAATAAAATAAGCTAGCCTTTACCTGCCTCTGATGATAAAGACTGCTGTAGTCAATATTGGTTAAAAAAAAAAACACATAAAGTAATATAACTTTATTTCTTGCAGCCTTCAGCAACTAAATACTCAAAAAGTGTAATCGAATTCTTGGAAGACAGAATCTGTCAATCTAAAATTTTGTGAAAAGATAAGCTGTTTTTCAAGAATGAGGACAAACTAAAGGCATTATTAAACGAAAGAGACTTAGACTGTTTAACAACCATAGATCCTCATTTAAGAACTTTCAAGCAGAAGAGAAATCACATTAGAATGAAAATTTGAGTTGCAAAGAGTAAAATGTATATAGATATTGGTAAATATGGGATACATATGAACAAACAGTATTTGTTTATATGCATCCCAGATTTCTTCATATGTATCCCATATTTACAATACAATAAATACAAAATACAATATTTATTGCGTTTTACAAATAATGTTTGTGAAATAGTATTACATAATGCTTAATTAATCTTGTAAAAGTAAAGTTTTGGCAAAAAAATAACATAAGTTGTTAGGCTGGCAGAGTCAAACATGTAAACATATTTGAATGGAAGGTAGATACTGATTGACTTTAGAACTTGTGAAATGTACATGTATATTTATTGAAGTTAAACGTTTAAAATGGGGTCTATATTTAGAAATGTCTAAGTTAGTAGAGGATAAAAATTGAGACAAAATTTAAAAACTTAATTTATTGAAAAGAAGGCAAGAATGAAGGATGTATTATAGAGAAAGTAGAACAACAACAACAAAAACCACCAAAGATGTGAGAAACATCTCAGTTTATCTATAATCCCAGTAAAGACAATAAAGTCACTAGGTAGATGACAAAAACTATCATCACAGTGGAATAAAGATCAAAGTTTGTGTTACTTCTAAGAGATTCACCTAAAAGCACAAGGACAAGTATTAAGGTACAAGTATAAGGAATAAATATAACAGGAAAGTAATACACAAAATAAAGTTTGAACAGTTAAAATAACATAAAAAAAGAAATCTTTACCAGAAAAATGTTTGAAAGGAACATCATTAGGAATAGAGGTAGTCATAGCATGAAAAAGATCCAATTCTTGAGAGAAATAGAATAATTTTATCTTGCTTGGACCTAATAGCTCCAAACACACAAAGAATATAGTCAATAAATCTACAAAAAACCTGCACCATTTAGTGTTATGATGGCCATAATATACTACATCACTTTCGGTTACTTACGTGCCAAGCAAATAAAAATGTAAAGATATAGAAGATCTGGTTATTTAAAAGTTTTGAGTGAACAGGTACCATCTATAAAATACTCAAGCCAGCATATATCAGCAGTCCAATTTTAAAGTAATTGCTACAAAGCATTTCATTGTGTGAATGTAAGGTATTTTTTTTTGCAACCAATTCTCATTTCTGAGGCTTGACCCTTTTGACATGTCACGTCCTTATTATATTTTTCTCCATGTCAATGTAGAGGATTTTGAAGGCCTCTTGCTGCATGAGATGAAACAATAAGACCAGAGGGATTCTGTTTCTTCATTTATTTCAACACCAGCAACCCCACTGAGTTTATCACATCCTCATGGTATTTCTCAAGGGTAGAGAATTAATTTCTTGGTATAGAATTGTTGGCATGTATTTCTTCCTCAACTATTAAAATACTCATCCTTTATAGCTTTCTAAAAAGTAAGTACGTGTAAGAAATACTGGTTGTCAATTCTTTCTAGGCTTGAGTCATTCCCTCTGAAGTCTCTTTCAATTTGTATCTCCTAATGTTGATAGGATGCTGTGAGGGAGGCAGGAAGAAAATCCATCCATAAACATTTGCTACTAGACAATGAACCATTTCAGATGTGTTTCCCCAAAGACACACACCAGCTTTAAACATTGTATTTATGGCCACAGAAACAGCAGTTGGGCATACTGTTTGTTTTTCTTCAGAGGCTATTTAGGTACACACCGAATTGTTGGTAATGAGTTTCATAAAACGTGGAAGTCACCTTATCCCATGTTAACAGAGCAGCGATATTGCATGCTTAATCATGCGAAGCATTTGGAAAAAAATCTTCATAAAACCAAATGTCCAACTCTAGCAGGAGGAAATGTATGGTGTTCAAATTATATTTGTTCTTTTGTACAGAATTCTGAGGACTTCAACACTTATAGTATTTATGTTTTATTTTGTTTGCTTCTTAAATCAGAATCAGAATAATCAGAAAAGTTTACAAACTTTTTTCTCCATCTGAAAAAAGATAATAAAGTTTGAAGAAATATTATGTATTTAGTAGCATTTTAGAAATGCATCTTTCAATTGTTCTAATTCATTGAAATCAATCATTTTTACTTGTTGAATTAATCTCTTATAGATGAATGCAAATTAAGTGAAAATTGCACTTAAATATCAAGATTTCTGTCTAAATAATATTTACATTAATTATTTTAGCTCAACATCCTAGAGTTTAAACCTTATTAATGATATGTATCTCAAGATTCAAAATTTGCCAAAACCTTTTCTAAATTTTTATTTTAATTTCAGGTGACTTTAAACCCAAGAAAGGAAAAAATAAAAAAATTGAAACTAAACCACAAGACAATATTGTCAGATACTCTTAATGCCCATATAGAGCTGACAGACTTGTGGTATTTGAGACTTGCTTTAACAATATCTTAAATGATAATGGCATAGAACTTTATCTGCAAATTTGTGAAGACTAATCGACCCTGACAGTAATTGTCTCACTAGAGGAGAAGGAAGTCAAAACTAAAACTTCAGCCACTTAACCACCCCTTACAGCCAAATCCCTTGTTGATCAGTGTGGAAAAATAATGAGACCTGCTGTTTCCAAAGGACTGTCTTGCTATTGTCGACCCTCCAAGGTTTCTCATTTGAGACTCAAATTTATTTCAGTTCCTTACATGCTCCGTGCTATCTGCCTGTATTACCATAAATTATTTCCACTCGAAATGTTGAATTGAAAAACAAAGAGCACCGGGTGTTTTTGTGCAGGAGAAATGAATCTTACCCAAAGGAAATAATGGCCTCATTCCACTCTGATGCACAGCCTTGTGTGTTCAGAATCTTTGTCTACACTCCAGGTGGGGGCAGTTATATAATTGTAATATAATTGCTACAAATGATTAAACACATTGCTAACCTAAACCAAAGCAAAAGGCTTCCAGTTTTCTCATCTCAAAGCATTTAACCAATATCTTCCAGTATGAAACTTGCTTCTTTTTTGTTCAATTGGACTTGAATTGTATGCTTAGCTCTCATAAGGTTTTGTGTTCACTATTTCGTAAACATTACATGCCTTATTCCCATCTCCAGATGCATATGCAAATGCATATGCCCCCAAACTAGTTACAGATGCATGCGCTCCAAAAACCAGTTACAGTGTTAAAAGTCTTCCTGTACAATAATCTCCTGAGGTCAGTGTTGTTATTCTTATTTAATTAATCATAGTAGCTACAATAAAAGGAACAAGAACAATTCCCACCATTTACTGAGAACTTGCTATACGACAGGCTCTGTGTGAAGCACTTCATATGCATCATCTTCTTGAAATCTCATAGTGATCACACATGACAGATTCTACTGTAATTCCAATATACAACAAAATAACCTAGCACTTATTAATTTTCTAAGGGCCATGCAGCTTGTAATGGAGCAGAGAGTGAAAGAGGTTTGTCTGACTCCAAGTCTAGCATCCCTTTCTCTTCTACATATCCAGAGCTTACCTATTCTTCCAGATATGACTTGAATCTCACATTCAACTATAAAGACTTCCCTATTATTCCTTTCTTTTTCCCCTTCCTTCCTCCCTCCTTCCCTCCCTCCCTCCCTCCCTCCCTCCCTTCCCTCCCTCCCTCCCTCCCTCCCTCCCTTCCTTCCTTCCTTCCTTCCTTCCTTCCTTCCTTCCTTCCTTCCTTCCTTCCTTCCTTCTTTCCTTCCTTCCTTTAATTATACTTTAAGTTCTGGGATACATGTGCAGAACATTCAGGTTTGTTACATAGGTATACACGTGCCATAGTGGTTTGCTGCACCCATCAACCCATCATCTACGTTAGGTATTTCTCCTAATGCGATCCCTCCCCTAGCCCCCAACCCCCGACAGGCCCTGGTGTGTGATGTTCCCCTCCCTGTGTCCATGTGTTCTCATTGTTCAACTCCCACTTATGAGTGAGAACATGTGGTGTTTTGTTTTCTGTTCCTGTATTAGTTTGCTGAGAATGATGGTTTCCAGCTTCATCCATGTCCCTGCAAAGGACATGAACTTATCCTTTTTTATGGCTGCATAGTATTCCATGGTGTATATGTGCCACAGTTTCTTTATCCAGTCTATCATTGATGGGCATTTGGGTTAGTTCCAAGTCTTTGCTAATGTGAACAGTGCTGCTGTGATGATTCCTCAAGGATCTAGAAACAGAAATACCATTTGACCCAGCAATCCCATTACTGGGTATATATAAAAGATTATAAATCGTGCTTTTTTTTTATTTTTTTATTTTTGAGACTCACTATGTCACTGAGGCTGGAGTGAAGCAGCACAATCTCAGCTCACTGCAACCTCCATCTCTTGAGCTCAAGGCATCCTCCCACCTCAGCCTCCCAAAGTAACTGGGGCTACAGATGTGTGCCACTACGCCCAGCTAATGTTTGTGTTTTTTGTAGAGACAGGATTTCACCATATTGCCCAGGCTGGTCTCAAACTCCTGGGCTCATCTCCCACCTCAGCCTCCCAAAGTGCTGGTACTACAGGGGTGAGCCACCACACCAGGCCCCTTCCCTAGTATTCTGAGGTGGTGTTAGTTCTGTGCCTTACACAGAACATACAGCTGTTACTGTGAACGTTATTACACAGTGCTTATCTTTCAGGTTTGTTGCTGTTATTCATATTTGCCGTTCTTACATCATCAGTATTATAAAAGCGGCATCTTGGTGCTTCCTTTACAATACCTGGCTCAGTGCAGAGCGTATCATAGGTGCTCTGTTTCTATTAGTGAATTCTTTTCAGTCAAGTAAGCCACGTGGGGACAGGGAGAAGGGCTTAGTTAAGTGGAGAGCAGGCCTGTTTAGAATTCCATTCTGAGTATGTCTATTTTGGCATGTACCAAAAGAAGAGCTCTTCTCACTGTTTTGCCCTTTTCATCGGATAATTAAATAAAATATGTAGCCACTTAGCCTGATTTCCAATGCATTCTCCACTTCATTGCCTTTTAAAATCATCTTAATAAACACAAGCTGAGGTGGAAAATATTAGCAACCGCATCAGGTTATTGTTGAGACTGGAAAAAAAAAAAATCCCCTTCTAACAAGATACCAACTGTTCAGTTTCCTCTTTAGGCATTTTCTTTCTTGTTCCAGAAAATATATATGATGTACACTGTGGGTTGTCTTAGTTACCTTTTCCCTGTTTTTGGAAAGTGGGCACAGAGGACAGTGAGATCTAATTTTATACAATATTATTTCAATTGACGTACAAAGTAGTCAATAATAGCTAGTAATAAGGAGGATGATATTATAATTATGATCACAAATTGTTATGAATTTTAGATGATATTCAAAATGTATTTCAAAAATAAGGAATATAAAATTGGTGAGATTAATTAACTTTTTAAAGGTGACATATGTGGCTAAAGAAAGGGTAGAGTCTGTATTTGACTCCCTGTCTCGCAAACACCTAAGTCCATGATGAAGTCACGGTAAAGCAAGTTATCACTGAATCTTTATTGTGGCCTAGCATCCTTCCCTTGCTTTGCTTTAGCAAAGTCCTACTTCCTTGCTTTTCTTCAGTGTTGCTTACTCAACAGGAAGAATAATAAATTGTGCGACTCTCTCTGGCATTTTTGATAGGAGAAAAGATCAATCCTTCTGCTTTCTAAATTTTAAATCATGAAGTCACCATGCTCAAACACTCCCCTCTACATTTCCACTTTGAATCAGGTCCAGCAAACAGGGCTATCATTTCTGAAGCTCATTAACCCTGCTTTGCTTTCTCACTTTATCCTACACCTTTAGTCCTTAACCATGACTACTATGGAAATGAAAGAAAATATCATCCATTCATTTTAGAACTCATAACTAGAAGTACATGAACATTTCATTAACTATTTTTGGTTTTGAAGTTAAAGTAATTGGTTATTATATTCAAATAAAAGTATTCACTTGGGAAGTCAGGAGGCCAATATGTAATCTAGAATTGTAGTAATTTATGTACTTGATGATTTGATATATGTCCTGCATTTATCTACCACTGGCTCTAAACCAAGCCACCATCATCGCCTGTCTACGTAACAAAGTAGCCAGCTCACTGTTGCACTTTTCCTATCCTTTCTTAACTTTGGTTTCTCCTCCACTCAGCAGCCAGAGGGAACCTTTTACAATAAAAGCTAGATTAAATTCAATGTTCAACTCAAAATTTTCCCCGATTTTTTTCATGAAATGGCCCACATTCACATAATGGCCCATAAAGTTCTTCATGATCTGTCCTTCCAATTTCTCTGTGATATCAACTCTTACTACTCTATCCTTTCCTTTTTTTTTTTCCACTCCACTCAGAAAAACCTGGCTTCTTCACTATTCTCCAATTATGCCAGGCATGCTTCTGCTTCAGGGCCTATTTACTGTCTGTTTCCTATGCATACGGTGCTCTTCCTCCAGATATCCACATGGCTAACTCCATGACTCCTTTAAGTTTCTACTCAGATAACACTTCTCAGAAGGCCCACCATGATCACCGTATTTAAAACTGCCAAATCAAAGTGCCCCTAATCTTTCTTATCATACTCTAAGGTTTCCATCATAACACTTATCACTTTTGTATATTATGTATTTATGATAAATTATTTGCCAGACTATAAGTTCCAGGAGGTAAAATAACTTCATCGTCTCTGTTCATTGATGTGTATTGGGCATTTAGGTAAGTGCCTTATACTCAGTATTTGCTGATTGAATGAATGAATGAGTTAAAACAAATCTTGAAGGATCTTTATCCACTTATTTAAGGTGGTCTGGCTTATAACATGGTCCATGTCACATAAAGAGAGCCTCATGCTTTGATATGAAACTAGGCTACTTTAACAAAGACTACTCTGGGATCCAGGTACATAATTTCAGATAATTATGCAGAAATAAACAAGTAATCATTATTATATATGTAGATAAATAAAAAGTAAAAATTTTAAAAAGTAAATTCCAATTAATTTTTCTGTGGTACAGAAGTCAAATCGTTATTTAACAAATGATGTTTCTCATTCTTTCTTTAAAATATCTGTAATAGTACTTATTTTACAGGATAATACATCAGTTACTAATAATAGTAAATAATTAAATTTTATAATGATAACTGATGTTCATTAGTGTACCAATATATCCTTATCATAATTACCATCTCTGGCTTGGATTTTTATGTAACGTCTTGCTGCTGCACAGATGGTATGGAGGAAACAACTGTCTTTGGTTGAGATTCTTGATAAAGTTTATCGTCTTTAAGCCTGGAAAAACTCCAAATCATGCAAGCATCTGCCTTTAGACAAAGTATGAATATGAAATTCATCATAGCACACCCTTAGTTCTATTTTCCAGCAAGCAATATACTGTCTTTCTGTGGCATTTGTTTAAGGTTAATGATAATGTAATATTCTCAGGTATCTATAAAATCTATACAATATGCAGCTACCATATCTCTTTTGATATGACTTCAAACTGGTTTCTTCAAACATTGGATTTTTTATAATGGTGTGAGGGTGATAAAAAGCAGATGAAATTGCAATAACAACAACTAAAGGACAGAAAAGCCTAGCAACCACAAGGCAAGAGCAAGATTAAAATAAGAATACTAAAAGATAAATGCATGAATTCCTAAACACCTTCCTCCTCTTCTCTCAAGTAACACAAATGAAAGCCTTCTTACTAACAGTCTTCGGTTATCTCACTGTAGAAGGCAGTCTGCTGTAGAGGGTAATTCCATCTATCTATCGTGCTGTACTTGAAACTGATAGTCCCACATGGAGTTTTTTGGATACAGATTGAAATTAACCCCTTATGGTCCTAAAGCTTGAAAGTTATATTTGTTTTATATGAGTTCTGTCCTCAGAAAAGAACTTTCAGGCCTCCCCCCCACCAAGAAAATATCGGCCAGAAGTGGTGGCTTACGCCTGTAATCCCAGCACTTTGGGAGGCCAAGGCAGGTGGATCACCTGAGGTCAGGAGTTCAAGACCAGCATGGCCAACATGGCTTACCCCCATCTCTACTAGAAAATACAAAAATTAGCTGGGCGTGGTGGCTGGCGCCTGTACTACCAGCTCCTCGGGAGGCTGAGGCAGGAGAATCGCTTGAAGTTGGGAGGCAGAGGTTGCAGTGAGTCGAGATTACACCATTGCACTACCACCTAAAAGACAGAGCAAGACTCCATCTCAAAAAAAAAAAAAAAAAAAAAAAAAAGTATCAAACAACTGACTCTCACCACATCACCACATCAGACAATGACCAAACACCGTTTCATCATGATTGCTTGCTTGCCCTCCCTGCTTTTTGTTTTCTTACACATTGTTTTATTTCTTCCCTGCTATAAATCCCTAGTTTTAGTCAGTCAGGGGTTTAGATTTGAGACTGAGCTCCCATCTCCTCAGCTGCAGCACCTGATTAAAGCTTCTTCCTTGGCAATCCTCGTTGTCTCCGTCATTGTCCTTTTGTGTGCGAGGCAGCAGAACCCAGACCGAACCCCTGGTGTCTTGGTAACATACTGATGCTCTACACTTTAAACAACCAACAACCAATGTAAGGACATTAAATAAAAGTCTTATTTTTATCCTCACATCTTTGTTGTTATAAATAGGAGAAAAACTTACAGCATAAAAAAAGAAGATATGAAAACATAAGCAAGGCAATTTATTTGTTGGTCCAAAAATACAGATACAACATGAAAATACTTTACAGTAGACTGGTATTTGCAGAACCCATAAGCCCTGATATAAGCAAATGCTCTCCAGAGAAACTCACCTTCAACCTCGTTATGAAGAAGTCTCACAAATAATTTCTGGAAAAAAAACCAAACATATTGCTCACAATGCAAAATAACCAAGCAAGTACTGAAAAGGTACCATAATTAAGAAATTACTAAAATAACTGTATTAGTATTCTATTGTTATTGTAACTAGTTACCCCAAATGTAGTGACTTAAAACAACCCACATTTATCATCTTATAATTATAGAGGTTAGGAATTCCAAAAATAAAGGGGTCAGCAGGGCCGCATTTCTTCAAGAGGTTCTAGTGGAAAATCTGTTTTCTTGCCTTTTCCATATTGGAGGCGGGATGAATTTATTAGATCATGACCTCTTTCTCATTTCCTGTAATCTTTACTCCCATGATGATACTTTCTTCTCTGAATGTGATGCTACTACCCTCCTGTGATAAGGACCCTTGACATTACCTTGGGCCTACCTGTATAATTCAAGTTAATGTCTTTATCTCAAATTAATTAATTAATTATTTATTTATTTATTTTGAGACAGAGTCTCGCTTTGTCACCCAGACTGGAGTGCAGTGGCACGATCTCGGCTCACTGCAAGCTCTGTCTTCTGGGTTCACGACATTCTCCTGCCGCAGCCTCCAGGTAGCTGGGACTACAGGCCCCCGCCATCACGCCTAGCTAATTTTTTTGTATTTTTAGTAGAGACAGGATTTCACCGTGTTAGCCAGGATGGTCTCAATCTCCTGACCTTGTGATATGCCTGCCTTGGCCTCCCAAAGTGCTGGGATTACAGGCTTGAGCCACCATGCCCAGCCAAATATAAGAATTATTAAAATATCTATTATAAAGTAATTATAATTATTTATGTTTGAAGCAATAGAAGATTGGAAAAAATGCATGTATGGAACAAGAAACTGTAAACATTACCTAGCATATTTGCAAAAGTATCAAATGAAATGGGAACTCAGAAAGTTACATGAAGAAACAACACTAAATAGTTGAGTATAATAGCATATATCAGAATATATAGTTAGTAAAATTATTTCAGAATACAGTTTTCAAAAATACATGGAAAAATGTTCCATTTTCTCTTCTAGATGAAATTATCACAGAAGTTCATTTAAAAATGCTCTTTAAATTCTGCATATACATTTATGTACTTCTCCGTATGTATGAAATATTTAAAAATATCAGTAAAGTTTTGTGCAGTTGGACACAATGAAAGATAAACTTGAATAATTAAGTAGAAGTCTCAAGGACATTAAAAAAATAAAAGTACAAGTTATAAAAGGAAGTTAATGTGATATAGAATATATATCGAGGAGATTCGATATCTGGTCATAATAGTTTGTGAAGGAATAAACAGATTGAATATAGGGGATTAATTTTTCTAGAAATTAGCAAATATTAACTCAACTAGAAAATATGGGGCAATTTCACCCAAATACAGCTATAAATTTATTATAATTTCAGGTGTAAAACTATTTTAAGTAAAGTTATTGCAGAGTGAAAAAGAATAAATTTCAGAAAGCAATACAAATGAGATTTAGCATATTCTAAAGGTCACGCTAATTATCTGTGGGTACAGAATCGACCGTTCTATAATTACTGTTAAGACAATTAGGTTTTAAAATGAAAGAGCTTTTAGAGTTTCTATCTTACCCAAATTATAATCTAGTTCAAGTCAAAACATAAGTGTAAATCAACAATAATTCTTATAAAAGCATAATAAAAATAAAGGAGAAGATGTTCTTAATCTTAGTGTAGCTTATCTTGACAACACAAGATAAAGATATACTTATTCTTAAAGATATCTCTTCTAGATTTGATAACATCAAGCATTAAAAACTTATTTGGAAGAAGTGATTATAAATTATACAATTCAGCAAATATTTATAAGCCCCTAACATGCACTAACTGTTCAAACATTTTGGGATGTATGAGGAACAAAACAAACATAAATACTTGCTTTTATTAATTTTAAGTTTACTGGAAAAAACAGAAAATAAAAACATAAAAATAAATAAATGATATATTCTTTTGGAAGGTTTTAAGTGCTATAAAAAAGGCAGAGTAAAGATGATCTGGCCTGGCTTTTGCGGCATTGGGATTGTGCTAAAATTAAATAAAGTGGTTAGTGTAGGCTTCATTCAGAAGGTGATATGTGACAAAGACTTGGAGAGGGTAAGGGGTGAGAATCCAGAGAAAAGCACTCTAGGCAAAGAGAACAGTTACTGCAAATTCTTAATGTTTCGAGAACATCTAAGAGACTGAGTGCCTGAAGCAGAGCAAATATGGGAGAAAAAGGGGAAAAGTGAATAAAATGAAATGAAATGAAGGGACAAATGATTTGTCAGGAGAAAATATTTACAACATTTATAAGAAAAGTGTTTATATCTCTAAAAGGAGTTCCATTGCCTGAATAAGAAAATAACAGACATCCCAGAAGAATATTGAACAATGCATACGAATAAGCACATCACTGAAGAAGCAAACTGCCCATTAAGTCTTCGATCTCTCTGGTGGTAAGAATGATCAGGGAAATAATAAGGTAAATACAAATAATTAATTACTTCCTATGTTTTTTAGTTTTTAGTATACAAGTTTTGTCCTTACTTTATTGAACATATAACTAAGTATTCTGGGTTTTTAATGCTATTATAAATGCAATTGTTTTCTTAATTTCAGTTTTTATAATGCTCATAACAAAGTGTGTATGTTTATATGTGTATACACACACATGTATAAAATTAGGTAATTGAAAATATAGGGAGTTTTATTTTTTCTTTTTCTATCTGGATACTTTCTCTTTCTTATTCTTGCCTACTTGCCCTGACCAGCACCCCCAGTACAACGTTAGAAGTGGCAAGAATGAATATCCTTATGATTTTCATGATCTTAGGAGAAAAGAATTGTCTTTCACCATGAGGTATGATGGTAGTTGTGGAATGTTTTGCAAATCCCTTTTAACAGGGTGAAGCTTCTATGCCTAGTTTTGTTTGTTTATTTGGTATTGTATTTCTGTCAAATATTTTTTCTGGATTTATTGAGATGAGCATATAGTTTTTCTTTATTCTATTGCCATGGCATGTCACATAAATTAACTTTTGGATGTTAAACTGACCTTACATTTTGATAGAGATTGCATTAAATCTGTAGGTCACTTTATGTACTATTGAAATTTTAACAATGCTAAGCCCTAATCCAGAATGTGAGATATTTTTTCATTTATTGATGTCTTCCTTAATTTTATTGGTTAATGTTTTATAATTTTCATTGTACAAGTCTTTTACTTCCTTGGTTTGGTTAATTCTTAAGTATTTTATAATTTGTAGCGGTATTGCAAATGAAAATATTTTCTTAATTTTTAGGTGGTTTATTATTAGTATATAAAAATGCAACTGATTTGTGTGTTTGAACTTTATATCTTGATTCTTTGCTAAATTCATTTAAATTCTAAGAGTATTTTGTGTATGTATTTATATAGAATTTTTAGAGTTTTCTACGTATGAAGTCACATCTGCAAACAGAAATAATTTTATTTCTTCTTTTCTGATTGAATTTTTCAATTTATTTTTCTTGTTTAAGTTCTCTGACTAGGACTTCCAGTACTATGTTAAATAGAAGTGAGAAATATTCCCATTCATAAGCACAAACTAGAAAATGTTGATCTCATAGAAATAAAAAGTACAACAAAGAGTACTATAAGCTGGAAATAATAGGGGAAATGGAGAAATAGGGAGAGATTTGTTAAAGAATACAAAATTACAGCTAGATAGGAAAAATAAGTTGTAGTGTTCTATATCACTGTATGATGACTATAGTTGACAATAATATACCTTATAGTTTAAAATAGCCAGAAGGAGGTTATTTGATGTTCCCACAACAAATGATATATGTTTGAGATAATGAATATGGTGATTACTCTGATCCAATGACTATACATTGTATGTATCAAAACGTCCCTCTGTACACCATAAATATGTACAATTATTGTGTATCAATTTATAAAAAGAAAAACCTCTAAAGAATCAATCAATAAGTACTTTTTTGGTTTTCTTTTCTCTTCTTTCCTTTTTTTTTTTTTTTTTTTTTTTTTTGAGACAGAGTCTCGCTCTGTACCCCAGGACCCCAGGCTAGAGTGCAGTGGTGTGATTTCAGCTCACTGCAACCTCCACCTCCTGGGTACTGGTTCAAGCATTTTCCTGCCTTGGCCTCCCAAAGTGCGGGGATTATAGGCGTGAGCCACCACGCATGGCCCACTTTTTTGGTTTTCTAAGGAGAAAAAAATATTCTTGGTCTTAAAGGGAAAGCTTTCAATTTTTTATTAATACTATTAATATGATGTTTGCCGTGGGGTTTTTATATATGGCTTTTATTATGTTGAGGTAATTGCTTTCTATTTCTACTTGTCTTTTTTCCGTCATGAAATAAATTTGAATTATGTCAAATGCTTTTTCTGCATCAATTGAGATAATCATAGTATTTTCTCTTTCATTTCCTTAATGTGGTATATTTCATTAATTGATTTGTATACTTTGAACCTTGCTTTCCAAGTGAGTAATTTTTTAATACGCTGTTGAATTCAGTTTTCTAGTATACTGTTGAAAATATTTGCATCTATGTTTATTAGTGATTTTGGTCTGTAATTTTCTCTTCTTCAATTGTGTTTTTCTGGTTTTGGCATCAGGGTAATACTTGTCTCATGAAGTGAGTGAGGAAGTGCTCTCTCCTCTTCAATATTTTTTGGAAAACTTTGAAAAAGAATTGCCATTAATTACTCTTTAAAGATTAGGCAGAATTCACCAGTGAGGCCTTCAGATCCAGGGATTTACTTTGTTGGGTGTTTTTTATTATTTATTTTATTTTATTACTCATTATATAGTTCTATTTAAATTTTCTATTTCTTCATGGTTTAGTCTTGGTAGCTTTCGAGTTTATAAGGATTTCATGTAGTTATCCAATTGTTGGCATGCAACTGCTCATAGTACTGTCTTATAATCCTTTTATTTCTATAAAATCAGTAGTGATGTCTTTCATTTTTTATTTTTGTAATTTGAGTCTTTTCTGCCCCACTTTTTCTTTTTTTTTTATTTAGTTAAAGGTTTGTCAAACTTGATCTCTCCAAAGAGCCAACTTTTAGTTTTGTTGCATTTCTCTATTATTATTTTATTCTCTATCCCATTTATCTTTGCTTTTCTATTATTTTCTTCCTTCTGCTACCTTTGTGTTTAATTTGTTTCCTTTTCTAGTACATTAAGTTGTAAAGTTAATCTGCTGATTTAAAACATTTTTGATTAAATTTTTAATGCGTTATAGCTATAAATTTTCTTCTTAATGTGGCCTTCACTATGCCCCATAAATGTTGGTATGTTAATGTTTTTATTTTCATTTATCTTAAATATTTTTCAGTTTTCTTTGTGATTTCTTTTTTAATTCATTTGTTATTTGAGTGTGTTTTGTAATTTCCACAAATTTATGAATTTTCTTGTTTTCCTTCTGCTACTGATTTCTAACTTCATCTGTCATGGTAAGAGATGAATTTTCGTTTGATAGCTATCGTTTCACAGCTACTGAGACTTCATTTGTAGGCCCCCACACAGTCTATCTTGGAAAATGTTCCATGTGCTCTTGAGAAGAATTATTATTCTGTTGTTGAGTAGACTGTTCTGTATGTCTGTTAAAACTACTTGGTTTATTGTGTTCTTTAAGACCTCTATTTTCTTACTTATTTTGAGACTAAATGTTCTATACATGATAGAAAGTAGGATATTGAAATCTCCAACTATTATTGTAGAGCTGTTTATTTCTCCCTTTAAATCTGTCAATTTTTTCTATATATGTTTTGATGGCCTGTTATTATTTTGTAATCTCTATTGACTGGTCCTCAAGACAATGACTATTTTCTGCCAGCTCAAATCTGTTGAGATTTATTTTGGTTATTCTACCTTTTAACTGGAGAATTTTCATTTGTTTTTATTTAAATAGTGTATATTACTTTATCATATTCTTGATGCATTATTTCCATTAGTTTTTTTAACGTGTTTATATTATGTACCTTTTCAAAGTTGGCTTCTATGGACTGTTTTCCCTGTGTATGCATTACATTCACATTCTTTGCATGTCTCCTAACTTTTTATTGAAGACAGCTTATGTTAGATAGTATAACAAATCTGAATATAGATCTGCTAGAGGAAGGAGTAATTGTTATTTGACTGTTTTTCGTTGATTTAGTAACATGGCTGTAATGCATTACTTTTTAGCATGCAGTCTCTTATGTGCCTGGTCAGATTTTCTTTCTTTTCTTTTTTTGTTTTTTTGTTTTTTCTGGTTTGTTTTAATCTTGTAGCTTGGCTACTTATAGCTCAGTCCTAGTCAGCATAAGCCACTTATTAGTCAATTGTTATGATTAAACTCTCTCAGCCGGTAAGATCTTTCCTGTCTTTGTTGATATGTTGAATATATATGTAGCTTACAGACTACTACTACTGTTCATGTGTTTACATGGGGTTTTTTTGTTTGTTTTTTGTTTAAATCTGAATTCAGCTTGGGACCACGACCTTGGAGGTTACTCTTCTTATTGCTGTTTTGAGGGCACAGCATTGGGCATGCATACTCTTTCAGGTTACCAGTAGTGGCTATGATTTATTTCTTTTTTTTTTTTTTTTTTTTTTTTTTGAGGCGGAGTGTAGCTCTGTTGCCCAGGCTGGAGTGCAGTGGCCGGATCTCAGCTCACTGCAAGCTCCGCCTCCCGGGTTCACGCCATTCTCCGGCCTCAGCCTCCCGAGTAGCTGGGACTACAGGCGCCCGCCACCACGCCCGGCTAGTTTTTTGTATTTTTTTTTAGTAGAGACGGGGTTTCACCGTGTTAACCAGGATGGTCTCGATCTCTTGACCTCATGATCCGCCCGTCTCGGCCTCCCAAAGTGCTGGGATTGCAGGTTTGAGCCACCGCGCCCGGCCTAGCTATGATTTATTTCTAAACCTAGTTTCCTAGGAGTCACACCTGTGTCAGAGAAGATCGCCAGTGAGTTTTTGGTAAGAAGTTGAATTTAAGTATTTGTGCCATTAGGGGTGTGTCCTTTGAACTGGTCTGTGTGTGGTTTTGAAAACACCTTCAAGTCTGTCCATATCCTGTTCTGATTACTTCTGAGTGAGCAAAGCTCATTGTATATGGACAATCTTCTTGACTCCTGGAGTTGAGTATGATTCCAGGAGTACTCTTCTTAGATATCTCTTTCCCTTGTTCTCTCTATTAAAGCTCTGAATGTTTCCCTCTATTGCATCATGTTTTGTATCATGGAGCTTCTAGCTTCTCATAATTTCTCACCACTAAGATATTCATTATTTCAGATACTTCTCTTAGTCACAGAGTTCCCCATGCTTTTTAACAACAACAATAACAATAACAATAATAATAATAAAGATCCTCAGGCAGCATTGCAGAGCTCCATAGATGAAAGCTGGGGTTGGGGAGGGGATCAGAAAAGGGAGCCCTGTGTTTTTGGCTATACCAATCTGCAATATAGTTTTTTGCATGCTGGGCTGAAGGGGGCAGAAAGGAAGTGGGTCATGACCCAAATACTATAGAATCTCACTGTTCTTACTGAGACTTAGTAGATTTTTTTCCAGTGAATGTTTCTTCAATTCCAGTATGCTCTTAGACAATTTCCCTAGACTATAATTTTTTTATGGTTTTCAACAATAAAATTTTTGTTTCGCTAAGAAAAGGTTACTCCTAGCTCTTGACTCTGCCACTCCTATTTAAGTATTTGCACATGTAAGTCATGCAGAGAAATGTATTTATAGTGTGTGTGCACCCACATACATTTACAATTGAATAGAAAAAAAGCTGGCACACTAAGCACACTAATGGTAGCTAAATAGAACCTTGGGTATGGTTGGCTAAGTGCAGACTAGTTTTTATTTTATCAGTTAATTCTATTGATACAGTGCTGTCACTCTCCTGCTTTATATGCCTCATTAAATTCTTGCCACTCAAAATATTAAACACTTAAATGTTGCCATTCTAGGTCCTTTCTAGTTGGTTTCCAAGATTTTTGTCCAACATGTCCTTACTGTCCTTTCTTCCTATTAAAATTTGACTTATTACCCAAGGCCCTTATGGAACATTACCTTTCTCAAGATTTATTTCTTGATCAAGCCTCTGTGTCCCACCTTCTCTTTTATATAACTTTATGGGATACATGGTTTAGTTAGCTTAATCCTTTTCTGCTAGATTGTGAATGCCTCACGGGCGGAAAGTATGTCTTATTCTTTTTATTCTTCCCCTAGTGCTTTACGAATCAACTGCCACATAGTAGGAACTCAATGAAAATTAATCAGTCTTGAATAATTGTATTCCACCATAACATCTGGCAGCAGAAATCGTTTGCTTAAGGCTGTGGTTATGTGCATTCAATATTAAGTGTAAATGGAAATATGTACTCTATTAGGAAATTATTGGAAATATATTGCCTTGAATACTTGAACTTACAGGGCACAAAGCATATGCAATTGAGGGTGTGAAAAAAATATGAAATTCTGACTCTCAGAAAAGGGAAGGATATGAAAGTTGATTTTTTCCTGAGTATTTGCTTTGCTCCAGGCAGTATGTTAATCCCCTTGCATACTTTGAACTTATCTGTTTATTTTTTACAATAATCCTGAGACTTAGGCATTATTCACACTTCATAGAATGAGAATCAGACCTAGAGCTGTTAAATGACTTACCGAATGTTACAAAACCATTAGCTGGTGGAACCAAGACTCAAACCCAGGTGTGATCCAAATCTTGACTTTCTTGAATTTTAATTTGTCATTGTAATAAAACTATTTAAAATTAATTATCTTGTAACTGGCAGTGATCTTTAACTTCTGTTTTCCCTGTTTGGGGTCATCTTAAAAATCAGTGGTATATTGGACTGACTGGATCTTTCTGTCTCATTAGATATTGTCACATAAGCATAGACAAGATCATGTGTGAGACTTATAACACCTATTGCTGTAGGGAAGACCAGAAAGCCTTCCTGGCATTTCCTGCAGAAACAGCCTTTCAGATGTCTTCTTGGTGGGAGACAAAGGGCATTGCCAACTAGCTAATAGGCAGACCTATCTTTTAAAAAGAATACTGGGTAATGCTCTGAAAGCAGAAAACATTTATCCTTAGTTGCATGGTAAGGTCGGCATGTTATCTCTGAATTTTCCCCTTCCTTCCCTCTCTCCACAATAACAGATGGATACAACGATTTGGATAATGCCTCATCTTAGTGAAGTTCCTTAATTAAACTGGATACTCTGAAAAAACACTGTGTTTTGCAGGTGGTGACACATGCATCAACATGTTACAAAAATTCCGTGTGTAAGTGAAAATTACTTATTTGCTTTCAGCAAATAATTTGAATTCAGCCTAATAGATTGTTGGTTTGAATCAATATGGTTTGTTTCTTAGTGTGGTATAATACATAGGCAGTGTATCTCCGTGTTCTATAATGACATATTTCTAGAGCAAGGATGTGTTCTATAAATGAACTTTGTCATCGGACTTATATAGGACAGTTTTACATACATTTGGCTGCTTCAGAAAGAGCCAAGGAGTTCACCTGATCATTGGGGCTCTTCCTAAGACACCTCAAGGGAGAGTTCTTTAATATGTGGCTTCCTGACACTCCCATGGCCAACAAATCAGGCCAACAAATCAGGCCATACCACCACAGGCAGCACAGTTTTAACAGCATGGGCCTTGGAACCAGACAAACCTAGACTGGAATCTTGTAATCACCTGCTGCTAACAGCATAACCTTGGATAAGTTACAATCCTATCTAGATTTTAGTGTCCTCATTAGTAAAATGGGATTAGTAACACCTAACTCCTTGGTTTGTTGTAAGAGTTAAGTAAAATGATTAAGGAAAAAATAATAATAAACCATTAATTGAGATGCTATATAAAGTGCTGTATTGAGATGAATTTATTATAAAAAACTCTTGAACTCAGCACAGGAAAGAATTCTGATGGATTGTTTGATGTTTCTGACAGCATAGGATAGGAAATGGCAGAGTGTAATTTGCAATCTCGTATTTCTCACTTTCAAATCTTACAATGTCATTGTCATTGGTTTCTTTGAACTCTGGCTTGAGAAAAAAGGAGAACATAGTTCTACTGATGGAGAATGATTCTATTTACAGGGGTTAGATTTTTTTTTTATTGTAAACTTTTGGTAAAAGGAATTTAAGTTTAATGTAGGCAAGAGATTACCAGAAGGATGGGAAAAATAATCCCAAGAGAGATTTGGAATTATTTAGGAATTTTAAGAGTAAACTAACAAATACTGGCTGGGAGCAGTGGCTAACACCTATAATCCTAGCACTTTGGGAGGCTGAGGTGGGCAGATTGCCTGAGCTCAGGCGTTCATGACCATCCTGGGCAACATGGTGAAACCCTGTCTCTACTAAAAATACAAAAAATTATCTGGGTGTGGTGGTGTGCACCTGTAGTCCCACCTACTCAGGAGGCTAAGGCACGAGAATCATTTGAGCTCAGGACACAGAGGTTGCAGTGAGCCGAGATCACACCACTGTATTCCAGCTTGGGTGACAGAATAAGAATCTGTCTCTTAAAAAAAAAAAAAAGAAAGAAATATTAATACACGTCTGCAAAGTCTAAGGGAAATCAGTCTGGAATAAAAATAAATAAAGGTAAACCTCAGAAAGTACGTTCAAGAAGTTGGATTAATGGACCGGGCGTGGTGGCTCGTGCCTGTAATCCCAGCACTTTGGGAGGCTGAGGTGGGGGGATCACAAAGTCAGGAGATTGAGACCATCCTGGCTAACACGGTGAAACCTCATCTCTACTAAAAGTCAAAAAAAAAAAAAAAAAAAGAAAACCCAAAAAAACCAACCAACCAACAAACAAACAAAAAAACAAAAGAAGGTGGATTAAAAGCACCCAGTATTCTTATCCTCCACAAAAGTGAACCAAAATAGTGAGTAGATAACTGAAATGCAAATACATAATGTAAGAAAGAACACTGGAATTCAACAGAGAAGTTACAGGAGACACTTAAAACAAGGAGGGAGAGGGAAACATGGCAGTCTGCTTGTCTGGGATCATCCAGTAGCCTGGAGAGGTTCTCTAATGCAGTCAAGGATAAGTTAGTGACCCATAGAGCTTCACATTTCCACCATGGACTCTTGCATTCTGGGCATGGGAAAGCCCCTAGACCCTTGCAGTCCCTAAGACTAGCATAAGGAGTTGTATGGAGGCAGTGTGAAAACATTGCTCCAGACAGGGAGCTCACACTGCGTTGAACATATTCTGAGCTAAGCAGCTACTGACAGGCAGCATATTTAGAGCCCAGCCTCCACCAGACTGCATCCTGCCTGGAGGTGCAACAGTGCTTGCATCCCCACTTCTCTAGAGCCTTCAGAGATTCCCCACATTCAGCTACCACCACAGCTGGATGCTGCATCCAGGGCTGAAGCATGAGCTTTTGGCAAAGACCCTGTTGCCTCAGGAATGATGTCACTTCACATTTTCATGCACTCTGAAGACAAACTCTGCAACTAGCAGTAGCCATCACTACAAGCTGTCACATCCAGGGTTGAAGTATGAGTGAAGTGCATGCTCCTCAGCTGCCTGCCTATGACTGTCGTCCCTGAAAGCACACCTCTTCTCCCCAGAAGTAGGTCTACAGTGCAGCCACTGCTGCTGCCACACTCACCCAAGCATTCTGCCGTGGGTCTTGGGTTAATTCTGCTTTTGCCTACCACAGTCAGTGCCTATCCACATCACTGGGGTGCCAGAGGACGGACCCACCAAGCCCTGTTTTACATTCTCATGCTGTTCAAGGGCCTGGGAACTTCCCTGCCCAGTCCACTACTGTTGGCACCCGAGCATTCCTCTTAAGGGACTGAGATCAGGCCCACCCAAACTATTGCTACCATAACGGTGGGCACTCAACTGCACATGCTTCTGTGGGTCCGGAAACTGGCCAACCTTGCTCATTGCAGCCACTGCTAACACGGATAAATACCACTTGGTTCCCAAAGGTTAGACCCCCCCACTGCTATTGCCATTGCCCACAATATGCAGACTTTTAGGTGTTTTATGAAACACCATAAAACAACCACATATTTAAATTTTCATTGTCCCTGAAGGTAAAGAAATAAACAAAATAATTATAAAATGTATTTAACAAAATAATAGCAGAAAACTTTCCAAGTCTAGCAAGAGATTAGACACTGAGATACAAGAAATTCAGAAATCCCCAAACTGATACAATCAAACATGCCTTCTTCATGGTACATTATAATCAACATGTCAAAAGTGAAGACAAAGAGAGAATATAAAAACAGCAAGAGAAAAACATCTATTCCCTTAGAAGTAAACCTATTAGAATACTAGCAGATTTCTCAGTGGAAACCTTACAGGCCAGGAGAGAATGGGATGACATATTCAATTTGCTGAAAGATAAAAACTGCTAATCAAGGGTACTGTAGTTGGCAAAGTTATCTTTTATAAGATAAGAGAATAAAAGATAAATAAAGTCTTTCTCAGACAAGCCAAAGCTCAGGGAATTCATCAACACTAGATTGGCCCTTAAAAATTGCTTAAGGGTCGGGCATGGTGGCTCACGCCTGTAATTCCAGCACTTTGGGAGGAGTAGGCAAGCGGATCATGAGGTCAGGACATTGAGACCATCCTGGCTAACACAGTGAAACCCAGTCTCTACTAAAAATACAAAAAATTAGCTGGGCATGGTGGTGGGCACCTGTAGTCCCAGCTACTAGGGAGGCTGAGGCAGGAGAATGGCGTGAACCCAGGAGGCAGAGCTTGCCGTGAGCCAAAATCACACCACTGCACTCCAGCCTGGGCTACAGAATGAGACTCTTGTCTAAATAAATAAATAAATAAATAAATAAATAAATAAATAGCTTAAGAGAGTACTATACCTGGAAGCAAAAGTATGCTATTTATCATCATGAAGACACATGAAAGTTCAAAACCCACTGATAGAACAAACACAAAATTAAAGAAGAGAAATAATTCAAATGTTACCACTGCAGAAAAAGAGAGAGAGAAAAAAAAAAAAAACACCAAAATGACAAACAATAAGAGGGAAAGAAAAGAACAAAGGATATACAAAACAATGAGAAATCAATCAGGAACAACCCTCACATATCAATAATAACATTAAATGTAAATGGATTAAACTTCCCACTTAAAAGATGTAGACTGACTGATTGGATTAAAAACAACAACAACAGCAACAACAAACCAGGCCCAGCTATGTGCTGTCTATGCTGTCTAAAAGAAACTAATCTCACTGGTAAAAACAATTTTAGACTGAAAGTAAAAATTGGAAATTGTATCTGTGCAAATGGAAGCCATAATTGAGTAGGAGTGGCTATACTTACATTAAGTAAAACAGAATTTAAGTCAGAAGAAGTAAAAAGAGACAAAGAGGGTCATATAATGCTAAGGGGATAAATTTAGCAAGAGATTATGACAATTCTAAACATATATGCAGCGACACAGAGCACACAAATATGTAAATCAAATATTATTACAGCTAAAAGGAGAGATAGACTCCATTACAATAATAGTTGGGGACTTGAACACCCTACTCTCAGCATCAGACAGATCATCCAGACAGATAATTAACAGAGACACATTGGATTTAAACTGCAATTAAACCAAATGGACCTAGCAGACATTTACAGAACACTTCATCCCACAGCTGCAGATTGGACACTCTTATCAGCTCATGAAACATTCTCCATGGTAGACTACATATTAGGGCATAAAACAAATTTAAAGAAATTTTTAAAAATAAAAATTATATGAAATATCTTCTAAGACAACTGTAAAATTTAAAAGGAATTAATACCAAGAGGTACATGGGAAAGAGTACAAATACATGGAAATTAAACATCATGCTAAATTAACTCCGGGATGACCACTGGTTCAAGGAAGTAATCAAGGAGGAAAGTTTTTTAAAAAGTCTTGAAACAAATGGAAACAGATATACAACATAACAAACCTCTGGAATTTAGCAAAAGCAGTGCTATGAAGGAACTTTATATCAATAAATGCCTACTATCAAAGTAGTAGAAAGATTCAAAATAAAAATATTAATGATGCACCTCAAGGAACTAGAAAAAACTGAACTCTAAAGTAGTAGAAGAAAATAAGTAATAAGTACTGAAGCAGAACTGAACAAAATAAAGACCAAAAAAAAAAAAAAAAATACAAAGGTTCAACAAAATGAAAACTTGGTTTATTGAAAAGATAAACAAAATCAATAATAAACACCTGGCTAGACAAACCAAAAGAAAACAGAGAGCTTAAACTCAGTCTGAAGTGAAAAAGAAGACCCGACAACTCACGCCACAGAATGGACTGGCAAAGTTGTGTGAGTGAATGGTTAGGGAAAAGGAACGTTTGATTAACGAGTACAAGCATACAGTTAGATAGAAGAAATAAGTTCTAATGCTTGATAGCAGAATAGACTGACTATACTTAACAACAGTGTATTGCATATTTCAAAATAGAAGAGAGGACTTGAAATGTTCCCAACATATAGTAGTGATAAATACTGGAGGTGATGGATACCCCAAGGACCCTGACTTGATCCTTATACAGTCTATGCATGTAACAAAATATCACACATACCAAGAAACAGGTGAAAAACACTTGTCAATAAAAAAACAGAGCTATGGAAGAAGAGGCAGATCAAGATAACTGAATAGAAGCCTCTAGCAATTATCCCCCCTCAACAAGAATACCAAATTGAACAACTATTCACACACAAAAAAGGTGAATGATTACAACGGAGTGATCACAGTACTTGGTTTTAACATAATGTTTAGGAAAGAGGTACTAAACAGGGTGAGAAACACAGTCTTGCATTGCTTAAATCATCCCTCATCCATACCTTGGCAACAGTCTCATGGTGTAAAGAGCGTATCTGTGAGCTTGTGCTTGCGAGAGAGAGAATGCAGTGATTGTGGCACTTTGCATTGGAACTTAGTTCTGCTCTGTCACAGCACAAAGCAAACAAGGCAGAACTCAAGTGACACCCATGGAAGGAGCATTTAGACTAGCCTAGCCAGAGACAAATTGTCCATCCCAGTAGGTGGAATCTGATTTTCAGCAAGCCCCTTGACTGTGTGCTAAAGTGCTATGAGTTTCTAAATAAACTCAAAAAGCAGTCTACACCACAGGGACTGCAATTCCTGGGCAAGCCCAGGTGCTGTGCTGAGCTCAAAGCTGGTACATGAAACCTAGTGAGACACTAGGTGTTGCAGCCACAGGAGGGCTTGCATCAATCCTACACCAGCCTCAGGCAGCGCAGCTTGCAGCTGTGGAAGGAGCTTCTTCCTTCCACTGTAGAGAAGAGATGGGAGAATAAAGAGGGATTTGGCTTGAAACTTTGATACCAGTCCAGCCACAGTAGAATAGGATACTTGCAGAGTCCTGTAGCCTCCATTACAGGCCATATCTCATGGATGACATTTCTAGACACACCTGGGCCAGAAGGAAGTCTGCTGCCTTGAAGGGAAGGATAATATTCTGGTAGGATTTATCACCTTCTGACTAAAGAGCCCTTGGGCCCTAAATAATCAGCAGTGGTAGCCAGATAGTAATGGCCATGAGCTTTGGGTGAAACTCAGAGCTGTGCTGGCTTCAAGTGTGACCCAACGCATTTCCAGCTGTAGTGGCTATGGGGAGAGTCTCCTGCTTGAGGATCAGAGAGAGAAGAGTAAAGAGACTTTGTTTTGTAGCTTAGGCACTAGCTTCACCACAGTGGAGTAAAGCGCCAATGGGGCTCCTATGGTCCCACTTCCAGGGCTTGGATTTTGGATGAAATTTCTGGACCTTCCCTTAGCCAGAGGGGTCCCATTGTCTTGAATGAAGAGATTCAGGCCTGACAACATTCACCACAAGCTGATGGTAGACTTCCTGGGCCTTGAGTGAATAATGTAGGTAGCCAGACAGTATTCACCATGGACTAGGGTGGTGGTGGCCATGGAGAGGGACATCTCTACTTAAGGAAAGGGAAGGGAAGAGTGCGAAAGACATTGCCTTGTGCTTCAGTTTCACCTCAGCCGCAGTAGAATAGAGCAGGAACATTCCTAAGGCACCTGACTCCAGGTCCTGACTCCTGGACAACACCTTTGAACCTGCACAGGGCCAAAGGGAATTCGCCATCTTGAATGGAAGGACACAAATCTGGCTGTATTTATCTCCTGATGATTATAGAGCCTTGGGTCTTGAGTGAACATAGGTTATAGCCAGGCAGTGTACACTGTGGACCTTGGGCAAGACATGTAGTGTGCTAGTTTCAGGTCTGACCTATCACAGCACCAGTGATGGTGACCATAGAGAGGCTTGTTTCACCTCTCACCCAGCTCCAGGTAGCTCATTACATATAGAGAAAGACTCCATTTGTTTGGGGGAAAGTAGGGAACAAGAACAAGAGTCTCTGCCCTGTAATATGGAATTTTCCTGCATCTTCCTTAGAACACCAAGGCAGTATGTCTGTAAGTCTGCAAGAGCTACATTACTGGGCTTAGGATCCCTTCTAAAGCACATATAGCTGCAGTGACCAAATACTTAGATCACAACACCTAAGTCTCTGCAAATACTTAGAAAGCATTCCCAAGAAGTGCAAATACAAATTAGCACTGCAAAGACTACAATAAATACCTAACTCTTCAATGCCAAGACGTTGATGAACATCCACAAGCATCAATACCATTCAGTAAAACATGACCTTACCAAACAAACTAAACAAAGCACCAGTGGCAGAGATAGGACCTTTCAGACAGAGACTTTAAAATAGCTGTTTTGAGGAAGCTCAGTGAAATTAAGGATTAAACATACAAGGAATCCAGAATTTTATCAGAAAAATTTATTGAAGAGATTGAAATAATTACAAGAAATGAAACAAAAATTCTGGAGCTGAAAAATTAAATTGACATACCCAAGAATGTATCAGAGTCTCTTAAGAGCAGAACTGATTAAGCAGAAGAAATAATTAGTGAGCTTGAAGACAAGCTATTTGAAAATGCACAGTAGATGAAAACAAAAGAAAAATACAAAAAAGATAGAAGGATGCCTACAAGGTCTAGAGAATAGAATCAAAAAGAGCAGATCTGAGAGTTATTGATCTAAGGAGAGATAGAGAGAGATCAGGGTAGAAAGTTTATTCAAAAGGATAATAACAGATAACTTTCTAAACCTAGAGAAAGGTATCAATATACAATTACAAGAAGAAGGTTATAGAACACCAAGCAGATTTAATCCAAATAAGAGCACCTCTAGATATTTAATAATAGAACTCCAATAGATCAAAGATAAAGAAAGGATTCTAAAAGCAGCAAGAGAAAGAAAACAAATAACATACAAAGAAGCTCCAATATGTCTAGCAGCAGACTTTTCAGTGGAAACTTTACAGGTCAGAATAGAGTAGCATGACGTATTTAAACTGCTGAAATTAAAAAAAAAAAAAAAAAAAAAAACCTTTACACTAGGAAGGTACATTCAGTGAAACTATCCTCAAACATAAAAGAAAAATAAAGACTTTCACAGACAAATAAAAATTGAAGGCATTTGTCAACACCAGACCTGTCCAACAAGAAATGCTAAAGAGAGCTCTTCAATCTTTAAGAAAAGGAAAATAATCAGTAATAAGAAATAATCTGAAGGTACAAAACTCAAATGGTAATACTAAATACACAAACAAACAGGATATTACCATACTGTATTTGTAGTGTGTAAACTATGCACATCTTGAGTAGAAAGACTAAAACATGAAACTGCAAAAATAATGAAAACAAAACTTTTCAGGATATAGTGTAATAAAAATAGTTAGAAACAACAAAAAGTTAAAAAGTGAAAGATGAAGTTAAAGTGTAAAGCTTTCATTGCTTTTCTTTTGGTTTGTTTGTTGTGTTGTTTGATTGTTTATGCAATCACTGTAAACTTGTTGTCAGTTTAAAGTAAGGGCCTTTAAGCTATTATTTGCAAGCCTCATGGCAATGCCAAATCAAAGCACATACAACAAATACATAAAAAATAGAAAGAAATAAATTAAAATATACCACCTGAGATAATTCTCTTTACTGAAAGGAAGACAGGAAGAAAGAAAAGAAGAGAGAGAACACACCACAAAACAACCAGAAAATGAATAACAAAATGACAAGAGTAAGTCCTTACTTATTAATAATAACATATAAATGGATTAAACTCTCCAATCAAGACATAGAGTGACTTAATGGATAAAAAGAAAACCCAATGATCTGTTGCCTACAAGATACACTTTATCTATAAAGACACATGTAGACTGAAAATAAAGGGATGGAAAAAGGTATTCTACTGAAATGCAAACCAGAAAAGAGAAGGAATAGATATATCAGACAACATGTATTTCAAGACAAAGCTCTAAATAGAGGCAAAGAAGGTCATTACATAATGATAAAGGAGCAAATTAAGTAATAGGACATAACAATTGTAATTATATATGCACCCAACACTGGATCACCCATATATATAAAGCAAATATCATTAGAGCTAAGGAGAGAAATAGATCCCAATACAATAATAGCTGGAAATTTCAAGACTCAGCTCTCAGCATTGAATAGATCATGCAGACAGAAAATCAACTTAGAAACATCTGACTTAATCTGCACAATAGACCAGATGGAACTAGTAGATATTAACAGAACATTTCATCCAACAGAATACACAATGTGTGGAATACACATTCTTCTCTTCATGACAAAGATCATTCTCAAGGATAGACCATATGTTAGGCCACAAAACATGTCTTATAAAATTCAAAAAAAAATTGAAATAATATCAAGTATCTTCTCAGAAAACAATGAAATAAAAATAGAAATCATAGCAAGATGAACTTAGAAAACTATACAAAACATGGAAATTAAACAATATGTTCTTGAATGACCAGTGGGTCAATGGAGAAATTAAGAAGAAAAGTTAGAAATTTATTGAAACAACTGATAATGGAATCACAATTTATGTAAACCTATGAGATACAATGAAAGCAATACTAAGAGGGAAGTTTGTGTCAATAAGCACCCACATCAAAAAAGTAGAAACACTTCTAATAAATAATCTAATAACGTGTCTTAAAGACCTAAAAAAGCAAGAGCAAATCAAATCCAAAATAAGTTGAAGAAATGAAATAATAAAGACAGGAGCAGAAGTAAATGAAATTGAAAGGAATAAAACAACACAAAAGATCAATGAAAAAATGTTTCTTTGAAAGATAAGCAAAATCAATGAAACTTTACACAGATGATATAATTTGGCTCTGTGTCCCCACCCAAATCTCATGTTGAATTGCAATTCCCAGTATTGGAGAAGGAACCTGATGGGAGGTGAGTGGAACATGAGGGCAGATTTTCCCCTTGCTGTTCTTCTGACAGTGAGCGAGTTCTCATGAGATCTGATATTTTTAAAGTGTGTGGCATGTCCTCCTTTGCTCTCTCTCCTGCCTCCATGTGAAAATATGCTTGCTTCCCCTTTACCCTTCTGCAATAATTGTGTGTTTCCTGAGGCCTCCCAGCCATGCTTCCTGTACAGCCTGAAGAACTGTGGTCAATTAAACCTCTTTTCTTCATAAATTACCTAGTCACAGGTAGTTCTTTATAGCAGTGTGAGAATGAACTAACACATTTAACTAAGAAAAAAAAAGAGAACACCCAAATAATATCAGAGACAAAATGCAGATATTAAAACTGCAGATACTGCAGAAATTCAAGGATCATTAGAGGCTACTATGAGCAACTATATGCCAATAAATTGGAAAACCTAAAAGAAATGGATAAATTACTAGACACATACAACCTACCAAGATTGAACCATGAAGAAATTCAAAACGTGAATGGACCAATAACAAGTGATAAGATTGAAGTTGTAATAAAAAGCCTCTTAGCAAAGGAAAGCCTAGGACCTACTACCTTTACTCCTGAATTTTAGCAAACATTTAAGGAACTAACACCAATTCTAGTAAAACTATTCCACAACATAAAGGAGGAAATAATACTTCGAACACATTCTACAAGGCCACTATTACCCTGATACCAAAGTCGAAGATGCAGCAAAAAGAAAAAAAAAAAGAAATGAAATTACAGCCCAATATGCCTGATTAACATTGATGCAAAAATCCTCAACGAAATACTGCAAACAGAATTTAACAACACATTAAAAACATCATTCATTATGACCATATAGGGTTTTTCCCAGTGATGCAATGATGGTTCAACATACACAAATCAATAAATGTAATACACCATATCAAGAACATAAAGGACAAAAACCATATGACAATTTCAACTGATGCTTAGAGAGCATTTGATAAAATTCAGCATCCCTTCATGATAAAAACCTTCAAAAACTAGGAATAGAAGGAACATACCTCAATACAACAAAAGCCATATATGACAGACACACAACTGATATCATACTGAATGGGGAGAAACTGAACCCCTTTCCTCTAAGATATGGAAAAAGACAAAATGTCTACTTTCACCACTGTTACTCAACATAGGACTGGAAGTTCTAGCTGGACAATTAGACAAAAGGATGAAATAAAGGGTATACAAACTGGAAAGGAGGAAGTCAAATTATCCTAGTTTGAAGATAATATGATCTTATATTTAGAAAAACCTAAATACTCCACAAAAATCTATTATTAATGATAAACAAATTCAGTTCATGTCAGGGTAGAAAATCTACATACAAAAGTCAGTAGCATTTCTATATGCCAACAGTGAACAATCTGAAAAAGAATTCAAGAAAGTGATTCCATTTACAATAGCTACAAATAAAACAAACTACCTAGGAATAAACCTAAGGAAAGAAGTAAAAATCTCAAGAATATGAAGTATAATACACTGATGGATGAAATTGAAGAGGACAGGCAAAAGTGGAAAGATATTCTGTGTTCATTGATTGGAAGAATCAATATTTTTAAAATGTTCAAACTACCCAAAGCAGTCTACAGATTCAATGAAATCCCTATTAAAAACCAATAATATTCTTCATAGAAATAGAAAAAACAATCATTTTTTTGTGGAATAACAAAAGATCCAGCATAGCAAAATCTATTCTGAGCAACAAGAACAAAATGTTAAAAAATTACATTAGTTGATTTCAGATTATACTACAGAGCTATGATAAGCAAAATGCTATGACATTATTATAAAAACAGACATACAGACATGGAACAAAAATACTACAGTGAATTTATTTCAATGAATTCATTTTCAATGAAGGTGCCCAAGAGATGCGTTGGGGAAAGGATATATTCTTTAATAAATGGTGCTAAGAAAACTGGATATTCATACACAGAATAATGAAATTTGACTCCTATCTCTCACCATATGTAAAAATCAAACCAACATCAATTAGAGACTTAAATCTAAGATCTCAAGCTATGAAAATAATAAAAGAAAACATTCAGAAAACTCTGTAGGCCACTGGTTTGAGTAAAGGTTTCTTGAGTAGTACCTCACAAGCACAGGCAACCAAAGAAAAAATGGACAACTAACATCACATCAGGTTAAAAAGCTTCTGCACAGCAAAAGATACAATCAACAAAGTGAAGAGACAATCCATGGGATGGGAAAAATGTTCACAAACTACCCATCTGACAAGGGATCAATAACCAAATTCTATAAAGAGCTAAAATGAGTCAATAGCAAAAGACATCTAATAATCTAATTTTTTAAATGGGCCAAAGATCTGAATAGACATTTCTCAGAAGAAGACATATAAATGGCAAACAGGTATATGAAAAGATGCTCAACATCATTGATCATCAGAGAAGTGCAAATCAAAACTACAATGAGATATCATCTTACCCCAGTTAAAATGGCTTATATCCAAAAGACAAGCAATAACAAATGCTGGCCAGGAGGTGGAGAAAAGGGGACCTATGTACACTGTTGGTGGGAATGTAAACTAGTAAAACCACTATGGAGAACAGTCTGGAGAGTTCTCAAAAAGCTAAAACTAGCATATGATCTAGCAATCCTATATTGCTAGGTATATACCTAAATGAAAAAAAAAATCAGTATATTGAAGAGATGGCTTCATTTTCATGTTTATTGCAACATTATTCACAATAGCCAATATTTTTAAGCAACCTAAGTGTCCATCAACAAATGAATAGAAAGAGAAAAATGTGGCACATATATGTAATGTAACACTATTCAACCATAAAAAAGAGTAAGATTTCACCATTTGCTGGATCATGAATGAAACTGGAGAACATTGTGTTAAGTGAAATAAGACAGGCACAGAAGGATAAACTTTGTATGTTGTCACTTATTTGTGGGAGCTAAAATTACAATAGATCTCATGTAAGTAGAGAGTAGAATGATGGTTATCAGAGGCTGAGAAGCGTAGTGGGGCAGTGGGAAGTGTGGATGGTTAATTGATACAAAACATAATTCAATAGAATGAAAAGGATCTAGTACCTGTTAGCACAAAAGGGTGACTACAGACAATAATAATTTATTTTACATTTAAAACAAACTAAAGTAGAACTATTGAATTGTACTTTTCTTTGCAACACAAAGAAAGAACAAATGCTTGAGGTGATGGATAGCCCGTTTACCCTTATATGATCATTATACATTGCATGCCTGTATCAAAATATCTCATGAACCCTATAAATATATATACCCTATGTACTCACAAAAATTAAAAAAAAGAACACTGATTATAAATTAAAATGTACATTTTTCTGACATTTCAAGTTATATTTGTATTTGGTAGTAGTATGCATTTGGTTGAGTTATTTTGTCTTTGCTGCAGTTGCATATATTATTAACCTAGGTAGTGAGTCAGCAAGTCAGAAATGTGTCTCTTGCCCTGGTGATAAGTAAAGAAAGATAGAGAGAGTGAGATGGGGAGTGGAGGCAAGAAAAAGAGAGAAAGAGACAGGAAAAGAAGGAGAAGGAAAAGAATGGAAGAAAAAGGAAATAAAAAGTGAAAGCACAGAATAACAGATAAATCGAAAGAGAAAACAGAAAAAGTATGAGAGGGAGAAAGAGAGAAAGCGAGGAAGGAAGGAAGGAAAGAAGGAAGGAAGGAAGGGGAAACAGTAGAAAGAAAAAGGAAGGAAGGAAGAAAGAAAGAAACAGAAAGAAAGAGAAAAAAGAAAAAGGAAACAAAGAAAAAAGAAAGAAAAAGGAAAGAAAGAAAGGAAGAAAGAAAAAGAACAAAAGAAAGAAAGGAAAAAAGGAAGAAAGAAAGAGAGAGAGAGAAAGAAAGAGGGAAGGAAGGAAGGAAGGAAGAAAGGGAGTTCCTTTTATTCAGGAACCCATAGCCTAGAGGACATGCTTAAAAATTTTCATCTTTATAATAATTTAAAAATTATTACAAGTCTTAGAGACATCTTGGATTAGGAGGGCAACCATCAGTTCTTACTATTTAATTGTTTCTTAAAATTTAATGTGCATACAAATCATTCAGATTCTTATTTGGTAGGTCAAGTTGGGGCCCAGATAATGCATGTTTTAAGATAATACACCTTAGAAAATGCATTATCTGAGACGATATTGATACTCTGAAATCACATGTGGAGTGGCAGGACATATGGCCCCAGCCTTACCACCAATGAAGGGTTTTGAGGCAGTTTAATTCCTTATAAAGACCTGTAAATATGGTTAGAGTTAAGAGTTCTTAAACATGGCTGCCCATTGGAATTTCCTAGGGGACCTGAAAAAATGATTGATACCTATGTCTTCTTCTGACCCCAGAATTTCTATAATTGCTCTGGAGTGTGACCTGGGCATTAGAGCTATTAAAAGAATCCCAAGTTTATTGAATTTCTACTGCTGTTGTGACAAATTACCACAAGTTTAGTGGTTTATAAGAACACAAATTTATTACTGTACAATTCTGTAGATCATAAGTCTAATGGGGATCTCAATCAGCTAAGATAAAGGTGTCAGAAAAGTTCATCTTCCCATCATTTCTAGTTTTTAGAGGATGCTTGCCTTCCTTGGTTCAAGGCCCACTTACCCAAGCTTCAGAGCCAGCAAAATCAGGTCAAGTTTACCACAAGCTGCTGTCCCTCTGGTTCTCTTTTCATAATCACCCTTCCACTTTTAAGGGCTCTTATGATTACATTGTGCCCACACAAATAGTCCAGAGAATTCTCCCTGTTTATGGTCACCTGATGATTAACCTTAATTTCATCTGCAACCTTAATTTCTCTTCGACACAAAATAACATTTTCACAGATTTTGGAGACTAGAATGTAGACATCTTTGAGGACCATTCCTCTGCCTAGCATGTCATGTAACTCTAATTGGTAGCCAGGGATGGAAGACAATATGAAGCATTACTTATTGCCACTTAAATTGGACTGAGACAAATAAAATAAAAATGATCTGGTGACATCAGGAGGAAGACATCACTTTTATACATTTTACAAATTGCTCATTAATAATATATGTGTACTTCCTCTGGCATGAGGAAATAAAACCTTCTCTTTAACTTGATCTCCTCTTTAATATGTTGTCAATAGCTTCCTGTTACATATATAGGATATAATATTAACTGAGGAAAAATAGTCCATTGAGAAGAAAATGGGTGGTGATGGGAGAAACTTTAAATACTAATTTTGGTATTACAGAATTATGCACACAGTATGAATCAAACCTTTCCATTGTATTGCTTGAGTCAGTGATCATCAACCTTTTCTATGCTCCTGGACACTGTCTCATTTGAGGCATCTAATACATTTCTTAAATGCCAGCACCTTGGGCACAGGAAACCTCACTGAGATGCCCAAGCTTTAAAATGACAATCCAAAGGTAAAGGTGATACCAAAAGGGTGACGAATCCCCTTATTAGGAATGCAGATCCTATTATAATTATATTATGATGCAAATATAGTTGCTCTGAGTAGTCTTTTCCTTCAAAATTCAAAACAGCACAGTATGACAGTTGAACATGATAGGAGAGAGGAATAACTACATTATAATGAAAGCAATCAGTGATTCGAATCTGCATATTTGCATGCAAAATGAGTGAATACAAATGTAGACTAGGAAAAGAGGGGGAAATTATTTCAAAATTCCAAATACAGTGAACTAAAATTATTTATGTAAAAACAGTAAAAAGTGTGATATCTCATAATTAGCTTATAAATTTTTTCTTTCTGATTCTCATTTTATATTCAAGTACAACTTTCTGGAAGCCCAAACAATGAATCCATAGATAATTGCTATGCCAGATGTGAATATAGAAGATTAATACAGAAAACACCCAAGGAAAACAGATTTTTAAAATAACATCTACGTTAGAAATTACTTTCTTCATGAATCCTTTCCTAAACCTCGAAGTCTGTGTTAATTGATCCTCATATATAAATCTCTCAGTCTTTATTACCCTGTCAAACCTTTATCATGCTAATCTGTAATCATCCTTTTATTAATCTGCATCTTCACCAAATGTTGGAACCTTAGAGCGTAGAAATATCATGGGCTTCTTCACTAATATATCCGTTCTGTTTGGCACATAGACATGAGTCCATTAAATTCAAATGAGCAAATAAATAGGTTTCTATTCCAAAGCTACTTGACTAAAGTTATAAATAAAACACAATTTCCAGGTTTATTTTGACAATGCTAACAACAAATTATACACATATATATACATGTTAATTGAAAATATTGTCAATTTTCAATTTGTTAATTGAAAATATCGTCAAGGTCTTATTCTGGTGGCTGGAAATAGAAACACCAGAAAGGTCAGATTGCCACTCTTCAGGAGCTTACAGTTTCAGCCAAGATACATAAGCTGGAAGATACATAAATACTATGCTCTGGTAAGTATGATAGAGATGAGCACATGTTCTGATTGGAAAAAAAGAAGGCTCCCAACATATTTTACAGCCGTAAAAAGTGTTTCAAGATGGATCTCTTGGAAAAGGTGACTTTAAAGATGAATCGTAGTCTGGGCGCAGTGGCTCACGTCTCTAATCCCAGCACTTTGGGAGGCCAAGGCGGGAGGATCACAAGGTCAAAAGATCTGGACCATCCTGCCTAATATGGTGGAACCCCGTCTCTACTAAAAATATAAAAATTAGCTGGGCATGGTGGCACGCGCCTATAGTCCCAACTACTTGGGAGGTTGAGGCAGGAGAATTGCTTGAACCCAGAAGGCAGAGGTTGCAGTGAGCCAAGATCATGTGAGCCGAGACTCTGTCTCAAAAAAAAAAAAAAAAAAAGAAAGAAAAGAAAAAGAGACGGATATGGAAACCTTGGGTCTGGTAACCCATAGAATAAAAATGAAAGTAGGAGTTAGCCATGTGGTGGATTGAAGAAGTATATTACAGACAAAGGAGGCAGAAGGAAGGAGTACACAATTATCTGGAAGAGGGAGAAGAACAGATACAGTGAGAAGTACAAATATGAGGTGGAATAAAGAGCAGCTGCCCTAAATGTTATTGAGTTTAACTGAGCTGTCTGTCCTAGCAAAATGTCAAACCAAGCACCGTTTTCAGTGTCAGAAATTAATTATACTGTACCCATGTCTATTCTGGTTATATAGTATCCATTATAATGTAGTTATTCCTCTCTCCAATTGTGTGTAACAGTCATACCATACCATTCTGAATACTCAAAATTGAGACTGTTCAGAACAACTCTATTTGTACCATAATAGGGCTTGTATTTTAAATTTCACGGAGGTGAAATATTAAAACAGTTTCAATGTTCCTCTCAAAGTGTGTGTTCCCAGAGCAACACAACAGCATTCCCTTGGAACTTGTTAGAAATGAAATTCCTTGTGACCTATCTGAGACCTACTAAATGAAAAAACTCTGGGGTGAAACCCATCAATCTTATTTTTTTGCGACAGATCCTCTAGGTGATTTTAGTGTACACTCAAGTTTTAGAGCTACTGTAGCAAATGAACACAAGAGCAACTTTGTAGGAAAACTTGCTCATTTGTTGTTATTGATGCTGTTGTTATCGGTGGTAGCAGTGATGGAATAGATGGTAGGTACAATGACATGAAAAGGCTCTGTTTTAGTGAATATATATGTTAGAAATAGGGTTGCTCTTTCATCCAGGCTGAAATGCAGTGGTGGTGTCATAGCACATCACAGCCTCGAACACCTGGGCTCAAGCCCTACTCCCACATCAGCCTCCCAAGTAGCTGGGATTACAGGCATACGACACCAGGCCTGGCACCTATAGAATACTGAAAATACAAAATTGAAAGTGTATGGATTCTGAAATTATTGTGTGGAGCGGAGCTGCTTGATAAAAAGACTTTAGGTTTCATGTAGCTCTTTATCCCTTTATAAAGTAACTTTTATTCTTGTTTATCTAGAGTTGTTTTAATCTATAATGTGTGTTAATTTTATCAAATGGTTTATTAGCGTCTATCAAGATAGTGACATGTTTCCTCACATTGGTATGATATTAATAATCTTATAATGTTGCGTTATCCTTCCATGTTTGGAATGATTCATATATACCCTTAAAATGAATTAAAAATGAATAATTCAATTTTTCTTTTTGATATTCTACCGAGTTCTTGAAAGTACCTTCTCTGTGAATTTAGTATCCATATTCAAACTTAGAATGGTCTCTTGTCCTATATGTGTTTCCAAGTGTATATGGGTGTGTGTATTTATGTGTGTACATGTGTGCCATCTGCCAGGTTTCATTATCTAGCTTAGGTCAACTGTATTAAATTAATTTTAAATCTTTCAATTTTATAATTTTTCTGCTTATTATTATTTATTTATGCATTTATTTTTGTTGCAAAACCAACTGACCCAAATCTCAGTGTCTTAAAATATCAACAATCGTTTATTGTGTCTCGTGGTTTCTGTGGGTGAGTAATTCTGAAACAGCTGTCTGGTTGGTTCTAACTGGGTTCCCATCATGTGTTCCTCATTACACAGTGGCTAGAACTGGAACAGTGAGGGGTTGTAGCAGATAGAGGCAAGCCGGTCATCACCCATTCCTCATGGAGTTTCAGGATCTTTCCATTGTGTTCTTTTTGTGGTTACTCAAAGTGCCGGGATTCCTACATGATGGTTCCCAGTTCCAAAGGATCTAGAGAAAGACCAGTTAGAAAGTGCATTGTCTTTTCTAACCTACCTTGAACGTCACATCTTATCTGTCAAGTTACATTTTGTATATTAGGCTAACTTCATAAAATACATGTAAATGTTTTCCTTCATATTATATTCTCTCTAGGACAATTAAAATGGTTTATTTAAAATAATTCTCCGTAAAATATTTTGAGCCAATTATTACTAAGGTTTTTAATGTTGTCTGAATTTGACCAACAAGAGATTAATATTTAGCACTTGGCTATCCTGCTTTGTGCAGTTGTCTTGCAGTTTAATGGATATTATTCACATCTCAGTAACACTGTAATCTTCTGATACTATATCTTTTATATTTCCCTCCTAGTGTAATTCCCAATGTATAGTTGTTGCCTTATAAATGTCTCAATGTAGACAAATAACTTAATTGAATATAAAACCATATTTTATCAAATGAAAGGTAAGACAGCATCATTAAATGAGAAAAGAAATGGTGTTCTGGATTTCGAAAATTGGTTCAGCTGTTACCTGGCTGGACTTAGGTATATTTTAGGATGCATGAGATTGAAGGTGAGGGTAAACCAACTCAAAAGCACTTTAAATGAATGTAGAGGGGATCCATTGTCTTTACTAAGAGAAGAGCATAATGGTTTAAATATAGTTTCATGTCCCAAAAGGCATAAAAATTCAAATGATGCTATATGTAATCCATTCCATCTCTTGTTTGTCTTCTTCTCATAAGCAGATGGTTTCTCCCCATGTCATTGAAAGATGGTTGGTCACCAGTAGTTCCAGGGAATTTCCCATTTCTGGTTAACATTCAGAATAAAGAGGGAATTTATTTTCCCCAATCTAAATAAAAATTCTAAGATTCGCTCTGATTAGACTGGCTTAAACCACATGCTGCCTTTGAACTATACCTGATATCCATGGGGAAGAGTCTAGGTGTAGGTGTAGATGTAAAACTCCATGCAGAAAACTGTACTGAGAATGGGGGATGGACATATCTCTAAAGGAAAACTCAGGAAAGCTAGCACTTTAAGAAGGGGATTGGATGTAAAATAGTAATATGCGCTCAAGTAGCAAGTTATGTATCTTCCCTATGTTTTAAGCTGTCTCATCTTTAAAATTGGAATAACATAACTCAAAGTGATTTTAAAGTATCCAGCACAGTGACTTAACTAGAGTAACACTCAGTTAGGATTACTTTTATCTCTTAGTCAAATGTATTTGAACAATTATAAGAATCTTACTAATTAATTTAGCAAACAAAATATTAAGAAATTGAATCTAGTAGGACAGTAACGAAGTAACACATGTAATAATAATCATGCATGACTATGCTTCTTATATATAAAAGTGTATACGTTGGATAGGTTAAGCGATATAGAAGTAATAAATTCTAAAATTTTAGTGAGATAATAACAATATAACTTTACTTTTTGCTAATATCAACCTGATGTAGGTCAAACAGTTCTCCACCTGACGGTAATTCAGAAACCCAAGCTATGTGTATCCTGTGGCTTTCAGTTCACCCTGACTTTATCCAGCCAGCAGTAGCAGACATGACAGGGAAGGAGGGCATAGAGAGAACATGGGATCAACCAGTATTGTCAGGACCATCATTGGAATGTCATGAATCACTGGAGTTTATGCCCGCGTTCTGTTTGCCAGAAACCAATAATATATGTCAACTTAATTGCAAAGGGGATTAGGAAATAGAGTCTTCCTTATGTCCAAGAAGAGGAAATGGTAAGGTGAGTATCTACCCTGTCTTTGTCGTAGCCCCCTGCACATTCTGGTCACCACATATCTCCTTTTGCATGGAGGAAACACTCACCTCTTCACAAGGATGGCAGCCCCAAATCCTATTCAGGCCCTGGAAGGTGTTGCTCATTGTTTTCTAGAAGGCTTGAATATAGGAGCCTTGGGTCTGGCAACGCATGGAATAAAAATAAAAGTTAACTGCTCTCCACTCCTATACATTTTAATATATAAAGGAGAGGCAGGGCTAAAATAACCAAAACAGACCTCCATTCTTAAACAGAAAGAATGGAAAAAATAGTGTAGCGATTGGCCTAGGGGAATTTTGCATGGCCTTTCTCCAGCTCTAAAAGAATGGGAGGCAGAGGAATAGATGCCAAAGGCTGCTTAAGTGCCAAACAGGCACTGTTTTTTAAGTTTCAGGCACGTAGTTTTCTGGAAATACAGTTCCAACAACCACATGGTAGGCTTCTGATATATTTAAATCTCTTTTGCTTTATGTAATGATATCTGCATCTAGAGATGGTTCCTAGAAATAATTTTTATGTCCAATTGATGTCTGTGCTTTCTTATCCTCATGATTCTTTCTCTCTCAAATATCTCAAAGTCATTGGGATTCAATAGAAAATGCAATCCTACATCTGGTTTGTTCTCTGAGTTACTGAGAAGTTTTTACTGGGTCTCCATCAGGCAAAGTCTTTTCAAATCCCATTCCTTATAATTGCAGTCTACAATTTCCAATCCTGAGAGACCCCACATTTACGGATTCTCTGTTCATTTTCAGCTATGTTTCCAAAGTAACTCATTCTTTCCTGGCCCTTTCCACTTCTGAAAAGGCTTCCCAAACATAGGCAATCAAAACTAAACCAAAACAATCTAGTTCATGCATGGAAATTAATATGCTGTTCTGCTAGCTTCATGGAAAGGGGCTAAAGTAGAACTTTCTAGACACAATCTTCTTTTTTTATGAGACAAGGTCAGTGCAGTGGCATGATCTAGGCTCACTGCAACCTTCACCTCCCGGGTTCAAGTGATGATTCTGCCTCAGCCTCCTGAGTAGCTGGGATTACAGGTGCCTGTCCCCACACCGGGCTAATTTTTGTATTTTTAGTACAGATGGGGTTTCACCATGTTGACCGGGCTGGTCTTGAACTCCTGACCTCAGGTGATCCACCCGTGTCAGCCTCCCAAAGTGGTGGGATTACAGGCGTGAGCCACTGCGCCTGGACCCTAGTCTCAATCTTCTTTCCTTAGAGCTGTAGCTGGCGTAGTAAGTGCTGATTTGGGGCAACACTCTTACAAGATTTGCCTCTGAATGCCATTGACATGTTTCCAGCATCTGATATTGATTTTCTTAGTGTCTGCTGCCCAATTGATGAGCAAAAGTTATTTCACGCTTTTCTTAAAGCAATACCACATTTTTTTGCGCCAATTTTCCTGTCAGCGTAGACAATCTAAGTCATAGATAAATTCTAAAGGCTCAGTGGCCTTAGCAGAGAAGTTTATTTCTCACTCACATGGAAGTCTGAGACAGGGCAGGATCCAAGAGTGATCCTAGAACCCAGGCTTCTTATATCTTATGTCTCTATCACATTGAGGCTTCAAGGTTTGCCTAGGGTTATCTACCTGGCGGAATGGGCAGACAGGCTTAGAGAAGGAGAGGAGGTAAAAAATTAGACAAGTCAGCCGGGTGCGGTGGCTCAAGCCTGTAATCCCAGCACTTTGGGGGGCCGAGGCGGGCAGATCACGAGGTCAGGAGATTGAGACCATCCTGGCTAACACGGTGAAACCCCGTCTCTACTAAGAAAAATACAAAAAACTAGCCAGGTGAGGTGGCGGGCGCCTGTAGTCCCAGCTACTCGGGAGGTTGAGGCAGGAGAATGGCGTGAACCTGGGAGGCGGAGCTTGCAGTGAGCGAGATCCGGCCACTGCACTCCAGCCTGGGCGACAGAGCAAGACTCCGTCTCAAAAACAAACAAACAAACAAACAAACAAACAAAAAAATTAGACAAATCTTTCTATTGTTAGAGCTGGAAGCAGTGTATATCACTTCTGTGCCCATCTCTTGGCCTGAATCCAGCCATATCATCCAATTGCTAAAGGAATTTAGTCTTTCTGAAGTGTTTCCATGAAGACAAAAGTTCATTGAGCATTTGGCTGTGTTTTCAACATCAAGGATGATTATTCTCAAGAAATCAGTTCAATTAATTCCATGTAATGATAATGGCCTAAGTATGATTTCTGAAACAAGCAAATTGTGTGTTCTGAGTGTGGGTGTATGTACATGAATGTAGACATTCATGCATTAGGTATATACGGAGGACATTGACATCTTCAGAATTTGCTGATCTTGCCACTGGCTTCCTCTGCAATGTTGTCATTCCGAGAAAAGAAGGCTCAATTCTAAAACGGACAAAGATGCCTTTCAAAGCTGTTCAACAGCCGCAGGCAAATGCCTTAAGCTGCTGCATTTCAGTCATCAAGGACCTTCCTTATGCTTTCTTATGTCTAAGATCCTCAAGCAGAACTTCCCCCAGTGAGGAAACACTATCGCCCCAGGAAAAGACAAGGAGATGCAAGGAAAGAAAGAAGGTTAGGGATGGATTCCAGTAATGTCTTCCATGTTCCTGGAGACCTTTCTGTCCTTTTTTCTATATACTCAAAAAGAATAGTCTAGGCTATACGATTCCTCTATTTTATTATACATATTTTTAATGACAGCGCTCTCCTTTTCATTTTTATTTTATTTATTTTTGGAGTTTACATTCATTTTCACACGTCACTTTGCATGACATGTATATATGGGAGTCATCATTGATTTGTCTTTTATTTTTAAATGTATGTTTCTTTTAAAACTAAAGTGTATTCAGTCAAATCAACTGGATCCTGAAAAAAGTAAAAACAAAAATAAAGTGTAAAAGAAAAGCATCTGTGGTTTAAAAAGTCATCAGTTAAGGAATGGTGAGAACACGCCTTCGATTTTATAGAATGAGGTGTTACCTGGTTCTAGAATAAAAAATAAAGCCAATTAAGATCTTTTTTTTTTTTTTTTTTTTTTTTTTTTTTTTTAATTTATTTATTATTATTAAACTTCAAGTTGTAGGGTACATGTGCACAATGTGCAGGTTTGCTACATATGTATACTTGTGCCATGTTGGTGTGCTGCACCCATCAACTCGTCATTTACATCAGGTATAACTCCCAAAGCAATCCCTCCCCCCTCCCCCCTCCCCATGATAGGCCCCGGTGTGTGATGTTCCCCTTCCCGAGTCCAAGTGATCTTATTGTTCAGTTCCCACCTACGAGTGAGAACATGCGGTGTTTGGTTTTCTGTTCTTGTGATAGTTTGCTAAGAATGATGGTTTCCAGCTGCATCCATGTCCCTACAAAGGACACAAACTCATCCTTTTTTATGGCTGCATAGTATTCCATGGTGTATATGTGCCACATTTTCTTAATCCAATCTGTCACTGATGGACATTTGGGTTGATTCCAAGTCTTTGCTATTGTGAATAGTGCTGCAATAAACATACGTGTGCATGTGTCCTTATAGCAGCATAATTTATAATCCTTTGGGTATATACCCAGTAATGGGATGGCTGGGTCATATGGTACATCTAGTTCTAGATCCTTGAGGAATCGCCATACTGTTTTCCATAATGGTTGAACTAGTTTACACTCCCACCAACAGTGTAAAAGTGTTCCTATTTCTCCACATCCTCTCCAGCACCTGTTGTTTCCTGACTTTTGAATGATCGCCATTCTAACTGGTGTGAGATGGTATCTCATTGTGGTTTTGATTTGCATTTCTCTGATGGCCAGTGATGATGAGCATTTTTTCATGTGTCTGTTGGCTGTATGAATGTCTTCTTTTGAGAAATGTCTGTTCATATCCTTTGCCCACTTTTGGATGGGGTTGTTTGTTTTTTTCTTGTAAATTTGTTTGAGTTCTTTGTAGGTTCTGGATATTAGCCCTTTGTCAGATGAGTAGATTGCAAAAATTTTCTCCCATTCTGTAGGTTGCCTGCTCACTCTGATGGTAGTTTCTTTTGCTGTGCAGAAGCTCTTTAGTTTGATGAGATCCCATTTGTCAATTTTGGCTTTTGTTGCCGTTGCTTTTGGTGTTTTAGACATGAAGTCTTTGCCCATGCCTATGTCCTGAATGGTACTACCTAGGTTTTCCTCTAGGATTTTTATGGTATTAGGTCTAACATTTAAGTCTCTAATCCATCTTGAATTAATTTTCGTATAAGGAGTAAGGAAAGGATCCAGTTTCAGCTTTCTACTTATGGCTAGCCAGTTTTCCCAGCACCATTTATTAAATAGGGAGTCCTTTCCCCATTTCTTGTTTCTCTCAGGTTTGTCAAAGATCAGATGGCTGTAGATATGTGGTATTATTTCTGAGGACTCTGTTCTGTTCCATTGGTCTATATCTCTGTTTTGGTACCAGTACCATGCTGTTTTGGTTACTGTAGCCTTGTAGTATAGTTTGAAGTCAGGTAGCGTGATGCCTCCAGCTTTGTTCTTTTGACTTAGGATTGTCTTGGAGATGCGGGCTCTTTTTTGGTTCCATATGAACTTTAAAGCAGTTTTTTCCAATTCTGTGAAGAAGCTCATTGGTAGCTTGATGGGGATGGCATTGAATCTATAAATTACCTTGGGCAGTATGGCCATTTTCACGATATTGATTCTTCCTATCCATGAGCATGGTATGTTCTTCCATTTGTTTGTGTCCTCTTTTATTTCACTGAGCAGTGGTTTGTAGTTCTCCTTGAAGAGGTCCTTTACATCCCTTGTAAGTTGGATTCCTAGGTATTTTATTCTCTTTGAAGCAATTGTGAATGGAAGTTCATTCCTGATTTGGCTCTCTGTTTGACTGTCACTGGTGTATAAGAATGCTTGTGATTTTTGCACATTAATTTTGTATCCTGAGACTTTGCTGAAGTTGCTGATCAGCTTAAGGAGATTTTGGGCTGAGACAATGGGGTTTTCTAAATATAAAATCATGTCGTCTGCAAACAGGGACAATTTGACTTCTTCTTTTCCTAACTGAATCCCCTTGATTTCTTTCTCTTGCCTGATTGCCCTAGCCAGAACTTCCAACACTATGTTGAATAGGAGTGGTGAGAGAGGGCATCCCTGTCTTGTGCCAGTTTTCAAAGGGAATTTTTCCAGTTTTTGCCCATTCAGTATGATATTGGCTGTGGGTTTGTCATAAATAGCTCTTATTATTTTGAGGTACGTTCCATCAATACCGAATTTATTGAGCGTTTTTAGCATGAAGGGCTGTTGAATTTTGTCAAAAGCCTTTTCTGCATCTATTGAGATAATGATGTGGTTCTTGTCTTTGGTTCTGTTTATATGCTGGATTATGTTTATTGATTTGCGAATGTTGAACCAGCCTTGCATCCCAGGGATGAAGCCCACTTGATCATGGTGGATAAGCTTTTTGATGTGCTGCTGAATCCGGTTTGCCAGTATTTTATTGAGGATTTTTGCATCGATGTTCATCAGGGATATTGGTCTAAAATTCTCTTTTTTGGTTGTGTCTCTGCCAGGCTTTGGTATCAGGATGATGTTGGCCTCATAAAATGAGTTAGGGAGGATTCCCTCTTTTTCTATTGATTGGAATAGTTTCAGAAGGAATGGTACCAGCTCCTCCTTGTACCTCTGGTAGAATTCAGCTGTGAATCCATCTGGTCCTGGACTTTTTTTGGTTGGTAGGCTATTAATTATTGCCTCAATTTCAGAGCCTACTATTGGTCTATTCAGGGATTCAACTTCTTCCTGGTTTAGTCTTGGAAGAGTGTAAGTGTCCAGGAAATTATCCATTTCTTCTAGATTTTCCAGTTTATTTGCGTAGAGGTGTTTATAGTATTCTCTGATGGTAGTTTGTATTTCTGTGGGGTCGGTGGTGATATCCCCTTTATCATTTTTAATTGCGTCGATTTGATTCTTCTCTCTTTTCTTCTTTATTAGTCTTGCTAGTGGTCTGTCAATTTTGTTGATCTTTTCAAAAAACCAACTCCTGGATTCATTGATTTTTTGGAGGGTTTTTTGTGTCTCTATCTCCTTCAGTTCTGCTCTGATCTTAGTTATTTCTTGCCTTCTGCTAGCTTTCGAATGTGTTTGCTCTTGCTTCTCTAGTTCTTTTAATTGCGATGTTAGAGTGTCAATTTTAGATCTTTCCTGCTTTCTCTTGTGGGCATTTAGTGCTATAAATTTCCCTCTACACACTGCTTTAAATGTGTCCCAGAGATTCTGGTATGTTGTATCTTTGTTCTCATTGGTTTCAAAGAACATCTTTATTTCTGCCTTCATTTCGTTATGTACCCAGTAGTCATTCAGGAGCAGGTTGTTCAGTTTCCATGTAGTTGAGCGGTTTTGATTGAGTTTCTTAGTCCTGAGTTCTAATTTGATTGCACTGTGGTCTGAGAGACAGTTTGTTATAATTTCTGTTCTTGTACATTTGCTGAGGAGTGCTTTACTTCCAATTACGTGGTCAATTTTGGAGTAAGTACGATGTGGTGCTGAGAAGAATGTATATTCTGTTGATTTGGGGTGGAGAGTTCTATAGATGTCTATTAGGTCTGCTTGCTGCAGAGATGAGTTCAATTCCTGGATATCCTTGTTAACTTTCTGTCTCGTTGATCTGTCTAATGTTGACAGTGGAGTGTTGAAGTCTCCCATTATTATTGTATGGGAGTCTAAGTCTCTTTGTAAGTCTCTAAGGACTTGCTTTATGAATCTGGGTGCTCCTGTATTGGGTGCATATATATTTAGGATAGTTAGCTCTTCCTGTTGAATTGATCCCTTTACCATTATGTAATGGCCTTCTTTGTCTCTTTTGATCTTTGATGGTTTAAAGTCTGTTTTATCAGAGACTAGTATTGCAACCCCCGCTTTTTTTTGTTCTCCATTTGCTTGGTAAATCTTCCTCCATCCCTTTATTTTGAGCCTATGTATGTCTCTGCGTGTGAGATGGGTCTCCTGAATACAGCAGACTGATGGATCTTGACTCTTTATCCAGTTTGCCAGTCTGTGTCTTTTAATTGGAGCATTTAGTCCATTTACATTTAAGGTTAAGATTGTTATGTGTGAACTTGATCCTGCCATTATGATATTAACTGGTTATTTTGCTCGTTAGTTGATGCAGTTTCTTCCTAGCCTTGATGGTCTTTACATTTTGGCATGTTTTTGCAATGGCTGGTACCGGTTGTTCCTTTCCATGTTTAGTGCTTCCTTCAGGGTCTCTTGTAAGGCAGGCCTAGTGGTGACAAAATCTCTAAGCATTTGCTTATCTGTAAAGGATTTTATTTCTCCTTCACTTATGAAACTTAGTTTGGCTGGATATAAAATTCTGGGTTTAAAATTCTTTTCTTTAAGAATGTTGAATATTGGCCCCCACTCTCTTCTGGCTTGAAGAGTTTCTGCCGAGAGATCTGCTGTTAGTCTGATGGGCTTCCCTTTGTGGGTAACCCGACCTTTCTCTCTGGCAATTAAGATCTTAAAAAAAAAAGATATGGAGATTAAGTACCTCTGTCACTTGGCTATTAGTCATAGAGATTCCCATGTTTAGCAAAAATTGGAATTTTTCCATTAATTATTAGTTACATTTAACCAAAATAATTATCTCCTTTGTATGTGTAGCAGTTGAAATTTCTGTTTTAGGCCCTTTCTTTTTTTTTTTTAATTTTAGCCTCTTTCTAGAAAACCAGCAGAACACCATCTTAATTTTCATGAATCCAATTGCCACTACTTTGCCAAATAGATCAAACACATTTACATTTTCATTTAAAAAATAATCACATGTGTTTTTAAGAGTACTAGTGTGGGTGGCTCTATCACCTTTATTTCCTTTTCTGCAACCCAAAGCTTCCACTACTGTGAATCACCACCTTGGTGCCCTTTCATCTCATGACAGTTGGATAGGTCACCTTATATCAGTTCTTACTTGATCTAATGGTTGATCTAATCTCACCGTCTCTGGCAGCTTATTTTTTTTTTCTTTTCATTCATAAACTGGGGTAAGTAACAGTATAACACATGTCGTATAAGAATTGTTCAGTAGCATTAACTGTCTTTATTTAAAACACATGTTTTCCTTCTTGTCCAATGCAACATAATAACAAGTTTAATACAATAGTTACTTGAAAGAATTGGCTAGAGATTTATTTGTAAAGTGTTTACAACCCGCCAGCCACTGTCCCTGGAGCCATGGAGAGACATGACACAGTTCCAGTCTTTGTAAATCTCAGAAGTCTAGTGGAGAAGATAGATAAGCAATATGTTATAGATAGATACATAATATGTTAATTAATGATGGAGAGGCAGAACAAAATATAACAATTCACTTTTTTTTAAATGAGTAGGAATGAAAAAACTTCAAAGATGAAGAAACAGTTGCATGAGGAGTTGATGGATGTGTACTAGGTCGGGGAGGAAGGGGTATCATAGGCAGAGAGAACAACTTGTACGAGTGACTGTAAGATAAGTCATGCAATACAGCACTGCACATAGGCTATGTATGTGTACCTGAGAGTAGCAGGAAAAGAAGCCCCTCATGCCATGTAAGATGCCAAAGGGGTAAATTTGAAAGACTTTAAGTATAAGAGTGATAACAGATTTGCTGATATATACTGATAGGCTTTTGGGGAGAACGCTCCCTTATCTTTTTATTTAGGTGAGTAGAGAAAATGGGGAACAACAAAATAAGAAAGCTAAACTCCATTCCTCAGAAACAGGTTTTCAGAATGAAACGTGTATTGACAGATTTATTTCTGTAATCAACATTGTTGAGAACACATTGTGTTTACTTAATACAGTGAAAAACAGGCATTGTTCCTATACTTGAATACTTACTGTCACAGTCATTTCAATTTTACTATACACTGTCTTGTGATATGTTGCTCCTTCTGCAAAATTTTTAAATTAAAATATAATATAGTGTGTGTACATACATAAATTATATATGCATATAATTTGCATGTAAATAATGTTTTATGTATTTGCTTATATAAATATATTTAAATCTATTTATCTAACTATATATTAAGCCCCTGAAAATGATGATTATGAATAACTTTTTTTAATGCCACACTGTAAATACTCCACAAAAATTGTTCAACATATAAATGTATGAGTTGAAAGTAATTATTTAGCAGAAAAAGCTCCTCTCTCTCCCAGCCCTACCAGGCTTTATTCCTGTGTTCTTGGCAAAGATTTCTTGTATTATATTTTATACTTTCCATTATGATCATCCCACCTGATACTAATTCTCATCATGTTGGTCTCGGGGAAAATTAATAAACAGCAATAATAATGCCACCTTTTATCAAGTGCCAACAAGGTGTTAAATTTGGTTCTTTACTGCTATTTCACATAACAGTCTTATCAGGAATCATTGTTATACTTTTATGGGTGACATCTTAAATCCAGAGAAGTATGCAAATTACTCAAGAACACACAGCTAATGAGTTAAAGGAACTAGGACTTGAATCAACAGTTCTCTGTCTTAAAAGCTTAATTAGTATTACTTTAGACTTTACAAAGCACTTATGATTTCATTTTGGCCCCACAACTTTCCAGCGTGGTAAATATTCACCTGATTTTCACCTGATAAAAGAACTGAGACTCAGAGAGGTGAATATTCACCTGAACTGAGACTCAGTGTGGTGAATATTCACCTGATTTTCACCTGATACAAGAACTGAGACTCGAAGAGGTAACGTGAATCTCCCATGAGTTATAGTTGAAATATGGTATAGTTTGCATTCTATTCCAGGTTTTCTTTTCTTTTCTTTTCTTTTGAGATGACGTCTCTCTCTGTCGCCCAGGCTGGAGTGCAGTGGCGCGATCTCGGCTCACTGCAACCTCTACCTCCTGGGTTCAAGCGATTCTCCTGCCTCAGCCTCCAGAGTAGCTGGGACTACAGGCACCCGCCACCATGCCCACCTAATTTTTGTATCTTTAATAGAGATGGGGTTTCACCATGTTGACCAGGATGGTCTCGATCTCTTGACCTCGTGATCTGCCCACCTCGGCCTCCCAAAGTGCTGGGATTACAGGCGTGAGCCACAACGCCTGGCCCAGGTTTTCTTTTTAACTAAAGTATGGTTGTACCACAAAGTTGAATTGGATGGGCTTTTTCACTACAGGGATGTTTTGGCAGCTCTCAGTTTGATTTTGAGTAAATCAACTAGTGCATGCAGATTTAAGAAAAATAAAACAAAACAAAACAAAACATAAGTTCTTCCCATCACAAAATTAAATATTTTTAATAAACACCTTTTTTTGTTTTTAATAAACTCTTATTTCTCATTTAAACATCTATCCATCATGGCTAACCACACAGCCCCTTAATGAGAAGCAAATTAAGTTGTTTCAAAACACATTCAGTAAGCTGTGTTTTTCCATGGACCAGTGGCAGAGGGAAGAGAAAGTGATTGTGTCAGGCTGTTGGCTGAGTAGAGCTAATGACATTTGATCCTGTGAAATGGATATTAATGATTCTACAGTGTCTAACTTGCTTTGCTCTTGATAGATTTTTCCCTTTCTGAATTAATGTCTGTCCTCTCTTGATTAATTTAGAGTTATTGTACTGCAAGTCACTTAATTACGTATTCTTTCTAAAGTCAAAAATTATTCACTGTGATGAAGGCAGTCATTTTGATTTCTCATAAAAAGAGTTCCCAAGTGTCTCAAGTGTAGATCTTGCAAGGTTAGTGGGAAAAGTTCTACTTTATCCAGGAAGGACACCAAAGCTAGAGAGGCCTCCTCATAAATCTCATTTAGGATGTTTCCCTATAACTCGCCAGGCAGAGCTATTTGAGTTGCACATGGTGATATCTGAAAAACCAGAGACTTCACCTAGCTAAAGTATAAAACATAAAAAGAGTATCCTGTAAATTATTTGCTCCAGGACACAACAATATAGGTGAATGAGTTTCAAAATATGTTGAAGTTGTTCCTGGGAGAGAAAATATTGTATTTTTTATCTCCCAGGTATAGTAAAGAGAAAGCTTATTTAAAGTTAGAAAGCCTAGATTTTCTAATATTAATTGCATTTGTAATCTAATCTCTTCTATGTGTAAAATAGGCCTTATAATGTCTACCCTCCAGATTTAGAGTTGTTGCAAGAATCATATAATCTTTGAAAGAGCATGCTAGTTAGATGTGCAGTATGATTGTCACTATTTTTCTGGACAGAAATTTTTAAGAGATAATCTGTGAGTAGCCTTTGGTTTCTTCCAAAAATCAGTTTAGTTAGAGCAATTTAGGAGTTCATGGTCCTCCCTAGCTCTTTCATTCCACTGGTTGTGCATATTATCGGACAGTAAACAAATGGTGCATCCTTTCAGGTCTTAAGCTCATTGTTTATTAAGTAGACAGTATATTTTGCTTTACAACTCATGTTTTCTTGAAAGCACATGTTATAGGATTTTAAAAAATAAATGAAGATATTCCAGGTACCTGGGAAAGAAGTGCTGCCCAATGAATTAGGGCTTCAAATTTGTGGTCGACCCAACTTATAATCATATCTCAGTTCCTCTATTATTACATGCCCAAGGACACATAAAAATAGATAAATCACCTCAACTTGCTTGGACAAATCACCTCAACTTGCTAAGTTTCAGTTCCCTAATCTGTAAAATATGTCTAGTAATGGCATCTAACTTACAGTATTGTTAGGAAGATTTAATAAAACAATAAATGTAAAAAACCTAGCATAACACCTGCCTAATACTTTGCTCCATGAATGATAGTTCTGTCTTCATATACTCCCAGCCAAGTTATTTTTGTAGGGAATGACTTTTCAGATAATTTTAGTAAATGTAACCATCAGACATGTTTAAAGGCCAATTTAGCCTCAGTGCCCATCAACACTGATAAAAGCATAGCTGAAGGCATTGGTCTTGCAATTTTGACTGCATGCAAAATGGTCTCCCACTTTTCCATTTGTCATTCAATCCTCATATCGGATCATCACTATCTATATCCTATCGGGAAAATAAAATTGTGTTTGTTTTCCTTGGCTGCCTGAGTATTTCTGGCATTGTGTCTGGTGCTTTGCATATTTTATCTCATTTTATTTCTATAACCACCCTACAAAGTAAATACTCAAAATTTTTAAATGGAAGAAGTGAAGGTTAGAGAAATTAATTGTCTAAGGTCACACAGCTGGTAGGTGGCAGAGTAAGCATTTAAACCTGGGACTTTTGACTCAAATATTGCACAATTCAACCTTGGGTTCCACATCTGGAAACAGACAATTTCTTAAAAATATGGGTTATTGAGAGATAACTGTCTTTGGAAGGATGTTTGCCCAAATGGTAACTGTGATTACATTTGGGAGGTAGGATTTCAAACAAAATTTGATTTCTTCCTTGTATTGTTTGATAATTTTGTTTTTACTTTTATTTTCCATTGAGCATGCATCACTTTTATAAATTAACAGTTTTTAACTGACTAGCTCACAATGAAACTTCACCTAATTTCAGGTGATCTACAGAAATAGAAAAGCTATTTACTTAATGGAGGCTGGTTTTCAGCTTTACTGACTATCAAGCTGCACACATAACTATTGTTCATGCAAATAAAGTTCTATTTTTAGAAAGTATGACTTATCATAAAGTAATGTGACTTGTCTGTCCCAACAGTCTGAAAATAAGAATGAAGGGACAATAGAAAGCCACAAAGCAAGCACTTTTTTTGTCTTCAAACTTTGAAAGCTCTTTTGGCTGACATTAACAATAGTTTCATTATGTTCTTTAAGTTGACAATGGTTGCTTTGTAATTAATTTATACACCCAAGGATCTCCAGGCAAAGAATTGTTGGCTCTGTAAAAACAGATGGCTAAAATCTGTGTCTCTTTTTAAATTTCTGACAGGAAAGGCTTTCTAGGACGCATCTCCAATTCCCTCCTTCCAAGAAACTGCCCATTTCCAAATTTAGCCTACTGGGAAACAATAAAAAGATAATGGAATTTAAAGTCAGAAGATTAGAGTATAAGTAAGTCTGGGCTTTGTCACCAGTTCGTTATAACTTTGGTCATATGTTATAATCTCTCTGAATACCAAACACTTAATCATTCATTTATTCATTTAACAAATATTTATTGCATTTATATTATGGGTCAATTATTTTTCTATGTATTGGGAATACAATGGTGATTTAAAAAATAACAATACATTTCATGTTCTCTTGCAGCTCCGTTCTAGTGGGATAGGCAAGGCTTAGTCAAATCGCCAAATGAGAAACACATATGTATGAAGTAATAAGTCCTCTTAAAAGAGAATTCCTGTAATGGTATTTGCGGGAGGGGAGTAGTTTGGGAAGGAGTTCCCTGAGAAAGTGATGCTTAGCTGAGAATGGGAGAAAAACAAAATCAAGTAGAGGTAGTTGGTGGAATGATAGAGAAGAATATTAAGATATTACCCACAGAAATAAAAGGATGTGCAAGTTCCCTGTAGGAGCAGAGAGCATGGCTCATTTAAAAAACTGAGTTTAGCTGAGAGCTGAGAACAGGTAGGAGAGTGGCACAGGTAAGGAGGTGAAGAAGAGACAGTGGTACTCCTTAAATATTCATTTACTCACATACAAACCCCTCACCCCTTTCAGGCAAGGAAGCTCTGAGAATATCACCTTTGGCTGAGGCAATTAAAGGGCATGCACAATTAATTATCTAGTACCTCTTTTTCTCTTCTGGGGTCGATGAGGATACCTCGTATTGATATGGCAAAGTTTCCAAAATTAGCTGATCCAGATGTAGGTCGCTATTCGAAGAACAATTATTCAGAGGAGTTGAATGGATGTGTGGCATTGTGTAACAAATAAATTAATTAATAAAATGCTATGTTAGGACACTGGAATTTGGGGTTTGCTTATTATTGTAGCATAGCATAGCCTAACCCAACTATTAGAGATGGTGTCAGAATACACAGCCTTATGGGCCAAATTAATAATTTGGATCATTTTGTAAGCATTGAACTATCTTTCAAAAAGAAGAGATTTTCAGATATTTTTCTTTGGGGGAAGAATCCTATGCTAAATATATGAATGATTGATGAGGTTAAGAGAGTTTTGATAACTATACATTATTCATCATAGCTGTATTTACCATTCTCCCAGGAACATTGAAGAGACCAAGTATGAAAAATTAAGTCTGGCAATTTCCAAAATGCAAACCATCACACAAATATTCTGGCTTTCTGATATGACTATATTGCCCTAATTGCTATTTTCCCTTTGTCCTAGAAGCCAGTATCTTTATATATCTGCTGTTCTCTGTGCAGTTGTAATCCATATACCAAAAAGTAATTCTGTGAAATTGGTTAGGCTGTTCTGCCCTGCAGTCAATAGCAATTTTGTATCCATGGAATTGAGAGTGGAACACTGCTTAGTAGGAAAGTCTTCCAATGTTTCAGAATAAAGTTTTCAATCTGTATGTTTGTTGAGATGCCAATATATTTACCTTAACTGTAATCAAAAATAAGATGTTCTTATTTATTTGCCTTTTGCTAATCATTGGAAGTTTGAATTGAAAAACAAAATTGAGACCAGACTGGGAAACATAGTAAAATATGAGAAAAAGAACTTATTATATGTAATCTATTGTTTTGAATAAATTTCTACAGAGAAAAAAATGGAGCATTTTGATTCTGTGCTCTGGGAAGTTAACACAAACAGTAGGACATTTATGCAACAATATACAAAAATATACTTTGTTTTAGGTGCTCTGGGGGAATATACTGAACAAAAACAGTCTCAGCTTCTATCCTCCCTCCCTCCATTTACATTATAGTGAAGAGAACACACAGTTCTCCTTATTGCATTTGATCAAATTTGCTTCTACCAAAGAGAGAAAGGTAACCTATCTTATTACTGTGTATTGAGCAGCTAGTAGATGGCAGAGTTTGTTACTAGATTATTTTCATGCATTAAATAATTTAATTTTTAATACTTCCAATTTATTTTTTATAATAATAATAGGGACAGGAGGCAGAGAACTTCTAGGCAGAAAAAGGTGGGTCCCTGGCAAAGCCCCACCCTCAAGCCAAAAAGCCTGAGACTGTGGCCCAAAGTGAGAACTTCCATCCCTGTTTTCCTGCTTAAATGTTGCCTTTTCCAGATGCACACATGACCCTGCCCTGGCCCCCATCCTGTGCCTATAAAAACCCCAGACTCAGCCAGCAGAGAGAAGAAGCAGCTGGATATCACAGACTACAGCTGGATGTCAGAGAGAAGCAGCTTGACTTCAGAAGGACAGCTTGATGACATAACTCTGGAGAAGAATCTGGCTGGAGATGGCTGAACTTCAGGAGACTATCACCTTCCCGCCTATCCCTTTTTCAGCTTCCCTTCCCACTGAGAGCCATTTTCATCAGCAATAACATCCCCTGCATGCACCATTCTTCAATTCGTTTGCACAACTCATTTCTCTTGGATGCCTGACAAGAGCTCAGGAGCCATGACTGTGGATACAAAAGGCTGACACACTGACACTTTGCCTTTACTAGTAGAATGCAATCACCTCGTGTGAAAGGCAGAGGGCCCATTGATCTGTCAACACTTAAGCCATCCACGGACAGCAGAGCTAAAGAAGCACCGTAACACTCCCCACTGGGGCTTCAGGGATTATGGGCACCCTCCCTAGACACTGCCACGGGGCCTGCACAGAGTTTGCTCCTGCCAGCTCCCAGAAGCACTCCCCCAGCTCCTATACCCATTCACCTGTGTGCTGCCTCCTGTGAGGGGTGGAACACAGTGGGTCTGAGTGAGTGGAGTTCACCTCTGCTGACACTGGAGTGGCTGGCTGGTTCCAGCACTCCTGCACTCCAGTTCCCACCTTGTTTCTTCTCATGCTCCCTCCCATGAGGTGTTGAGAGCTACAGGCTGAGTAAATGAGGCACCCTTATTGCTAATCCCATGAAGGGGTCAGGTAAATATCTTTCTTCAATAATACATCTAGTTCCCTATGTGCTAGACATTGTGCTAAGAGTTTTATATACAATATTTCAGTAATGTACATAAAAAGGGTTATTTACCACATTCTACAGAAGATGAAATTAAGAATCAGAGAGGTGCATTGATGTCCCCAAGATAATATTTCACATGGTATGTGATATGAATCCCATTCCCATGCTATTTCTCCTGTTACTATGTGTAGCATACTTCTAGGATTATCTCTTCCAAAATAAAATGACTAAATAATATGGCATAGATGTATGCCTAAAAATACATTCAGCAGGACCCTAATGGCACAATGTTATTGGTGCTTTGGAAAATACATTTTTCTCAGACAAATAAGTTTAGGTGCAAGGTAGAAAGTCACAAATATCTCTTTACCACTACACTTCCCAGAGCCTATCATATGTTGACCTGTTATGCAGATTTCTAAGACCAGACATTGTATGCAGCATCTTCTAAAGTTATTTGATTACAGAGGCATTCATTCATGGGGCAGAGGGAGGGGAAAGGAAGAGGAGTTGGTCAACAGGAAGCAGGTGGTTGGTTAGGCAGTTACGATGAGTGAGGGATCTGGAATCTCATTGTCCAAATGCAGTGGTCTGCTGAGTTTCAGCTCCTTGAGACTATCTGGGAGGCCTGATGGTTCGTTTCCTGAGAGAGTAACTCAGTTAAGACAAATGTGATTTTCTCAAGTTTTAAGACTGAGAGGATTAACTTCTATGTTTATTCAAAGACACCCTAACCATCAGCTCTATTGGGCTATTAGGTCAGTTTCAATTTAAGTTGGGGAGGGGAGCTCTTTTGTTATGTCCTCCTCAGCCCGTGATAGTAATAGTGTGGCATCTTCCATAGGTAGATGGGTGCTTTGAAAACATCTACAACTTAACTCTCTTTACATCTGTTAGGAGTCAGAATTGCAGCAATAGAAAAAAATAGCAGAATTGCTGCTTGTCTCTGACATCCAGCTGTAGTCTGTGATATCCAGCTGCTTCTTCTCTCTGCTGGCTGAGTCTGGGGTTTTTATAGGCACAGGATGGGGGCCAGGGCAGGGTCATGTGTGCATCTGGAAAAGGCAACATTTAAGCAGGAAAACAGGGATGAAAGTTCTCACTTTGGGCCACAGTCTCAGGCTTTTTGGCTTGAGGGTGGGGCTTTGCCAGGGACCCACCTTTTTCTGCCTAGAAGTTCTCTGCCTCCTGTCCCTATTATTATTATAAAAAATAAATTGGAAGTATTAAAAATTAAATTATTTAATGCATGAAAATAATCTAGTAACAAACTCTCTGCCATCTACTAGCTGCTCAATACACAGTAATAAGATAGGTTACCTTTCTCTCTTTGGTAGAAGCAAATTTGATCAAATGCAATAAGGAGAACTGTGTGTTCTCTTCACTATAGGAAGAGAGGGAGGGAGGAGGGATAGAAGCTGAGACTGTTTTTGTTCAGTATATTCCCTCAGAGCACCTAAAACAAAGTATATTTACCAAATTTGAATAGACACCAGATGCACTGAAAGGATATTGGAGAGCTTAGACACTACTAAAAAGATGGGAGAATAAGGTTTGGGACTATGTGTATGCCAATGCAGAACTGGTCAGGGAACCCTGTGCCATTGTGACCATGAGGTTGTGGTTGCTGGTGCTTGTCACACTAGCATTGTGTCTCTTGGCATTGCCAGTAGCACAGCTGTCACCAAGATTTAGAAATTTAGTCCTCCTACATTTACCACTAGAAAGACAAAATTCCTCCTGGTTCCTAGGACTCTAAGGTCAGTTCACCCAAAACAGAAACTTTGGCTTCTGTGCCTAGTTTATAGCTACAAAGGAAGCTTCAGAACATAAGTATCTGCTATTTCTGTCTTTCATAAGTTAGGAGGCAGTTTTTGCTTCATAAGGGACATTGTTCAGAAATGGATAGATAAAAGGATGCTGAAGAATTTCTCATTCTTTTTACAATTTTTCAATTTAAAACATGCACTTTTGTTTTCTCATTGAAACATACTTGACTTTGCAAATTTGTATGACCATTTTTTTGAGGAGATAAGATTAGGATCTGAAACATGACATGTGATGAATAAACATTTGGTACATAGTATCCATAAAGTTCCAATACATAGCCAGGGCCATATTATAAGTATCAGAGTTGGAATACAAATACAAATCTCTTCATTTCTACTCTGGATTTTTTATTTCCTCATAGAAACATAATTATACTGGTTGTTTACATTAGTACATTTTTATACTACTTAGAGAAAAATTAAAGATGCAAATGCATTCTAGACATGTGGGAAAATACTAGCATTCTCAGTTAGATGTGAACTTATTAAGCAGCATGATTTTCTTGCAATTTTTGTTACTAGCCCAAAATTGACAGAAAAGAATAAATCATTTGCTAAATCACCAGGTTGGCATGGTTTAATTCATTGGATACAGAGGGTAGGAAGCAAAGAAAACCCTTGGATTCCATGATGATTAACACAGAATATAATACGTTTGACACTGTGTGCAAAGCATTATCTTTTAGATATAAAGGGTGATCCCACAAGGAAAGTTAAGGCTCAGAAGGGTCAGACTGACATGAGCTACCTGAAAAATAAACATAAATTTGTTTCCCAGAATGTTTTCTCCATCTTAGAGTTTTAAAAGATTCAAAAGTTATTTCCAGCATCCATGAAGGAAGGTAATACGTAAATAAGAAATTTAAAATAAAAAGGGTTGTATTCTAAAATCATTTAATCAAGGGACAGAGTCAAGGCTTTAATTTTAAATGATGCAAAAAAAAAAAAAAAAAGAAATAACCATGAAAGAGATATAATGCAGGAGATAAGGAATTATGTCAGTGATCTGATGACAGACAGCATCAGAAATTCTTAGCCCACATTTAGTAAATAAAAACCACAGCAAGCTCTGTTTGGGAGCGCAAAGCTCACTTAAGCTTGGGAACATTCCCACTCATGTTCTTTCTAGTAATTCACCAATTCCTCTACTGAAGCCCTCTCCGTGGCCCCCATGCTGGAATGTCTGAATCACATCTGAGCACCCGATAACTGTCTGGAGAGAAAAAAATGACTATTATTAAATTTGGTCTGGATTAATGGTGTGGGTGAGTTTGTATCACTTCACTTGCTCTCCATTTTCTATCTTCTTTGGTCTAACTCTGCATATTGTGTTTTATTTTCCCTGATAATAAAAATTGAATTTTATGTGCCCTTTGTGTAGTAGGAGCTGGGTTTTATGTGCATCATTTTGTTTAATCCATGGGACAACAATGTGGGTAAGTAATTATTATCTTCATTAAACAGATAAGAAAACAAAACTAGTGAATGTAAGTGGTATAATCCAGGTCACACAGCTAACAAACTCACAAAACAGGATTTGAATCAGCCAGCTCTGGCTAACTCAAAACATCAACCAATTGTTCCACTCTAATAATAATAGCTATTTATTGAGTGAGCTCTAGCTAGCTAGCTATTGTAGCTATTGTAGGTTGAGAAATAAAGAAGGCAAGAGAATAACATGTACAATATGCTGTTTTCTTGTCTGCAGAGCCTCCCCACTTTCATTGCTGAATAATTCCTATTTATACTTAATGACTTAATGCAGATATCAGTACCTCTATTTTCACTCGATGGTTCTCTTCTCTGTACTTACATTTACTATAGCATTTGTCAAAATTAATTGTTATTCACTAGGTATTAACTTATAAACTCAAACTATCAGCTTCTTGGGAACTATGACCGTATCTTATCTCCTTAGCAAGAGGCAAACCGCACGGCCTCTTGAGCAAAGAATAATAACTGGTCACAGTCTTGGTTGTCTCTTACACAGGGATTCTAATATTGGGCTCCTTCATTTGGGGTTGCAGTTACATACTCTAGTCATTTCACCAGGTCAAAAGTGGCAGCTTATGGCTTGAAAGTAACACTACCCTGCTGTAGTTATTTTTATTGAATGTTGAATGTTTATGTGGGTCCTAATATTCTTTATCATTCTGTATTCAACATTTATAATACCTTGCTGGCCTCGGTGAGTATTTGAGTCTGCTACTTCTGCTCTAGATAGTCTTCCATTAGCCTAACTATGAATTTGTATATTGCCCAAGCAATGGGTTAACTCATTTGGTTTAAATAAAATTTGGATTCAATCCCAGAATCATTCCCTTATTTTTGACTGATTCATGCTCTTATATTTATGTTCCTAAACTATCAGTATTATAAATGCAGGAACTTTATCAATATAATTTCATTCTCAATAGTGAACAATAGTAATATATATATAAAAAAGTAAACAAAACTGAACTGAATGTGCTGTATTGAAAATGATCTCCCTCTTTAGGACTGCCATCATTTTATTAGAGATTTACTGTGTCTTAAGTAAGTATATCTGAGATTAAGTTACCAAGTCATATTACTTCAAATGATTGACATTCCTTAGAAATGAACACATTGTTTATAATTCAATGGTTCCCCATTCTCTTGGAAGATAGAGTATCTCAAACCCTTCCGTATTGGAGATAATGTTTTATATACTCCTGGTAAGACTCTGCTTTTTCAAAGGTAAACTGTTTATGTGTTAACATAAGTATGATAAGATTGCTCACTGCTGATTCGGTCAAGTTGAAACACAATGATGCTGTGCTGGTGGTTGACCTCAATGATTATTTATGATTGTCAGTGTGGTTTGTGAGCCATCCTTGTTTCCTGAAATTCAAGCTCTCATCGATAGTTAGGCCCATTTCAAGTTTTACTTAAATTTTTTCTTTAGTCATAATTCCAGTAACTTTTTTTAAGAGCTAAGTTTTAATACCAGTTCATGTCCTGAGCTGGTGGAAAAATATGCTTGTCTTAACAGACTGCTGTAAATCTGAGAAAACTATTAGGGTTTAACCAAGAGTGGTGTCCTTTCCTCTAAAATTGAAATTTTTATTACATTTTGTCAAGAACGAAGGCATATTAGATGTGGTGATACAATGTGTTAATTTTGAAGTTGTTTTTATATATATATAGATAAACTATATATTAACTATATATAAACTATGTATATATTAACTATATATATATAATTGTTGTTAGAGTTATATGTTTGAATGTGACATTTAAAATCTTTAAAGAAAATTGACAAAAGAAGCAAGTTTCTTCTGGCTTGATTGTGAATTACCATTTCTATCTAGTGATAATATTCAGGTTTAAAATTAAACCATTTTCAAATTAAACCAATGTGTTCTTTAGCCCAATACTTAGGATTCTTGTGTTTTTGTTCAATTTCTCCAAGGTATGCCTTCTTTATGTAATGCTTTGGAGTTTGGAGCATGACCAAAAGAATCATTATGATTCATGTCATGTAACTACTTAAAAATAATAACTTTTTTCCTCTGTCTCCTAGAAAGAGGGCAGGCAGCTAAAAATGTACTACTTCTATGAAAGGCTCATGTGTAATGTAATAACATGGAGTCTGACTCTTCACTTATAGCTAAGCTTGGAAAGATATTAGATCCTTCGGAAATTTACATGAGAAAAAATTCTTTTGGGGCTACGTTTGTTGGGGAAGAGAGAGATTGAAGACGTGAGGAACTTCCCAGTGTTTCTTACTGGTACTTAGTCATTCTGATTGACTGGTTTACAAGTGGACTGGAAGCAGGTAAAAATAAAACATTAAACAAGTATTAATGTAATAAGGTTTAAATACCAGTTAGGAAAATAAAAGCTGTTTGAGTAGAGCATTAGCTTTTAAGCATTTGCCTACGCATAATCAAATAGGATCATGATGATAAAAAGACATTTTAAAATTAACTTTAGAGAATTATGGAATCATTTCAGGATACTAAAATGGGCTTCATCACATACATATTATATATCTACTCAATATAAACCACCATGCTGACTAGTACATATAATTGGCACTATCACCAAAAGTGCCCTTTCTGACATAATTTATAGTAGTTTACCTAGACATACATTTCGTCTATTTTACATATTTCATAAAAATATTGGTTTTGTTTATTTTATAGTTACAGAGTAATATATGAGCCTTGCAGCACAAATTGTTGGTAGTGATAGCATAGTACCTGTTTTTTATAAGCATGCATCATATTTTATTTATGCGATCCCCTGTTGTTTAACATTTGTCTCACCAGTAGCCTTTCATCATGGTTAGAGTAAACAATGATGTGGTGGGCATTCACTAAAAGTAAAAGTGTTGTGTTGAAAGGCAAACACATTACTGAAGGTTTTTTTTGTTTGTTTATTTTTTCATTTTTTAATACAGTGGCTACGTATATTCCAACACAGAGTCTGCCAAACTTAAGTTTAATCTATCTAGAATTAATTTTGGTATTTGTTTTAAAACAAGGATTTTTTAAAACTTCTTTTTTTCTTTAGTAAGAAAATTAACCTAGGAACAGTAGGAAGTTCTTCTTTCCTTTGGTGATCTGAAATGTCACCTTTAGCCTAATTTAAATCCTGTACTTACTTGAATTTAAATTTGAATCAACCTGTCTGTTGTTGTTCTGATACCACATTATTTTAATTATTGTGGTTTCAAGCTTAGTTAATATTGAATAAATTAATTCACACACTAAAATAACATTTTAATTTTTTTGGTTCCAGATCCTTATCCAGACGGTGCAGAAGGTCAGAGAGAGATATCCTTGGGCCAAGCTTAATTTACAGCTGCTGTAACACCTACCAAATATAGCTATGTCACATCTTGAAATAATTTCACCTGGTATATTCTAAAAGCATGTCGTTTGTTTTTTATAACACACAGAAATTTTAAGCCTTGGTAGAAAGCTTTCTTTAGTCTATTCCATGTAGAGAACAAAAGTGGGAAGAGTAAAACCTTACGCAAGTTTTCATCTGGTGTCTCTTAATGTTATTTGAAACCTAAAGGTGATGTGACATGGTGGATAAGTGAAGCAGCATTTGAGTTTCAACTTAACTGAATCCTAGTGTGTGTGGCTTTGGTTAATCTTCTTAACTTCTGTGGGCCTCATTTCCCAGTAATGTGGAAGTATGAATAGGTTCTTATAGCATAGAGTATTTCCAAGTAAGCACTCAAAGAAGGTAGTTATTATTGTTGTTATTATTTTTATGTGCCTTTAAATTCCCAAGTCATCATAGACAAGGGAAATGTAGGTTATAGGGCAACAATTATTCTTCTAAACATGAAAGATGGGTTTGATGCTGATAGAATCCTAATAGCAATAACAGAAAGAAGATAGGGAAAAGGGTTGTTTTTCAATTTGGACATTTATTTTCTGCTTTAAGAAAATCCATTATATTAATCACTTCACAAGGATGCAATTTTAAAGTATTTAAGTGTGTGTCTTTGTCGTGTGTTACAACAAAAAAGGAAATATGTAGTGGCTTGGCGGGGAGAAAAAAAGAACAAAGGGGTTAAGTGTGTTGAGTCTGTATCTGAAGTTTAAAAAACAAAGGACAGGTATTTCTGATATATTTAAGATATGTCATAGTTTGACATAAACTTTTACATTCAGAATCCTTGATGCAACTTTTCCAAGAGTGCAGGTGTTATGTTTAAAATAAAAAAAGAAAAGATGGGAAGGGAAAACAAGAAAAAGGAAAGAACAAAAAGAGGAATGCTTGCATATTTATTTGCCTGAGTGAATCAGGTTGGCCAGGGTTTCAATCAGGTCTCAGCTCCTGGTCTAGGCTGCCATATTTATAGGAGCTGGGACTTGGCCTCTCTGCCCTACTTTGTCAACGAGTCTTCAAATCACAGTCCCCTGAGCCTTGGAACAGCAGAGAAAGCAGCTGAGCTGCATGCTCTGCTTGTGGTGTGAAAAAATAAACCCTTGACCGAAGGCACTGGCTGCAAATTCACAACTAGTCCCGCCCCTAGCTCTGCGGAGCTGCTGTCAGCTTTGATTAGCTTTTCTGACTGCGAGATTCTCCCGCTCCGTAAACTGTTAAACTGTTCCGTCCCCTCGGCCCTCCTTGCTACTGCTACAGTTGGCTCCCTTTATTCTTTGATGAGCTGTCACAGCTGGCTGATCAGACTGCCACCCAATCATCTTCTCTTTTACTCAGGCCCCTAACTGACCTTGTTCTGTCTTTCCCTTTCCTGTCCCTCTGGTCTTCTGGCAGTTGAATCGCCTACCCCTGCTGGTTGATCCCACTGCTTGGCTAATCAGCCCTTAGACAGTTTGATTAGCTGCTCCTTCCTCTCACTCTGCCAGCTCTTCCTGCGGCTACCAGCTGTGCTCAGGGCCTGCCAGTAACTCACCATCAATTCCTTCTGACCCTCCATTAGTGCTGCTGGCTGATCGACTTGATACTTGTTTTCAACAACTCTCTGATCTACTGGTGCCTCTCTCCACCTTAGTCTTCTGATTAGCCTCTGATGTCTGTCTTTCTGTGTTCTATGAAAATTTCTTGCTATTAATTGAACCACGATGGGATCTTGTGTCAGGCACTTTTTAGCCTTTGAGGTTAGATGGCTGTCTTTGGCAAGTGACGTCATTTCAGTGCAGTGAAAGTTCAAGTGCCCAGCTCATGGCTCCCACGAGATGTCAACAGTTGCTATTGCATCTGACTTAATATCGTGAACTGTATCGGTGATTCTATCACTCTTCCCGGGTAGCCTGAATCCTAGCTTTTTTTTAACTAGATATTGAAGTGTTTCCTGAGCATAATCTTCCTCCTGACCTTCCCTCTGAGTGATACAAGAATGAAAGCACTAAACATATGAGAACACGGACAACAAAACTCCAAACGTGGCAAATGCTATAAGAAAATACAACAGGGTAATGGAATTGAAAAGATGAGACGGAAGGGTTTAGATGGAATAATTGAAAGAGGGATCTTTGAGAAGACAATGTTTGATCTAGTATCTAGAAGACTAGAGGAAGGCAGCCATGTGGGATTATCTAGGGAAAGGATGTAATGGGCAGATATAAAACAAATGCAAAGGTCTCAACGAAGTTTTGTGTATCAGAGAGACATAGGAAAGCCACTATGTCCAAAACATAGTGAACGACAGACATTGCTATGAAGTAAAGTCAAAGAAGTAGGTAAGGGCCAGAACATATCAGCCCAGGAATGCTACGGTAAAGTGGCTGGGTTTTATTCTAATTGTAATGGGAGAGTTAGTGGGGATCGACTCTAAATAAAGTACTGTCCAATAAAACTTTAAGTTATGATGAAAATGTTCTATATCTATGCTATCTGATATAGATTCCATTCAACATTCAAAATAGAGCCAGTGGGACTGAGGAACTATGTTTTTTATTATTTTTAATTTTAATAAAAATTAAATTAATTTTAAATTAAAATTTCTAATCTAATACAATTTTTATGTTTCGATAATTGAATTTAACCAATTTAATGAAAATCCATAATTTAATAATAATTAAAAATTAATTAAACAGCAGGATGCGGTGGCTCAGGCTGGTAACCCCGGAACTTTGGGAGGCTGAGGTGGGCGGATCTCTTCAGGTCAGGAGTTTGAGACAAGCCTGGCCAACATGGTGAAACCCTGTCTTCACTAAAAATACAAACATGAGCTATGTGTGATGGCAGGCACCTATAATCCCAGATACTTGAGAGGCTGAGGCAGGAGAATCGCTTGAACCAGGGAGGCAGAGGTTGCTGTGAGCGGAGTTTGCACCACTGTACTCCAGCCTGGGTGACCCAGTGAGATTCTGTCTCGAAAAAAAAAAAGTTATAATAAATAAACAGTTAAATATAAATCATACTATCTGCTAGAGATAAGGACTACTCTAGGGAGTTAAGGGTTGCTTTAGATAAATAATTTTCAATATGTACTTCAGATCACTCTTGGTCCACGGAGGGTCCACCTCAAGGAAGCAATGCATCAAAGAGAGTTGGATTTATGGCCCCCTCATTTTTTGTTAAGCTATAGAAGTTCTACTTTCTCTGCTTTATTTATTGGGTTTTTCAAGAGATTTCATTTAGAAAAGTATAGGCTACTTAAAAACATTGGAAAGCACTCAATACTGGATTGACAACAGCAGTGAAATCAGAATGATATAGATTGAATTAATAGCTTGATCACTTGCTAACTTACAGAACATAAATAAAATATTTTACTTTATTTTTATTATCTGTAAAAAGAGATACAAATAATAATACCAATGTTATAGGTCACCTGTGTTGATCAGATGATGTAATTCAGGCAGAGTGTTAAGCGGAATGCTAGACATGTGCTCAGCAGATATTAACCTCTACAGTTACTGTTATTCTGAGGTTAATCAGTCCAGAGGGTTTGTGCCCCTAGTCATATATAACTGGAAAGTCAGCTAGCTTGATAATCTAGCTATAATATAATATAATGTAACATATAATATAGTATAGTACATTATAATATAATATAGCTAAACCTTACTATTACCTTATTCAAGATCATACAACTATGAGGGGATGAAGGGTGTGAGTTGAGATTTGAATTTAGTTTACTGTGATTCTAGCGTTAGTGATACTAACCACTGAGCATTCATCTATAAAATACAACTTCAGAGTTATACCGTAAACATATTCCTTAAATCAATGATTATTATTATTATTATTATTTTTAGATGGAGTTGTTGCCCGGGCTGGAGTGCAATGGCGCCATCTTGTCTCAGCATAACCTCTGCCTTCCGGATTCAAGTGATTCTCCTGCCTCAGCCTCCCGAGTAGCTGGGATTACTGGCATGTGCCATCACGCACAGCTAATTTTGTAATTTTAGTAGAGACGGGATTTCACCATGTTGGCCAGACTTGTCTTGAACTCCTGACCTCACATAATCCATCTGCCTCGGCCTCCCAAACTGCTGGGATTATAGGCGTGAGCCACCATGCCTGGCCAAATCAATAAATACTTAATCCAGTAAAGGTAAATTGCAAAGGAAGCATTGTGAATAGTTATGAGAGGATCCTAATAATAATGAGAGGCTATTGCTATTTTAGTAATTTAAACTCCTTTCAAATGATTGCAAAGAAACAACTACTCTGTATTATATTCTAGAATTTAGTGCAAAAATGCTCAGCTGGGGCTCACAGTTGTCTTCAGACAATTCTGATATTTACCTCCCACTAAGAATCCCTGCTACTCTTGTTGATTGGATAGGTAGCTTACAGGAGCATTCATTTGTTCAATCATACCATAACTCTATCACATGAATGCTATTATTATTTCTATTTTATGTTAAATAAAGATAATACCTTAAAACGTTAAGCAACCCATTCAAGGTCACGTAGCTAGGAAGTATTTGACCTAGTGTTTGAATGCAGTGACTGTGTGGGAGAACAAACTGGAGCCAGAGAGAGGAGTCAGTGTCTTAATGTATAAAATGCAAGCATGTATTGTCATAACCTGTTAAATGTTTGCAATAATTAAATAGGATCATGTGGTAAAACCCTTTCTGGTATCTTCGAATTGAAAGTTCAAATTGCATAGAAGTTACCCTTTCTCTAGAAATAACTGGTTAATTGGGAAGTGTGCAAAGCAGAGAGTGACAGAATTGATGTATATCTAAAGCTGATGGAATAGGCAAGCTATTCAATTGGGTCCCTTGTCCTGGACTCTGCTTCTTGGTTTGTAAAGGATTGGTACACTCAGGAGAGGAAACATCTTACTTATGACCACCCTCAATTGCTAACATAAGCTAAGTTGAGCTTTTATGACTTAAGCAGTTGCATCAATACTATTAATCCCAACAAAAATTTTAACAATTCCAGATTATATAATATACAAAACTCCCCAGCCTTTATCTGGGTTTCTGTTAAGCCCTGACAGTTTAGAACAAAGAGCATTTAACAAAAAAGGGAATTCATAATATGTCAAGCTTAAAAACAAAAAGTGACACCCCTAAACAAAGCATTCTTTTTTGATATTTATTTCATGAATATTTGCTGAAGTCCCCGTGTATCAAATAGTGCTGTTAGGTGCTTGAGATACAGAAAAGAGCAGATGGAGTTCCTGTATTCATGAAATGTACATTCCAATAGGTCAGATGAACAGTAAACAAAAAAGTAAAAGTATTACTAATACATAGTAATGATTAATTCTAGGAAGAAAACTACAGCATTGTAAGTGGTTACATGGAAAGGGTATTTGGGATAGGGTAGTCAGAGAAAGCTGCTCTTAGGAAATGGCCTTTGCGTGAGGATTCAGTGAAGTGAGGAAATTGCTATGTGAACTTCTGGGAGAGGATCTTTCAAGGTACAGGACAGACAGAGGGTGAAGGAGTTTTAAGAAGGAATGAACTTAGGCATTTGACTGAAAATAAAGGAGCCAGTGCACCTGGAGCCCAGTGAGCTGGGTGAAGAATAGCAGGAGATTGCGTTGTGGAAATAGGTGTCCTTGTAAACCATGACGGAGGCTTTAGATTACTGTCTTATCGGAGGGCTCTGAGTAAGAGGAAGGACATGATTAGATTTACATGATGAAAACATTATTTTGTTGCTAGATGAAAAATAACTGCATGGAGGCAAATGTGGGAGCAAGGAAACTAGTTAGAAGGTTACTATATCAGGCTTGTCTAAAAAAGAAGATGGCTTGAATTAGAAGGGAGCTGTGACAGTGATGAAAAGTGGTCGGATTTCGGATATATTTTGAAAGTAGCGAACATAGAACTTACTGATGGATTACGTGTGGTTGTGGAAAAAAGGGGAATCTAGAAATAGTTCAGTAAATGAATATAGCAAATGAAAACTTACTGAAGAGGCCTTTCCAGGGATTACTACCAGCACTTTGCACAGAACATGGAGTTGAACAAATAAAAATTTTGAATAAGTGTTAGGAGTTATTGTTATTTTTATTAGCATTACTTCACAAGTGTGTATTAAACCCCAAATAAGTGAATGCGTCATGTGCTATTCTCTTTCCTACAGTAAACACAAATATCAAAAACCAGCTTCCCTCTTGATGTTCGTACAGTGGTTAGCAGCTCTTCCCATACTTCTGTCAATCTCTTTCTTAACCATTTACTTTTTGTAGCAAACATCTTACACATTTTACCTGTTCCTCTTTTAATCTTATTTTTATCCTAGGCCTGTTTTTAAATTCTTCATCTTCATTATTTATACCATATTTAAACACTTTTGTTATTTATGGAAGCTTTAGTTTATGTAAAGTCATCCTCTGCTACATTTAATATTCTTTCAAGCAATTTGACGTATCAATCATGTTATACATTAATTCAATAAAATATTATGCATCCATTAAAAACAATAAAGTAGATTAATATCCAGTAACATCAGTAGATATTTTAAGTTAACGAAGAGCAAGAGAAAACATAAAATAATAAAATGTAAATATGAATACTGTAAAATAAAGAATAAGGCCAGATGTAGTGGCTCATGCTTGAAATCACAGCATTTTGGGAGGCTAAGGTGGGAGGATGGCTTGAGACCAGGAGATTGAGACCAACCTGGACAACATAGTGAGATCCAGTATCTACAAAAAATTATTTTAAATTCGCTGGGTGTGGTGAGCACACCAGTAGTCCTAGCTACTCAAGAGGTTAAGGTGGGAGGATCACTTGAGCCCAGGAGTTGGAGACTACAGAGAGCTATGATTGAGTCAGTGCTCTCTAGTCTGGATGACAGAGTGAGACCCTGCCTCAAAATTTTTTTAAATAATAAAATAAAGAATAATTAATCTAACTTCTATATCTATCAAAATAGGCTGGATTATGCTTTGGAAATCAACAACTTCAAAATCTCAGTACATTGAAACAATAGTCTAGTTCTTTCTCATGCCTCATGTCCATCACAGAATGGCAAGGAATTTTACACTTTGTTGTCCTCACTGCAAGGCCTAGGGCATATGGGGCAGGGGATTAAAGAAAACATTCCATTCATTTTCAACTATATATTTCTCTTTAATTTGACATATACCAAGGAAAACAATGTTTAGGAAGTATTTTGCTATTGAAAAATATTTTTTTCTAAGCATTTAGCAAAGATTAAATCTAAAAGTTATGTAAAAGAAGCTTTTTAAATTACGTTTTTGTCTTCTTTACATTTATTTTCTCTATTAAAAATAATAAGGCTGGGCATAGTGGCTCATGTTTGTAATCCTAGCACTTTGGGAGCCTGGAGCCCAGGAGTTCAAGACCAGCCTGGGCAACATGGCGAAAATAAAAAATACAAAAATTAGCCAGGTGTGGTGGCACACACCTGTAGTCCCAGCTACTCAGGAGGCTGAAGTGGGAGGATCACTTGAGCTTGGGAGGCAGAGGTTGCAGTGGGCCAAGATAGTGACACTGCACTCCAGTCTAGACAACAGAGTGAGATCATGTTTCATCATATCATCATCATCATCATCATCATCATCAATGTCATATATTATTTAAATAGTAATTTCAGTGGTTTAACATTATGGTGAATGTTTGTGGCACATTGCATGTTTATAAGGGCCAAACCAAATTTTTTTTTCCTGTATAAATTTTACTTTCCCATTAAGTTTTTGAGAAAAAAGATCGATTGCCTTAATTTTCAAGCAAGTGTCCCTCAAAAAAGAAGTGAGAACTTAAAAATAATGTTTCTCTTATGGCATCTAGCAAAGTACTCTTTTCTTCTTCCTCAGCTGCAAAAGGGTTCTAATGTGGCTAATGCTAATATTTGTGAAGATGAAAGATATGTTTTTCTAGTCCTTTCTGTTGGTAAAGGCAATATACCTTTTTCTGAATATGAGAAGAAAGTTTAGAGATAATAATGTAGTTATTAGCCCTCCTCTCTTAAATAGTTAATAGAAAAGGAGAGCCAACATATGTAGTGGAATAAATGAATAATAAATCTAATTATGTTTCTATATACATATATATTTAATTTCATATATACATATATGCCATATATGTATATATAAACATAATTGAATTTTTATATTATATATTATATATACATATATGGCATATAGGTATAAATAATAATAATTTGATTTATTAATTGTTCAGTTCTTACTGTTAGAAAAGGTTCATTTTTAACTCCAGAGCACTGCACCCTGCCTATCAGAGAAAGTAGGTCAAATATTCACTTTCTATGAGGCTATATAGAGATAAAACTGCTAAATACGTAAAACACAGATCGAAAGCTCTCCATGATGCTTTTTCTCTATGATGTTTGGGAGTTTCTGATGACCAAACTCTTCAGAGAAATTACTGGATGCCCAAAGGCCTCAGAAAAATGCAGGAACCTTGAGAGGAACAGAGTTTGTTGTCTGGGGAATTCTGAAAGCTCTATTAAAATAGACCTAAAACTACCATTGGCATAAATAAGGTGTCACTGGGATTTTCAGTCTTTATTCCTTTTTTTTTTTTTTTTCCTGACTCATCTCAGGCAGACTGGCAAAGGTGTAAAACTTTATCTTTTCAGTACTTTTGATTCTCTCCCTACCTTCCATTTTTTCTTGTTGCCTGACTACTTATGTGGGTTCTCCTTTTCTATTAACTCTTTAAGAGAGAAGGGGTAATAACTACATTATTACCTCTAAACTTTCTTCTCATATTCAGAAAATATTGTATATTGCTTATTTTTAAAATGCTGAGAATATATATTACTTACCAAATAAAATGCGATTTGATTCCAAATTTATAAATTGAAATTGCTTTGTTATTTTTAACATGCCATTCTTCTTAATATAACCCATACATTGGATTTATTATTCATTTTCAGCAAAATTAAATGACTGGATTCACCCTAGACTACTTAATGTTTCAGGGAAACTGCATTGAGCTCTATGTGCTGCATATTGTTGAACTCAATGCTTGGGGTACAAGGACCAGTAAGATGTAGTTTTGCATTTAGAAGAATAATGTTTGAGTAGGGAAATATAGGTAAAGAAGCCAAATGTAAAAAAAAAAAAAAAAAACAGTGCTAAATTGTAAAATAAAGTAGAGTATAATCTTGAAAGTTCAGGGAAACCTTCCTACATATATGAACCTGGAACTGACTGGGTTTTAGAGGACAAAAGGATTTCAGACAAAAAGTATCATCCAGAATTATTGACCATAAATCTTGACATCTAATTATCTCTCCCGCACTCACTCACAGACATAAATGAATAAACTATATGGAATACCTTTTCAGACATTTTGTCATAATACTTATCATCAATCTTTTCAAGCCTTTATTGTTTCCTTTAACTCCTTCTTCTGAATTATGTTAGAAACTTTTCAGTACAAAAGCTCTTCAATAAGTCCAGTTTACATTTTTCATTCACATTCCATTGGTGTTTACAAAATGTCTTTTAGAAGTTTGAAACACTTTAAAAGGACCAGTGGGAAACAGCTGTTTCACACTTGATTTATCATCACCGCAAGTTCATTATTAACTCCAGAACACTGCACTCTGCCTATTAAAGAAGGTCAAAGATTCACTTTCTATAAGGATATATAGGGATAAAACTGCTAAATATGTAAAACATAGATTGAAAGCTCTCCATCTAGTCAAGGCTTCTATGTGATAACGATTATTTGAGGTTGCAAACAGGCCATAAGGTTGTGGCAGAAGTAATTCATAGGGATTGGATGGGGCAAAGGAATTGGAGAAGTATTTTGTACATATTAGTGTTTTTCTATTTGTCATTCTATCTATTCAACAAATGTTTTTTGATTATCTGTGTGTATATTACCAATATCTGGTCTACGTGATAGAAATAAAGCATTGAACAAGACAGACAAATTTGTCTTCTTGTGGGACTTATATTTTAGCCATTAAAAATGACAGCAAGTTAAATTTTAAAAAGTAACATCACTTTAGAAGATTATTATAAAATAATATACATGTAGAGTAGAGAAAAGATTTTTTTACTGTCATGGCTAGGTAAATATTTGCTTAACATTTTGTACAGTATTCACCCCCTTCCTCCTACAGAGGAGGAATTCTGCATTTAATGTAGCTTTAGTGAGAGATTGTACTCCACATTCTAGTCTGGAAGCTAAAAGGATCAGATCCTCTCTTCAATTTGACAGAGCCAGGGATCAAAAAGGCGAATTAGCTTAGTTAATCAGATATTCCTGTGTGCAATTTTTAATCTTGATCAAAGGATCCAAAGACGTGGTAGGATACTTATAGGAGTCATTCACTACATCACCTATAGCAATGATGCTCAAACTTTTCTTCTTAGGAAGAAACAGATTGTGTTTTCTGTTCCAAAGCTGTTTGACCTAACTTGCATCTTTGTTTTCTAAGCCTGCATCTCCAAACTCCCACGAGCTCTGTGAATTCATAGTATTGCTCAAATAGATATCCATCTGTGAAGCAGGTCCACTGTGTACTGGTTACTAACTTGTCTGATTTGGTGAGACAGAACACCCACACACAAAACAAGTTACATGAAGCAGATTTATTACTTAACTGAGAGGCAACAAGTGACAATAAAAGCCTAGGATTCAGGGCATGCCAGTCCCCCAAGGCTCAGGAAAGCTGCCCAGGTTGGATGGAGTCTTGTTTGAATGGACTGCACTTGCACTGCAGCTGCAGGACCCTGGAAAGCATCCCACCCTAGGTTTTATATGAGGGGAAGGAAAACATGACCCACTGGACTAAAACATTGAAGAGCAAGTTGTTTCTCGGAGGAATTGGAAAGCAGCCCTGGCTGTTCTAGTAAATTTCTCCCTATCTTAGAATGTTGCATACTCGGAACATTCTACAGTTATACTTAAGAACTACAAACAGGAAAGGGGGAGAAACTGGCTGAGTCCAAGGTCACCCAGAGAACTGTTCTGCAGTTTACTGCTGATCCAGAGAGCAAAGCTTGTCCATTTCCTATGCCCAGTGACATCCCCAGATTTGGAGTTGGAGATTGGTTTTGTCAGATCGATATAACACCTGCACTGACACAATCTCTTTGCAACATCATTGAGCCATTGGCAGAATACATTTCACTAGGCCCAGGAGTACATTTGACTACTACCCATAAGCAAGGTGTTCAGGCCTGCTCAGAGCAGTGACCTAACAGACGATCCCAGTGATCCAGGTAAGAGGGTACTAAAGCTGCCAGAAAAAGATCCTTTCAGTGGCCCACTGTCTGCAGCCAGTGCACCTGCTTCTGTACCTCCTCTACGTGTGCTTCTACAGTAACTGAAGTTTATCTAGGTATGGCAGGAGGTGTTGGCAATCGCATATACTCTTCCAAGTTGGGTTAAAAGGATCTAGATACATTCTGTTGCCTAAAACAATCTTCCCAAGGAAGCTGAGGGATGTCTGTTGGACTGACAAGGCAGTGGCTGTGGAAGAAGCAATATTTACTATGGTCAGAAACAGGTTTCCTATAATTTTTTCATGAGCACAGACTCCTGTATCTGTTACCAAAGAGCTCAAAAAGGGTGTAAACCCAGAGCCAGTTAGTAAGCCTGCCAGGTCAGTGGTGCATCTCATTTCCAGGGGTGATATCCAGGAGCACTTCAGCATGCAGGATCCCACCATCCATCAGGCATGACGTTGCCCATTCTATATTTGACTCACCACTGAATCACTGAACCACCTGCAGAGAAAGATGTAACTTTCAGGTATACACAGCAACCCTTCTCTCACTTTATTGTTCAGTGACACATTCATGGGTATGAAGTCATTGGAATTCACCAGCCAAGTCTTGAGTTAGTTGCATGAACTCAGTTTTCTTCAAATGTTGTCCACGAAGCCCCTACCCAGAGGGCTAACAACAGTTCAGTCCTTGTTTTCAATTTCACCCCTAGGACACTTCTTGTTCAGGTAATCAAAGAAGCATGAAGTGTCAAAGTGCAAGCCCACCAAGGTCTTCTCAGTTATATTTGTGACATTTTGGCAGTTAAGTTAAAACAGAGCACCTCTGATTCTCTTCCATGTGGTGGGTGCCAAATTCACACTGAAATGTGCACTGCGGCGTTAGGAATGTGTGTGTAATTTACCACTGACTGGAAGAGAAGTTGCTGTGGTTTGTAACAGAGTAATGTCTGAGATGGCAATTACTAAATAAATCTAACCCTTAATCGGGCTACCCAAGGTGGCTGATGCCTGGGAGGACCTAATAAAAGTGTTGTGCTTCCAGGCCTCTGCTGCCACATCCTTGTAAAATAAAACAGATTTACAGATGAGTGCCCTACACTTCACCCCTCTTGGGGGGTTTTAGGTGTTTCTACTTATTGGATAGGGTTTGGGCTGGGTAGACATAGTGTCCAATTTTGTCTGTTCCAGTCCCCAGGTTACCACATCTGCAGGTACTCATTGTCCTTGTTGCTTGAGCCAGACCATTCATTTTCAGTCCTCCAGTTCAGGAAGGGAAGTCACATCCTGTTCAAACATGACATGTTTGGTAATGCTGCCCACTTGACTGAAGGGTTTCGATTTCCCCAGTGTCCCTAGAGAGTCCTGGCACTCTGGTATTCCTTGGTTCCGTCCAATAACCCTGTGGGATCCCATAGAGAGCAGCGACCCAGGGGAAGGATTGTTTTCAGATTAGAGTTAGGGGTCCCCGTCTGGGGTATTATGGTGGCCTGAACTGCAAACTGCCCCCCAGGACATGTACTCTAAAGAAAAAAAGAAATAAATGGTTGGGAACACTGAGATTGGGATTTGCAGATGTTGCCTAATCAAGCAGCTGGCTGGTTACCTCTTCCCCGGCTAAGGCCATTGTTTCTCAACAGGTGCTTCAGTGCCATGTTTCCCTCACATCATGGTGCAGAGTTTAGTGTCCATACTGCTCTGGTCGGAAGGGGAACCACCCCACTAGCAGGACATCTTGATGTTCGTTCTTCAGTTGCTTTGCAAGTCAGATCACAAGCTCTCTTCCAGGGAGGACATGGTAGGCCTAGCATCCATATGAGTGATATACATTTGTCCTTTCCAGGCAGCAAGTTATTGACATAGTCCCTGTCCCCATATAGGGGATCCTTTGATAGTCCAATCATTCAGTTGCTGTTCTCTTGACCAGATGGCTAGGTTGTAGATAAAGGCCCATACATCGGTGAAAATGCAGCAAGATAGGCTAGTAAGTGGTGGCCTGCATGGCCACCATTGGTGCATGTAGTTTGACCCTTGGGGCAGAATGTTCATGTTCAGCCTCAGTAAAAATATGGCCATTCACTCACCAGATGGGGGCTGCAGTCCAGTAGACCCTGTCTGCTTTCAGTTTTGCAGGGGCATCAGTGAATTGTGCCATACCGTCAGTAGGCACAGGAGGAGTCAAAGCATCCCCTGAGGGTCACTTGGTCCATTCTAGAAAGCTAGCCATTTATTTATAGGGCCCACTGCTTCCCTGGAATTCTGGCTCAACCCAACTTTAAATGTATGCTTTGTATTTGATAAGTGGGCTCTGCCAAGCCTGTCCAATTTTACTGGTGAGGTTTGTAGGCAAACAAGTAAAAATAGGCAGTTTGTATCATAGCAATCACATGTGGCATTCTGGTCATAAAACGTTCTATTTTTATCAGTTCCCAATAGTGAGCAAGGAGTTGCCATTCAAAAGGGAAGTGTATCTGTTGGCTATATCAGGCAACTTATAAAGTGCTAGGGCAGCCTAGTGGCAGTCTCCTGTTGCCCCAGATGACAATCAGTGTGCACACAGGTTGCAGACTTCTGTAATTCCAATGAGCTAGCAGGCTCTGAAAGTTGCAAAGGCAGTGCCTGGGCCACAGCTTTTTGAATGGTTTCTAAGTCCTGCTCTTTTAAAGCTTTTCAAAGTTGATGGCTTTGTTGGCCACTTTGATTATGATGGTCAAAAGAACACTAAGATGGGGTATGCTGTCTTCAGTACCCAGAGGCCTCTTGGCTGCTCGGCCTCCATTTTACTTAGTTGGTGCCACCAAGGCCAATAGTATTTTCCTAACTGTATCTGAATATTAATTTGGCTTCCCATCTAACTGGCCCTGACATTCAGCCTGTAATAGTCTTAATGTCCTCGAGGTCTCTTTGAGCAGTCCAACTGTAGTGTTACTTTGTGACAGGGTGGTTTGTAATATTTTTGTTTATAGCAGTTCCTCAGTTAACCAGGTAATGTGCTACTCTCTACTTAGTATGGAATACTACTTTAGGTGAGTAACTCATTTGGACTTGGGTAGTTTAGGTGGCAGGCAGGAGTAGATATGCCCCATTGTTATGGCATGAATTTTTAGCTATGAGGGGTCATACCTTCGCAGGTGGCAGGTGATGTTCTGCACCACAAATGGTCAAAATGTCAATGTCTATAATGCACTGAGTGGGGGAATCATGGTCATCAGTACCTGAAATGCCCCCAGATGCCTGACCCGTAAGCAAATAGGCAACGTGGGTGACCTCATTTGTCTCCAAACCTAACATCAGCAGCTTAATATTTTTCTCTTTTCCCCTTTAATCCTGACAGGAGTAAAGGCCACTGGCCTCCAATGGGGAAGCTATTTCTAACTGCACTATTTGGCCCTGTCACTAATTACTCTATTAAATCTGAGACATTTGGACCTGCAATGTCCCTTTATCGAACAAACACACCAACCAATCTGCCTAAGACTTGTCTGGCTTTTCCTCATATTTGTCCTCTAGATCACAAGTCTCCGTTTCTGTGAAGGCTCAAGTTGCACATGTTGGTTCCCTCTCAAATGCCTCAGGTTCCTTATGAGCATTTACTTTTTGAGCCCTCTGGTCCCAGGAATGAGTGATCACATATATGTCTGACAACCAGAGAATTGTATTCTGTGCTTCCCCGTTGCCATATTCCCTTTTCTTTGCCTCAATCCATGCAGCCAATTCATTCACATCCATTGGGAGTGACCTATGTCCCATTTATTGCACTTCCTTTCCCATAACTCATCTAGTTGCATGTCTAGTCCCTACATCCCCAGGCTGACATTTTTTCTTGGGTCAGGTCCTGGAGGTTATTGTCTTTCTAGCTTTACCAGGACGCCATGGTTTTATGAAGGAGGACACTGCTCAGTGCACCATCTTTGTGAAGCAAGGTCACTGTGCACCAGATACTAACTTGTCTAAGTCTAGTGAGACAGAACACACCCACACATAACAAGTTAATGAAGCTGATTGGATTTATTGCAAACAGATAGGCAGCAAGGAGCAAGAGAGGCCTAGGATTCAGAGCCAGCCAGTCTTCCATGACCCAGGGAGGCTGCCATGGTGGATGGCATTTCCTCAGTGTATGTTTCACTTGCACCAGAGCTGAGAAACCCCAGAAACCATCTCAGTCCAGGTTTTATAACAGAGGGCAACATGACATCCTGGGCTAACAGGCGAAAGCAGACCCTTTTTCTAGTAGGGACTGGAACAGAACCTGAGCTGTTCTGGCCAGTTCTTCTCTATCTTAGGATATTGCATTCCCAGCACATTCCACAGTTACTCTTGAGGTCTACAAATGTGAAAAAGGAGAAAACTGGGTCCATTCAAGGTCACTTAGAGAACTGTCCAGCACCACTCTTTTGTATGCAGCTGCCAGAGCTGCTTTCTGTTTCTTGCTGTGCTCATATCTTAACTATACAGTAGATTTGAGTACTTCTGTGATTTAAAATCCATTTCAGCACATCGATTTCTGGTCACTGGAATTACCTCTTATTAGCTCTGCTATATTTTCACATACCTGTATCTCCCTCAAAAACCCTGATATTTAATCCAAATAACTTACTTTTTTTTTTTTTTATCTCCAAGAAGTTATATACCATGAAAGATAATTTAGATAACAAGAGGTTTTGACATGAAAACTGAAGGTATGTTTTCATTTCCATAGAAAGTCATGATGTAATAATACCTTTGCTCTTCTTTCTATAATCTGTAGTTTAAAAAATAGACATTGTGTAGATTTATCTGAGAATAAACTAGGTGGTTCTACCCCGTCAGCAGTTTTATAAACTGATTGTGAAGAAAGTGTAGGTATCCATAAACATAAATTTATTTAGACAACTTGTTGGTATTATATTAGTGGTAAAAACTTTGGACTTTATATTATACTATATCTTATGTAGTATATTATACATGTTTATAATGTAGTATAAAATGTATTATTGTGTTATAGTCTAGATATATTTTACTATAATTATATTATGCTGTCTACATTAATATTAAAGTACAAGTTTATTAAGAACTGTAACTACTAAGTAGCTTATATTCTGTAGATAATGGATTATTTAATTTTCTTTTCATCATATGTAGGTAGTTAGCAATTATGGTACAACTTTCTGGTAGTCCTTGCTAACAATATGTGCTCTAGAAAGTATGCAAAAAATGAAAGACTTGTGCAATGTCTTTGAGGAATTTAAGTGTTTTCCAGTTTTTTCAAAGTCATGGCAAGGGATGTTTCAGAATGAAAGATTACCTTGTATGTGTGTATATGTATATTTAAACAGTATAATTAAAAATATATGTATGTTGACTTCTCGACTACCAATATTTATATTGGAAAGTTTTTTTGACCTTTTATAAAGCAATTGAAATATTATGATGTATGATTTAATTTGAAATAATGCAAAGGTCATTTTCTTGTTAATATTTGGCGGAAGAGAGGGGGAATTTTAGAAACAAAGGCATTTTGTGGCATTAAGCAGAAAATCAATATAGTAATTATTCTTTCAGCCAGAATGTTTACCTTATATTTCCTAATTAATGCTCAGTTCCTTTGTGCACTAAAGGAATACAGTGACAAACTGAAGATGTATGGTTCATCTATAAGGAAATGTAGTCTTGTGGTTGTTAATAAATAAGAAAGAAAAATAACTCAGAGGTATTTATCTGCTAGGTTGGGGCAATTATTATCGGGAGTACAATGAAAGGGAAGATTGTGGAATTGGGATATTAATGATGTACCCCATTGGGTTTATTTTGATTAAATCCCAAAGTACTTGATAATTGTTGACCCTTGACTTGTTTGTAATTTAGAGACAATAATGACAGATGAATAATGCTTAAGAGTAACTGATTAAGCAGTGATGGCCGTTGCTAAATCCAATGAATGTCAAATATGATTCTCTTCTGCTCCATCAAGGGCCTATCATGGATGAAACAAAGTGTCTATTCTGGGAATAAACAATTTTGACTCACCAGTTGACTGATGTAAGATTGTCTATTGACTTTGGCAAATAGGAAAGTTGAATGCTACAATTTTATTATTGATGTTCTTGTTGCAGGAGAACTGTGATCCTCATTGTGTTTTTCTTTCATCAGTCTTGGCCCAGTGGCTTGTGCTTTCAAGTACTAAACAAATATTTGTTAAATAAAACCATGAATGTTTAAGGAAATCAATTTCTATTGCCTGAGGACATATCAAGAGGTTCTAAGGTAAAAAGAAGATAGATATTTTGGGCAGATGTGAATATGCGAAAACAACTTGGGTATAATGAGATGACAAAAAATAGTATTGTTTTATGATTGTATCCTTGAGTTCTTGAATTGATTAACAGATGAAAACACGGGTTTTTGTTGTTGTTGTTATACTGGTATAATCTGTCCTACAGCAGATATATGCTTACGTGTTTTAGAGAACTAGTGGTAAGAAAAGATGGGTTTGTATTCTAGTTCTACTTTGACCTTTCTGTGGGACATAGAGTCAGTCCTTAAACTCTGTTGTTCTCATTAATAGTCAGTCTTTGGCTTGGTGGATGAAGGAGTACATTAAATATTGTATTTATCAAAGGGGTGATAATTCATAAAGAATAGTAAAATCATGCAACTCATGTTGAGGGACTCTCCAAACAGATTACTTCTGTGAAGCGTCATACATATACCTAGCATATAGTCTCAAAGCTTGCTCTTAGCAACAGAATTATAGAGTACAGGCAAGTGACTTCTTGTAATATTGACCATTCAGGGGGATGTCAAGTCATGATTCTTTTCTCAGAAGTAGAAGTCTCTATAAAGAGTCATGAAATCAAGGAAATGTTTTCTGTTAACTTTTATTTTTTATTTTTGTTTCTTTTTTTATTTATTTTTTAAGATGGAGTCTTGGTCTGCCACCCAGGCTGTAGTACAGTGGTGCGACTTTGGCTCACTGCAACATCCACCTCCTGGGTTCAAGCAATTCTCCTGCCTCAGCCTCCCGAGTAGCTGGGACTACAGGTGCGTGCTACCATGCCCGACTAATTTATTGTATTTTTGGTAAAGATAAGGTTTTGCCATGTTGGCCAGGCTGGTCCCAAACTCCTGATCTCAAGTGATCCTCCACTTTCGTCTCCCAAAATGCTGGGGTTACAGGCATGAGTCACTATGCCTGACCAAATTTACTTTTCATAAAACAATAACCAGTGGGCAGCATCACCCCGAGTATGCCCCTCTGAAAGTAAAATTAAAGATAGTTCAATTTTAGAGAACTGTGTGTGTTCTAAATTGTATATATTTTACATAACTGTATATATTGTACATAAGGAAAAATTTACATATAATTTACATTTTAATATTTGCTTTCTCATTTATTCTAGTTCATATTCAGTAGGTATGTACACAACTAGTACTATACTGGTTGCTTCTGACTGTACAGTGTTTGTTGCTGGTGCAGGTACCATATCAGTTGTTAATTTAAAAAAATTTTACACACTTGGAAGTACAGATACAGGTTTCTTACATGCATATATAGCATAGTCATGAAGTCTGGGCTTTTAGTGTACTCATCTCCCAAGTAATGAACCTTGTACCCAATAGATAATCCTTCTACATTTACCCACTTCTTACTCTCCCATGTTTTATGGTCTCCAAGTGTCCATTACTACATTCTGTATGTCCATGTGTACCCATTGTTGGGCTCCTACTTATAAGTGAGAACATGTGGCATTTGATTTCTGTTTCTGAGTGGTTTCACTTAGGATAATGGCCACCAGTTCAATCTATGCTGCTGCAAAGGACATGATCTCATTCTTTTTTATGTCTGAGTAGTATTTCGTATATATATGTATATATAATACTCTTAATGAATTGATCACTTTATCATTATCCAATGACATTCTTTCTGTTTTTCTTTACTATTCGTGTTCAAAGTCTACTTTATCTGGTACAAGTATAGCTACTCTTGCTTGCTTTTGGTTTCCATTTGCATGGAATACATTTTTCTACTTCTTTACTTTCAATCTATATGTTTCTGTAGATCAGGTGATTTTTCTTATAGGCAGCATATAGTTGGATTATGGTTTTTAAAAATACATTTGACCTAACTGTATCTATTAAGTGGAGCATTTAGTCCATACACATTCACAGTGAATATTGACATGTAAGATTTTGTTCCTGTTACATTGTTGATTGTTTTCATGCTGTTTTATATATTATTCATTTTTTTCCTTTTCTCTTTTTGTCTTTGTGCTTTGATGAAATTCTAACATGTTGCCATTTGATTTCTTTGTCTTCTTCCTTTGTGTAATTGTTTTATATGAACTGTGCATTTTGTATTTCAATCTGTTTTGTGATAGTGAATATTGAACTGTGTTTCCATGGTAAAGACCCCTTTGAACATTCCTATAGGCCTGGTCTAGTGGCGACAAATTCTCTCTGCATTTGTTTGTCCAGGAAATACTTTCTTTCCCTTTCATTTATCAACCTTATTCTGAAAGGATACATAATTATTGGCTGACAGTTTTTGTTTGTTTGTTTGCTTCTTCCTTTCAACACTATGAATATGCCATCCCATTCTCCTCTGGCCTGTAAAGGTTCTGCTGAAAAGTCTGCTGTTAATCTGATGGATGATTGCATGTTTATAGGTGACATGTTTCTCTCTTGTTATTTTAAAAATTATTTCACTTTGACTTTAGACATTCTAAATATAATATGCTGTGGTGAAGTCATTTTTGCAGTGTATTTTCCTGGGGCTCATGGTAGTGTTTTTATGTTGGTGTCTAACTTTCTTGATAGACTTGGAAAGCTTTCATCAATTATTTTCTTACATATGTTTTCTAAAATTTTGGATCTCTTTTTTCCCCTCAGGAATACCAATAATTTGTAAGTTTGGTCACTTTATTAGTCCCAGATGGCTCAAATACTTTGTTTATTCTTTTAAATTATTTTCTTATTTTTGTCTGACTACATTATTTCAAAAGACCTGTCTTTGAGTTCTGAGATTTTTTTCTTCTGCTTGGTCTAGTCTACTATGGAAGCTTTCAAATGTATTTTGTGTTTCTCTCAATGAACTTTTTATTTCCAGAACTTTTGCTTAATTTTTTAAAGATATTCATCTCCTTGGTAAATATCTCATTGCCATATACTTAATTGATTTTCTCATTTCTTTGTGTTGGTTTTCAGATTTCTCTTGCATCTCATTGAGCTTCTTTAAAAATCAATATTTTGAATTATTTATCTGATTTTTCAAGGAATATTTTTTGATTGGAATCTGTTGCTGGACAGTTGTTGTGGTCCTTTGGTGGCATCATATTTTTCATGTTTCCTGTGTCCTTCCATTGATATCTGTGCGTCTGGCATAGCAGTTGCCTGTTCTAGTTGTTTGAAATTGCTTTTGTAGGTGAGAATTTTTTTTTCCTAAAGATGTATGTAGGTTGTTGATTAAGATATTTGGCTTTGATTTTGAGTGCCTGTGGTAGTGTGATGTTCGTATGACTTCCTCAGTAATACACAGGGTGAGTAATCACTGTGATTTCATCAGTGACTTAAGGTACATTTATCATTTGTGGCTTTGATGAAGCATAACTGAGAACTTGGGATGCAAACCGAACCAGTCTTTGGGATCCAGTGGTAGCAGCAGTGGGGTGAATGTGACTGTTTTTAGGCCCCAGAGCAGCTTACACTGGCTTCAGTGTTAACAGGTCCTCGAGGGCTGATTCTTGGGTCTCCCAATGGCTTGCTTAGAGTAGATGGAGTAGTGAACAAAGCATGTAGGTGGGTTCTTAGGCCCTTGGACAGCTGGAGTGGTGTGGGTGATGGCAGTAGTGGTAGTGGAGCAACTACTGGGACCCAAGTGGTTTGTGCTAGTGCTGCTGGAGGCTGTGATGGGTTAGGCTAGCTCTCAGTCTTATACTTCCTGTAACAGGTGAGTATTGTCCTAAGTGTGCATAGGAGAAATTGGTCTCCCTTGTTCTTCCCCACTTTGGATGGTGGGTCCAGCTGCATCACCTCAAACTTGGCCTGAGGGTGGCACATAGTCCAGCATTAAATTCAAAATGGTTCCAACCATGGGCTTGTGACCTGGGACAATGGGGCCCCTTCCAGGCAAGCAGGATTATCAAAAAGCTATGGGGAGTGCAGTTCACTCACATCTCAGTCTTACAGTATCCCATTACAGGGCTGTGGGCATTGTCCTAGATATGCATAAAATAGCCTGATTTCCCTTTCCCTCTTTGGCTGGAGCAGCTACAGCCGAATCAGCCTGAACTCAGACCAAAGATGAAGAGCAGTCTAGTGTTAAACTCTTAAAATGGCACCTTGGGCCTGGGATCAGATAGTAAATGGCACATTCCAAGCAAACAACATGGGCAAGAAGCTGTAAGAGGTGTAGGCCCTCACATCTCAGTCTGAATAGAAGCTTGTAGCAGGGTGGCAGGAACTCTCCCAGGGTGTGTGGCAGTGCCTGGTTTCTTTCTGGAGCATCATCGTGGCCACAGCTGTGTCTGAAGACCCCTATATCCAGGCTTTCAAAATAGTTGCCAACTGAGGCTACATACCAGCCTCGAATGCCTGAGGGATTCTATGTGGGTTACCTTTTTGGAGCAATATTTCTGTGCAATCTCTAGGCAACTCTAGGCAACTCTGTATGTAAGGTTCAGGGGCCTAGTAAGTCAAGGATTTCTCCCATAGCCTAGATGGTAAACGCCCATGTCTCAGGCCTGGGGGTTTCTCTCTTTCTGTTTCCTCAGGTCCAGGAGCCTCTCTCAGATCTCAGTCAGCTCCTGTGTGGGCAAGCTGCCTCAAACTCTCTCCTTACTTCTTGTGCTTCCCCTCTCTTCTCTGGGGAATCCTAATATTATCTTCTAGATATTCTGTTCAAAATATGAGTACTTGCTACTCTGGTTTCTCACCATGTAGGAGGTATATGCTACCTGTGTCTGTTCAGCCACCTTGTTGTTAAATATTTTGAATATTATGTCTACTTTCTTCCATCTATTCATTCAACCGGCATTTATCTGTTAACAACTTACTATGAATAAAGTATAGTTGGCACTAGAATTTTAGTGGTTCCACAAATGAATACCGGACATAGATGCAGCCCTTACTAAGATAATAATACCATGTGCCAAGATCTTTGCAAAATGTTTATTAGGTTACTTAACCCTCACAGCCCTTCTATATGGTACATACAGGGTTTATTTCAGTTTAATATTGAGAAAACTGAGGCACTAAAATTTAAGAAATTCACCAAAGGTCACCCCAGTTTCTGGTTTCCAAAGATTTCCCTATTGCTGAAAATGTCTTCAATAGGTTGTTACTATTACTTCCTATATTATAATAGCCTGTCATTAAATGTTGCATTTAGGAAACTTCTGAATTTAAAATCCAAAAATTTTACTCCAACTAATTTATTTCTGGATGTCCTGATAATAGAGGTGTAGGTCTGGGTCCTAGACCAGGCTGAGAAATGTTCCCACTCCCAAATGATAGTTCAGGACCTTATTTCTCTTTTGAACTCAGCTCTCTTCACTGTACTGACCTGACCAATTCCCAGAGAGGACCTCTCCCTATTGTCACACAATGGTAGACAGAGGTACCGGGGGAAAATCTTTCCAACTTTAGCTCCAGAGCAAAAAAGGTGGGTACCTTTTCTGGTATTCTTAACAAAGACCCTAGGACTTATCCTGTTGTTATTTAAACTGTCCTGATTTAAATCCGCATGTGTCCATCCTGATTCACATAAACTGAGACTGTTTGCATGGGGGAGGAGCATCCTCTAATAAAAACTGAGGGGTTTACTAGAAGCCAGATACCTCCGTGTAGGCAAACACACATGAAAGCTACACAACCCCCAAGCTGGCCTCAGAGGATTCCTCCTTTTCTAGAAGATTCCGTCTGGAAGTCCTGAGTAGCCTTAACACTCAGGAGTGGCTGGATGAGGGAAGTAGATAGAGAAAACACAATTGTAACCTCTGAAACACAAGAGAAGACCACAGGAAGTAATGATGGAACACACACCACTCTGAGTACATGTCAGAGTACTTGAGGCTGATTTGAAGCTTCCTGCCCAGACTCACTCAGACATTAATGACTGTCACGCACAGCTGGCTTTTCACTCCCTGAGGATTCTCTCTGGTTGCCAGAACCTTCTCTCCCCAGGTCCCTTGAAGGGCCAGAGAGTTAACATCTTGTAGGAGAAGACCCCAGCCAGTGATCTCTCCTGTGGGATGGCACTGAGTCACATGTGCCACACTGACTCCCAGCTTTATCCCAGTGGGGACTACTGCTCCTCTGCCAGTGCCTCTGGGGTCACTTCCCAAATAAACCGCTTGTACTTGAACCCTTTCCTCAGGGTCCTCACATGCTCATATAGGCCATGACTGCATAAAATCCAGGCTTATTTTTGCAAAATAGTTATCGCTCATTGTCAAATGCTTCTTACATAAGCATAAAAAAGGGGAAGAAAATGCATGATTTCCCTTCTAGAAATACACAAACCACACATGTGTGCACCCACACATATGCACATATATACACACATAATAATCACAATTATAATTTTTTTAAAGTTTGCTTATTTTAAATTGAGATATAAAATTGTATGTATTTGTTGTCTACAACATGATCTATTTATTTATTTATTTATTTTATTGATTTATTTTTTTTGAGATGGAGTTTCACTCTTGTTGCCCAGGCTGGAGTACAATGGCGTGATCTTGGCTCGGCTCATTGCAACCTCCACCTCCTGGGTTCAAACAATTCTCCTGCTTCAGCCTCACAGTAGCTGGGATTACAGGCATGTGTGACCACACCCGACTAATTATTTATTTATTTTCATTTATTTATTTATTTATTTTAGTAGAGACGGGATTTCTCCATGTTGGTCAGGCTGGCTGGTCTTGAACTCCCGACCTCAGGTGATCTGCCCTTCTCGGCCTCCCAAAGTGCTGGGATTACAGGCGTGAGCCACTGAGCCCAGCCACAACATGATGTTTTAAGGTATATGTGCACTGTAGAATTGTTAAATCTAGCTAACTAATAAACGTTACTACGTTATGTAGGTCATTTTTTTGTGTGTGGTGAGAACACTTAACAGGCATTCTCTTAGCCCTATTTAAGAAAATAACATATTGTCGTTCACTGTAGTTACAATGCTGTACAATGTATCTCATTTCTCCTGTATAACTACAATATACGTCCTTTGACAAACATACCTTCAATCTCTCCTCCTTCCAAACCACTTCAACCTCTGGCAAACCACCAATGTACTCTCTACTTCTATGATACCAACTTTTTTAGGTTTCACATTGGCATGAAATTATACAGTAATTGTCTTTTTGTATCTGGCATATTTCACTTAACATATTGTCATTCAGGTTCATCCTCTTGTTGCAAATGACAGGATTCTGTTCTTTTCATGGCTAAATAGTATTCCATTGTGTATATACAACACATTTTCTTCATCCTTTCATCCATCAATAGATACTTAGGTTGATTTCAAATCTTGACTATTGCAAATAGTGCTGTGATAAACATGAGAGTGCATATTTCTTTTCAACACAATGATTTTTATTTCCTTTGGATAGATACCCACTAGTGGGGTTGCTGGATCATAAGGTAGTTCTATTTTTACTTTTTTGAGGACACTCCATATTGTTTCCATAATGACTATACTTATTTTCATTTCCACCAGCAGTGTTTTAGAGTTCCCTTTTTTCACATTCTTGTCAACATTTGCTAGTTTTTGTCTTTTGGTAACAGCCATTATAACAGGAGGTAAGGTCATATTTAATTGCGGTTTTGATTTCCATTTCACCAATAATTAGTGATGTTGAGTATATTTTTACATACCTGTTGCCTATTCATATGTCTTCTTTTGAGAAATGTCTATTTAGGTCTTTTGTCCATTTTTAAAACTTGTTTATCTATTTTTGTGCTATTGAAGTGTTTGAATTTCTTAGATTTTTGGATATTAACCTTTTATGAAATGTAGAGTTTCAAACATTTGATCTCATTCTGTAGGTTGTCTCTTCACTCTGCTGATTGTTTTCTTTGCTGTACAAAAGCTTTTTAGCTTGATATAATCTCATCTGTCTGTTTTTGCTTTTGTTGCCTGTGCTTTTGGGGTAATATCCAGGGAATCATTGCCTAGCCAACAATATAAAGCTTATCCCCTAAGTTTTCTTCTAGCAGTTTCACAGTTTTGAATCTTACATTTAAGTCTTTAATCCATTTTTTGTTAGTTTTTTTATATGGTGAGAGATAAGGGTGAAATTTTATTTTTCTGCTTGTGGATATGCAGTTTTATTTAATGAAGAGTCTGTCTTTTCTCCATCGTGTGTTCTTAGCATGTTTGTTGCAAATCAATTGGCTGTAAATGCAGTGGCTTGTTTCTAGGTTTTCTATTCTGCTCCATTGGTCTATGTATCCATGGGATGTGCTAGCACCTCCCTCCTGCACTGGGTGTGTTAGCACCTCCCTCCCTCTTTGTCTCTCTTATGGTATAATCAATCCAGGATATTTTTCTTCTCATTCACGTTTTTTGGGAAGGTGGATTATGTCAGATAAAATTCAAGTTGGGACTGAGTTCTACATCTGGGTTGATCCAAAGCAAGACCAGATTATATGGAGAAGCTGGAGTGGAGAACAGAAAAATTCCTAAGAATGTGAAGATTTAGAAATAAGTAAAAAATTCTGGAAAAACTCCAGTCTTTGAAGACCTTGAAAATTGTGAAGTGAAAGTCAAAAACTCCCAGGAGTAAAGCTAGACCCGGTTAATGTATGACTGTAGGTAGAAGAAATAGAAAGACTTATCAAAGTTTTTAAATTTATATAATTGTATCAGACGAGAGATACTGAGTCATCGCCACTTTACCAGGTCACCTTCCCCTTCTCAGACACCCATGGTTCACGAGTAGACTCCATAGCCAAGTTTCCCAGTTCTTGGGAACAAAGCATTCAGATCATGGAGAACAGGTGATTGTAAAAGATGGTGCTACCCACCCTGGATAGTGCTCTTACTAACCCACACATGGGGGTGGGGAGAGCCAGACAGCCTTGAGATGTTCTCACTGTCATCCTGGCCATGGGCATGCAGAGGCACATCACACTGAGAAGAGAGCAAACAACATTTCCAACTTCACACCCAGTGTCAAAGACCAAATCTGGCACACGGTGACTGAACTGGAGATCTGGAGGGCAGAGGGGGCACACTGAAGGGAGAAGGAGATGGGATCTCCTGAGTTTCAGTTTCTAGGAAAGAGCCAGCACTGAAATTTAGACCAAAAAAGCAGAAAAGGAAGAGTTCAAATCAGGAGAGCCTCCAGAAGGGAGTGCAGGGTTGGGGACCTCCCTCACCAGAGTGAAGACAAGCCATCTTCCCAGAACGGAGACCCTGTTGAGAAAGACATCTCAGTTCCTGCTCCAGAAGGGACAGACTCTTTGAAAATGTAAATCCAGACAAAGGATCAGGCATCTGTTACCACAAAACTGTCGGAGGAGAACACGGTAATCTCAGCAAGTTTCCCTGAAACAAAGCAGCGTCAGCCTCTGAGCAGAGCCCAGGCCCTATCCCACCAGACTGGGCTTGGGATAGTAGGAACACTGAAGGTCACATACTCCCAAAAGAGAAAATCAGAAGTCTGGGCAGACTAGGGCCTGTGTTCTGAATTAGTGGGAGGAAAATCTTTGTTCTTGCTTCTCTAGGTGGGAATAGCTGACATGGCGCTCACGGCTTCTTTTCCTTCCTGAAGAATTATGCTGCACTGCTATCAGTTATTTACAACTTACAAAGCACTATGATAGCTCTCATAAAATGGAATCAGATAATCAGAAAGATTTGCTTCAGGCGGTGTATAGTGTTTACTGCAGCTCAGATTTTTTCATGTAGTCTTTCCCCTTATAATAAAAACAAAAGAAAACAAACAAAAAAACAAACAAAACCCTCATAGAACGATGTTTTTATTTGGTCACAAAATAAAGCTACCAGTCTTAGCAGTTTTAACCTGATTGCAGGCCTTCTTAAGTTGCCTCCCTGGATGTTTTCATAAGGAGTCTCAGATTGGGCCTTTTTATTCCTCTATTGCTGTACTGAAGCTAGGAAGACAAGCCCAAGAAATTATCTCCACTAGATTTCACCTACAAATAGTATAAATTTTGGCAAGTTCTTCTCTTTTCAAGGCCCCCAAATATGCCATTTCCTGGAATCTCTGGGAGCGACTTGTGTTACCACTTGTAAATCTGGATCCTGTAAGCGAGATACCTGGCTACAGTTCCCGGGACGGCTTTGTAAGAAAAGATTCCATAAATTGCCTTAGAAGTGGCCTGGTCAAACCTGAATGAAAGAGCATCATTTTTGAATATGACATTCTGACAAGTCTTGGGTTGCATAACCAACTTTCCAATTGTGTCCTGAAAAGAAGGGAGACAAATTTTTCATGAATGTATGCAAATAACTGCACTGCTATGAATAGGAAGGAGACTCAATTAGAGTTTCTGGATTTCTGGATGTCAGGGAAAATATATCATTTAAAAGTTTTCCCTTAGCTTACCAGTGCAGAGTCTATTAAACGATTAAATTGTTATGATTTGCACACAGCACAATAACAAAGTTTGTATGTGTGTCTAACAAATAGCAAAGGATATTTGAATATATATGTACTGTATATATTTACATACATTTTATTTATATATAAATATATATTTATGTGGAGAATATATATGTAATATATATTACAATGCCAGCAATATAAAAAATAAAGCTATAGCAATCCATTGTCAGTTTATTCAATCCCATATAATTAATTCTGGTTCCACTGGGTCTTAGGTTAGCAGTCTCATGAACCTCTCTGCTTTTCAGCTGCAGAAAATTCTTACTCAGTACCCCCATATGGTATTAAAGTTGTCTAAGGGATGCCATCAGAAATCGGAAACCTATACTCAAAAATCTAATTTTCCATGAAATGGTTGTTGGAAATACCTGTTATACCCCTTTTTCACAGGTTTCTGAGTCAGTCCTTCTTTAAGTACCAGAAAGACTCTGGCCCGTAGCTGATTATACAACATTTGCAGAAAGATCAGAATAAAACAAAACTTATCCGTAGAAGACAGAGATGTAAAATGGCTGTGGTAAATTTATTACTGATAATTTTCAAAAGTGAAAAGTCTGATGAGAATTCATGACAAGAATAATGCAACTGACAAGGAAATTAGATTGATGCCGTGGCTTGTGAAATAAAGAAGAAAATAAGGTTAAACCAAAAAAGGTTTTGACAAAATGCCTGTAAGCATAATGATTAAAGATATTTTCCAAGAATATAGTGAATATTACATTTATTTTGTAAAAATGAATAAACAATTTTTATGAAGAAAAACATTTTGAGATGTAACTATAATAATCTTAAAACAATGTATTACCACATCCCAAGAATATACCAAGCCCTTAGTAAGAATATATATCAAGCACTATATGATACTATCAAGAAGTTTAGTAAGTTTGATGACAATTCTAATTATCTGCATTTTTAGCAAAAGACAAAACAAAACCAACTCAATTGTTAATATTGACGTGAATCATCAGATAGAAAGTATTGGCCTAGATGACGCTAGATCCAAATTAAGGAAATGAGGTTATTCACATCTGTAATCCCAGCACTCTGGGAGGCCGAGGCAGGCGGATCACCTGAGGTCAGTAGTTTAAGACCAGCCTGGCTAATATGGCAAAACCCCAACTCTACCAAAAATACAAAAATTAGTCAGGCATGGAGACAAGCGCATGTAATCCGAGCTACTCGGGAGGCTGAGGCAGTGAGCCGAGATCACGCCACTGCACTCCAGCCTGGAGGATAGAGTGACACTCTGTCTCAAACAAAAAAAAAATGAGGTTATGGTCATATAAACATTTTAAATAATAACTGAATTTATGACTGATAACACTTTACTGTTGTTGCCTAATATCATCGGGCCAATCACACTTATACACCTATATATAAATATACAAAAACATGGCAGAACTATTGCTTGCTATGTATTTCAGTGTTTCTGAGGTTATGACATATGGAAAGTAAAGGCATTGACTAATAATTGTAGACTTCCCATAAAACATGCCATCTCTGAAGTAGCCATGCTTTGTTTAAGAAAAGGATACGCTCTGATACATATATTGTTAGGCAATTTCCTCATTGTGTGAACATCACAGAGTGTACTTACCTAGACCTAAATGGTATGTCCTACCACACACCTACATTGTATAGTATATAGTCTATTTCTCTAAGCTACAAACCTGGATGGTACGTTACTGTACTGAGTACTGCAGGCAATTGTAACACGTGGTAAGTATTTGTGTTTCTAAACATGTCTAGACATGGAAAAGGTATGGTAAAAGTGCAGTATTTTATTTATTTATTTATTTGTTTGTTTATATTTTATTTTATTTTATTTTGAGACAGAGTCTCACTCTGTCACCCAGGCTAGAGTGCAGTGGCACAATATTGGCTAACTGCAGCCTCTACCTCCCAGGTTTGAGTGACTCTCCTGCCTCAGCCTCCTGAGTAGTTGGGATTACAGGTGGCCACCACCACACCTGGCTAAGTTTTGTACTTTTAGTAGAGATGGGGTTTCACCATGTTGGCCAGGCTGGTCTCAAACTCCCAACCTCAAGTGATACACTCGCCACAGTCTCCCAAAGTGCTGGGATTAGAGGCATGAGCCACCGCGCCCGGCCAAAAGTACAGTATTTTAACCTTATGGAACCACTGTCAAATATGTGGTTCATAACTGACTGAAACGTCATTATGGGATGAATGACTATAGTTATTTTAATGATAAAAATTTAACCATTGGAAGGCTGAGCAGTGTGTTTATTTGGCACTTCTTGCAATGAAACTCATAAATAAAAATATATCAAATACACTAATTATTCCCAGAGGTTTTCTTTGTGTAAGGTGAAAAAATTAAACTGTATGATGTTTCACGGTACCATTGGGAAATCTCAAAGACAATTTTAGGTGTAAGAGATATTCTGAAAATTTTATTTTATTCCATTTTATATTAAAGACTTGAACTGGAAAGCCAAAATCAAATTTGTCAGGAAACTTGAAAATTTAGCTCAGAACAAGGACAGGACAATAAAGTACTTAAAAATAGACGGTAATGTAATCATAAATAATCTTAGCTCTTTCATAATTGAAGAAGTTTTATTTTCTTAAATAATAAAGTTAATATAAAGCAGATAAAATTATTCCAGTAAGACACAAAATTTTTGCTATCTTGACAGATTACACATAAAAAGAGAATTACCCTTGATATTATAGGTTAAGGCAGTAAATGGCCAACCAAGGAAACAAGCCCATCAAAATTGAGCAAATCTGTTGAGATTTTCACACACTTCATAACTTTTCAGACTCACATAGTAAATGACAGCAAACAAAATTAATTTTCCACTTTCATCTTGTATTTTGTTCTTTCATACTATGGAACAGAGCTCAGACCTTAGGGTGTCTGTGAGCTCATGACTAACTTTATCATATTGCTAAGATGTCATTACCACCAGAACACATTTATTGATCTCCTCAGATGAATCAATAAGTAAACATTTAACAAATTTTCAGTTTCCATTTTTAATATGGTAAATATCATTAATTATAACACACTTAAACACACAAAAAAAGTGCTTTGGAGATTCTCAGTAAGTTTGAAGAGTATAAAGATACTTGGAGAACAAAATGAAAAAAAAAATCCAATCATATTTATGATTGCTTTGCTCAAGGGAAAAGATAATGTGGATAATTGAGAACTCTCATGTCACATGTACTCATTGCAGCAGATTCACAGAGCGCATAGATATCTGTAACACAAATTTCTACAACCACCAACATGCTAAATTCTTACACAACTTTTCCAAATGGTAGACACAGCAACACAGAAGAACAAAATGAAACAAAACCAAAAAACAAAACACATACACATTCAATAATAGATCCAAAGATGCTTCTTTGTAGCATATAAAAATTGGAGAAGTCCAGGTGCGGTGGCTTATGCCTGTAATCCCAACACTTTGGGAGGCCAAGGCAGGAGGATCACGAGGTCAGGAGTTCAAGACCAGCCTGGCCAACATAGTGAAACCCCATCTCTACTAAAAATACAAAAAAATTAGCTGGGCACGGTGGCAGGCACCTGTAATCCCAGCTACTTAGGAAGCTGAGGCAGGAGAATTGCTTGCACCCGGAAGGCAGAGGTTGCAGTGAGTGGAGATCACGCCACTGCACTCCAGCCTGGGCAACAGTGTGAGACTCTGGCTCAAAAATAAATAAATAAATAAATAAATAAATAAATAAATAAAGGAGGAAAAACCATATAAACCTAAAATGATGCATAACAATTAATGTCTTAGTATTCTAGTCTTACTAAGAAATAATAAGCATCTAATCATTTTCAATTAATTTAATATTTGTTCAAGGCTTTAAGTTACTTAAAGGCTTTAGAAATTATGTTCAAGTTAATGTACTATAAAATATAGTTACTATTGCAATAGAGTTTGTCGAAATTAATTTAGTTAAAAACAAGCCTACATGTTTTATGATCTTAAAACATTAGGAATTATTTAACTTATTTTTATCAGAAAACCTATATACATTTAGAAAAACATACCCACGGACATGTCTGGAAAAATTAAAAATGGAACTACCACATAATCCAGCACTCTCACTACGGGTGTGAATTCAGTAGGTCAAAGTGAGGTCACTCCCACGTTTATTTCATCACTACTTACAATAGCCAAGATACATAATCAACCCAAGTGCCCAAAAATGAATGAATGGATAAAGAAAATGTGGTATATATACACAATTGAATTCTATTTATCCGTAAAACTCATAAAATCTTGTCATTTGAGACAAACATGGATGGACCTGTAAAATATGATGTTAAATAAGCCAGATGCAGAAAGACAAATGTCTCATGGTCTCACTCATATGTGGAATCCAGAAAGAAAGGGAGAGAGAGAGAGAGAGAGAGAGAGAGAGAGAGAGAGAGAAGAAAGAAAGAAAGAAAGAAAGAAAGAAAGAAAGAAAGAAAGAAAGAAAGAAAGAAAGAAAGAAAGAGAAAGAGTTAATATAGAACCAGAGAATGGAGCAGTGGTTTCCAGAGACTGAAGAGAGGAGGGAAGAGGAGAGCATGGGGAAAGTTTAGTCCACAAGCACAAAGTTACAATTAGATATGAGGAATAAGTTCTGGTGTTATTTTGCATAGTAGAATGACGATGGGTTAACTGTAAGGTATTGTATATTACCAAGTAGCTACAAGAGAAGATTTTGAATGTCTTCACAAAGAAATGATAAATGTGTGAGGAGATGGTCATGCTAAATACCTTGATTATTATACAACATATATATGTATCAAAATATCAACTTGAACTCCATAAATACATAAAATTGTAATGTATCAATTAAAAAAAAAATGTGTTCAAGAAGTGGTTCCCAAACTGAAGAAAAAAACAGAATGGTGAAAAAAACTTGTGTTATATTTGACACCGATAGAACTATGGTTGTTTTATTGAATCAAATTTGTTAACGAATTTGCAAAAGGTTTACTTAAATTATGTGAAATTGGATTTTTAAAAAGTTTTAAAAAAGATTTTTTAAAAGTTTCTGAATTGGTTTCTTTAAAAATACTTCCTTAATTCAGCATATTTAAAGCATTAGAAATCAAACTTTTCTATTTCCTTGGGAATTTAAAAATATTCCATTTACATAAGTCCTTATGACTCCTACAGAATGAGAATGAGGACACGCTGAAGGGTGTGCTATAATTAATGTATGTTTTCCATTGAAACATGGATTGCTTTCCTATATTATATTCAGGTAGCGCTCAGGTCACTCTCTAGGCATGAGATCAGTTTGATTCAAAGGTAAGTACAAGAAAATTGAGCTCTAGCTAGGGTTAGATCTCTGAATCTCTCACTCATCACAAGGCAGTTCTTGTTTAAAGTGATTCATGAAAAGAGGTACTTTTTTAAAAACCTGAAAACAGTTGCTTTTCTAAATTTTAGAAAAAGTAGCCAGAATCCACAGATACAGAGCTAAGTGATCTTTGGGTGAGTTGAAGTCTTTGGAAGGGATTGTTTGGTAGATACAGTAATGACTGGGGTAAAGACTAAAAGAAGATTTTTAATAACTGTGGTGTTAATCTGTTTGAGAGGACACTTTGAACTGAACCATGTCTCCTTTCCCATGGAGCCTCTGTCTAATACCTGGCTTTATGGCATAATTGTAAGCCAAAGAGAAAAATATCCAAAAATAGTGCAGTAAGAAAAGCCCCTAGAGCCCCCTGTTATACCACAGACAGTCTTCACATCTAGAGGGGTGGGTAAGGCACTGTGTCTCATGCTGGCTTCATCCAATATCTTCATATTGCCTTAGCTCCTGAATGCTGGACCTAGCAAAGAACATTGATTCTAGTAATTTAGTTTCTGCTTAATTCTGATCTCCGAAGTCTTTCCTATAGCTTAGTTAAGTCATGTTGATGCTCGTCTTCTGTGTTTGAGGCCCTAACATGGTTCCCTGTCTTCTGCTCTAAATCTCTGTGAACTGTGTATCTGATCCATCCCATTTCTAATTCCTTTAGGATTAGAGACTTAAATGTTAGACCTAATACCATAAAAACCCTAGAGGAAAACCTAGGTAGTACCATTCAGGACGTAGGCATGGGCAAAGACTTTATGTCTAAAACACCAAAAGCAACGGCAGCAAAAGTCAAAATTGACAAATGGGATCTAATTAAACTAAAAAGCTTCTGCACAGCAAAAGAAACTACCATCAGAGTGAACAGGCAACCTACAGAATGGGAGAAAATTTTTGCAATCTACTCATCTGACAAAGGGCTAATATCCAAAACCTACAAAGAACTCAAACAAATTTACAAGAAAAAAACAAACAACCCCATCAAAAAGTGGGCAAAGGATATGAACAGACATTTCTCAAAAGAAGACATTCATACAGCCAACAGACACATGAAAAAATGCTCATCATCACTGGCCATCAGAGAAATGCAAATCAAACCATCTCACACCAGTTAGAATAGCGATCATTCAAAAGTCAGGAAACAACAGGTGCTGGAGAGGATGTGGAGAAATAGGAACACTTTTACACTGTTGGTGGGATTGTAAACTAGTTCAACCATTATGGAAAACAGTATGGCGATTCCTCAAGGATCTAGAACTAGATGTACCATATGACCCAGCCATCCCATTACTGGGTATATACCCAAAGGATTCTAAATCATGCTGCTATAAAGATACATGCACACATATGTTTATTGCGGCACTATTCACAATAGCAAAGACTTGGAATCAACCCAAATGTCCATCAGTGACAGACTGGATTAAGAAAATGTGGCACATATACACCATGGAATACTATGCAGCCATAAAAAAGGATGAGTTTGTGTCCTTTGTAGGGACATGGATGCAGCTGGAAACCATCATTCTCAGCAAACTATCACAAGAACAGAAAACCAAACACCACATGTTCTCACTCATAGATGGGAACTGAACAATGAGATCACTTGGACTCAGGAAGGGGAACATCACACACCGGGGCCTATCATGGGGAAGGGGGAGGCAGGAGGGATTGCATTAGGAGTTATACCTGATGTAAATGACGAGTTGATGGGTGCTGATGAGTTGATGGGTGCAGCACAGCAACATGGCACAAGTATACATATGTAACAAACCTACACGTTATGCACATGTACCCTAGAACTTAAAGTATAATAATAATAAAAAATAAAAAAAAAAAAGAAGTTCGACTTCTTTTTATAAACACTAATCAGAATGATTGGCTCACCATTATGTTTTCAGGCTTTTCTAATGTGTTATGCTAACAAGTGCTAGTGCTGGGATTCCAGAGTCTGGACTGTTATTAGTTTCAGAGACAGGGTCTCTGTCGCCCAGGTGGGAGTTCAGTGGCATGATCATGGCTCACTGCAGCCTCAACTTCCTGGGCTCAAGGGATCTTCACACCTCAGCCTCTTGAGTAGCTGAGACTACAGATGCACACCATCACATCCAGCTAATTTTTTGTAGAGAAGGGTTCTTTCTATGTTGGCCAAACTGGTTTAGAACTCCTGATTTCAAGTGATCCTCCTGCCTCTGCCTCTCAAAATACAGGTATTACAGGCGTGAGCCACCATGCCCAGTCCCTGGATTCTTAAATACAAAAGTCTGACTATGATATTTTAATTTCCATATTGCCTATTCTATGGGTGAGTGAGAGGAAATGCTAGCACATGATGAATTTCTGCTCTGTAGATACTAAATTTTGATAAATCTTTTTCCAGTATATAGTCTTATGACTGTTGACATTTCTATGTTAAAATCCAAAGTATTATGAATTAACTATGAGAAATTATATAACTTTTAATAATTAAGGAATAAGCTAAAGCATGCATGAACATTAGTCTAGCCAAAAAGTCCCCTTCAGACAGTCAGAAATTATGTATGCTTTTGCCTTAACCAGTGAGATATGTTATTTTAGTCACTATGTCAATTTTTTATTAATAATAATTACACCAACCAAAATAGATTGGCTAAAAGAATGATGCATTTAATATTTGTATGCAAACAACTTTCTGGATCTCATCTCTAAGTTGTCATAGTGCTGCTTTGCTTTCAAATTGCCATCAACAAATTATACTTAATGTAATAACTCAAGTTATTAACAATTAACTTGCTTGCTACCTCTTAATGCAAATGCAAGTAAAATTTTCATTCTGTGGACGAACTGAATAAGAGACTAACTGCTTATTATACTGATAAGTTAGCATTTTCAGTGTTAAATAGTGGCCCGCGGGGCTGTGTAATTGTCGAAATGAAAGTGAAACACTGGAAGTGAAGGGTTGGATTTTTTCCATTAGTGATAAATATTGAAGTTTGTTACAACTTAAATGAATAATCACCTGCATACATTTCTATACCTATCTTTCCCAAATGGATAATGCAATATCTTATTATCGTTACTGAAAGGGGAAAAGTTCCCTTGCCCCCTCTCAGAGCGTGCCATGAGAGTGCGGCTCACTTCTTCAGTGCCCCACTGCTCACACTTCTAAGAGAGCTTACAGACAGGCAGGCTGTGTGGCTCTGACACCAGGACAGTGTCCGGGGGTGAATGTTTACAGCTCCTGAAGCCACAGTGGGCGTGTGTTACAGGGCGCTCTTTTAGTTTGCTGTCTGTAGCCAGCTTGTATTAATCAGCTCAATTAGACTCTCTACCTTGTCCCAAAGACAGAGGGTTTTCTGAATCTTGGGTTCCTGCCTTGGTGTACCGGAAGAATCAGATCACACTTGGGCTTAGAGAATGAGTGCAAGGTTTTATTGAGTGGAGGTAGCTCCGGGGAAGTCAGAAGGGGATGGAATGGGAAGGTTTCCCCCTGGAGTTGGAGTGCTCAGTGGTCTGGGCTCTCCTCCAACTGCCCTAGCCAAACTCTGCTCATTCTGCTTCTGTCAGCCAGTCAGTGGCCTGCCATGGTGCGGGTGCCTATCAGTGCAGTGCTCTCAACATTGAGCCACCTGTGTGTCTGCCTGCTAGGATCTCCATGAGTTTTAGAGGCACAGGATAAGGGCATGGCAGGCCAGGGTGTTCTTGGGAAATGCAATATTTGAGCGCTAAGGAGGGAGTGCCTGTTCTCAGCTAGGTCCATAGGCCCAGGCCCAGGGGGTGGAGCACTCACCAGGGACCTGCCCTTCCCTTCCCAGCACTTCCCTGTCCCACTTCCGTATCATTACTGTGGGCTTAAAAAATAGAAAGGTGAGAGTCATAAGAGTTTCGAATCAGCGTTATTACGTTATAACTCAGAATAGTAAGTGTGGTTCAAAGTTTCTGCATATAAAGGCCAAGCCAATATTGTAAAAACAAGAAAGATGTAGACATCTATCACTGACTATTCCGCTCTATCACAGCCGCGCTTGAAGCACAAGGTTATAAACAGGACAGGATTGAGGAGAATATTTAAAACCCATTCTCCTGAGGAAGACAAGCCACAGACAGAGACCGATGGGGGCACAGTGGTCCAGAAAGACTTCGTGACAGGTCATGACAAGATCAGGGACGAGTTCTCTGATGATGAGAGGCATACTAGGCAAGGGGCACGTCACAGGGAAAGGCAATGAGGCAGGACTGAAGGCAAAACTTTCTGGAACAACCAGGAAGCGAGTTATACCTAATTCAGATAATATTAGCTTCGTAAAACTGAAACGATTACTGCTTCTGGAGCCAGCGAGCATTGGTTTGGGCTTCTGTTCTGTGTCTTACTAGATCTGAAGAACTGTGTCAGTGGCCTAACCTAACTAAGCCTCAGTTTTTCCATCTGTAAAATGGCGATATTGATTTGTTTGCTTTTCACAGCATTGTTCTCATATTCAATTTAAACATAGTCCTCAATTATTATTATTGTTTTTTGTTTGTAGAGATTTAGAGGGCACAAGGGCAGTTTTGTTACATGGATATATTGCATAGTGGTAAAGTCTGGGCTTTTGGTGCAGCTATCACTCGAATAGTGTACATCGTACACATTAAGTAATTTCTCACTCCTCACCCCCTCCCAACCTCCCACCCTTCCAAGTCTCCAAAGTCTATTATTTTATACCTTATGTCCATGTGTAGACATTATTCACCTACATGGAGAAGAACTAAGACAGTTATACTCAGAATAAATTTGAACACAGAGAGGCTGAAGGCAAGGAAAATAGGAAAGAATTTATACTGGTGTGAGAGCAGTGAGAATAGACAGGAATAGGCAGCTATATGAGATGTGGCAAAGAACAGATTATATCTTATCTTCAAGTACTATATACCACAGAAAACTTACCATTTGTTGTGAACAATTGGAACAGAAAATATAAGTTCCATTAATAGTATAATGAGTAAAAACATGGTGGTATAAACATATAAATGAATATTATATAATAGTGAGAATTAAAAAAACCCCAACTATCACTACTTGGAACAACAGGAGCATATATCACAAGCATCACGGTCAATGAAAGAAGCCATACACAGATGAGCATATAATCTACAAGCCATTCCTATAAATTACAAGAACAGATATGGCAATAGCAGCAAGGATACAATTATTAATGAATGTCTTCTGTGAGAATTCATCAAGCTTACATATATATTTTTATACATCTCTCCATTTTTGCTATACTTCAATGATTCATTTTTTCCCTTGGAAAATCTACCATTCATGGAATTCTTTCTTTATACCAGATGTTGTCCTCACTACTTCAAATAAATGACCTTTTGAATGCTTTCAAGAAACTTCAGATTAGGTTCTGCTATTCACCCCATTTTTTATTGAAACAACTGACAACTTAACTTAATGATCCTAAACAAAATAATACAGCTGTTTGCAGCGGAGCTGTGATTCCAGTTTCAGTTCGTGTGACTGTGAATCCCATGTGCTAAGCCACTGTACTGCATTGCTGCAGTTCAAAATGCCTCTGAAGAGTCTTGCAAAAATTTAGATTAATTGTTAATGCCCTCCAAAGGTGTTTTGTGTTTGAAATAATGGAAGGGTATGAATCAATAAATATCCCCATAGTAGGAGCCCTAAGAACTTCAGTAAAACAGAGACCAAGTGCATTGTCCTTGGCTCTGTAATTGCAAACAGAACCTATAGTTAAGTCTTCAGGATGCCTGAACCCTGGATTGGAAAATTAAAGGATAATCACCTTAACTCACCCAAGTAAAAAAGGAAAAATAATTTTTAATGTGTGAGTTTTCTAAAATCTGATTTTAATAAATATTTCATGAATATCTACGATCTGTGTGCATAGCTTTCAAGAAACATACTGTGGGATCTACTTTTAAGATAAATCTATAGCAAGTTCATGTGCACTGACAAGATATCTTTCTCTTTAGAGATGTACTTTTATTTTGCAAGTTTCCAGCAGTTTCATATTATAATGAAACCTTTACTTTCTTGCCTGATGGCATTCTCATTAATCATTGTTTATCCTCCTAACCTATTCTTCTTTTCATATGATTGAAATGAATGCTTGAATGATTAGTTCTTTCCTTCAATTTACATACAGAAAGGGAAGAAGAAAAGCTTTGTATATAAACCTTTTGCTAATCTTTTCCTTGGCACTGTGGTTAGCACCACATGAATGTCTTATCAAACATAATTTAGGAACATGAAAAAGGACAAAGAGACACACTCTTGCCCCAGGAGAGGTTTTTACTATATTGTCTGTTACGACACTGTAAACTAATGTAGCATCTTTTTATTTCTAAGTCCGATTTATAGGGCTGTCAATGACTGAGAGTGATTTTGCTTTTGAGGACAGATATTCTAAAGACTGAACAGTTTAGCATTGTATTTGGTAAATATTTTGAGCCTTGTAATTCTCCCACAGTAGCATGTAAGTTTATAATTCTCTCATTTTTCTAAGGAAAACATTTTTCACTTATCAGTACTCTTTTCTCTCTCCCTTCTTTTGTATGCCAAAAATGTGTTTGTATATGTAAATTTGATGTTATGCCTTAAATTTACTGTTAGATTTCATAAAGAAGTAGCAATTGGTAATTAGCAAAAACAATACAATGTTAATGAGTTACAATTTAATTTTGAAAGTCAGCTGTGGGATATCTAAATTCTATTTTAGCAGAAGTCTTTGAACCTCCCCACAAATGCCTAAAAAACATTTATGCACAAAAAAGGGCAAAGAAAAATAAAGCTGCCTTATATTTTTAGGTGGATATTTGCTAGGTTTAAGGAAAAATAAATTGTATGGATGATTATATTTACCTGAAACTTTCCTCCATTATGCAGATCCATTGTGATACATTTTTCAGGTTAAGCCTACAGAATTAGAGTAAAGGGACTCAAAAAGATATAAAGAAAGGCCAAATATTTTCTCTTGTATGAAATTTGTTAATTTTTCCAAAAAAAATATTATTGAACAAGTATTATGTGCCTGGCACCTTCCTAAGTATGGGGAGTCACTAGGGAATAGAATAGAAGTGCTCCTTCCCCGCAAGGATTCCTATTTTGTTGGTGAAGGAGAGGACCTTAACTAGACCAAGAAATACACAAATATGATCATCTCAGATTGTAAGAGCAGTCAGGTGGAAGACAATAATATGATAGAGAATGATGGGATGAGAGAGAGGATAACTAAGGTTTTAATTGGGTTGTTTCTTTAGGTAATTTGTTCAGAGAAAAGTACTCTGAAGAGGTGACATTTAAAATAGGTGCTGAACATTAAGAGGGAGCAGAATATTCCAGGCAGAGGTGATCAACTGAGGATTAAGATTTCAAAGGAAAGAAAGGCCAGTGTGGATATACAATAGAGCAGAATCTGCTCAGTGGTGCCGTTTAGGGAGTTTGGTTGCATTTTGAATATAACGTAAGGTTTCTGATCTATAAATGATTCTATCTGATTTATGTTTTCGAAAAGGTGACTGGGTGTTGTATGGAGAATATATCTAGTAAGTGGGTGGAATAGTGATAAAACAAAATTAGAAAAAGTTGCAGAAATCATCCTTATGAGATATAAATGTAATAGATGGAATTGCACTCTCTCATCTCTCTAACATAATTGGGAAAATATTCCAATTAATTGAGACTTTGATTAATTGGGAACTTACACGTATTTTAAATAAAGTTATTCCTCTTTTAGTGAAAACCACAAGAGCAAAATTGTACTTAACATTATATAGGTATATCTCAAAGATATGGACTAAGTTCCAGATCAACAGAGTAAACTGAATATTGGAATAAGCAAGTCCCATGAACTCTTTGGTTTTCCAGTGCGTGTAGAAGAAATGCTTACACTATACTGCAGTCTATTAAGTGTGCAATAGCATTATATCTATATTTTTTAAGTATATACCTTAATTTAAAAGATCTTTATTTTTGAAGATTACTAATGATCCTCTGAGCCTTCAGGGAGTTGTAATTGTTTTGTTGGTGGATGGTCTTGCCTCCATGAGTGTTCACTGATCAGGGTGGTAGCTGCTGAAGGCTGGGGTGGCTGTGGCAATTTCTTAAAATATGACAACAATGAGGCTTGCCACATCTCTTGACTCCTCCTTTCATGAAAGATTTCTCTGTAGTATGCAATGCTGTTTGGTAGCATTTTACTCACAGTATAACTTCTTTCAAAATTGGAGTCAATTCTCTCAAACCCTGTCACTGCTTTATTAACTAAGGTTATGGCATATTCTAATTCCTTTGTTATCATTTCTACAATATTGACAGCATCTTCACCAGGAGTAGATGATTCCATCTCAAGAAACCACTTTCTTTGTTCATCCATGAGAAACACCTCCTTATCTGTTAAAGTTTTATCACGAGATTGCAATTCCATCACATCTTCAAGCCACACTTCTAATTTTAGTTCTCCTTCTATTTCCACCACATCTGCAGTGACTTTCCCCCACTAAAGTCTTAAACTCCTCAAAGTCATTCATGAGGGTTGGTATCAACTTCTTCCAAACTTCTGTTAATGTTGATATTTTGACCTCCTCCCGAGTCATGAATGTTCTTAACAACATCTAGAATGGCAAATCTTTTCCAGAAGGTTTTCAATTTATTTTACCCAGATCCATTACAGAATGTGTTTCTTAAATCATAAGACTCAAAAGCCAAAATTACTCTTTGATCCATGGGCTGCAGATTGGATGATGTTCTAGGAGTCCCTCCCCCACAAAAAAAACCCACCATAAATCTTCTTTTAAATCTCCATCAGATCTCTTTGGTGACCCTTTGCATTATTAATCACCAGTAATATTTTGAAACAAATCATTTGTTCTGAGCGGTAGGCCTCAGCAGTGAGCACAAAATATATGGTAGTCCCTGCTATAAACACATGTGCTATTATTCAGGCTTTGTTGTGCTATTTATAAAGCACAGTCAAAGTAAATTCAGCATAATTCTTAAGGGCCCTAATATTTTCAGAGTGTTATATGAGTAGTATATTGACTTCAGTTTAAAGTCACCAGCCATATTAACTTCTAATAAGAGAGTTAACCTGTCCTTAGGAGCTTTGAAGCCAGGAACTGACCTCTCCTCTTTAGCTATGAAAGTCCTAGATGGTATCTTCTTCTAATAGAAGGCAATTTTGCCACCATTTTAAGTCTGTTGTTTAGTGTAGTCACCTTCATCAATAATTTCAGCAAAATCTTCTAGGTAATTTGCTGTAGCTTCTACATCAGTATTTGTTGCTTTATCTTGCACTTTTATGTTATGGAGATGGCACCTTTCCTTAAACCTCTTTAACAAGCCTCTGCTAGCTTCAAATTATTCTTCTCCACTTTTCTTGCTTCTCTCAGCCTTCATAAAATTGAAGAGAGTTAGGGTCTTGCTCTAGATTAGGCTGTAGTTTTTAAAGAAATGTGTCTGGTTTAATCTATCCAGTCCACTCAAACTTTCTCGATATCAGATATAAAGCCATTTCACTTTCTTATCATTTGTACGTTCATTGGAGTAGCATCTCTAATTTTCTTCAACAACTTTTCATCGCACTCACAACTTGTCTAACTGTTGAGCTGACAAGGTCCAGCTTTCAGCCTGTCTCAGTTTTCCACATGCCTTCCTCACTAAGCTTAATCATTTTCTAGCTTTTGATTTAAAGAACGGGACTTACAACTCTTTCTTTTACTTGAACACGTAAAGGCCATTGTATGGTTACTAATTGGCCTATTTTCAATATTGTTATGTCTCAGGGAACAGGGACACCCTAAGAAAGGGATAGAGATGGGAGAACAGCCTCAGTGGAGGAGTCAGAACACACACAATATGTATTGATTAAGTTTGTCTTCTGGCCAAGCGTGCTTGCTCATTCCAGTAATCTCAGCTATTCTGGTAGCTGAGGCAGGAGGATGGCTTGAGCCCAGGAGTTTGAGGCTGTAGTGCTCTGTGATCATGCCAGTGAATAGCCACTATATTCCAGCCTGGGCAGCATAGTTAAACAGAATTTCTAAAAAAAGAGAGAGAGAGAGAGAGAGAGAGAGAGAAATGTTTGCCTTTTTAAATGGGCATGGTCAGTTGTACCCTCAATTACAATAGTAGTATCAAAGATCACTGAGCACAGATTATCACAACAGTTATAACGATAATGTAAAAGTATGAAATATTGCAAATATTGCAAGAATTACCAAAATATGAAGCAGAGACACAAAGTCAGCACAAGCTGTTGGGAAAATTGTAAGGACAGACTTTCTCAATGCAGGGTCGCCACAAACCTTTAATTGGGGAAAAACAAAACAAAACAAAACAAAACACAGATACTGTGAAGCACTATAAAGTGAGGTACAATAAACTGAGGTATTCTTGTAATTAGCTGTTGATGGGTCAAAAGCTACCTTAAATCTTATGTAGTTAAATTGCTTGTATAAATCAGGAAAAAAAAATCAGTGTTGAAAAAATTTGAGTAGTTTGAATGAGAGTAAAATGATGTTAAAGAAGGCCAGTGAGGACTTGCAATTTGAGCACAGGGATACTTTGAATAAAATGGTTTCTGTTTAACAGATATGCAAATTAAATAACTTTATAATATCCTTTCTGCATCTCAAGGTAAATGAAAAAGTCAAAGAAAACGCTTATGTTTTCTAGTTAATGAAAAATGCCCATTAAACAAGAATGTTTATTTGTGTATGGTAAGCTCTTATAATGTGCCAGGTCCTATATTAAGTATATAAGCATGACCTCATGAAATTCTCCAAACAATCTTATGAAAAAAATGTTATTTCTGGCCAGACGCGGTGCACTCTAGCCTGGGTGACAGAGTGAGACTCCGTCTCAAAAAAAAAAAAAAAAAAAAAAAAAAAAAAAAAATATATATATATATATATAAAATTTCTTCATTTTAGGAATGAGGAAGCTACAACTTAGAGATTCAAAATAAGTTGCCTATGTTCACCTAATGTGCAAGTGGCAGACATAACTTTCATCCCAGACAAAACAATTAAAGGCAACAAATTCTATTAAAAGAAAGCTTTAAATGGAAATTATATCAATAATCATCAATAATTCAATGTCTTTTCTGGAATTCATACCTTGCTATCAAAATGTTATAATTCTTGTGATCCACCCGTCTCGGATCACGAGGTCAGGAGATCGAGACCATCCTGGCTAACACGGTGAAACCCCATCTCTACTAAAAAATACAAAAAAACTAGCTGGGTGAGGTGGCAGGCGCCTGTAGTCTCAGCTACTCGGGAGGCTGAGGCAGGAGAATAGCGTAAACCCGGGAGGCAGAGCTTGCAGTGAGCTGAGATCTGACCACTGCACTCCAGCCTGGGCGACAGAGCGAGACTCCGTCTCAAAAAAAAAAAAAAAAAAAAAAAGTTATAATTCTAGTAATTTATTTTACTAACTTGAAGGAAAATAAAACGAGGATTGATTGGGATTATAATCCAGTGACTAGAAAACTAATGGGGCTGGCCATGGTGGCTCACACCTGTAATCTTGGCACTTGGGGAGGCTGAGGCAAGAGGATTGCTTGAGCCCAGGAGTTTGAGACCAGACTGGGCAACGTATCAAGACCTCATCTCTATAAAAAATAAAAATAGATGAAAAGCAAAAAGAGCCATTAGAAAAGTAAACAGTAAAGACAGATATAAAAGATAAGATTTTATTCCAAGTGTTTCCATCTTGAGAAGTAAATTCAAATGTGCTAGAGCTGTACTGCTCAATTTGGTAGCCACCAGCCACATGTGGGCACTGGACACTCGAAATCTGATTAATCCAAATTGACATGTACTGAAAGCTTAAAACACACACTGTATTTCAAAGATTTCATATCAAAAATGCAAATATCTTATTAATAAATGACATTGAGTACATATTGAAAAGATAATACGATGATTACTGGACTAGATAAAAGATATTACTAAAATTAATTTACCTATATTGGTTTACTTTATTTAATGTGTCTACTAAAAATTGTTAAATGACATACGTTGCACACATTTGTGGTTGGCATTATGTTGCTGTAGGATGGTGCTTGTCTAGGGGATTTTCTCTGTTCCTTCCAGAGCCTGAGTATCTGATAATATCAATAGAAAACTGTTTTCTGTTATCTTTACACAGAAGAGATATTTAATAGATGAGCTTAAAAAGGAAAAGAGTTTTAAGAGTTCAAAGGGATTGATTCTTATTTTCTGCATTTTCCATGGCACTAAATAAATTGTGTTTAATATCATGAGTTAAAAGTGAGTTTTATAAAAATGAGTTTTATGGTGTTTAAAGGTGAATGAATAGCTTCCATTTTCACGTCAAGGTCCAAATCACACAATAAAAAGCATAATTCTAAGGTAAGAAGAGTTTTTAAGCTTAAAATTCATTTTGCTGAGGATAGAATTGAGAGCTTGAAACGCTAAGGGGGTGGGGGAACAAAAACAAAAAATGATAGATTGCCTTTCTCAGAACATTGCCAAAGTAGACATTTGATCTTATTTCTCTTAGTAATTGTATGCAAACTTGATGAAACAGGGTTCATTCGACTATGTGACATCTACATGACCTAACACATTATTTATTATTCATTGATCAGATCGACACATTGGTGTCATCACCTTTCTTAGTGAACCTAGACATAAGAAAAAAATGAGGTAAGATTTTAGTTCCTGTCTCTGCTTCAGGAACTTAATGTTTAATTTCCAGCAGTGAGGATTATTGAGTTTCAGTCACATTAAAATCTAATAGCGCTTATTCAACATGCCTCATTTCTTCTCCAGATCAGTTCAGGGTAGGTTTGCCTTGGAGAACAACATGTGGAGTTTTTGGAAGTGACAAATACACTGTTGAGGGACATTAATCACATGGAATTTAAAAGACATTTGCTTCTGGCCTTAAAGTCTTTGGTCTGGAACAAATGGCAGTCAAAATCACTCCGTCTGAAGTGTTGGAAAATGATCAGAAATTTGAGTGAGTGACCAAGCATCTGTTGTATGTGAATCTGTCTGTGCATGTCATTAAGAAAAAGAGCCTTTAAAAAAATTCTGTCAAACTTACACTTGAATACAGTCTACCATTTCAAAGGGGGGTTCTTAATCAGTGAGAATGAAACACTTTGAAGGAATTAGACAATTCATATACCTTAGTGAATAAAGTTTAACTTTCATTTCCCAATTCCCTTGACTACACAGACACCACTTTGAGATCTGTAGTCCATATTTGGTAATATAAATCTCAGAAATAAAAATGACAATGATAGAACTGGTTCATTCCAGCTCCTTTGAACTTTTAGATCATCAGAAAGTTAATCAAATGCTAACCATGAAATAAGAGGTATCGTACTCTTGGAACTTTGTAGGAATAGATACTTTCAAGGTATATTCGTTAGTAAAAAGAACACAGCTAGATTGGCACAGAGAAACACACACATTTGATATGTTTTAATAATTATTCATGCCAAAACCCTGTTGCTATAACCTATTATGATTCAATCTGATTATGATTCTTACAGACTGTAAGATAGGATTTTTATTCATTATTAATATGTGGGATATTTAAAAGGAAAGAGAAAAAAACCATAACTTGGAGATTAGCAAAGATTTTTTCTTCAGACAAAAGTGTTATCTCAAAAATGTTTTAAATGAAAAAATTAGACCAGATTGTCTTTATAAATTTTATTAAGAAACACTATTAACAATAGCCAAGATTTGAAAACAACCCAAGTGTCCATTAATAGACATATGGATAAAGAACATGTGGTATATATACACAATTGAGTACTATTCAGCCATAAAATAATGAGATTCTGTCATTTACGACATGGATGAAACTGGAAGTAATTATGTTAAATGAAATAAGCCAGGCACAGAAAGACAGATTTTTCATGTTCTCACTTATTTGTGGAAGCTGAAAATTAAAACAGTTGAACTCATCGAGATAGAGAGTGGAACAATGGTTACCAGCGGCTGGAAAGGTTAGTGGGGTTGCAGGGAGTAGAGATGGCTAATGGGCACAAAAATATAGTTAGATAGAATGAATAAGATCTAGTATTTAGTAACACAACAGGCTGACTACAGTCAACGGTAATTTATTGTACATTTAAAAATAACTAAAAGAGTTTACTTGGATTATTTGTGATACAAAGAAAGGATAAATACCTGTGGAGACTAATACCCCCATTTACCCTGATGTTAGTTATTATTACACAGGCCTATACCAAAATATCTCATGTACCCCATAAATATGAACACTTCCTATGCATCCACACAAAACAACTGTAAAATAAAATTTACAATAAGAAAAAAAGAAATACCATTAGCGAGGAAAAAAGTCAAACTGTTGTCTGAGAGAATATAGTTACAGCCCATGCATTACACAAAGGACTTGCATACAGAATACATTTTTAAAATATTAAAAATTAAAAGAAACCTAAAAATCAATATGAAAAAGTGAAAGAATCTCATAGAATTATCTCCCTTCAATTATTTTGGAGATAATATTTCAAAGTAATCTTCAATTTTTCTGAATTATTTTGAATAGGCATTTCACAAAAGAGGATATTCAAATAACCAGTGAATATACAGGAAATTATTCAACTATTCTAGTTTTCTGATCAGAGAAATACAAATTAAAATGACAAGAAATATCACAACATAGCACCAGAAGAACAAAAACGTAAAAGAAAGAACAAATACCAACTGATTTGATGCATTAGAAAACTCAGGTATTCATATACTGCTGTTTGGGTAGCAAAATTGTAAACTATTTGAGAAATGCTTCTTCAGTACTACTAAATCTAAACATGTGCATAACATCTAACCCATAAACTTGACTCCTAGGTATATACTCAATGAGATACACACATATGTTCACCAACAGAATAGAGTGATCACAACAGTAATGTTTTTAATAACTGGATAACTAAAAGTGATCTAGATATGTTACTAAGCAAAATGCATAAATGAATTATAGGGTATAGATACACTGTGGTATTACACAGCTATGAGAAAAAATACACTATTACTAGATAAAGCAACATGATTTAATCTTATAAGAAATAGATCAAGTGGAAAATATCAATCACAAAAGAAAACATAAAATGTGCTTTCATGATCTAAAATTGACACTCTAACATCGCAATTAAAAGAACTAGAGAAGCAAGAGCAAACACATTCGAAAGCTAGCAGAAGGCAAGAAATAACTAAGATCAGAGCAGAACTGAAGGAGATAGAGACACAAAAAACCCTCCAAAAAATCAATGAATCCAGGAGTTGGTTTTTTGAAAAGATCAACAAAATTGACAGACCACTAGCAAGACTAATAAAGAAGAAAAGAGAGAAGAATCAAATCGACGCAATTAAAAATGATAAAGGGGATATCACCACCGACCCCACAGAAATACAAACTACCATCAGAGAATACTATAAACACCTCTACGCAAATAAACTGGAAAATCTAGAAGAAATGGATAATTTCCTGGACACTTACACTCTTCCAAGACTAAACCAGGAAGAAGTTGAATCCCTGAATAGACCAATAGTAGGCTCTGAAATTGAGGCAATAATTAATAGCCTACCAACCAAAAAAAGTCCAGGACCAGATGGATTCACAGCTGAATTCTACCAGAGGTACAAGGAGGAGCTGGTACCATTCCTTCTGAAACTATTCCAATCAATAGAAAAAGAGGGAATCCTCCCTAACTCATTTTATGAGGCCAACATCATCCTGATACCAAAGCCTGGCAGAGACACAACAAAAAAAGAGAATTTTAGACCAATATCCCTGATGAACATTGATGCAAAAATCCTCAATAAAATACTGGCAAACCGGATTCAGCAGCACATCAAAAAGCTTATCCACCATGATCAAGTGGGCTTCATCCCTGGGATGCAAGGCTGGTTCAATATTCGCAAATCAATAAACATAATCCAGCATATAAACAGAACCAAAGACAAGAACCACATCATTATCTCAATAGATGCAGAAAAGGCTTTTGACAAAATTCAACAGCCCTTCATGCTAAAAATGCTCAATAAATTCGGTATTGATGGAACATACCTCAAAATAATAAGAGCTATTTATGACAAACCCACAGCCAATATCATACTGAATGGGCAAAAACTGGAAAAATTCCCTTTGAAAACTGGCACAAGACAGGGATGCCCTCTCTCACCACTCCTATTCAACATAGTGTTGGAAGTTCTGGCTAGGGCAATCAGGCAAGAGAAAGAAATCAAGGGGATTCAGTTAGGAAAAGAAGAAGTCAAATTGTCCCTGTTTGCAGACGACATGATTGTATATTTAGAAAACCCCATTGTCTCAGCCCAAAATCTCCTTAAGCTGATCAGCAACTTCAGCAAAGTCTCAGGATACAAAATTAATGTGCAAAAATCACAAGCATTCTTATACACCAGTGACAGTCAAACAGAGAGCCAAATCAGGAATGAACTTCCATTCACAATTGCTTCAAAGAGAATAAAATACCTAGGAATCCAACTTACAAGGGATGTAAAGGACCTCTTCAAGGAGAACTACAAACCACTGCTCAGTGAAATCAAAGAGGACACAAACAAATGGAAGAACATACCATGCTCATGGATAGGAAGAATCAATATCGTGAAAATGGCCATACTGCCCAAGGTAATTTATAGATTCAATGCCATCCCCATCAAGCTACCAATGAGCTTCTTCACAGAATTGGAAAAAACTGCTTTAAAGTTCATATGGAACCAAAAAAGAGCCCGCATCTCCAAGACAATCCTAAGTCAAAAGAACAAAGCTGGAGGCATCACGCTACCTGACTTCAAACTATACTACAAGGCTACAGTAACCAAAACAGCATGGTACTGGTACCAAAACAGAGATATAGACCAATGGAACAGAACAGAGTCCTCAGAAATAATACCACACATCTACAGCCATCTGATCTTTGACAAACCTGAGAGAAACAAGAAATGGGGAAAGGATTCCCTATTTAATAAATGGTGCTGGGAAAACTGGCTAGCCATAAGTAGAAAGCTGAAACTGGATCCTTTCCTTACTCCTTATACGAAAATTAATTCAAGATGGATTAGAGACTTAAATGTTAGACCTAATACCATAAAAATCCTAGAGGAAAACCTAGGTAGTACCATTCAGGACATAGGCATGGGCAAAGACTTCATGTCTAAAACACCAAAAGCAACGGCAGCAAAAGCCAAAATTGACAAATGGGATCTCATCAAACTAAAGAGCTTCTGCACAGCAAAAGAAACTACCATCAGAGTGAGCAGGCAACCTACAGAATGGGAGAAAATTTTTGCAATCTACTCATCTGACAAAGGGCTAATATCCAGAACCTACAAAGAACTCAAACAAATTTACAAGAAAAAAACAACCCCATCCAAAAGTGGGCAAAGGATATGAACAGACATTTCTCAAAAGAAGACATTCATACAGCCAACAGACACATGAAAAAATGCTCATCATCACTGGCCATCAGAGAAATGCAAATCAAAACCACAATGAGATACGATCTCACACCAGTTAGAATGGCGATCATTAAAAAGTCAGGAAACAACAGGTGCTGGAGAGGATGTGGAGAAATAGGAACACTTTTACACTGTTGGTGGGATTGTAAACTAGTTCAACCATTATGGAAAACAGTATGGCGATTCCTGAAGGATCTAGAACTAGATGTACCATATGACCCAGCCATCCCATTACTGGGTATATACCCAAAGGATTATAAATTATGCTGCTATAAGGACACATGCACACGTATGTTTATTGCAGCACTATTCACAATAGCAAAGACTTGGAATCAACCCAAATGTCCATCAGTGACAGATTGGATTAAGAAAATGTGGCACATATACACCATGGAATACTATGCAGCCATAAAAAAGGATGAGTTTGTGTCCTTTGTAGGGACATGGATGCAGCTGGAAACCATCATTCTTAGCAAACTATCACAAGAACAGAAAACCAAACACCGCATGTTCTCACTCGTAGGTGGGAACTGAACAATGAGATCACTTGGACTCGGGAAGGGGAACATCACACACCGGGGCCTATCATGGGGAGGGGGGAGGGGGGAGGGATTGCATTGGGAGTTATACCTGATGTAAATGACGAGTTGATGGGTGCAGCACACCAACATGGCACAAGTATACATATGTAGCAAACCTGCACATTGTGCACATGTACCCTACAACTTGAAGTTTAATAATAATAAATAAATTTAAAAAAAAATGTGCTTTCATTCATATAAGGGTATGGATTAAATTTGATACACATATGGGAAAAATAGGTATTGATACAAAAAATCAATTGTAGATGGATTCTGAATTAAATTTTAAAATGTTTCTCAAAGGAAACATAGCAGAATATTTTCATTACTTGGAGGTAGACAAATATTTCTTAAATAGTATGCCAAAAGTCACTAATTATAACACAAAAAAGTGTAATTTAATCATATTAAATAAAAAAATCTGCTAATTGAGGGACATAATTAAGAGAGTGAGAAATTATGACACAGAATGGGAGAAAATATTTGCAATACTTGTGTGCAAGGAAGGACATACCTGCAATGAATGTCTATATATATATATATATATTTTTTTTTTTTTTCCTATAATCAACAACAAGGAGGTAAACAATCTAACAGAACATCTGGACAGACTTGATAGACATTTCATAAAAGAGGCTATCCAAATAGACGCATTAGTCATCAGGAAACAAAAATAAAACCACAAGGAGATACTGCCACATATTCACCAGAATTGCTAAAATAAAAAAGACTAGCAACACGAAGCATTGGTGAGAATGTGGAAAAATGGGAATTCTCAGTCACTGATGGTGGGAATGTAAATTAGTAAAATTAATACAACAGCTCTGAAAATATTTTCTTAAATGCAGCATATATGCAGTTTAAGACACCACAGTTCTACTCCTAGGTAAGTTCCCAGCAGCAATAATTTTTCATGGTGTTGGAAACAGCCCTAATATCCATCGAGAATATTATGTATGTAAATTGTGAAAAATACATACAGAAAATACTGCATAGTAATAAGAATTAATGAAATGTATCTACACACTACATTTACATCATACTATGATGTTTCATCATAGTATGTATATACATAGTATGATGAAAATCATATCAGAGTTTGTTGTGTATGATTCCATTAACTCAACATTTCAAATCAGGCAAACTTAACCTATCATGTTAGAAGTCAGATAAGCTATTATTTTTGGGGTAGGCATTGTGATTACGAGTGGCATGGAGGGGACAGCTGGGCTGTGGTAATATTTAATTTTTCAATCTAGATACTTGCTTCACAGATGTGTTCTCTTTGTGGAAATTCATCAAGCTATGCACTTTTATTATGGTCCATGTTTTATTATGTATGTCATGCTTCAATAAAAATGTACTTGAAATGTGTAAACATTCAATAATTGAAGGCAACTTTTAAATATAAGAAACAATGGATCAAATATGAATTTATGTTTCAAAATGCAAAATAAAGAAAATAATGTTCATGATGAGAGAGGCTATGGATGTGTGGGGACATGAGCTGCATGGAAATCTGTACCTTCTGCTCAATTTTGCTAAACCTTCTCTAAAAAATAAGGCCTATTACAAATAATAAATGAAGTGACAAATGTGGGAACATAAGTACATTCAAAAATTATGGCTAAGATTAGTGTCACTGGGTTTTATGACCTCATTTACCCAGAGAAAGTAATTTCTGTAATTATGGCTTGCTTGCATTTCCTTCCGTGATTCCATCAATATCAATATGATTTAATAAGGACTTTATTTGTCCCAGACACAGATTATAAAATGAGGTTAACTTATACATTCCAGTTGTCCATCTTCCCCAAAACAGCAATTGCATGCTGGTCAGTTATATGTGGGAGTCCAGGAGCTTCAGTTCCTCTCAACGTGGGACTCTTAAGGCGGCTTCCTCTTCTTAGGATGGGTGAAGAACGAGGGTGAGCATCCTGAAAGAGAACCTACTAGAAAATATATCACTTTGTTTTAAAATGTACAGAATGTCACTTCTACCTTACTCTATTGCTCAAGGCAGTCATAAAGACCCATCTAGGCTCCAGCAAAGGGAATTTGGTGCCATTTATTGATGGGAGAAGTGGCAGGGTTTTGGAAGAGCCTGTGAGGCAGGCGAGTTACTGTAGTGGTTTTTGGAAAATACCATTTGCCACAGGTTTGTCTGTAAGGCTTTCTACTATCATCTCCTGCCCATTTCCTCAACTCCTCATCAACTCTGTAGCCATAATGCCCTTCCTTCTGTTTCTATAACTTGTCAAAATCAGTTTAATCAGAACCTTTGCAGATGCTGATTGTAATACTTTTTTTTCAGAGGAAAGAGTGAAATGCTTTGTCCCAGATCTTGGATATTCTTTATGTCATCTGTTTAATTTTCTTAACAGATCTTTCAAATTGTAATACAAAATATCAATTCCTTTGTGTAATATCTGCTTTACTGTGAGAAAGACTATGCTGTTTTTTGTATCATTATTATAATACAAAATATTATGTTATGCTTTATTATTTCCTCAGTACTTAGAATGGTACCTATATATAGTTGATATCTAATAAGCATTGTTTTAAAATGAAAACTAAATGACCAATACATAAGAAATAGTGCTCACCCACAAGAAACTCGAAGCACGATGAACACGGCAGTTCCATAAATAAACACTTGTAATAAAATACAATGAGTCCTATAATGTATTTACGAAGTAAAATCTAGGAAGTGATAGGGAATAGGTAAAATGAATCTTCAGAGGTTAAGTAGAAGAACTGCTGAGAATTCCCACAAAAATAAATATTTGGATCTTCAAAGGCGAATAGGCTGAGATAGGAAAACAAGTATTTATCATTTTTAGATCCACTGATAAAATCATGATAAATTTTAACATCTATGTTATTTTGTTTCATAAAATTATTCATTGGTTTCAGTTTTATCCTATAGAAAGGTCTTTAAATACTAACTCTGATCCAGATGTATGTGAGTAAGATGAGGTGTAATGTAATAATAGGCTCAACTAAAACAAGTCTGGTTAATGGTAAGTACATTATGCATATGAGAAATCAGATGTAGGCCAACCATAGCTTGAAGACAAAATCATGGTTCTTGCCTGTTTTTAAATAAAGTTTTATTAAGACACAGTCACACCCATTCATTTACATATTGTTTAAGACTGTTTGGTTGCTACAATTGCGGAGCTCAGTAGTTGTGGCAAAAACTGCATGGCCCATAAAGTCTGAAATATTTAGTATCTGGTTTTTTGAGATGGAGTCTCGCTCTGTCACCCAGGTTGGAGGGCAGTGGCGCGATCTCGGCTCACTGCAACCTCTGCCTTCCGGGTTCACTCCATTCTCCCACCTCAGCCTCTCGAGTAGCTGGGACTACAGGTGCCCGCCACCTCACCTGGCTAATTTTTTTGTATTTTTAGTAGAGATGGGGTTTCACTTTGTTAGCCAGGATGGTCTCGATCTCCTGACCTCATGATCCGCCTGCCTCGGCCTCCCAAAGTGCTGGGATTACAGGCGTGAGCCACCACGCTGGACCTACTGTCTGGCATTTTGAGGAAAAATTGCCAACCCCAGTGTCAAATGAATGATTGCATGGACTTATAATGAATAGGTTCTGGAGAATTGACTTTCAGTAGGGAAAATTCTCCATTCAACCAACCATGCCATTACAACCAGTATCTCCTGAATATTCATCTCTCTTAATCCTGTTCTGTACACACCATGCCATAGAATAAAAAAGCTTACAGAACAATTTCAGACCAAATGTATGAGCTTAACATCACATATGATAAACTAATTTAATAAGTTACTACCAGATACTGTATTTAGCAATCATAAATTAGAATTTTCAATCATGATTCCTCTCTATTGTCAGTTTCTCATCTCTGCTACCACCCTAGAGCCTAGACTAAAGCACTATCAATTCTTACCTTTTTAGGAAAATGCACAGTTTTTGAATCTCCTAACTACCTTTCCAATCCAATCTCCACATAGCAACCCCAAGAATAATCTTTTTAGTACAAAAATTTCATCACATTAGGCCTTCAAGTAAAGTCTGCCAAGGCTTCCTAAAATTTTGAATAAATCTAATTTTTACTCTCAAGGCTATGAAAAATCCAACTAATCTTTAGTCCTCTGCTCCATCTTGACTCCTCTTCCCTACGACTGTCTTGTAACCACATCAACTCTCTCTCCATTCCTTGAAAAACATATGTGTGGGAGCTAAAAATAGTAGATCTCATGGAAGTAGAGAGTAGCCTGGTGGCTACCGGAGCCTGGAAAAGTTGGGGGATATGGTGGTTGAAGAAAAGTTGGTTAATGGGTACAAATATTATACTCATTATAGTATACAGGTATCACATATATCCCCAAAATATGTACAGCTATATCAACAAAGTACCTAAAAAAGAAAAGTTAAATTTTTTAATGATGCAACAAAGTTTAGATGCAACCTATTTCTTCTGCCTAGAATATTTTTAGAACACAACTGCCACAGCTGCTGACTCCACCTCACCCTTTCTGTCTCCCCTTAAATGTTACCTCCTCACAGAAAACTTTCCAATCTCCTTTAGTATCCCTGATTTCTATCTTCTGTTACATTGAAATGTTCATTTCTTACAAAACCCTGCTCATAATATATATTTATCTCTTTAATTTTATTGTCTGTCTACTAAATTATTGGCTTTATAAGGAAAGTGGCTGTCTGCTTTGCTTATCATTGTATTCTCAAAGTGTAGTACAGATTCTGGAATATAAAACTCATTCAGTAGATGATTAATTGTGTAAATAAATAAACATATATAGATGGAGTAAATATCTACATGACAGCTCTTAAAGATAATGTATCTAGGAATATGGAAATGCTCAATAGACATTTACCACCTAGTCATAATAATAAAATAAATTACTGACTTTTTCATTTAGGACATATTATTAAACGAGTAGGAGTCAGAGTAAATTAAAGCAGTTTTTTTTAGTTAAGTGGTTTCTTTCTTGATTTTTGTTTTATTTTTTACATTGACACATAAAATTGTATGTATTTACCGTGTATGACGTGATGTTTTGAAGTATATATACATTGTGGAATGACTAAATCTAGCAAATTAACATATGTATTACCTCACATAGTTAATGTCTTTGTGGAAAGAACACTTTACATTTCATTTAACAAATAAAACAGTGATTTAACTGTATCAGTCACTTCATAAAAAGTGAGTTTCCTAATTTTAGGTTATTCCTATTACTATCTTTTATATATATCCATTAAGAAAACACTAATTTTACAACTATTGTCTTCTAGGATGTGCTAGACATTGGAGATATGAAGATGATTGAATCAAGGTCTTTACCTTTAACCGAGATGTTCATAATAATATCACAGAAAAGAAGATATACAAAGATCATATACAAATAAATACAATACAATGTAGAAAGAGGTATGTACAATTAGAGTACTACTATAACTTAGTGACAAATGCTGCCAATTATGCCATAAATAGTCAGAAAAGTCATACCCATTCAAGCTACATTGAAGAAGGAACTTAAAATATGAGTCAGAGTTTGGTGTATTAAGTAGGAGGTAGGTAGAGAAAACAATACATGATAGTGTACCCTGAGTTCATCCAAGATACTGAGTAAGGCTAATTGAAGTTTGCAGCTACACTGGGAAGAGCTTTATACAAGATAAAAAGAAATTTGGGTAACTTTCTCAACCTCTCAGAAAGAGGTTTCGGAGATAGAGCTATGTTTCACACATCATGAAGACTAAGGATGAATTGATTGTGGAGAGGCTACTGGGGAAGAGTTGAGAAAATACTGCCTTTAATTCAGATGGATATTATAAGGAACTGAATTAGGTTTGTAGCACAGATAATGGGAAAGAGGAAATACAATAAATTTGTTCGTTTACTTAGGAGGTAGTATTGACAAGATTTATTGATTAATAAGAATGTGGATTGCAGCATAATAAACAGTCAAGACCCCAGATGACCACACTTCCTGTAAAGGGTCAAATAGTAAATATTTTAGGCTTTAATATTAAATATTTAAATATTAAATATTTCTGTTGCATCTACACACCTCTGCTATTGTAACACCAAAGTAATCATAGACAGCAAGTACAGAAATGAATGTGGCTGTGTTCTAACACAAACTTCTTAAAAAAAAAAAAAAAAACAGACAGCAAGCTGAATTTAGCTTGTGGGAGTGCAGACTCCTGGTCTAAACCATGTTTTCAGGTTTTGATCTTCAGTAATTTACTGGACAATAATTATTGACTTATAAATTTCATTGATTTACTAGTCTTGTGGATATTTGTGTAGAATTCTTGAGGTTCAAAATTTCAAGATTCAAAGAAGAGAATTTTGAATAACATCCTTTTCTGGACCCCTAATGTGGTTAATTTTGTACATTATGTATATGTGCCCTGACAATTACTCTTATGAAAATAAATCTACTTCTATTTTTATTATCTACAAGTAGTACTTTAAAAGAAACAGATGAGTAATATTTATGTGCTTTACTAAAATTAAGAAATTTGTTATTAAAGAGATGTACTATGAAGCACAACACGTTTACAAAGTTATTTATGTCTTCCTGAAAGTGAGCTCCAAGGGCATTAATTACTTCACACAGATCATCTAGCAATATATTAAGAAAAATGTATACAACTTTGAATATCATATAGTTCCAGGGACCCAAACACATGGTATCTACATAGTCAATTAATTTTTAAATAGTCTACCTTGGTGCATAAATTACTAGAAAAATCTCGTGAAGGAGAAAGATTTTGCAAGATCACTATTTCAAATAAATTTAAAATCTCTCTCTTCCAAAGTATAAAGACCAAAGGCTCAGAGAAGAGATGTCTGTTCTGGTTCTTCTGAAACAGAATTGAAACTTCTGTCAGAGTCTCATATAGTTTAGTTTTTATCTTAAGCCTGAGAAAAATAAAGAGGCCATTATAAACATTAGCTATCATTACTATTTCTCTCAATAAAGTAACAGATGATATCACATTCAAACTAAATTCATGTTAAAGGCACAACCAATAAAGTATTGATCTCATTTTGTAACTCGAAAATTAACAGAGGTTAATACATGCATATTACCCTGAGGTGCATTTTTTCACTCGGTATATTTTTTCTATGTTTAACTAAACGAAGACTTGAAGGTTTTAGCAAGAACCAGTGCTAGATTCTATACCCAATAGCTCAATTGAGTAGAACCTAGTGCCATGGTTCAGTAACTAGGGCTTTACTCAGCTATACAGTCATTTTCTATTTCACTGCTCTTAGCAATTTATTGCACCAACAAATGAACCTTGTTCTCAATCTGAGATGCCACAGCAAGCACCTGTATTACCTCTTAGTAAAAGCCAAATTTGTACCGGTGTCTCTATGACAAGGTTGGTACCAAAATTTTATATATAGAAAGTCTCTCTCTCTCTCTCTCATTTTTTGTTTTTACTTCCATAGGGATTTTATAAAAGTCTCTGTGTTTATGAGCTTTTAGGTGTCTAACACAGGTTCTGGCGCCTAATAAATGCTCAATAAATAGTTTTGGAATAAGTGAATGAATGACATGAATAAAATTGTCACCTTTCATTTTTTTTCCATTTTATGATCAGTTATCATATATTTATATATGTCATATATATATTATATATTGTAGATACCCCAATCATGGATCTTCTTTATTTTGGGTGCTTAATTGGAGTCCTCGACTATGGTTTAAATTCTCATAGATTTCAATCTAAACTATTTATTATCGATACTTTTGTGCACCATTGTTCTTTTTTTCCCTTTCTTGTAGATCTCAGTGTCCATAACTTTAAAAATGGTACACATTATATTGTTTAAAAATTACAAGAAGAAAACTGTTGCAAACACTTGTGGTCATATGACCTGAAAGGACCTCTGAAGATACAACTTTTGGAATCTTAGTCTCCATTTTGAATATATACTTTTGCCGTTATAACCAGTAGAAGAGAATTTCCAGCAAATTATAAATTATTATTTTTCCAGGTGACTGAGCATTGAAAGAACTTTACTCGTAAATGGGTTGTCAACACTAGCATGGAGTATCTTAGGCAGTAGTAAGTTCACCATTCTTGGGTATTTAAACAGAAGATGGATGAATATCTGAAAGGGATCCTGTAATGAAGTTTTGGCATGGCTCAACAGATTAACTTTTAAAACTCTTCCATCTTTGATCTTTTTTACATTCCAACTTCAGCTTCAAACTTTCTTGAAGCCAAGAAATAATAATTTTAAAATGGAAAAAAAACACCATTTTTATCTGTATTACTTATTTATATCACATTAATACACTTTTAGATATGTGGATGTTCAGTACTCTCTACAGTTTGTAACATAGTAAAAAAGTATCATTTTTTAATAAGTCAAACGTTTTGCTTAAAAGTATATGTAATTTTTTTCTGTGAAATGTTGGTAAAATGTTGATCCCACAATAGTTTTAATATTTTAACTTCAGGTTTCAAATGAATTTGATTTTTAAGAAATATATTTTCACCTTTACTTTCATATAGTTTTTTTCTTCTTTTATGTAATTAGAACTATCCAAGAACATTTAAAATTAAATTTGAGAGTTTTTCAACTTGGCTGTTAAATATTACTGCTACTTCTCCACTGTACTTAGACCTGCACCTTCTGTTAAGAAAAACATTTTAACAAATTTAAAAAAATAAAGAAGTGATCTTGTCGACTTCACCATACATCTTTATGTTTCATGATATATGAATACAGGAACCACTTATTTTTTTTCAATGAGGCATTAATTTTCAGTGAAATCCCCAAGAACAAATGGCCACTATGGTCATTAAGAAGAGAAATATAGTCAGATACTATGAGGAAAACCAATATAAATTTAACTTTTTCTGCAGTAAAGCTCTTAGATTGTTATTTTAAAGTTTAGGCTTTTTTTTTTCTTTTGACCTATTGGATTTAGTGATGTCAATACACTATTGCTTCTTTATTGTAATTTCTACACTGGAAACAGGCTGTGTAAAGAAAACATGAGCCACATTTTAATTAGTAAATATTACTAAATCTTTCTCTTCCTACTATCTTAAAATAGATATTTCAGCCAAGTGACAATACATCAAGATATAATCCTATATCTCACATTTCATATATAGCTTGATATTGTTTTTACAGTCTCCACCTTTGGCCACAAAGAAGGAGTATTGCCTACCTACTGAAGAGTCAGAGTCTAGAGATGTTTCTGTCATCTTGACTTCAGAATATCAGTGTCCTTAATATTCAGTGGAGTGCTTAACAATTACCAGGTGCTATACTAGGTACTGAGGACACAGCAATAAGCAACCCTGATCAGATTCTCTGCTCCTTGTAGTTTATATTATGTGTGGGGTTGGGGGTGGGAAGTAGTGTCAATGGCAGCAAGCAGATAATAAACACACACAAAATCAATCATACTGGCACAGATATAGATGAAGTAGCAATTAATTATTTAAATAAAGTTCGATAAGAAAGTAGTGGAGTGGGGGATCTTTGATCTAAGGTAGGGTGATCAAAAAAGATTTCTCTGCAAAGATAAAATTTATATGGAGATCTTGTGGTAGACTGAGTTATTGGCTGGCACAGTTCTTTACCCCTCTAGGTATCCACATCCTTTTTTCATATAACTGTGCTGTTTCTACCACAAGGGAGGGGTGTAGTACCTGCTTTTTGACTTTGGGCTCAGTGATATGACTTGCTTTGGACAATGGAATGTTTGCAGAGGTGGAGAAAACAAAGTATTGAAACTTACTTGTGCAGAGCGGTATATCAATTTGTGCCTCTTATCATCTGTAGAAGAAGCACTCCTTATGAGAAGTTGTAGTCCCTTACCAGGAGCCAGAGAATACAAATACAGGGACTCAACTCACAGTAAGAAGCCCAGTCCTTCAGGATCACAGCTTGGAACACAGACCCCCACCTAAGCCCAATCTAGCTCATCAGTCCGTCAGCTAACACATACAATTATGAATAAGAATAAAATAATGTTGTTTAAGCCTCTGAGTAGTTTGTTATCCACCACATATTTTTGTATAGATCTGAAGGAAATGAGAGGGAAACTTGCAGATATTTAGTGAGTAATGCTCCAGTAAGAATTAGCAGCAACAGCAAACATCCTCAGGAGCATGTGTTGTGTTCTTCTAGCAAGAGGATTGTGGCTGTAGTAAAGTGAGCAGTGGGTTATTATTATTGTTGTTTTGGCTATTATTGCGATTGTCAATGTCCTCCAGTCAAAGATAGTCAAGAACACACCTGAATAGGTTGGGTCTGTTATTCATTGCATGAAGAGCAAATACAGACCATGGGGAACCATGGAGAACCATGGAGTATCTCAGTAAGAGGGAGTTAAACTATTGAAGGATTTGGTCTTTGGTTGGGTTACCGGGGAAAAGTCTAAAGAAGTGGGGTTCTCTGCAGATTACATGCTTCTAGAAAGTGAGGGCAATTCTGTTGACTATCTCAATAAATATTATCTATAACAATAGGAGATTAGAATAAAAGCAAAATTCCAATGATTAAAGAAGTAGCAGTCATTTATTTATCTGTGGGTTCCACATTGGCATAGTTTTTGACTGTGCTTAGACAAAATTATAAAATGGATTTATTTTATCTAATCTTATCACAACCTCAGAGTAATCTCATCTGAGGTTGTTATTCTGTCAGATGGCTTATGTCTATCAAGAGAATAACACGGTCTAGCTATGAGTCTGAGGTCAATTTCTGAATGTCTGTAGATGGTCATTTTTCTCTCCTTCAAGTCATTCTCATGATTAGGGATAGCCTCGAGATCTCAACTCCAATCACATAGGACAGTTTTCCATAAAATTTTTTAAATATAGCAATAGTTGTCTACTATCCCCATGGTTGAATACAAAGGGATCTAGCAGTTACACACATATACATGCACACACACACAAGCTATAAGATGGCTTTATCAGTTTGATAGTTATTTAAAATACCCATGTATCAAAGAAAGAACATAGCTGACAACAAAAGTTATATTTCATTGTGTTCTGTAAACTTTCACTACAACCAAGGTGTTTGCAACCTACCCTGTTCCAAGTACTGAGTGTTTAGTGAGTAAAATCAGTCCCCCTCCCTTATGGGATCCAGAATTTGTGTATACATTTAAGCAAATTATTTACTGCCCTGTAAATGCAAAACAAGTATCGATGCTGTTTCAAAGTAAATCAATTTACAAAGTGCATGATACATAAGAATCATGCATCGCTACCATTTTAAAAATTTATGTTATTAAAAGATCATCAAATATAGATTGATGGAACAATGTAAACCAAAAATTAGACCAATAACAGTAAAAATCAATTTTCCAATATCACAGTAGTCAGTAGCTATGGAAAAAAACCTACAATCCAAAATGCAGTCTGATTTTTAAATTAAACTGAATGATCAGAATCAAGCCTATAGGTGGAAATACATGAGCTGTTTTGTTAAAGTGCTAATTGAAATTTGACTGTCTCTTTCTGAGTAGAAGGGTACTCAGCAGCCATCCAATTGTTCCCTTTAACTCTTATAAATTTAGAGAACACAATGTTCTTCCAGTCACAAAAGTATTCTTATGCAAAATTCATTAATTTGGATTTTATTGTGCCCCAATTTTAGTTAGCTGTAACAAAACTAATAAAAACTAGGACTTACTAAATGATTTATAATAACAAGAATATCAGTGTGTTCAGTAAATGCAATTTCAAGGAGCTAAAACATTAGATTGCTTCAGATTTCAAACACAATTATCTGTTTAAAAACCTCTAGCTTCCCTCTTCAGCTTCATATAGTAAATAATACATTTCAATAAAATACCTTCTTCTCTATAGAAAGCCAATATAGATATTGCTCCAATTTATATTTATTTCAACTAAGAAGTGAAAAACTTAATCAGATGGGCTGTGATAGGAATAATAATTAGGACTCAGCTTTTGAATAATTTGCTTTGGAAAACTATATGTCACCAGAAAATGGAAAGTAAATTTTTATGTATTTTCCACTTGTCAGCTTGACTATATGATAGAGATGGTATTATCAAAGTTTAGAAAAAGGCATAGAGTAAGATATTCCCCAGCTATGTTGTAAGTCTATGAAGATATACTAAAATCCAATGGCTGGAAGCTTTTTTAAATGATTCATTATGCCTAGAGGTCAAAAAAGGAGTCTGTGGACTGGGCCCACGCTGTTTGACCTTCCCCATCTCCCTCTCTCCTGTTCTTCCTTCCTTCCTTCAATAACTGTCAAACATTTCAAATTAACCTTTTGACACAAAACTCTAGATTCTTGGCTTCTCATGAAGAATGGAAATGTCTCTTGCACCTGGACTGTGTTTCTGCATGGCTGCTGTCAGCAAAGGTAGACTGGGACCAGGTCTTTCTAGACTTGATATCTTTGCTCGTTTGTGTTCCTGCCTGGTTTCTTCCGGCTTGCAGTTTGTGATGTCTGATTAAGTCTAACACCTTGCCTCCAAAAACTAAATTATTTAAGAGAGATACATGGTTCCTTCACTTTCCCCACCATCCTTTCCTTGGAGTCTTGAAGTTCCACATTTTATGTAGAATACATCTTTCTTTTGGTTAATTTCAGTACATTTTCTCCAAATATGATTAACATGACTATGGATAATACCATGTAAGTCATAATATCCTTTCTGAGTTAAAGATAGATGCTCAGTCACATAATTCCTTTTTATTTTTTATTTTATTTTTTTTTTTTTTTTCTCTTCTTTTCTTTTTTTTTTTTTTTTTTTAAATTTATTTATTATTATTAAACTTCAAGTTGTAGGGTACATGTGCACAACGTGCAGGTTTGCTACATATGTATACTTGTGCCATGTTGGTGTGCTGCACCCATCAACTCGTCATTTACATCAGGTATAACTCCCAATGCAATCCCTCCCCCCTCCCCCCTCCCCATGATAGGCCCCGGTGTGTGATGTTCCCCTTCCCGAGTCCAAGTGATCTCATTGTTCAGTTCCCACCTACGAGTGAGAACATGCGGTGTTTGGTTTTCTGTTCTTGTGATAGTTTGCTAAGAATGATGGTTTCCAGCTGCATCCATGTCCCTACAAAGGACACAAACTCATCCTTTTTTATGGCTGCATAGTATTCCATGGTGTATATGTGCCACATTTTCTTAATCCAATCTGTCACTGATGGACATTTGGGTTGATTCCAAGTCTTTGCTATTGTGAATAGTGCTGCAATAAACATACGTGTGCATGTGTCCTTATAGCAGCATAATTTATAATCCTTTGGGTATATACCCAGTAATGGGATGGCTGGGTCATATGGTACATCTAGTTCTAGATCCTTGAGGAATCGCCATACTGTTTTCCATAATGGTTGAACTAGTTTACACTCCCACCAACAGTGTAAAAGTGTTCCTATTTCTCCACATCCTCTCCAGCACCTGTTGTTTCCTGACTTTTGAATGATCGCCATTCTAACTGGTGTGAGATGGTATCTCATTGTGGTTTTGATTTGCATTTCTCTGATGGCCAGTGATGATGAGCATTTTTTCATGTGTCTGTTGGCTGTATGAATGTCTTCTTTTGAGAAATGTCTGTTCATATCCTTTGCCCACTTTTGGATGGGGTTGTTTGTTTTTTTCTTGTAAATTTGTTTGAGTTCTTTGTAGGTTCTGGATATTAGCCCTTTGTCAGATGAGTAGATTGCAAAAATTTTCTCCCATTCTGTAGGTTGCCTGCTCACTCTGATGGTAGTTTCTTTTGCTGTGCAGAAGCTCTTTAGTTTGATGAGATCCCATTTGTCAATTTTGGCTTTTGCTGCCATTGCTTTTGGTGTTTTAGACATGAAGTCTTTGCCCATGCCTATGTCCTGAATGGTACTACCTAGGTTTTCCTCTAGGATTTTTATGGTATTAGGTCTAACATTTAAGTCTCTAATCCATCTTGAATTAATTTTCGTATAAGGAGTAAGGAAAGGATCCAGTTTCAGCTTTCTACTTATGGCTAGCCAGTTTTCCCAGCACCATTTATTAAATAGGGAATCCTTTCCCCATTTCTTGTTTCTCTCAGGTTTGTCAAAGATCAGATGGCTGTAGATGTGTGGTATTATTTCTGAGGACTCTGTTCTGTTCCATTGGTCTATATCTCTGTTTTGGTACCAGTACCATGCTGTTTTGGTTACTGTAGCCTTGTAGTATAGTTTGAAGTCAGGTAGCGTGATGCCTCCAGCTTTGTTCTTTTGACTTAGGATTGTCTTGGAGATGCGGGCTCTTTTTTGGTTCCATATGAACTTTAAAGCAGTTTTTTCCAATTCTGTGAAGAAGCTCATTGGTAGCTTGATGGGGATGGCATTGAATCTATAAATTACCTTGGGCAGTATGGCCATTTTCACGATATTGATTCTTCCTATCCATGAGCATGGTATGTTCTTCCATTTGTTTGTGTCCTCTTTGATTTCACTGAGCAGTGGTTTGTAGTTCTCCTTGAAGAGGTCCTTTACATCCCTTGTAAGTTAGATTCCTAGGTATTTTATTCTCTTTGAAGCAATTGTGAATGGAAGTTCATTCCTGATTTGGCTCTCTGTTTGACTGTCACTGGTGTATAAGAATGCTTGCGATTTTTGCACATTAATTTTGTATCCTGAGACTTTGCTGAAGTTGCTGATCAGCTTAAGGAGATTTTGGGCTGAGACAATGGGGTTTTCTAAATATACAATCATGTCGTCTGCAAACAGGGACAATTTGACTTCTTCTTTTCCTAACTGAATCCCCTTGATTTCTTTCTCTTGCCTGATTGCCCTAGCCAGAACTTCCAACACTATGTTGAATAGGAGTGGTGAGAGAGGGCATCCCTGTCTTGTGCCAGTTTTCAAAGGGAATTTTTCCAGTTTTTGCCCATTCAGTATGATATTGGCTGTGGGTTTGTCATAAATAGCTCTTATTATTTTGAGGTACGTTCCATCAATACCGAATTTATTGAGCGTTTTTAGCATGAAGGGCTGTTGAATTTTGTCAAAAGCCTTTTCTGCATCTATTGAGATAATGATGTGGTTCTTGTCTTTGGTTCTGTTTATATGCTGGATTATGTTTATTGATTTGCGAATGTTGAACCAGCCTTGCATCCCAGGGATGAAGCCCACTTGATCATGGTGGATAAGCTTTTTGATGTGCTGCTGAATCCGGTTTGCCAGTATTTTATTGAGGATTTTTGCATCGATGTTCATCAGGGATATTGGTCTAAAATTCTCTTTTTTTGTTGTGTCTCTGCCAGGCTTTGGTATCAGGATGATGTTGGCCTCATAAAATGAGTTAGGGAGGATTCCCTCTTTTTCTATTGATTGGAATAGTTTCAGAAGGAATGGTACCAGCTCCTCCTTGTACCTCTGGTAGAATTCAGCTGTGAATCCATCTGGTCCTGGACTTTTTTTGGTTGGTAGGCTATTAATTATTGCCTCAATTTCAGAGCCTACTATTGGTCTATTCAGGGATTCAACTTCTTCCTGGTTTAGTCTTGGAAGAGTGTAAGTGTCCAGGAAATTATCCATTTCTTCTAGATTTTCCAGTTTATTTGCGTAGAGGTGTTTATAGTATTCTCTGATGGTAGTTTGTATTTCTGTGGGGTCGGTGGTGATATCCCCTTTATCATTTTTAATTGCGTCGATTTGATTCTTCTCTCTTTTCTTCTTTATTAGTCTTGCTAGTGGTCTGTCAATTTTGTTGATCTTTTCAAAAAACCAACTCCTGGATTCATTGATTTTTTGGAGGGTTTTTTGTGTCTCTATCTCCTTCAGTTCGGCTCTGATCTTAGTTATTTCTTGCCTTCTGCTAGCTTTCGAATGTGTTTGCTCTTGCTTCTCTAGTTCTTTTAATTGCGATGTTAGAGTGTCAATTTTAGATCTTTCCTGCTTTCTCTTGTGGGCATTTAGTGCTATAAATTTCCCTCTACACACTGCTTTAAATGTGTCCCAGAGATTCTGGTATGTTGTATCTTTGTTCTCATTGGTTTCAAAGAACATCTTTATTTCTGCCTTCATTTCGTTATGTACCCAGTAGTCATTCAGGAGCAGGTTGTTCAGTTTCCATGTAGTTGAGCGGTTTTGATTGAGTTTCTTAGTCCTGAGTTCTAATTTGATTGCACTGTGGTCTGAGAGACAGTTTGTTATAATTTCTGTTCTTGTACATTTGCTGAGGAGTGCTTTACTTCCAATTACGTGGTCAATTTTGGAGTAAGTACGATGTGGCGCTGAGAAGAATGTATATTCTGTTGATTTGGGGTGGAGAGTTCTATAGATGTCTATTAGGTCTGCTTGCTGCAGAGATGAGTTCAATTCCTGGATATCCTTGTTAACTTTCTGTCTCGTTGATCTGTCTAATGTTGACAGTGGAGTGTTGAAGTCTCCCATTATTATTGTATGGGAGTCTAAGTCTCTTTGTAAGTCTCTAAGGACTTGCTTTATGAATCTGGGTGCTCCTGTATTGGGTGCATATATATTTAGGATAGTTAGCTCTTCCTGTTGAATTGATCCCTTTACCATTATGTAATGGCCTTCTTTGTCTCTTTTGATCTTTGATGGTTTAAAGTCTGTTTTATCAGAGACTAGTATTGCAACCCCCGCTTTTTTGTGTTCTCCATTTGCTTGGTAAATCTTCCTCCATCCCTTTATTTTGAGCCTATGTATGTCTCTGCGTGTGAGATGGGTCTCCTGAATACAGCAGACTGATGGGTCTTGATTCTTTATCCAGTTTGCCAGTCTGTGTCTTTTAATTGGAGCATTTAGTCCATTTACATTTAAGGTTAAGATTGTTATGTATGAACTTGATCCTGCCATGATGATATTAACTGGTTATTTTGCTCATTAGTTGATGCAGTTTCTTCCTAGCCTTGATGGTCTTTACATTTTGGCATGTTTTTGCAATGGCTGGTACCGGTTGTTCCTTTCCATGTTTAGTGCTTCCTTCAGGGTCTCTTGTAAGGCAGGCCTAGTGGTGACAAAATCTCTAAGCATTTGCTTATCTGTAAAGGATTTTATTTCTCCTTCACTTATGAAACTTAGTTTGGCTGGATATAAAATTCTGGGTTTAAAATTCTTTTCTTTAAGAATGTTGAATATTGGCCCCCACTCTCTTCTGGCTTGAAGAGTTTCTGCCGAGAGATCTGCTGTTAGTCTGATGGGCTTCCCTTTGTGGGTAACCCGACCTTTCTCTCTGGCTGCCCTTAAGATTTTTTCCTTCATTTCAACTTTGGTGAATCTGGCAATTATGTGTCTTGGAGTTGCTCTTCTCGAGGAGTATCTTTGTGGCGTTCTCTGTATTTCCTGGATTTGAATGTTGGCCTGCCCTACTAGGTTGGGGAAGTTCTCCTGGATGATATCCTGAAGAGTGTTTTCCAACTTGGTTCCATTTTCCCCCTCACTTTCAGGCACCCCAATCAGACGTAGATTTGGTCTTTTTACATAATCCCATACTTCTTGCAGGCTTTGTTCATTTCTTTTTCTTCTTTTTTCTTTTGGTTTCTCTTCTCGCTTCATTTCATTCATTTGATCCTCCATCGCTGACATTCTTTCTTCCAGTTGATCGAGTCGGTTACTGAAGCTTGTGCATTTGTCACGTATTTCTCGTGCCATGGTTTTCGTCTCTTTCATTTCGTTTGTGAGCTTCTCTGCATTAGTTACTCTAGCCATCAATTCTTCCACTTTTTTTTCAAGATTTTTAGTTTCTTTGCGCTGGGTACGTAATTCCTCCTTTAGCTCTGAGAAATTTGATGGACTGAAGCCTTCTTCTCTCGTCTCGTCGAAGTCATTCTCCGTCCAGCTTTGATCCGTTGCTGGCGATGAGCTGCGCTCCTTTGCCGGGGGAGATGCGCTCTTATTTTTTGAATTTCCAGCTTTTCTGCCCTGCTTTTTCCCCATCTTTGTGGTTTTATCTGCCTCTGGTCTTTGATGATCGTGATGTACTGATGGGGTTTTGGTGTAGGTGTCCTTCCTGTTTGATAGCTTTCCTTCTAACAGTCAGGATCCTCAGCTGTAGGTTGTAGCTGTAGGAGATTGCTTGAGGTCCACTCCAGACCCTGTTTGCCTGGGTATCAGCAGCAGAGGTTGCAGAAGATAGAATATTTCTGAACAGCGAGTGTACCTGTCTGATTCTTGCTTTGGAATCTTCCTCTCAGGGGTGTACTCCACCCTGTGAGATGTGGGGTGTCAGACTGCCCCTAGTGGGGGATGTCTCCCAGTTAGGCTACTCAGGGGTCAGGGACCCACTTGAGCAGGGAGTCTGTCCCTTCTCAGATCTCAACCTCCGTGTTGGGAGATCCACTGCTCTCTTCAAAGCTGTCAGACAGAGTCGTTTGCGTCTGCAGAGCTGCTGCGTTTGTTATTATTTACTGTGCCCTGTCCCCAGAGGTGGAGTCTACAGAGACAGGCAGGTTTCCTTGAGCTGCTGTGAGCTCCACCCAGTTCGAGCTTCCCAGCAGCTTTGTTTACCTACTTAAGCCTCAGCAATGGCGGGCGCCCCTCCCCCAGCCTCGCTGCTGCCTTGCCGGTAGATCACAGACTGCCGTGCTAGCAATGAGGGAGGCTCTGTGGGTGTGGGACACTCCCGGCCAGGTGTGGGATATGATCTCCTGGTGTGCCTGTCTGCTTAAAGCGCAGTATTGGGGTGGGAGTTACCCGATTTTCCAGGTGTTGTGTGTCTCAGTTCCCCTGGCTAGGAAAAGGGATTCCCTTCCCCCTTGCGCTTTCCAGGTGAGGCAATGCCTCGCCCTGCTTCAGCTCTCGCTGGTCGGGCTGCAGCAGCTGACCAGCACCGATCGTCTGGCACTCCCCAGTGAGATGAACCCAGTACCTCAGTTGAAAATGCAGAAATCGCCGGTCTTCTGTGTCGCTCGCGCCGGGAGTTGGAGACTGGAGCTGTTCCTATTCGGCCATCTTGCTCCGCCCACCACATAATTCCTTTTTAATGTTCCTGTGCTTCTTGTTCTCGTTCCTTTAAATGAAGGTAATGACTTCATCCTCTAATGGTCTATGGAGTTTAGTAAAATAAAAGTGAGTAAGAAATTTATTACCATTCATCTAAGAGAATAATTTATTTTAATTCCAACCCCTGAAAATTCAGCAAGAGAGTGCAGGGGAGTCATTATTCACATGGCAAAGTAAAAACCAGTGCCATAACATTTATATTCTGGCTGCTATGATTACCCCTACGAAGGGCCCTGCAAATCAAAATAGGGTCAGAAAGTAGCAAGAGGGTTTCATGTCCACAGAAAAATTCAAGTGTTTAAAAAGTTCAGGAAAATGGTCAAAATGATAATCATATCAGAATACATGGTTAAACAGTGCTGGGGTTGCTTTCTTAATATTTTAATAACATGGATTCAATTGTCTTCCCTAATCCAAAGAGATACATTCCAAGACCCTCACTAGATGCCTGAAACCAAGGATGGTACCAAACCCTATATATGTTTCTCAGACAAACCCACCTATAATAAAATTTGAAGTGCGGTAGCAAAACCAGCCAATTTTTTTCTTCTTCACAATTTCATAGATAAAAGCAACCACAGTACACATTTTTTTCTTTCCCTATTAAGTCAAGAATGTTCACCTTTTCACTTAAAGGAAGCACTTTATGACTTCTCTTTGGCATAACCAAATTGGCAGGCTCATTACTCTTGTCATTCTTATACTCCTTGGAGCCATTACTAAGTAAAATAAAAGTTACTTGAAAGTAAGCTGGGATAGAGTGACATTTGATCTGATAACCAAGAAGCTTCCTAAGTGACTAATAGGCAGGTAGTGTATACAACATGAAGACTCTAGAGAAAGGGATGATTCACATCCCAGACTGAATGGAGTGGTGCAGTGTTGGATATGACGCCCAAGTCAGAACAGCATGCGATTTAAAACAAGACAGTTAGGGATCCAGTTTCATTATCTTGCATATGGTTAGCCAGTCATCCCAGCATGAATTATTGAATAGGGAGTCTTTTCTTCTTTGCTTATTTTTGTCAAACTTGTCAAAGATCAGATGACTATAGGCATGTGGCTTTATTTCTGGGTTCTCTATTCTGTTGCACTGGTCCCTACATTTGGCCATATCAGAAAATCAACTCAAGATAGACTAAATATTTAAATGTAAGACCTCCAACTATAAGAGTCCTAGAAGAAAACCTAGGAAACACCACTCTGGACATCAGCCTTGGGAAAGAATTTATGACTAAGTCCTCAAAAGGAAATGGAACTAAAACAAAAATTGACAAGTGGGATCTAATTAAACTAAGTGCTTCAGCATAACAAAAGTGACTACCACCAGAGTAAACAGACAGCCTATATAACGGGAGAAAATATTTGCAGACTATGCATCTATTAAAGACTAGGCACCTAGTAAAGGTCTACTATACACAATCCGTAACAAACTTAACTAAACAACCAAAAACAAATAACCCTATTAAAAAGCAGGCAAAGGACATGAGCAAATATTTCTTCTCAAAACAATACATCTGGCCAATAAACATATGAAAAAATGTTCAAAATCACTAATCATCAGAGAAATGCGAGTCAAAGCTATAATGAGATATCATCTCACACCAGTCAGAATGGCTATGATAAAAGGTCAAACATTAGCCTATGCTGTGAGGCTCTGGATGCAAGGGGACGTTTAGACACTGTTGGTGGGAGTGTAAATTTGTTCAACAACTTTGTAAAGCAGTTTGGAGCTTTCTCAAAAAACTTAGAACTACCATTCAACCCAGCAATCCCATTACTGGATATATATCCAAAATAATGTAAGTCATTATACCAAAAAGACACACGAACTCACATGTGTATCACAGGACCATTCGCAATAGCAAAGACATAATAAACCCAGCTGCCCATCCACAATGGACTGGATAAAGAAAATGTGGTACATATACAGCATGGAATACTATGCAGCCAGTAAAAAGAGTGAATGCTTGTCCTTTGGAGCAACATGGATGCAGCTGGAGGCCATTATAAGCAAATGAACACAGGAACAGAGAACCACATACTGCATGCTCTCACTTACAAGTGGGAGCTAAACATTGAGTACTTATGTTGATAAAGATGGTAACAATAGAAACTTGGGACTACTAGAGCAGGAGGGTAGGAAGGGGACCAAGGATTGAAAATCTAACTATTGGATATTATGCTTACTACCTGGGTGATGGGATCAATCATATCCCAAACCTCAGTGTCATGAAATATACCCATGGAACAAACCTGCACATATACCTCCTTAATCTAAAAGAAACTTTGAAAGTATATTTTTAAAAATTAAAAAAATAAGATGTATTATACATTTCTGGAATTTTTCATTTAATATTTTTGAACCATAGTTGCTCAGAAGTAATTGAAGCCATAGAAAGCAAAACCATAGATAAGGGGGAACTAGTGTACAGCATATTTCTAATTTCTAAGTAAAACTTTAAAAGTACTGTGTTTCTGTGCGTAAAGAGTTACATTATTCTAAAATTCTTATTTTAGAATTAGTATTGTTCCAGCAATCACTGTCCTATGCTTTTGATCCCTAAAGAAAATTATTCAAATATTAGATTTACTTTTGCGTGAGACAGTCCACAGTGTTTCTAAATAATATTTGCATATTGCTTTTCCATGGTTTATACAGTTTAGCAATGCCTCTCCTACTGTAGAAGATTAGTATTTAAATCCATCACTTGCCATCTCCATCTCCACCACACATAAATTTAGTTCTATTTCTACATTTTAATATTTCAGTTACATCATGAGTTTGTTTAGACCAACCATGCTGAATTTGTTAAAAACATTTATATTGTGCTTTTTACATGTTAAATATTCTGTAAGAACTTTACAAATACATATTCATTTAATCCTCAAAGCATTATTTCCTGATCTTGGAGGCAGGTATTATTTTTATGCACATTTTGTAGAAATAAAACTGAAGCAGACAGGAGGTAAGTAAATTGATGAAGTTCTGTTGGTAGCCTGTAGATTTGACCTTCAGTCTCAAGAAATTTGGCTCCAAAACCTGTGTTTTTAACTGCTATGTTATATTGTCTCTCAATTGTCAGTGTCTATATTATGATATGATGAGACAGCCTATCTCAGTCAGACCACTTAATACGTTAGAATTTTTTTGAATTTAATAATCTATATTAGATATAGTGGTTCTGTTTATGATCTATTTTTCTATTTTGCTTTGTCTGCCATTCATGTTAGATGCTTTCTTGAGATGTCTGGTAATCCTGATTCATATTTAAGAGCAGGGACACCACAACATGCATTGAAATTTCTGCATGTACATAAGATGTTTGTCAGCTGTCACCTTTACTGTACAGTAGTTTGAATGGGTTCCTTAGAGAACCTCCAGTGTCAATAGCTTTCTGGGTTACTTTTATGTGTGTGTGTGTGGAGGAGGATGCTAATCCTTGGCAAAGAGGCTTCCAGTCTCCTGCATAGGTGGCAGCATATCCCCCTCTAGACGACTCCCAGGCTTCTACTGGAGAGTGGAAGAACTGGCACATCATTGCATCAATATGGGCATGGGATTTGGCACTCAGATTACTTCATAAAAAGATTTTTTAGTTTAGTTTTGTTTTTTTGAGATAGAGTCTCACTATGTCACCAGGCTCGAGTGCAGTAGTGAGATCTCAGTTCACTGCCACCTCCGTTTCCCAGGTTCAAGCAATTCTCCTGCCTCAGCCTCCCGAGTAGCTGGGGCTACAGGCGGGCGCCACCATGTCCAGCTAATTTTTGTATTTTTCCCATGTTGGTGAGGATGGTCTCAATCTCTTGACCTTGTGATTTGACTGCCTTGGCCTCCCAAAGTGCTGGGATTACAGGCGTGAGTCACCGCACCCTGCCCATAAACAGAAGTTGATATAATCCTCTTGTTTTTAACCCCCATTACCTGATGCACCCAATTAATATGCCATTTGAATCTTTCATGAAAGTCATCTCTGAGTGACTTTCCTGATTCCAGCTTAAGATTCATTTTCTTAAACTGCCACACGGTCACCAGTCAATTAATTTTTACCTTACTGTCTTCTCATATTCTACACAGTTATTGAGGGTATGTACTTTGGGCACAGCCATGTTGTACCATTTTAGTAAAGTTTTAAGAAACAGAAAAGATAAATGGCAGGTTCACTATGCCAAATTTAATCAGGAATCATTTTTTTTTCTTCTCAGAAAGATTTGTGGGCAATGTCATGAAAATTTAATTCCAAGTATGAAGCTATATGCCATATAAAAATCATCACTGTTTGACTACAAACATCGTTCTATAAGTTCCACTTCTGAATTCCCCTGGAAGAACACAGCTCAGTCTTTGCCATTTATGGATAAGAAACAGGTCACATTAACAAAGAAAGCACACTGCCTGTCAATCTGGCAAGTGGCCATTTCAAAAATAAATTGTATTTAATTCTATTTAACAGCCACACAGTAAAGTATTTTGGGAGGGTGTGTTAGCAGTGAGAGTCATCAATAAAACAAAAATATATTATGCGTTTAATTGGTCAGCTTTTTCTGAATTGAGTGTAATGTCACTGTAAAAATACATATATAGAGAAGGGTTAGTCATTTGCTACTTGCTCAAGAATGATGTATGTCCAAAAGCAAGAGCTTTATCATGTTTTATATTTGCTAAAAAATAAAGAGGGGGCCGTTTCATGATTTCCAAAGAGATAAATCAAGATAAATCAAGCAGCATTTTATTATCTTTATTTATTCTCTAAGCTTTAGATTAGTTAACTTTGAACATACTTTGGCATGCTTGAAAATGAGGGTTTCTAATTTTTCCTTGTTCTGGTAAAAAGATTATCTTTGTGCCTTTTGCCTTCCCTACGAGTATGAAACACAGTTATTTAAGAGCACGGGTTGTGGTGGAATGAATACAGGATTTAGGGCCCCCTCTACCACACATTGTATTGTTCATGTATTGACCTCTTAAAGGCTTGGTGTTTTCATGTGGCAGTGGGTCACACCATTCTGTGATTCACATACGGACCGCGTATTTCTTTTCTCCTAGTCGTACGATGAGAGTTTAATTATACAGCCCATGTGCTTAACACAGTACTCAGAATATAGTAAATATGTAATCATTGTTTAACATTTATTATTATCATTATTTAATTCAACTGGCTAATAAGTTGTCCTTAATTTAAACAATAAAAGATAAGGTCTTGATTTGTCTTCTTTTGAAAAAGTGTATATTTTTTGGTATTACAATAGTAAATGTTTCTACTCTTCACAAAAATATTACGTATATAGGCTTGTATCTCCCCTGTCCAGTTAATGTTTCAGAAGCGGTTAAATCAGGATTAAGCCTCTAGCAAACTATTCCTAACCCCTGGGAAGAAAGATGAACTATTCTGTAGCCAAAAGTATTTAAATATTTGGTTTTTGTTATTATAATATAAATTTAAGTGTCATCACTGAGAGTAAACATACAGTGCAAAGTTAATAAAAAAGGTATAATACACCTCACACATTATTTTGACATTTAAAAACTACAACCCAGACTGTTAGCTCCGGTGGTTACAGCATAGTGATAATAAAAACTACACCCTTATTTATTTCTTAAGGCACCATGACGAACACCAAGATCACAACATAACCATGAATAGAGAGTTGCTTGAATATTTAGAACACAAATTATAACCAGCTGGCAGTGATGGCCTGTGGTATAGTTTTGTGATTTCTCATAGGCTTTTTACAGATAGGCCCCATTTTTTCATAGCCATATATATCTTACTATGACTTAATATCTGGAAGTTGCCTTAGTCAAAATTCCCAGAAGGAACTAAGACCTGCCCTATATTTTGAACTATGTGTCTCACATTGAATTAACAATTGGACATGGACTCAAGAAAGAAAATCACCTTTTTGTAGGGCCTACTGAAAGACATTAACATGAAATAGAAAAAAGTGCTGGAGATGGATTTTATTTTTCCACCTATGTGAAGCCTTAAGAAAGTTATTTCATATTTCTAAGCCTTAGATGTCTTCATCTGTAAACCAAAAAAAAAAAAAAAAAGTTGGCCTGCCACATCGAGCTCTTATGAGGATAAAAAGATATGGTGAACTAGGGCTAAAATAATATCAATCCCTACACATCACTCAGTTGATCTTTACATTTTCTTCACCAGCTATGCATTATCTAGACAAGGCCTACTGGGACAACTGAAACATATGTATGCTTATCTCTGTCATCTCCACAGGGATGCCAAATCTTTAAAAAATGGCATGGGACGTCTTTCTTCTAAATCTCATCTAATCATCAGTCATTCCAACCATTCATCTATCCACCCATCCATCCATCTATCCATCAAGTATTTGTCTACAGATATCTACTTAGCATGAAATTTATACTATAAATATCCTAGGTTCTTCCATAGAAAAATAAATAACAATATTAACAATAGCATTTTTATTGTGTTTTCAATATTCTCAGAACTCGTGCTGAGTATTTTATATGAATTTTTCATTTAATTTTCACTATGTTCCAATGAGGTACATATTATTATTTTCTTCATTTTATAACTGCATGACTTAATCCTTCCCAGCAAGAAAATTTTAATCTGAAACACAACAATTGTTTACACTAACACCAATAATAAAAGATAATACTAATATATAGGTAAAAGAGAACTCATTGAAATGTTATGGTAAGTTAGAGTAGAAAGAAGTTGCATTTATTTTTTCCAACACAAATTATTGATCTTAAGAAAGTTAGAGTACTTTTAAAAATCAATAGTGAAATTATGGTCACTATAATTTAATGTTTCTGCAATTATTTAGAAGTTACATCTATGTTATGATGTTGCCAAGATCACAATTATAAATGATACAGACCTAAGAACAACTTTCAGTCATTCAAATTGCACAGTGTTTGAAGTCTATACTCAGAAATTGATCAAGGACCAGAAAAACTGTACATTTTAATTAGTTAAACTTATATTTCAGAGAAAACAAGTTTATTCAATTTCTGAAACAGTATAAACCATGACTAATAATATCTAAAGTATTATTTTGGAGAGACTAGCTGTAACTATGGTAGATCTTACAAAAGTGTGTGAAAATAATCTTATTTGCCCAGATTCAATAACATATTATTTTCAAAGTTTAGGACAAAGAAGAAATTGAAGATGCAGAAAAAGCAACAAAATGTAATTGCTTTCAAATACCTAGGACTTTTCTTTTAAGAAAATAATATTGTGCTTTATAATTGTCAAATATATTTTTCATTCAAAACTTTTCCTATTAGAGTTCATAGGGAAAGCTCACTGTGAACAGTACAACTAATAAGATAAAGGATGTGAACTAAATTGGAAGGAAAGGTCAAGCTAAGACTTAGCAAAAAAGGTCAAGCTAAGACTTAGCAAAAATGCCACTTATGGGAGTGGCATAAACAAAAGCTGGAAAACCTAAGCAAATGCCTGACAGGAGAGGACATTTGACATTTATTTATTCATTTATGTAATCATTCCACAAAATTACATCAAGGACAAACTGCATACCGAGCATGCTGATGTATGCTAAAGATAGAAATGCAGAAATGAATACGACACTGTCTCTGGTCCGAAGATTCTTGGTTTTAAAGGGAAAGTCAATGTGTGTGTACACAAATGACGAAATGCATATTGTATATAATGGAGGTGTCACAAAGAAACATATAAGAGAGAAAGGGGCTAGAGAGTGACGCGAGGCAGTGGGGGCTCAGTGGAGCATGGCAGTTTGGACAGGTTGGTTAACAATATCTGCTTTGTCAAGGCGACATCTGAATTGAGACCAAAAGGAATTGAAGAAGTGAAGAAAGACAAAATTAGATGTTTAAAGAAAGAGCATTCCAGGTAAAAATAAAAATAAACGCAAAAATTATAAGGTGGAAGTATATTGGGCAAATTGAGCGGGGGAAAATGGCTGGTGTGGTTAGAGCAGAATGAGAGAGAGCAGAATGTGAGATAGGGCCTGCCAACCGTGTCAAAGGCAATTACTTATTTATTTTTCCCCTGAGTGGCAAAATAATCTTCTGGAGGCTTGTCTGTAGAAGAATGACATGGCCTGGCTTACAATATTAAAAGAATCACTTTGGTTACCCTATAGATTTAAACAGGAAGACAGAGTAAGCATGATAGGGAAACTGTGTCAAGGCAGAGTGAAGAATGAAGGGTCACCTTGCCGTGAACTGAGTGGCTTTGAGATAGCAGACACAAATTGAAACATTAGTGGAGGTCAAATTTTAAAAGACTTTAAGTATCAGGGCAAATATTTTTCTACTTTGTTTTATAGGCAACTTATTTAAATGCTAATGCTGAAATATATAATCATATACAAAGGAAGCTGAAGCAACAACTTTGAGGAGTTTACTGAAATAGAGATCATCTGGGCTGCTGTGTCAGGGAAAGTTTCGCGGATAGCTTATCACACAGGGATTATCTGGACCTTGGATTGTATCTGGCTTCTTGAGCAGCCTTGTTACTATCAGCCGCAGTATCCCCTGGTAATCAAAGAGAAAGAAAGATGAGTCCTGGCCAAATCGTGGCACACAGCCGGCCTCGCTGCTGGGAAGAGCTGCTCTACCATTAATCTTTTGGACTGGGCATGTGCAGAGAATGGATGGGCTCAGAGCCCGAGGACAGCTGTTCTGAAGATAGCTGAAGCAGAACACTACAGACAAGAAAAGCCAGAGATGTAATTTGGTCATTCACTGATGTTCAGTGAACCTGGCTGAGCCCTAGCTGTAAAATTCTGAGAAATGGTGGCATCTCCAGGTGAAGTGTGAGGTAGTGGTTAGAAAGGAGGCTGTTCGTAACCTAAGGATAGGACAAAACCAGAGCTGAAGAAGCAGAATTGTTACTAAGACTAGAAGTTAAATTGCCCCCGATACCAGAACCTTCTTCCCTCCAGTAGCTATGTCCCTCTAGGTCCCCTGCACAGAGACATACACATGATGGAAGCAAGAAAATAAAGTTTAATTTGGAAATCTTACAATATTTTATCAATGAAATGGTGTTCCCCATGTCACGGGAGTCAGGTAATATCTCCGCTGGGCCCAGGGAAGGAAATTTTATGCAGATTATGTGAGACCAAATGTTGTAATTTCCTCTTTCCCTCTGATTTTCCTCTTTCCCTCTGATTTTTATCACTGCAACACATTAAAGTGATTGCTTCTTTATAAGTAATATCAGACCTCACATGAATCAAGCCTCAGCTACATTCACTTTCTAATTTTCTCAATTCACTATATATATCTATATAGATATATATATAGACATATATATATTTTTTGAGACAGAGTCTCGCTCTGTCAGCCAGACTGGTGTGCATTGGCATGATCTCTGCTCACTACAACCTCCATCTCCCGGGTTCAAGCAACTCTCCTGCCTCAGCCTCCCAAGTAGCTGGGATTAGAGGTGCGTGCCAACTCACCCAGCTAATTTTTGTATTTTTAGTAGAGACGAGGCTTCACCATGTTGGCCAGGCTGGTCTCGAACTCCTGACCTCAGGTAATTCACCCTTCTCAGCCTCCCAAAGTGTTGGGATTATAGGCGTGAGCCACCACACCCGGGCAATTGACAATATTTTGTTTTTCTGTGGTACTAGAATAGCCATTATTCTTTATGTAGACTTACAGAACATTAGAGATAGAAGACACCTTGGACATTACAGTACATGCCTTGACAGGGAGGAGAGAAGGAAAAAAAGAATCAAAATCTATTTGGCATCTATTCTGTAACAGTTACATTACAATATTTTAACGGTAGGAGTTATTACCATTTTACATAGGGAAGAGAGAAAAATCAAAGAAACTAAATAACTTATCAAAAACCACGCAACTAGCTTCTTAAATAATTGGAATTTAAGCAATGACTTCATTATGTATAAAGCTCATACTCCTTCCCTTCCTTTCTCCCTTCTTTCCTTTCTTCCTTCCTGCTTTCCGTTCATTTAACCATTTATTCAACCAGTATTTATCAACACTCTGCTTTGTAGCAGCCATGATAAGCATTAGTGATACAATAATGAATGATTCCTGTCTTCAAGCAGCACAAAATGTGTATTTTAGTTGTCTTTTTACTCTCTGTATCCCCTTCTACATTTTGTGCTGCAGAAAGAAAAGAACAAAATTCTAAGAAGAGTCTATCAGGAGAAATTTACAAGAGGAAGACATTTATTCTAAGACTCAAATGTTGAGTAAAGGATATTAAGAGAAACAGAGTGTAAACCTGTTTCATGCTGGGTGCGGTAGCTCACGCCTATAATCCCAGCACTTTGGGAGGCCGAGGTGGGCGGATCATCTGACGTTGGGAGTTCAAGACCAGCCCAGTCAACATGGAGAAACCCCGTCTCTACTAAGAATACAAAGAATACAAAAAATTAGCGGGGCATGGTGGCACATGCCTGTAATCCCAGCTACTTGGGAGACTGAGGCAGGAGAATCCCTTGAACCTGGGAGGCGAATGTTGTGGTGAGCCAAGATCGTAACATTGCACTATAGCCTGGGCAACAAGAGCAAAACTCCATCTCAGAAAACAAACAAACAAACAAACAAACAAACTGTTTCAGGCCGTGGTGACAACATATGTGAAGCTCCGAACACAAGAGAGGTAACAACTGTAGTGGATGCCACAGTGAATCACCCACTCTGTTCTTTGAAGATGAAGAAGGAAAATATTTATTCCCCGTAGTTGCTGGAAGTGCTGCCAGCAGACAGACCTTAGCTGACAGCTGTCTTTGAGGAGTGCTTTGACTCAAGAGAAAAACTGTGCTCAAGGTCTTATTGATTGCCTAGAGAAGTCTGCATCCAAAGACCGGCAAACTTGGAAGTACAGAGAGCTAACAGCTTCTCTCCAACTCGAGACAATGCTGAAGGACTACCTTGGCTTCAGAGCTCCCGTATGATTGACTAAAGTCTTTGCTGAATTTGTATCACAGTTCAATATTTCTCTCTGTCCAATCCTGCTTCCTTCCCTTACCTGCCATAAGTATTAATCCCGAAACTTCTCCTGAGCATCCCCTCTGAACACTACCCTCCATCTGAAAGTCTGCTTTATAAAGAACACCATTGGCAACAAGTGGCAAAATGGTTTTGTAAAAATTAAACATGACCACTATGCTGGAAGTAGGTAACATGGGATATGGTTAAAATAGAAAAGGAATGTAAGAAATACAGCCCGAGAAGTGTGAAGGGTTGTGGTCTTAAAGAATCATGTTGACTGCAACCTCTCAAAGAACAAAGCCCACAACAACGGACCTCAAACGGGAGTTCTTCATAACCCGACGGAAAACATCTCTGTCATACTTACCACACATCCTTGTCATGCATAGCACTTATCAAAGCCGCTATTTTATAGCTGGTCATTTGTGGTTTACCCAGCTGTGAACTCAGAGAGCAGAATATGAGTCTGTCTTGTACACTGTAGCCCTCAGGGCTTAGCACTGGCTGTGCAGGATGAGTTCAGTATAAATTTGTTGAATCACTAAATGAATGTTAGCCATCACCCAACCAAGGGCAGCAAATAATTTTGAAAAAAAAAAATCTCCCTCTTGCCAAGGATCTGGGACTCCTCTCGTGGACATATAAAACATGCGACCCATCAAGACCTAATGCTATCTTATGTCTGCATTAATACAATCAAATTCCACTTTACCAGTGAGCATGCCCTTGTAAAACCCATGGTGTAGCTATATTTTTCATTTGTGTCCTGAGAGGCACTGAATAGTTATGTTATTAGGAATTTGTAAAAGCTGGAAATTTGTCTGTTGTGGATGAAGTGAGTCAATGATTTGAGGACCTATGTCAGGCTATATTTTATTAAAACAGCTTTAAATTCATGGTGCTCTAGTTTTTTCACTCAATAGAAATAATAGAAATAGTGGATTATAATTTCTCTGCTCCTGTTAGAAGGTGAAAACTTTCTCCTGAAGGCTCTTTACCCCAGCTCTTATTTTTTTATTTTTTATTTTTATTTTTTTATTTTTTATTTTTTTGAGACGGAGTCTCGCTCTGTCGCCCAGACTGGAGTGCAGTGGCGCAATCTCGGCTCACTGCAAGCTCCGCCTCCCGGGTTCCCGCCATTCTCCTACCTCAGCCTCCCGAGTAGCTGGGACTACAGGCGCCCGCCTCTACCCCAGCTCTTAATTGAAGATGAGATGAACCTGAGAATTCTAAAAAATGTTTGTTCTTAGGCTCTGTAGAGCTCATCACTGAAAATGTGAGTCTCCTAGACATATGACTGTTTAATAAAAGTAATTCCTGTAAAGCAGGCACTTGGGGCATCTGGAATGGGCAGATGATCATCCCCACGTTGTGAGTTTATAAGAAAGAAAAAGCTGCCAAAAATGCAGACAGGCTGTAGGAATCCTAGTTTAAAAGGAGTTTCTCTCTATGAAATTATTTAGGTATTTTTTTTTCTGTTGTATTAAAGCAGATTCCTCAAATATTCTATCAGCTGAATGTTTGGGTTTTTATTAAATGGATTTTTGAGAAATCAGAATAACAAAGAATTTGCAAAGCCACGGAAGATATTTTTCCATGACATTGTACGAGAAACTTTGTGAATTTACTGTGAGAGGATTGAGAATAGGATGAAGAACCAAAAATGGTAGACAGAAGTGTGAATAATTGTGAAGGATATAAGATTACACTACTTGCAAACTAACAAGTTACCCTCCCACACTTTTATGGAGGCTGGCAGAAGACACAATACTCCTGAGTGAGAGACAAAAGACTATTATTACTCATGGCACAGCAGGCAGTGTAGGCTTCATATTTGCATCAGTTCCCTTTGCCTGTACCTCCGTGGTCCCATGAGTGTGATGCAGGGGAGGACTGCTGAGGAATCTCAAGTTTAGGGAGCCTCAATCTTCTAAGAGAGCTACTGGAAAATCTTCCCAACTTTTACCCTAAAAAAAGACATTTTTTTTTTTTTTCTTTTTGAGAGGGAGTCTCGCTCTGTCGCCCGGGCTGGAATGCAGTGGCGCCATCTTGGCTCACTGCAACCTCCATCTCCGGGGTTCAAGTTATTCTCCTGCCTCAGCCTGCTGAATAGCTGGAACTATTTTTGTTAATTTTTGTATTTTAATAGAGATGGGGTTTCACCATGTGGGCCAGTCTGGTCTCAAACTCCTGACCTCAGGTGAGCCACCCACCTCAGCCTCCCAAAGTGCTGGGATTACAGGCGTGAGCCATCGTGCCTGGCAGACATCATTTTTTTTTTTTAATTTAGGCCTAAAAATAAATCTTCTCTCTGCCATACAAGAATATGCTTTCTGTATTTACCAAGGCTGTTTGCTATCCAAATATCTTTCAAAGTGTAGTCTGGAACAGAAGCTGTCAATGTTTCTTCACAAAATCTGCAAAAATCCAAGAGACACAAGACATTTCTCCCAACAAAAGGGCTATAAGATTGAATGTCTTTTTTCTAAAGATAAATATGCTATCTTTTTCTATAGTTTATATGTTATATACAAGCTTTTCTACTTTGTATTACAAGAAAGACATGGATACTATAAAACTCAAAGTATAGAAAACCAGGGAGACAATGATCTGATAAGAGGAATCTAAATAAATTCAAGTGATCTAAGTTCCATTATTTCCACCACTACCCTTAGTAGTGGAAGAATTATGCTAACAATGAAATTCACTTCAATTTAGTGAACACTTATTATGTACTTGGTAAGCATTTACAGACATTACTTAATACAACAATCATAAGAAATGCAATATGGTATTTTATCTGTATTTAAAATTATCAATTAATTAAATTAAGTTCAAAGATTAAATATACCATTGATATTTTATGAATCCTTTTCACGGCCTCAACCCTTTAACTCACCACAAGAAACAAGATAAATGACAAACTCCTATGATATACGGCTAATAAGTTTCTGTGAAGGTAATAAAAATGTAATAATTTGCATTGCTCAAGCTATAAAGCTTCCCACCCTCTCCTACTCAAGAAAGGATATGAGAAAGTGAATTTCTTATGAAAACCATTTTGAATCCACTCTAATTACATTATTCCAAAACTTGTTACTTTGTAAGAAGCAGAAAATCATCTCTGGCACACATTACAACTGAATATGATACTTCAGTGAGTTGTAACTTTATAATTAAGGCCCTCCCCCAGTGTATGTAGAGATATGAATTATAATAACATAGAACCATTATTAGGTAGGTACATATATGGTTGTAATTATTTGATATGCACACTGAATTTCATAGCCCTCTTATGAGGGAGTGTGGACTGTGTAAGGCTGGTCTTTGATTTAATTTTGGGGAAGCACTATGGAAAGGAGGATGAGTAACAAAGTTTCAGAAGGGAAAGCTTCCTACTGATGTGAATGCAAACATACCAAACAGCCCTTCTTTACCCCGTTCTTCTTTCCGTCCCTTTCTCTCTTCAATCCTCTTTCCTCCCTTTCATTCCTAGGATAATTATTAAGACAGAGTTAGTCTCAAAACCATATGTTGTAGCAGAGGAGGGTGTTGGAACTGACCGGGGGAAAGAGTCTATCAGTACAGAATTTTTGCACAGCATGGAGTTGAGAGTCTGACTGGAGTAAGGAGGCCATCCAGCCAGTCAGACACAGTGGTAATGACTGGAGATTAGTCATACACAGGGTGGTTGACTAAATCAATATACACATTAGGAATAATGTGAGCTGAGCTTCTCACTGATGGAGGACAGAATTATAGATGGTAAAGGGAAAAGTAGAAGAGATTTGGTGGCATATATTTGAAATTGGAGGTATAAGTATTTATTGGTAGTTTAGATAGATTAATGTATAGATATAATAAGGAATGGAATATTTAAATAATTTGAAAGTTCTTTTGAACAAAATCAATAAAAACACTAATGGATAATTTGTGATTATTATAGAGGAAAATCCCAGTACACAGTAACTTTGTGATATAATCAAAATGTACATTATCAAGGACAAGACAAATTGAATTGTGTGTTACCCAATATGTTGTAATGCAAAGAACACAGTATTACTCTGTGCTACTCCTCCCAAAGAGGTAGACCTAATTCCATTGAAGAGGAAACATCACATAGACTGAATTGCAGAGACAGTCTACAAAATAACTGCCTGTAATCTCTACATGTGATAAATTATAAAAGTCAATGAAAGACTGAAGAACTAAAGAGACCTAACAAAAGTTCATGCATGGTTCTAAACTGAATATTGTGCCAGTAAAGTTATTATTGTGGCAGCATCAAAATTTGAATGAGATTCAAAGTTGGTAGTAATGTAATGTATGAGTCTTAATTTTCTAAGGTTGGTGGTTATATTGAGGTTAAATAGGAAGATATCCTTGTTTGTAGTTAATACACACTAAAAAATGATGGTCATGTTAGGGTATTTAGACAACTTGCTCTTAAGTTTTTCAGGGAAGAAAGTGTATCCCATATTGTGCTTACAACTTTTCTGTATACTTAACGTGTTTTCTAAATATAAATAAATCAATAACCAAATAAGTAGGTGTTAGAGATAATATGTTTCAATTAAGCACTAACAATAAGAAGTATCGAAAGTGGACCTAGACGAAGGAGAACTTCAACTGTTCAGCACAAAAGCGAATATGTTTGGACCTAAGTAACTTTCAGTGGCCTAGGAAAATATCTAAGACCTAGAGAACAAACAAAATCATCAACTTGAAATTTAAACCACAAGATGAAAACTAATAAATGTTTCAATCAACGTATTATGTTAGCCTCATTAACTGCCACAGTTAATATTTATAAAATTTTCATTATGTTTGAAAGCATCTTGCAGATTCAGTTTCTCACAGCGAAATATTTCTCAGGCTTGTCAAATAATTGCTTAAAATATCAGTCAACCATGAATAAAACACATTTCCCAGTTCTTAATTATTTTTAATAATTAAGATCAAAATATTAAAATAACAAAATATTTTCAAATGTTTAGAGCAAAACATATATTTAATGTAGGATGGAGATGTATTTTAACAGATTTCATATGGCATTGAGAAGGTTCTAGAAAAGGACTTAAAAATGGTCTCCCGGTTAGAAGATAGTTTAATATGCATTAATCAGTTAGTGCAATTCTTAATCAAGAAGGAAAATTCTAACACCTATCTTTGAAGAATCTGACAAAGTGTAACAAAATTGGGATTTTTAGAATGAACAACCTGTCTTTTTTAAAGGACATCTCTTCCACATGTTTCAGGTGACCACCCGATAAATACAACACACTTCCTTAGCTTCCTACTTCCCCATCAGCCCTCACAATTTTCAATTCCCTTTAGCCAAAGATCACCAGGAACATACTTGTGCTTGAACAGGTGATTTTATTTTGTATTGCATCAAGGAGGAACACATCATAGGGAACCATAAGGTATCTGAGCAAGGCAGGTTAGAAAAATCTGTTTAAGAATTTGGATTTTGATGAGGTAATCTGGAGAAGTGTCTAAGGAAACAGGGGTTTGCTCTACATTTGTTCTGTCAAAAATGGAGGCAATTCTACAATTGAATATTTTAATATACCCCATCTATAGGAAGGGGAGATCAGTAAGATAATAAAGTTTAGTTGGTAAAGAAGCAGCAATCCTTCATCTTGGCTGAGAGTGGAAGATACTTGCTGTTATGTAAAGTGTTATGTAATGTGCCGAGATATTGTTTTTGAATCAGTTTATTATGATCTCAGAATGACTTCCTGATGTTCTATGAGTTTTTTTTGTTTTGTTTTGTTTTGTTTTGTTTGTTTGTTTTTATGGTGAGCAGGAGAGAAACATCATCTAGCTGCGATCATCAGGCCCACTTGTCATAACTTTGGAGGCTAGCTGTGAGCATCACATACGTTCCCAGATGTCAGTGGCTACTGTTTTTTACAATTCTTGGCAGGATCTTTCTGTTTCAAGAGTAAGTACTTTGCAGCACAAGCTTCTGGCCTCTTCCCTTCTCACTACTCACCTTAATTATTACTTCTACTTTTGTTGACATTTTGGAAATAATTGTGATGCATAGTACAAGAGCATAGGTTCTGTAGGGGTTTGGTTGCCTTGATTGAAGATGAAGATGTTCCTTCCTTATTTGTAAACTTGGGCAACTTATTTCACAAGCCTATACAGGTTCTTCATCTATAAAATGGAATTAATAACTTCACAATCAATATTATGCGTGTAAAATGTTTACCATGTTGTCTGATAGAGTGATCATTCAATAAAACTTTTGTTATAGTCACTCTTGATGGAGACTAGTAATTACAGCCACACTAACTTCTTCATTTTGTGGCATATTTATCAATGTCCCAGTAAAACCCCTGATCTAACCTTACTTCTGTCATTCAAGAAATATTTATTAAGTTCCTACCATTTGGTTTACTGGGTTTGCAGCTTTGAACTCTTAGGTACCTTACGTTCTAATGGAATAGATGGATAATAGGCAAAACAACACAACAAAATTAGACATGACAAAAAGATGTTTGTTCAATAATGAAAATAAAATAGAATGCCTACTGTGACTGTTATAGAATGATTGGGAAATTATTTTACAAGGAGGTGAACATTTAAACAGAAGTGGGATAATTTGAAGAAACCAGTTCTATGTCTATCTGGGGAAAGAGCCTATCAGACAGAGGGAACAACTGGTGTACAGGATTTAAGGCAACAAAGAGTTCAACCGTCTCCCACAATGCTGCCATTTGGTCTTCTCTTGAGTAACAATGGAATTAGAACTAGTCACAAAGAGACTTGAACCTGGAATTGAAATCATATCAATGGTAATAATGAGATATTTACTCCATTTTAAGGTTTCATCATTTGTTGTACATGACACCATTCAGTAACAACTATTCTGAAAAAAAGTAAAATCATTACTACACACTCATTTATAACACATTCCACTTGAAGTATCCGAATATGAGGGAGAGAGTGAATCTTTGAACCAATAAATTCCTACCATTTATTGGGTTCTTTTACTGTGTGCAACTCAGTGGGTAATATGCTTCACTACTATTACTTAATCCTCAGAACACAATAGGAAATAAATACACACTCTTACTATCTTTATTTATAGATGAAGAAATTGAGTCCAGAAAAGTTAAATGACCCAGGGTCATACTAAGTGACAAACACTGAATACCAGGCATTGTGTGATCTCAGTCTTTGCCCTGAAACGCTGTGTGATCAAAGCAAGGTCACCCTCCCTGAGCCTCAGTGTGCCATCTGTAGAAAGAGTCATTTTAAACAGACATGAAGTCTCTCCAACTTTAATGTCTATTAACATCTAAAGAATACTAATTGTTAGAATTTAACCAATAATGCTGTCTAGAAAAATTCATTAGTATTTGTTTGTGACCGTCATTTGAATAAATCAGTTATTCTCAACCTTTAGCAGTTCTCAAACTTGCATCTGCATCAGAATAACTTGGAGGGCTTGATTCAGTAGATATGGTGTTAGACCTGAGAATTTCTATTTCTACCAAGGTCCCGCTTCATGTTTATGTTGCTGTTCTGATGAAAATAATTTGAGAAGTGCTGTTATAAATACAGGTCAAGCAAACTAGGTGAAATATTTGTATTTCATTTTTAAAAAATGATAAATAGCATACAGATTTGCTATGTGAATGACTGGTTTGGAATTGGGATTGGAAATTTGGTTCATTTTTGGTTTTTTGAAACCGCTTTATTGAGATAAAACTGACATATAAAAAGGTGTACACATTTAGTATACACACATCTTGATGAGTTTGGGGAGAAGTATATACCCATCCCTATGACCACTAATAAGAACTTCAAAATTTCCTTTACCTCATCTTATTCCTTTTATAATTATTATGTTTTGTTTATTTTGTTTGTTTGGGTAAGAGTTAACATACCCACATACCCACTTAGCAATTTTAAATATGTGATATAGTACTATGAGCTGTAAGCAGTATGATGTATCTCCAGAACTTACTTATCTTGTATAACTGAAAATTAGTACCCTTAAAACATTCCCTCTTGGCTGGGCAGTGGCTCATGCCTGTAATCTCAGCACTTTGGGAGGCCAAGGCGGGTGGATCACCTGAGGTCAGGAGTTCAAGAGCAGCCTGGCCAACATGGCAAAACCCAGTCTCTACTAAAAATGCAAAATTAGCTGGGCTTGGAGGCAGATGCCTGTAATCCCAGCTAGTGGGAGGCTGAGGCAAGGGAAGTGCTTGAACCGGGGAGGCAGGAATTGCAGTGAGCCAAGATTGTGCCATTGCCCTCCAGCCTGGGTGACAGAGCAAGACTCCATCAAAAAAAAAAAAAAAAAAATCACCTCCCCATATTTCCTTCTTGGCAGCCCCTGGCAACCACTATTCTACTGCTTGTTTCCATGAATTTAACTATTTTTGATTCCACATATAATTTAGAACATGCAGTATTTTTCTGGTTTATTTCACTTAATGTCTTCAGGTCTATTTGTGTTGTAAATAGCAGGATTTCCTTCTTTTTTGAGACTGAATAATATTCCATTATACATGCATACCACAATTTGTATAGTCATTCATCTCTTGATAGATTCATCTATTGTTTCCATATTCTAGTTTTTATAAATAATGCTACAATGAGGCCCAGACAAGGTGGCTCATGCCTGTATTCTTAGCACTTTGGAAGGCCGAGGTGGGCAGATCACTTGAGGCCAGGAATTCGAGACCAGACTGGCCAACAAAATGAAGTGCCATCTCTACTCAAACTACAAAAATTAGCCTGGCGTGGTGGTGCCCACCTGTAATCCCAGCTACTTGGGAGTCTGAGGCAGGAGAATCACTTGAACCCGGGAGGTGGAGATTGCAATGAGTCAAGATCACACCACTGCACTCCAGCCTGGGCAACACTGTGAGACTCCAACTCAATAATAATAATAATAAGGAATGAAAATATACTACTACAATGAACATAGGAATGCCGATATGTCTTTGGGATCCTAATGTCAATTCCTTTGGTTATATATCCAGAAATGGGATTACTGGATTACATGGTAGATCTACTAATTTTGTGAGGAAGCTTCATACTGTTTTTTGTAATTACTGCACCAAGTTACATTCCCACCAACAGTAAACAAGGGTTTCCTTTTCTCCCACATTCTTGTCAACATTTATTTTATATATATATATATATATAGTTTCATAACAATAGCCATTGTTTTATATATAAAAGATAATGTTTTATTTATATATATTTTATATTAAGAGGATGTTTTATTTATATATATTATATGTTTTATATATATAGAAATTATATGTATAACCATCCTAATTGGCATGAGATGATATCCTTTTGTAATTTTGATTTGTGTTTCCTCGATGATTAAACATGTTGAACACCACTTTATAGACCTTAATTTTGGGGATAATGTTAATGTCTACTCAAATCCTTTGCTCATTCTTTAACTTTGTTTTTTTGTTTATTGTTGTTTTATCCTTTTTTTTTTTTTTGTTCTTCAGTTGTAAGTTATTTGTATATTTTGGATATTAATTCCTTATCAGCTGTATGGTTTGAAAATAATTTCTTCCATTCCCTAAGTTTCCTTTTTTGTGTCACATCCAAAAAAAAAACATTGCCAATGTCAAGGAACATTTTTCCTATGGTTACTTCTATGAGTTTTGTGGCTTCAGTTCTAATGTTTAAGTATTTAATTCATTTTGATTTGATTTTTGTATATGGTATTAGATAAGGGTTCTTTTTTTTCTTTCTTTCTTTCTTTCTTTTTGCTTGTGGTCATCCAATTTTCTTATTACCATTTATTTAAGAGATTTTTCTTTCCCCATTGTATGTTCTTAATACGCTTGTAAAAACCTTATGTGCATAGGTCATATTTATTTATTTATGGACTCTCTATTCTATTGTATTGGTCTATCTGTTTCTTTTTTAATGTTAATACAATACACTTTTGATTACTATAGCTTTGTAACATAATTTGAAATCAGAAAAGGTGATAATATCTTTGGAATACTGATGGCAATTGCACTGAATCTGGAGATTGTTTTGTGTCATATAGAAATTTCAACAGTACAAATTCTTCCAATCTCTGAACATGAAATATCTTTTTGTTAATTTGTGCTTAATTCAATTTCTTCGTTGATGTTTGTAATTTTCAATGTACACAATTTTCACCTCCCTGGTTAAATTTATGCCTAAGTATTTTAAATTTTTGATGCTATTGTAAATGAGATTGTTTTCCTGATTTTTTTCAGTTTGTTGTTTGTGTATAAAAATGTAACTAATTTTTGTATGTTGATTTTATATCTTGCAACTTTCCTCAATTTGTTTACTAGTTCTAATATTTTTTTGGAGGAAACTTTAGGTTTTCTATATATTATATTATGTCATAAACAGAGATAATTTTCTCTTTCTTTCTTTCTTTCTTTCTTTCTTTCTTTCTTTCTTTCTTTCTTTCTTTCTTTCTTTCTTTCTTTCTTTCTTATCTGAATGCTTTTTATTTCTTTTTTTTCTAAGTGCTAGACTTTTTCTTACAGGTCCTAATTGCTAGATAAGATTGCCAGTATTACGCTTAATAGGAATGACAGGAGTGGGACCCTAAATTTATTACTAATCTTAGAGAAAATGCTTTCAGCTTTTGACCATTGAGTATGATGTTAGCTGTGGGCTTGTCATATATATATATACACACACACACACACACACACACACACACACACATACACACAGACAAGGTGGTCCTGCTATGTTGCCCAGGCTTGTCTTGAATTCCTGGCCTTGAGGAATCCTCCTTTCTCAGCCTCCCAGAGGGCTACAATTACAGGCATAAGCAACCACACTCAGCCGCATTTTTTCTCTACCTAAGTTAAGAGTTGTAATCATGAATGGACATTTAATTTTGTTGAGTGCTTTTGCTGCTCCTATTTAGATAACCATGATTTCTATACTTAATTCTGTTAATGTGGTGTGTATTTATTGATTTGCCTATGTTGAACCATCCTTATCCCACAAGTAACTCATACTTGATTATGATATGATTCTTTTCATGCACTATTGAATTTGGTATGGTAGTATTTTGTTGATGATTTTTACGTCAATGGTTATTAGCAATTTTGGCATGTACTTCTTTCCTTGTGGTGTCCTTATTTGGCTTTCCTGTAACAATGATATTGGTCTAATAAGATAAGTTTGAAATGTCCGCTTTTCTTTAATGTTTTGGAAGAGTTTGAGAAGGTTGGCATTAGGCTTCTGTAAATATTTGGTAAAATTCCCCACTTAAGTCATCTTATTCTGGGCTTTTCTTTGCTGGGGGGTTTTGATTACTAACTTAATCTTCTTTATGATAGGATGGTTCAGATTTCCTATTTCTTAATTGTTCAGTCTTTCTAGATGTGTGTTTCTAGGAGTTTATCCATTTCTTCTAGGTAATCCAACTTATTGGCATATAATTATTCATAGTATCCTCTTATGATTCTTTTTATTTCTATAGTATCAATTGCAATACCTCTTCTTTCATTTATAATTATATTTATCTAATTCTTCTGTCTTTTTTCTTAGCCTGGTTAGAAGATTGTTGATTTTGTTTAATTTTTAAAGAATCTAACTCTTAATTTTGTTGATTTTTTTTTATTGATTTCTCTATCTCTATTTTATTTGTATCTGTTCTAGTATTTATCACTTTCTTCCTTATGCACACTTTGGGCTGAGTTTGTTCTTTTTCTAGTTCCTTGAGATATAATGGTAGATTATTTATTACAGATACTTACTTTTTTAATGTAGGCATTTATTGCTATAAAATTCCTTCAAATAACTGCATTTGCCACATTCCATAGCCTTGGTATACTTTGTTTTCATTTTTGTATGTCTCAAGATAGTTTTTGATTCCTCCTTTGGTTTCTTCTTTGACACATTGATTGGTCAGAACTCTCTTGTTTAATTTCCACATAATCGTGAGTTTTTTTAAGATTACCCATGATTCTGATTTCTAGTTTCATACTATCATGGTCAGAAAAAAATACTTGATAAATTTCAATCTTGTTAAATTTGTTAGAAGTTCTTTTGTGTCCTAATATGTAATCTATACTGGAAAATATTCCATGTGGCCCTAAGAAAAGGATTTTTTTTGAAGTTTCATGGAATGTTCTTTATGTCTGTTAGGTTCATTTGGTCTAAAGTATAGTTCAAATTCAATGTTTTCTTATTGATTTTCTGTCTGGATGATCTCTCCATTTTTAAAAGTGGGTGACTGAAGTTCCCAACTATTATCGTATCACTTTAAATTTTTCCTTTCAAATATGTTAATTTTTTCTTTATATATTTGTGCACACCAATGTTTGGTGTGCATATGTTTACTTTTGTTACATCCTTTTGAAGAGTGGACTCCTTGGTCATTATATAATGGCCTTCTTTGTCTCCTTTAGTATTTTCGACTTGTAGTTTATATTGCCTGATATAAATATAACTACTTTGTTCTCTTTTGGTTTTCATTTGCATGGAATATATTTTTCCATTCTTTATACCTTTAGCTTCTGTGTCTCATAGGGTAAAGTGAGTTTCTTCTAGGTAGCATATAGTTGGGTTTCAATATTTAATCCATTCAGTTACCTTTTTTTATTTTTTTATTTTTTCTAGATGGAGTCTCATTCTGTCAGCAGGCTGCAGTGCAATGGCGCAATCTCAGCTTGGCTCACCGCAACCTTCACTTCCTGGGTTCAAATGATTCTCCTGCCGCAGCCTCCAGAGTACCTGGGGCTACAGGCTCATGCCACCATACCCAGCAAATTTTTGTATTTTTTAGTAGAGAGAGGGTTTCACCATGTTGACCAGGATGGTCTCTATCTCTTGACCTTACAATCTGCCTGCCTCAGGCTCCCAAAGTGCTGGGATTACAGGTGTGAGCCATTGCGCCCAGCCTACCTTTTCTTTTGATTGGATAATTTAATATACTTACATTTAAAGTAATTATTGATAGGTAACAGAGCCTGTATATGGCCATTTTATTCATTGCCATTTTTCATTGTTTTCTGTTTCTTTTCTTTTCTTTCTCTCTTACTGACTTCTTTTATGATTTGATTATTTTATTGTTGTGGTATGCTTTGATTTATTTCTTTTTATTTTGTGTATCTACTTCAAGTTTTCTCTATGATTACCATAAGGCTTAAATAAACGTCACTTTTTTATTTATACAAGTGTATTTTAGTCTGAGACAACAAAATTTTTATCACATACAACAGCTCTGTAACTTTACTTCCTCCCTCATGTATTATGTTATTGATATCACAATTTACATGTTTTTATATTCATATCCATTAACACATTGTTGTTACCATAGTTGTTTTTAACACTTTTGTCTTTCAATCTTATATGAGACTTAAAATTAAAATATAAACCGTCATTAAAGCACTATAACATTATTAATTTTACTATATAGTTACCTTTACCAGTGAACTTTTAACCTTAGTATGTTTTCATGGTGCTGATTTGAGTCTTTTCATTTCAGCTTGAAGAACTCACATTAGCATTTTTTACATGCACTGGATCTAGAGATGATGAACTCCTTCTTTTTCTTTTGTCTGAAAAAGACTGTATCTTTCTCCTTTATTTCTAAGGGACAACTTCACAGTGTGTAACATTCTTGGTTGGCTTTTCTTCTTCCTTTAGCACTTTGGATATATTATCCTACTCTGCTAGCCTGCAAGGTTTCTGCTGAAATCTGCTGATAACTTTATGTAGTTTCCTTTATATTTGATAAGTAACTTTTCTCTTGCTATTCTCAACATTCTCTTTGTTGTTGATCTTTAATAATTTTATTATAATGTGTCTCAGTGAAGTTCTCTTTATCTTTACCCTATTTGAAGTTCCTTAAGCATCATGAGTGTTCGTGAAGGGATGCTCATTTCCCTCTTCAGATTTGGAAGACTTTCTGTCTTATTTCTTTAAATAAGCTTTCTGTCCCTTCTTTTTCTGCTTCTTCTGGGACTCCTTCTGTGTATATCCGTTTAAGTCATTGTTTCCCACAAGTCATATAGGCTTTCTTCATTCTTTTTAATTCTTTTTATATTTTTCCGTTCTGGCTAGATAATTTCAAATGATCTCTCTTTGAATTTATTGATTCTTTTTTTCTGTTTGATTGATTCTGCTCTTGCGTCTCTCTTTTGAACTTTTTACTTCAAACACTGAATTCTTCAATGCATAATTTGTAGGTTTAAAAATAATGATTTATATATCTTTATTGACTTTGCCATTTTGTTCATGCATTGTCCTCTTGATATTTTTAATTGCTACCTCTGTTCTTCTGGAGCTCACTGAACTTCTTTGTAAAGATTGTTTTGAATTATCAGGCAATTCGTAGATGTCAGTTTGTCTGGGGTAAGTCACTAGAGCTTGATTTTGTTTCTTTAGTGTTATGATACCTCCTTGTCTCTTCATGTTCCTCTAAGTCTTGCGTTGCTGTTTTTGCACTTGAGGAAGCAGTTCCTTTCTCTAATCTTTACTGACTAGCTTTGAAGAGAAAGACTTTCACCAGGCAGCCTGCCTGGAGATGTTAGTGGCCTCCAAGGCCTTTACTGTGAGTGTTCCTGCTCCACTTGTTATATTTGAGTGGGAAAATCTTAGGATTATGTGTCTTCTCTTGATCCTGCAAAGCCAGCATTGTTCTTAGACTCTCATTTATTTTTCTAGGACAGTGCCTTGAAACATTCACAGTTGTTTGCGCTTTCCCAAAACCAACAGTGTAAAGCTAGCTGCTAAGATCTGTACCTGCTGTTGAGATTCATGTACTGCCTACAAAAGCTTATGTGGGCCATTAATAGAAACATATGGAGTGCCATCCATGCAGGGGTGGGTGAGCAAGTACACAGAGTGCTGGAGGCATGTGTTGACTAGTTGAGAGGGTTCCTTGGGTGAGTCATGTTGCAGGGGTTGTGGGTGGGCCACTTGAGGGAATCCAGTAGCAGGTTAGCAGGATTTGCAGCTGGTTCTTGAGAACTGCCTAATGGTTGCTATATGCTCCCTTGCCATTTCCCTGCTTTTAGCTGTCCCCAGATGATTTAGTTGTGCTGACCCCTCAGTGCTCTGGTGGGATGAAACAGAAGCAGGCCTGCTGGGTAGTGTCCCACAAGACTGGGGAAGCCTAATGCTTACTGTTCTCCCTCTTTTCCCCAGGTGAGAAATTGCAGGCTGAGGGGGCCTCTCTTGGCATTGAGCTGTGCTACTTTGGAGGAGGGGTAATGCACATAATGTGAAACTGCTCTATTATTGTCTTTAGTGTGTCTACTCATATAATTTTTTTTTGTCTCAGTGGGATACTACACTCTGTAGCTAGACTGTGTGGCTCCCACAAGTGTACTCTTGTCTATGGTGATTGCCAAATGTGTGTGTCTGTTGGTGGATGGGAGATGAAGCTTCCTATTCTACCCTCTTGTTAACATTATTTTCTGGAAATTTATTTTTGTAAAACCTAGAATACCCCTTCTTTTGGTGTTATTTCAAAATTTTAAATGATTTTATTACACCTTAAATGTTTGAGCAATGTTTTCTTAGCACAAAATATGTATCCATATTTATCCTTCACCCAGTATTCAGAGTGATCTTTTAAAAAAATACATGTAGGTTTTATGTAGCTGTTGTAGTTTAAAATTTTTATTGGCTTCTGATTGTCTTTTGAATAGGGATATGAATTTCTTAACATGCCATATGTAGCTCTGTATATTTTGAGATGGTCACCCTTGCTCACCAAGCTTCAGCTACAAAGGACTTCCTTCAATTTGCGGAATCCTTTGTCTCCTTGCAGAGACATCTGCACAAAATCAGTCCTCTGGTTGGCCCACGAAGCTCCCTTCCTTTTCCACCAATTCATTTTTGCCTAACAAGTTCTTATTTATTCCCCACTTAAGTGTTTTAATGTTTCTCCCTTAGAGAATGATTTCTTTCTTTCTTTCTTTTTTTTTTTTTTTGACAACAGCTCCTTGCTATCAGCAGGTTAATTTCAAAAAAAAAAAAAAGAAGAGAAAAAAAGAAAGAAAAAGAAAGAAAGAAAGAGAGAGAGAGAAAGAAAGAAAGAAAGAAAGAAAGAAAGAAAGAAAGAAAGAAAGAAAGAGAAAGAAAGAGAAAGAAAGGAAAGAAGAAAGAAACCGCATGCTTCCCCAAAGGATGTAAAACATTTGTGATTAACTATCTCATTGAATTGTTTGTTTAACAGCTGATCCCTCCTCTAGTAAGCTCCTCAAGTTCCTCAAGGATAATCAACCTGTCTCCATCACTCAGTGTTGAAACCCCAGTGCCTAGCACAATTCCTGGCACACAGTTGGCACAAAAATGTATATTTGTTGCAACAATGAATGGATGAATGAGTGCATGAACAAAGGAACAAACTACACATTATATGAACAAATAAAAATCCTAGGAACATTACTTTTGGGCTTAATAGAAGCTATAGGCTTCATATTATAAATATTTTTGCTACGATAATAGTTGTGGATTTACATTTTAATACTTCAGTTCGACTGGAATTTTGAATAACTTTGAGAGTTTTTGAACAATTGGGATAAGACCAGTGTCTACATATACTTGTTCTATAAATTAGAATGTTCTTTATTCTTCTCCCTGGGGTAGGGTGACATAACAAAGGCACGTTCTCTAATTCTGGCAAGGCTGTTGCATCTATAGAGACTCCTGATTAAAATTCTGTTTCTTTACTAAACAGAAAAAGATGACTCAGAACACTTGGGGATCTGAAAGCCTCCAACATGAATTTCAAATTTCTACTGTTAGAATGCAGCAAAGCAAGTGAGATTGTAAATGGTTCCTTCTTCTATGGACCTCCCCTATATCTTTTTGTGAACCAGTAGATGAGGACAAGGAATAATGAAAATATTTACTTGCAGAAACATGTACATATGTGTTTCTTGTTGTTAGAAACAAAAGACATCTTAGAGAATATAGAGAGGTCTGTGCCTTAGGCAATGTCGCCTGGACATAACTAACCTAATTTTCTAGTAAATCTTGGCATCTGTAACATTTGTGATAGAATCTACAATATTCTTTTCAGATTAGTTGGATGCCACTAAACATTGCTGATTTACATTTGGTAAATAAAATGAACACAATGTGAATGTGAAAGGTCTCTGGTTACTACTGATGATTAAAAGAGTCTAAGACATTCTTGTTAAAAGGTGAAAATCAAATATCAGGAGGTGGTGTTGGCATATCTTATTACTCAAAAGGGCAAAATCTGCTTCTTTTCTCAAACTTGGCTGAGGCAGTTACCCTGATCTAATTAGAGTTAACAAAATGCCAAATACTTGAATCTGTTTGTTATTTGAGTGCTTGTATTCTTCTAGATTTCGATATAAAATGTAACCTGAATCCAAAGCCCTATTTTCCACCTTAACACACTGTACTCTCTTCTAGCCCTTAGCTTGATCTCAGAGCAAAAGTAAGTTGCTGAAAGTGGTCATCCTTGATCACCCTAAATCAAAGAAGTTCCCCATTCACCAGTATTTCCGATTTTTCTATCTCAATAACTTATATGTAGGGTATGTATTACAATTTCTTTATCATTTATATTTTTACTTGTTTTAAAAATATTTAGTGATAGTTCTTAAGTGTCAAAAGGGTAGAGACCATGTTCACCGTTTTTTCTTCATTTTTATTTCTGGAATTTCTAGAAGAGTACTATGCATAGAGTAAATGCTCAAGAAATATTCAATGAATGATCTGATTGAATTGTTTATTCAATAATTTTAGTATATGTTATCTAACTGAATGAATATATATCAATTATTACTCACGTTAAGCAGACAGACCACTCAGGCTTAAAGAAAATGCGTGACTTGCCCACATTTGTTCAGCTAGTAAAGAACAGAGGTAGAATTTGAACTTAGGACTTCTTTTTTCCACATCACTGTTCTAAAAGCATTTTTCTTATTGTTTCCAGTATCCTGAGAAAAAGTGAAAGGATAGGAAACTAATATTTCTGAACCCTCTGCTAGTATTTGCCCATATTATCTCACTTGCTCTTTTCTTTTCTTTTTTTCCTTCCCTTCCTTCCTTCCTTCCTTCCTTCCTTCCTTCCTTCCTTCCTTCCTTCCTTCCTTCCTTCCTTCCTTCCTTCCTTCCTACCTTCCTTCCTTTCTCTCTCTTTCTTTCTTTCTTTCTTTCTTTCTTTCTTTCTTTCTTTCTTTCTTTCTTTCTTTCTTTCTTTCTTTCTTTCTTTCTTTCTTTTCTCTCTCTCTCTCTTTCTCTCTCTCTCTCTCTCTTTCTTCTCTCTCTCTCTCTCTTTCTTCTTTCTTTCTTTTTTTTGACAGACTTTCACTGTGTTGCCCAGGCTTGAGTGCTGTGGTGTGATGGTGTGATCTCAGCTCACTGCAACCTCTACCTCTTGGGTTCGAGCGATTCTCCTGCCTCAGCCTCCTGAGTAGCTGGGATTACAGGCACACGCCACCACGCCTGGCTAATTTTTGTATTTTTAGTAGAGACGGGGTTTCACCATGTTGGTCAGGATGGTCTGGAACTCCTGACCTTGTGATCTGACTGCCTTGGCCTCCCAATTACTCGCAATTTTTAACAGTCCTGTGAGGAAGGTATTGCTTATTGCTACTGTCTTTTTCTACATTCATGTCTTTTCATCTTTGCTGAGCAGCACATTAGATTTTGGAGTTTTAAAGCACTCATATATATTCTATTTCTCATTTGATAAGCTCTGGGTTTGACAATCATTTTCTTTATTTTTTAAAAGTTAAACCAGTGATTATAATATATAGTTAGACTTAAAAATATTTTTATGTGAGCAAAAGGGGCTATTAGATGGTAAATCTCCAAGGTTAAATGGTGAATTTAGCACTCAAGCATCAGCTTCCAAAGCCTGACTTTGTGTTTTTTAGCAATATTATAGAACAATGCACTTTCTCCTTCTCATTAAAACTGATCTCAAAATAACCCATCAATTTCACCACATGGTTTGCTCTTATAATTTTCTTGTAGAATCTTGTGTAACCAAACTTTTTTTTTTTTTTTTTTTTTGCAATAATTCTTAACCGGACGGAACCTCTGTACACTATCTAGGAACAGATAAACCCACATAAACAAATTTTACCTTAGGTATTTAAATACTTATAAAATCTATTTTCCCTCAGAGGACATAAAGCACTCTTTGACTGATTAAAATTTTCAAATGAGTATTTATATTCCACCATTCTTCTAATATTTATGGAATGTTTATAAATTTCAAGAGCATATACTAAGTGTTGGAAATAGAATAAGTGACATCAACACGGACCCACCCTTTAAATACAGTTAATATTTTAGAGGAAAGGCAGATGTAATTAAATTATTATGAGCACTGCAAAGAGATATAGAGGTTACCAAAATTTATATGGCAAGGAAAAGTGACCCTTCTGGGGAATCAGGACAACTTTATAAGCTATTCATTGCATACATCTGGGGGTGGGGGAGAAAATGGAAATTGGAAGAAGAGAAGGGAGTTGTCAAGGTGACATGATGATTCTGGCTTGCAAAACTGAATACAGATGGTGGTACCACTTACTTAACTGGGTAACACTGGAAGAATGCCAGATTAGTATAATAAAACAGAGATGATCACAAGAGGAGACATGTATATATTGAGTTTGGGATGTAGATATCTCCAGAAGTCCTGGAGATGTATAATCTAGAGCTTAAAGAGGTGGCCTGGGATATGTAAATATAGAGGAATTCAATATTAGGTGATGAATGATGAAAAACACACCTAAGGATAGAACACTAAGTAACTAAATTAGAAGTCTGAAGACTAATCTTTGAGGAACTCTAGTATCTAAAATCCAGATGGAGGCAAAGGATCCAGGAAAAGAGATTGAAATATATAGACAGAGAGGTGGGAGAATCAACACGAAAGGATGGCATTATGAAGCCAGAGGAATAAGTACTGAGAGGTCAAGAAAATGAAAAATAAAATATGATGAAGTGTTCCTTAGTGATCTTATCTGTGGACATTGTGGCTTATTGACAGGAGATAAAAGCCAAGTTGCAATAGGTTGATGAGTGAGTGGCAAGTAAAGGAAACAAGAAGATGCGGAGACTCCAGAGTTCCAGAATTCAAATGGAGCAGCTGGCTTTAGATAGGAGGAAAGACATTGTCTTTTTTACTGAAGGAAAAGTTGAGGAAAGATTTGAAATATTTTCAATAATTTGCAAATGTGACAGCAAAAAGGAAGGGATATTTCTGTTTGATGGCTTCTATTTTCTCTGTACAAGAATGCGTGGTATTCTAAGAGTGATGGGGCATTATCATTTAGCTATTGTTGAATAGCAAACAAACAACCTCAAATCTTAGGGGCTCAAATTGGCAGCCACTTGTTATTTCTCATGAATTTGTGGATGGCAAGGCAGTTCAGTGTATCTGGACTACGTTCCATTGATTTGGGCTGGGTTTGCTGTCTGTAGTCAACATCCAGGTGAACTATGAGCTGGTTGACCTAGAATGACTTCAGCTGAGACCATGCACTTCCCCTCCAAGTTGCCTGTGGTCCTACAGCAAGTTGAATAAGGCTTGTTCTAATACTAGTGGCAGTATTCCAGGAAAGAAAACAGTTATGGACTGAATGTTTGTGTCACCCCTAATTTCATATATCAAAGCCCTCAACCATCAATGTGACTGTATTTAGAGACAAAACTTTTAAAGGAAGTTACTAAGATTAAATGAGATCATCAGAGTGGGCTTTGATCAGACAGAATTAACATGTGTAGAAGAAGAGATACCAGAGAGCTATCTGTTTCTCTCATTCTCTCTATTATGTGAGGACACCATGAGACGGGGGCTATCAGCAAACCTGGAAGAGGTCCTCCATCAGAACCTGACCACGCTATGCTCTGATCTTAAACTTCCAGCCTCCAGAACTGTGAGAAAATAAATTTCTGGCATTTAAGCCACCCAGTCTACGTTATTTTGTTATGGAGCCAGAACAGATGAATATAGAAACAAACAAAAAATACATGTCCTTTTTTAAGCTTCTGCTTACATTAAGTATGCTACTAGCTCATTGGCAAAGGCAAGTAGCACATCTACACTCAGATTTCAAGTGGGAAAGAACCCTAAAGTTATAAGGAGGGCATTCACTAAAGCTAGTTATGAAACAAATACAACAGGGAGGGGAAAGTGGTTATGACTATTTGGGAAGGATGAACAATGTTTGTTTGCTATGCATTATATAAAATTGATTGACAAGATAAACATATTAGTCATTTTAGTCTGTGATGAAGGCCTGGTTTCAGTTAGTAATCATGAAGTTGTAGTCATACTAATCAACTTTGTCTTATGACTTTTTCCCCCAAGAATGCTATGGTACCAGACGTTTTAGTCAGCTTGGTCTACCATAACAAAATAGCACAGACTAGGTGGCTTAAAAAACCAGAAACTTATTTTTTCTCAGATTTCTGGAGGCTGGAAGTCTGAGAGCAGGGCTTTCTTCCTGGCTTGCAGAGAGCTGCCTCTCACTATGTAATTACATAGCCTTTCCTTGCTATATATAAACCATAGTCTTCCATATAAAGATACTTTCTCTCTTTTCCTTTTTTTATGAAGCCACTGATCCTGTAGAATTAGGACCCCATCCTTATGAAATCATTTAGCCTTAATTACTTCCTAAAGGTCGTATCTTTATATACAGTCACATAAGATGTTAGTTTTCAAAATATAAATTTTTTAGAGATCATTCGGTTTATAACACTAGGGTACAGAAGAGAGAAGATGGCATTGTTTTTTTCTTTATAAAGGTTTTGCCAGATGGTAATGAAAATACAGAGGATCAGTGGAATCAGTGTTATTAGTTAGAGATGATTTAAAGTCCAATCTGAAAATGGAGGGTAGATGGAGAGGAAGAAAGTGATGGAGAGTAAGAAAACAGAGTTGCCACTAAACTGGAAATGCAATTGCATATAATAATAATGGTGAAACAATCAAGCTGAAAATATGTCAGTTAAGTAACTAGAATTACTTACTTGCGATATAGAGTAGTTTTAGGGATGACAAGAATCAGAGTGTATTCATGGACATTGATCATGGAGGAGGTTAAGAAAATCTCATTGCAGAGGAGGATTAAACAGAACTGAGAGGGCAAGTGTGTTGTAAAGGTTGCCCATGTGTGTTGATGTCTTCAAATCCAATGACAGGAACTTGGTGGGAGAAAGCTCACACAAAACAGTAGTGTTTTTCATAAATGAAAACATTGACTCAGAAAGATATGAATGACACGAACTAGGACATTTCCTTACCTTTAATGTTTCTGGATAATCACCAGTTAAATGCACACATTGGGCTTTAAAATTTTATTTATAGGAATAATCACCTTACAATTTGCAACATGAAGCTCTTCCAGTAAGAGGAGTAAGTGTTTTATTTTCTGAAGCACTCAGAGAAATGAGATAGGTCAGTTTTTCTACATTCAGATAATCAGCCAAAGGAAAGGCCAAGACTGAGGTTATGTGACTTACTATTGTATTTGTTTTTCTAGCTTTTTAGCTGACAGATGGCTCTTCAATTTCTTCTCCCCTCCAAGCTTCTGCTTTGCTAAGTCAATCTTCCATTCTCACGTCTCTGAGATCTGGAGGGGCTCAGATGCCCGAGTTATTTTTCTGTGTGTTTATATAACACCTCTCATTGTAGTCTTTTTGAACAAGGTTAACAAACTTCAAGAAAGATGCCATCGGTCTTCTTCCCAGATGAAAAATGCTAAATACAGAAACAACCAAGAATGATGGCAAAATTCCTTGAAGAGACATTATCCTACACCCACTCTACCTTTCTTTACATGCTTTTCACTTGGAAATAATAGAACTTACTTTTAAGATGCATGGTTTCTGATAGACCTTTCAAAATATTACACTTCCTTTTATTTTATTCTCTGTAGTTTCACATAGAAGACATATGGATCTGGGGTTTTAAGTACAACAGACAAGTTTCCTTCTTCATTTGATAAGCCTTTCTGATATGCCTTAGGAGAAATTGGCTTACTTCCTCCCAATCAATACAATAATAATTAATAGTACCTCTATAAAAACAACATATTCATATGCTTATGTTCTCAATTTTTCTTTTTTTAAACAAAGTCTCGCTCTGTCACTCAGATTGGAGTGCACTGGCACTACCCCGGCTCACTGCAACCTCTGCCTCCCAGATTCAAGTGATTCTTCTGCCTCAGCCTCCTGAGTACCTAGTATTAACAGGCACCCGCCACCATGCCCAGCTAATTTTTATATTTTTAGTAGAGACAGGGTTTCACCATATTGGCCAGGTTTGTCTTGATCTCCTGACCTCATGATCCATCCGCCTCAGCCTCCCAAAGTGCTGGGATTACAGACTTGAGCCACCGCGCCTAGCACATTTTTTTTTTTTTTTTTTTTTTTTGAGATGGAGTTTCACTCTGTCACCCTGACTGGAATGCAATGGTGCGGTCTCAGCTCACTGCAACCTCCGCCTCTGGGGTTCAAGCAGTGCTCCTGCCTCAGCCTCCCAAGTAGCTGGTCCTACAGTCATGCATCACAAAGTCCGGCTAATTTTTGTACTTTTAGTAGAGACGGTTTCACCATGTTGGCCAGGCTTGTCTTGAACTCCTGACCTCAGGTGATCTGCCTGCTTCAGCCTCCCAAAGTGCTGGAATTACAGGCATGAGCCACCACGCCTGGCCATCTTCTTAATTTTAAATGACCCACACTTAGCACTTGGCTTGACGATTGATAATAGTTAGCATGAATGTTATTTGCCAAGAACTAGCTAAATACTATTGTTCACTTATTTAACTCTTCTAAAGAGATGTATGATAGTAGAAACTGTTCAGCTGAATAAAAGTTAGGGGAAATGTTGGTGGGATTGTAAACTAGTTCAACCATTATGGAAAACAGTATGGCGATTCCTCAAGGATCTAGAACTAGATGTACCATATGACCCAGCCATCCCATTACTAGGTATATACCCAAAGGATTATAAATTATGCTGCTATAAAGACATATGCACACGTATGTTTATTGCAGCACTATTCACAATAGCAAAGACTTGGAATCAACCCAAATGTCCATCAGTGACAGATTGGATTAAGAAAATGTGGCACATATACACCATGGAATACTATGCAGCCATAAAAAAGGATGAGTTTGTGTCCTTTGTAGGGACATGGATGCAGCTGGAAACCATCATTCTCAGCAAACTATCACAAGAACAGAAAACCAAACACCGCATGTTCTCACTCATAGGCGGGAACTGAACAATGAGATCACTTGGACTCGGGAAGGGGAACATCACACACCGGGGCCTATCATGGGGAGGGGGGGAGGGGGGAGGGATTGCATTGGGAGTTATACCTGATGTAAATGACGAGTTGATGGGTGCAGCACACCAACATGGCACAAGTATACATATGTAGCAAACCTGCACGTTGTGCACATGTACCCTACAACTTGAAGTTTAATAATAATAAATAAATTAAAAAAAAAAAAGTTAGGGGAAATAATTCATGGCAGAGGGATGGTTTGTAAAGAAAGCCTCAAGTCAAAAGATTTTGTCACCCTTAAAGGTATTAAGGAGTCCACAATGCCTTGGACTGCAGACAGTTAAAGACTGAATGATGGAGAAAAACCTCAACTGGCCGTTAGGAGTCAGATTGTAGAATATGATATGTCACTTTAGGATATGGAATTTTATATTAAGCACAATGGAAAGTCATTCAGAGTCTCAGTAAATAATTACCAAGTAAGTGTTGAGTGAATTTAACTGAAGAGAATATTAATAATATTTATAAGATTATGTGCAGTATATCATAAGATATTTCAGTATCTACAGGCTAACATTAGTTTTTAAACACATGTCTCTACCCAGCTGTCTTAACATAAAACATATATTATTCTGTGGCCCTTATGTACTAAATATGATATGACAAAGTCTGGGGAAATTTGTAAAGGAAAGCAGCCAAGGTTACGTTGAAGACAGGTCTCTCTCCTGCTTTTCTCTGATTTCCTGCTGAGATCCAGCAGAAAAGCCCAACCCATAGGGAAGTGAGAGGGGAAGGAAGCTCTAATATGATCCTTACAGATCAACCTCCTGGGGCAGAATAGGATGGAAAAGAATGGGTCAGGACAGAACAACAGTGAGAGCTTGAGGTGAATGTTAACTTTGTGCTCCAGGCGCCTAACTTGACCCTTGCCCTAGCTCTGGATTGAGAGCGAATCTGATTTTTATTTACTTGTAGCCAGAAATATCCTCACTAGTTGAAGATATTTAGAACACCTGGATTTGAAGAGTTTACAGTTGTTGGTCTTCAGCTAACTTGTTTTATCTTCTCTGAACCATACAGCCATCATCTATAAAATGTGTTTGCCTTGAAGATTCACACAGAACAGTTAGATAAAATGCTTAGCACACTAGCATTGTAATGCCAAGAAAATATAGTCGACCCTCTGTGTTCATGGAGGATTTGTTCCAGGGCCCCTGCAGATACTCAAATGTGTAGATGTACAAGTTCCTTATATAAAGTGGCATGCTATTTGCATATAACCTATACACACCCTCCCATATACTTTAAGTCACCTCTAAATGCTTATAATACCCAATACAATGTAAATGCTATGTAAAAAGTTGTTACATTGCATTTTTATTTGTACTGTTTTTCATTATTGCATTGTTACTCTTTATTGTTTTTTTTTTCCTTAAATATTTTAGATTAGCAGTTGGGTGGATGCAGAACCCTCCAAAATGGAAACCACAGGTGCAGAGGACCAGTTATAGTAGAGCATAATTATTATGCTGATGATGGATTGGAATTAGATAAAGTTTCTACTCAGACTTGCTTGTCTTTGCCTTCGTTGAAGCCTGATGTCTTTCCAAGAAGTGCAGGTCATTGGATTTTAAGCCACACAAGTAAACAGAGATCCTTTGAGACTGGAGAGCATGGGTGTTCATAAATATTATCTTGGAATATAACATACCTAGTTTAGTTAAAGATGAATTTAGGTGGTATTCTAGTTACTTTGGATGAGTCAAAGAATATGAACCCATTCTCTGCCCACAAGGAGCTTGCCGATGAATTTTAAACATTAGGAAAAATATGTATTAATGGGAAGTTAAGCTATGTTTCAGAATTTATTTAAATTTTTCTTTGAAGTTTTTTTTTCACAGTGCCTAAAGGAGCAGGGTTAAAGTATAAAATGTCTCATCTCAACCTGTGCCAAAATTGGAGTCAATATTTGTAACATTTTTCAAATGAATAAAATTTTGGGGCTATATTAATGTATACTGTAAAATGCAACCTATAAAACACTTTTTGAAGAGAAATTAAATTCTATACAATAAGACATAAAAATCCCATAATCTGTTATAGTTCTTTGGCATCACAGAGAAATACATGACACTCAAGTTAGCTGAGAGTGCACAGTTGGTGGAGAACAGATTCTATTACCATGGCAACCTGATTTGAGATTCACAAGGTATGTTTTAACCTAGGCTCCTGACTTGGGAATGAATACAAGCAAATCATTAGGTAACTAAATTGCTGAAACAGCACGTGAGACGTGCAAGTATATTTAAGGAAAAATCTCTCTCGAATCTAAATTATCATCTGTCTATGATGAATCAGAATAATACCAGCTTGCATTCAGCAGTGATTTCTATTTCAAGCTGTTCTGTGTAAAGGTTTGGTTCTTTCCTTTCATCTATATCTATAATATATATATATTTGAAATTGTTACTTAATTGCATACAATGTGACCAAATAGTTTCCTTATCTATAAAATGAAGGGGTTGGAATAGATGGTGTTTCAACTTCCTAATTAATGAGGCTGATGAGATGGATGCTGTTGGTTTATGATCCCAGCAGTGGTTTTGTGGGGCCTCTTAAATTCTTCCTCAATAGTCTTAAAATGCTTTTTTCTCTCGGTTATTTGCAATGTGCTTAGGCATGGAACAATTTAGAGACAAGTGTGAGATACCCGTTCAAATTACCTGAAGCTAAAAAAAGGACAATTATTGGAAACATACAAACATTAGCACATGAACTTCAAGGCAAGAAAATGCTCCCATATCTTAATAATGGCTGGAATTATAATCAAAAAATTGTTGGCAACTTCGCAGCTTCTCTCTCTCTTCATCATCATCATCACTTCTCTACTTTTCTTTCTACATTTGCTTTATTATTTTTTCTCTGGTGGCAACTTTCTTTGCTCTATATGCATATAGGCCCAACATAACTGCCCCACACTCAGATCTACATTATACTCTAGTTTAGGTACTTAGTAGATATTGTCTAGGACCATGATTTCCAGAATATTTCCTCATGAGATCCAGAGCTATGTATTCTTGTGATATACCACACAGGCACAGGTAGAAAGAAAAGAGTTCAGTACAGATGCAACCATCCTTAAAGCATCTTTAAACCATCCCAAAACATATATATATATATGTGTGTGTGTGTGTGTGTAGGCATGTACACACATACATATCCTCCTGTATTCACTAAAATAATATTTAAATTATTTAACTCCTTACATATTTTAAGTTGTCACCTGAGATTTTTCATCACAAGTTTAATAGTTTCAAAAGATGTTTTCTGGCTAATTGTTTATGCTGTATTGGCTTTTAATACATACCCTACCCAATATGTTTGGCCATCATTCAATCCAATGAGGGACCAAATAGTACAAAAGACAAAGGAAAGAGTAATTTACTCATTTTTCTTCCTGCCTCACTGCTTGGGCTGGGACCTCTCATCGCATCTTCTCCTGCCTTCGGGCTGAATTCCACCACTGGCTTTCTTGACTCTCCAGCATGCAGATGGCAGTTTGTGGGACTTCTCAGCCTCCATAAGTGCATAAGCCAATTCATACTAATGATGTATAAATAGACCAATATCTATCTATCTATCTATCTATCTATCTATCTATCTATCTATCTCTAAATACAATACAATATACATATATTCCATTGGCTCTGTTTCTCTGGGAAACTCTGACTAATACTGATGATAGATGAATTAATGTGGTAGGTATGTAGATAATGCAGAGACACATAGATGGCCAAAGGCAGGAGCCTTGTCATGAATCTGTGGAGGAGGAAAAGTTCTATACTTTTCACTAACATGCTAACATTTTTTTCGTTCTCTTGGATCTCTTTCTTAGCAACGATGAACTCTGACATTTCCCTTTGTTTAGTGCTTGCATTATTGAGACCGAAGGGCAATGAAATCTGAAAGATTCATTGCAGGCAGGAAAATGCTATTCTTCATTTAGAGCACGGGAAAAAAGCCATTTTGAAAGGGAGGGGTAGTTACGGAAAATTAGAAGACAATACACTTTTTTCAGCAATATCACCTTTAGGAAAGACTGCATGCAGAAGCTGAGGATCTGGAGGTAAATTTTCCTAAAACCATGCATGACCGTATAAACCCTGGGAAGCCTGCACGTGGATAACTTCATCATGCAACTTGCTCAGTTTGAAGAGTGATTTTTGGACTCTGCCAGTGCTTCAGATAATATGGTCTATGGATGAAATGTTCTGGAAACATATGGGATACTTACTTTGAAAAATAAAAAAGATATTATAGACCCAGCTTCAAATCTAATGGTGAACTCTGGAGGTGTGGCTACAGAATTAGGGTTAAAGCTCTCCAGGTGATTATGATACATATGACCTTCTAGATCATTCTTTTGGAAACACTGTTCTAGTCCAAACAACAAAGGAGCAATAAAAGGGAACTTTAATATAAAGATATATATATATATATAAAGAACTTTAATGTAAACAACAAAAGAGCAATAAAAGAGAACTTTAATAATTTCCCTGTCTCTCAACATACATAAAAGGAGATCAAGTTCATAACTCCTAGCAATATTTCTCAAATCTCCCATTCTTTCTCCCCAACTCTATCATGCCCGACATTACCACTGCCATTACCCTCCAAAAAGCAAACCAACCAGCCAAACATCCCCCATTCCACCCTCCACTCCTGATTATGTGGGTTGATCTCACAAAGTCCATCTCCTCCTTCTCTCACCTCTTCCTACCATTTTTGTCTTCCAATTCTGTGCTAGGTCATCAAAAAAATGCACTAGAATAATGAGATGAAATACAGATTTGCTGCTATGGGCGGAAGACAGGCAGATGCTTTGATGCAGAGAATGTGGAATTTGATGCCTTTTTCCCGGCTCCTATAATCTCATTGACTGGAGAGAAGCTTCATGAAAGAGGTGTTCCAGGGAGTCTGCGTAATATGTGCAAAAAATAATAATATACGCTAAGTCGTAGTCTTACTATACCTTACTTACTGCCCTCCACACTCACACATAGCTCCATGAACTTGTGAGAGAGGGTTTTGGTGCTACACAAGCTCCACGGCTTGGGTTTCTCTCACTTTGATCAGAGCAATGTGCAGAGAGAAATAATTTTTTTTTTTTTGGGGGGGGACGGAGTCTCTCTCTGTCACCCAGGCTGGAGTTCAGTGGCACGGTCTCAGCTCACTGCAAGCTCCACCTCCTGGGCTCATGCCATTCTCCTGCCTCAGCCTCCTGAGTAGCTGGGACTACAGGTGTCTGCCACCAAGCCCGGCTAATTGTTTGTATTTTTAGTAGAGACAGAGTTTCACTGTGTTACCCAGGATGGTCTCGATCTCCCGATCTTGTGATCTGTCCGCCTCGGCCTCCCAAAGTGCTGGGATTACAGGCGTGAGCCACCGTGCCCTGTTGAGAAATAATTTTTTAAAACTCAGTTTAAAAAAAAAAATTGAGTTCATCTATATGTGAATTGGCAGAGGTACCTTCTGAAGAATAAAATAGAATGAAAAGTTACGGCAGGCTGGATTCTCTGGAAATGTGTGCAGAAATGTGTGGGCTGTAAGAGATTTATCAGGGTCAAAACTGGTGAAAGAAATGGGAGATAGGAGGATTGGATAAAGGGAGAAATTTAATTGCCATGCAGGATTGACAAAGCCTCTGCCGACCCTGCTGGGACCTCTGGGTGTATGTGGATGGGCAGTTTCCCCATTTTGGCTGAAATTGCCAGGTCCTTATATCCTCATTTCTCTCAGTCACAGAAGTGGACCTCCCTGGGAAATAAATGACCTAGGAAGAGATTGGTCTCCAGAGCTAAGGCTGACCCTGAGAATGGGCTCACTGCTAAAGATTGTCTGCTGACCACACTCCCCTCAACTTGGGAGCCTCTATGAAGGGGAATGTAGGTCATGCCTGTCTAAGTCTATCTTGGAAATGAGAAGTGAAATAAAGAAAGAGGGAGAAAGAAAAGTAACAGTGGTTTTGAAACTGAAAAGATAGAAGGAGCTTTCTTTGGAAAGGGGCATGAGAAGTGGAGAAAAAATAGCTGTTATGCTAGAATGCCTTCAACTTTGAAGAGATAGATGGTGAAACAAAATTCTAGGGTATTCTGTGCTCTATTCAATTAAGTCTTCTATCAGCATTTTTAAAGAGAATCATTATATTCAGAGTAATTGTGTCTCCCAACATTCATATGTTAAAACACTAAAACAAACCCCACCAAATGTGATAGTAGTAGAAGTAGGACCTTTTGGAGATAATTAGGATTAGATTGGGTTATGAGGGGAGAGCCATTGTGAATAGAACTAGCACCCTTGTAAGAGTCGTGAGAGAGCTTGCTTCCCCCTTCTACTCTCTGCCATGTAAGGATAGGATGAGAAATTGGAAGTCTACAACCCAGAAGAGGGCTTTCACCTGACCATACTGGAACACCGATCTTGGACTTCCAGCCTCCAGGACAGATATTTAAGAAATAAATAACCGTTGTTTTTAAGCCACCCACTCTCTGATAGTTTTGTTGTAGCAGCCTGAGCTGAGACAAGACTTAAGTAAGCATTTCAATTCCTTTTTAGTTCTTGTTCTGTCTGCAACACTGGGAATAGGATGAATCCCAGTTTTCTGAGAGTAACAAAAGGATTGTCATTCCCTTGTTTAAAACCCTTCTGTGACTTTCCATGATCCTCGAGATACAAACTTCCCAAAATGACAAACAAGACCTTGCCTTTAGTGGACTTCACTCTCCTCTCTTCACCCTTCCTCTTATAGGAGGGTACATTCAAGCTACATTGTAAATAACTAGCTGGTATGTACACATCTTTCAACTTTTCACACATACCTTTTCCTCTGTTTGAATCACTTGTCTTCACTTAGCTTCCTTTTCCAGAAAGTTTCAACTTAAGTGCCACTTTCTCAGAAAGCCTTCCATAATGCCAACACCACAACTGTACTCTCCATCACAACTATATTTTTCTTTCAAAACATTCATAATATTCCAAATTATTAATTCATCTTAATTTCTGCCTTCCCTAAGAGGCTGAAAATTTGATGAGGACAAGGAAGCGTCTATTTTTTTCATCACTGCATCTCAGTGCTTCACGTGGGAAAGGAAGGTTTTAATGGTGGAGTTATCAGTGATGAGCAACAGGTCATGGTAGAGAATTCTAAAATGGGCAGCTGTGATACTGAAAACAGAATGAAATTATTGGTGATATCTATAGACTTGGAATAAGAGTAATTATTATTATAACCATGTTAATAATAGTAAACGCATCAATTATACAGCATTCCGTGCACAGATCTAAGTGTTCTAGATACATTATTTTGTTTCTTGCAATAATGTGATGCAATAATATGAGATGGGAATCATTATAGCTACATTTTTCAATTGCAGGAACTAAAGAATAGAGAGGCTAAATAACCTATCCAGTGTCACACACTTTGCAAGTATTAGAGCCAAGGATATGGACTCAGGCAGTATGGTTCCCAAAGCAACACTCTCAATATTCAATTCTGTCACTTTAATATTTGAGTTTGACATTGACAATAATAGAAGTGGGTCTTTATTAGGATTTTTAAATTTAAAAAGTAGAGAGTATGTCATTCTATAATTTTCCTGGTGAAAAGTAACTCCCTCCTCCATCTTCTCTTACGTCAGCTGAATGGGCACCTACCAGATAGTCTGATCAATTGTTAGCTGTTTCTGCCTACTTTCTGTTAGCTATTTAGCTGAGGGAATCTACAGAAAGTAATGATGATTTAACAGTGTCTTTGGAGGTTACATAATAAAATAGTAAAACAATTAAAGGCATGGACTATAGAAGAGTTGGACTTAGGTGAAACTTTCACCTACTTTGGAGCAAAAAGTTTTTGAACCTATTTGCACATTTGTAAAAGGAGACATTCATCATATCTTACTTAAAAGGATATATGAAGGACAAATAAGCATAGTATTTGCTACAGAATAAATAAATGACACAGAGAAAAAGTCCATTTTGTTTCTTCACCCTCATCCCAAAGTTTTCCATGCTGCCTATTATATCAACTTATAACTTCTTTATAAACCAATAGTAGCTAGTTTAGTTTATGTACACTAAGTCAGATAATAAAAGTTGAACAAAATTTATCCAATGCATTATCACTATGAATTTACTGGCTTATATTCAAGGTTATAATAACTATGCATTGCCTTTGCTAATACTTTTATGCCCAAGGCTAATGTAATTAAGGTTGTCATAACCCTGTTTGTACATTCATACTTGATTGCATGTTAATGTGTGTAACTTTGAATTATACCAGTTCCCAATGGGTTTTAAAAATATTTTAGTATTTTTGTGCCGTGAGTCCTTTATTGTTTTCTCAGCTCTAATCTCGTCTAAGGGCAACCATTTTCTCCCATCAGCACCCATAGCATACACTGCTAATCATCAAAGTTTTCTTTCCAACTGAGCCTTGACAGGTCCTCCAAATCCTTCTCAAACAGCCAAACAACTGATCAGAGTTGGCCTGGGAAATATTTGTCACTCCAGGAATGAGAAATCAGAAAAGTGATGTTAGAACAAGCTAAAGAAAAAGGGAGGGTTAGTGAAGTTTTATGAAAGAGGACTTGAATTATAAAGGCAATGCAGATAAGAAAAATAATTCATCTTAGTATTCTGATTCAGTCTGTAACACCGTATTACATTTTCACTTTAAATTATGCCATCCTGTTTTCTGTTTCCATATTTATATCTCCAATGAGGGAATAAAATAGGTTTATATTAACTTAATATTAAATTACTATTCGTGTGTTTTTACCTTAGCCAAATCAATTTCATCTTTTATTTCCACCACATATAAGGATGCTCATTACAAAAGATGGGGGAGAAAAGGGAACATGCCTAACTTGCTCCCACTAATTTCTAAGGCCTTTTTAAGCAGTCAGTTCACACTTGTAAGAGCATTTGAAAGTGGGAAGTAATGGATAGAAGGAAGCAAGGAGGAAGTAGACAAAATCAGGGACATTGGGAGGGGTAGATACTGGAGATTTTAATTCTATGCTTCTTAGTATTTTGAGGATCTCACATCTTTCTGAAAAGTTGATGAAGGCTATCAGCTTTCACTCCAACCAAGTCACTGCCATCAATACTTTAAAGTTTTGTGTACATTCTCACTGACCAATGGGGCACCCATGGATAACAACATAAGCACTCCTGTATTAGCTAGATTTGGCTTTCTAGAAGATGAAATTAGATTACTCACCAACATTAAAACAAGGGTATACTTTTTCCCATGACCATAGTACCTTATGCACATGTCAGATTCTAAGTAAGTCAGAGGGTTCCCCAAATTTCCATTCATAATTTTAGAGCATCATTTCCACATTTTAACTATTTGCCTACTGCTTTCATGGTTCCACTTATATCGGTATAAAATAAAAATATTTAAATCGTTTAATATTTTTAAAATCCAATTTCTAATAGATAACTATTGTATACATTTTCTATTTCTATACTAAATGTAAAATTAATATACCTTTTATATAGGTGTTGTTTCTATAGTGATCTATCTTATAAATTATAATGTATTACCTCCACTTCAGAGATGTAGAATGTGAGATCTGAACATTGAAATAACTTGGATAAGTTCTCACTGCTAAGACGTGGAAGAAGTAAGATTCAGGTACAGGTCTGACTGGCTTTAAAGCTACTGCTCTGAGTTAGTGAGTTTGTTATTTGTTAGGCTTTTATTAGGCTATGAAACATTAAATATAAAGAATGTGGGCAGACTTCACTAATAAGTTGGCTTACTAATACATTGGCTATATATTTGATTTCCTCTATAAGAAAGTTAGGAGAAGGTCTCATAAGCATGTTAAAAAATGGCTGAGCTTAGGTCATTTATTTTGAAGCTGTTTGATAGGAGTGATGGGTCTGTTTTTTTTATTTGTTTGAATACTGATTGATTAGAAACAACCTTTCTTGTATTAGAATACATTCTGGTGAAAATGTCAGTTAAAGTGTTCTGCTATGCCTTGGGAAAATAATTGACATATCACTGACGGCTGGCCAATCAAACGCTATCTCTCTGAAGAAATGTGAAAATGAGCAGGTGAGTGAAAAAAAATTGAAAGGGCTTGGACCTAATTCATTTCATTGCACACCCCCTAAAAGATGTCTATTACCTCCTATACCTCCACCCAGTACTTTTCTGGCCCTAGCTAAAGCTGGGATCATTAGATGTCCCTTCCATTCTAAGAGCTCTAACATACACCATCAATAAAGTATTCATCTGTTTCTGTTGGCTAGAGTCCATTTCTAGTAGCTCAAATAAGAATTTTAAAAGACGTTATTCCTGTTTCTAAATTTTCCTCCAGAAGGATCAAACTAATTTACATTTCCATCAATTGTATATGAATGTGTTAAGGTAGTATTCTAAAGGAAATAGCGAAGAATATCCAAATGACAAATGGGAACTGGCAATGTTTTCATTTGAATTTGCTTGATCAGAAACAACATTTTCTCTTCTTTCATTAAAACAAACTGATTCTTGGCTTGCAGTTAATATCACAGTAAATAAATGACACCTCTACCTCAAAGTTAGAGAATTCATTTTTCATGGGGTTATAATTGCCTTAGCAAAAACAAATATCTTGATTATGTTCTGTGAACATTTTCTTTATAACAGTGTGCTCAGATCTCCTTTGGAGTTGCTTTGAAACTTGTCCAATCTTGCCAGCAATTGATCATCAACTAGATGTTTCTGTGAATAAACATCCAATTTACTGCAATGATTTGCAGATATAATTGTGCCTGTCTCTGTATCTGTCTTTATTCAATTGCATATAGCAGCAATGAATATATGAATGTAAAAATAACTATGTATATATTATTTTAAATGGTGATTAGAAAGCAAATCACCTGTAAAGCTGATGGAAAGATTGTTAGGCTCTTTTGAGCTTGAAAATTCTCATTTATGTTTAGTGTTAAATTTAAACGTGAAAAAAACATAAAAGGATTAGCCAAAAAAATACACAAGCAGTGAGCTATGAAGATGACGTGGTCACTGACACTGAAACTGGTGACAAATGTTAAAAGTAGATTAAAGTATTTCCTTCCTTGGGAATGAAGACAGAGAAGGAAACCTGTAATTAAAGCATTTGTGTTGCCGGTAGAGGAGTCTCTAGCAGCAGTGGACCTTACAGAATAAATAAGTTGACTGATTCAGCTTAAACAGAACAGATGCTGTTCAATAAAGGGAATGTTTTTAGAATTATGAGAACTAGATAAATTCTCATGATTGTTGGTAGAAATCAGTACATCAGTTTGAATTGTTGGCAATATTCAGACAGAGGAGTGTACTTCCATTTCAACTGACAAATCTGAGCTTCAGAATCAACTATCCTCTGTGATCATTCCATTAGAAATATCACATTTGAAATAGCCAGAATGGAACAAAAAATTTATGATGAATGATCATATGCAAATTTCTAAAGGGAAAAGACACTCAAAAGACATTTCTTCTCCTTTCATGTTACTCTACATACATGAATCAACTCCAATGAAAACCAGAAAATATTTATTGAACATTTATTAAGTGCAAGGTACTGTACAAGAAACTGGAGATACAGTCGTCAATAAGAGGCTCAAACTTGCTTTCCTCTCTAGAAGAGAGGCACATAATGTATTTGTGTGTGTACATGTATGTGTGTATAATATTATTTCAGGAAGTTATATGGGCCACAAAGACTGTTAGAGCACAATAGAAGGTAGATGAGACCAACTGTAAAAGCATGGTCAGGAATAAGCTTTCTCAAGGTAACATTTGAATGAATTCAGGAAATTAGCAAAGATTTCCTTGACAAGGAAACAACAAATAAAAATGCTCAGGTGTGGAAATAAGTTCAACATGTTTGAAGATGAACATGGAGGTCTACATTTCTAAAGTTAAGTGGGAGAAGGGGAGAATAGTAGGTGATGATGAGAGGGAATTATGTAGGAGCAGAACATGTAGGGTCTTGTAGATCATGATACTGAGTTTGAATGGTATTTATTTAACGAATGGAGTTTAACAGTAAGCCATTTGAGTCCTTTGATCATAGAGTCATGGTCAGCCGTTTCCTTGTTTTCTACCGTTTTCCCATTAGATAGAAGAGTCTGCAAGAGTGTGGTGGTATTTCCCTTGTTCATTGTTTATATTCCTGGTATCTAGCATTGTGTGTATATAAAGCATTAAGCATATATTAAGCATCTGCAGAAAGTAATTGGATATAAATCTGGTTCCAAAATATTAGCGAAACTTCATGTTTTAGCTACACTTAGCAAAAATGAAGAGAAAACACTGAGGTAATTAGAACTTAGAATCAAATACATGTATTTTTAGTTAAATAGATGATTGGAACAGTACTTTTGTTCCCCACTTGGGCATGAGTCTTTTTTTTTTTTTTCTATTTTCATAAGGGAAATCAAGCAAGATGCAAATGCTATTACTTCAGGCAGTGCCTTTGTAGACTAAACTTTGTCCTTCAAACGTAGTGCTCACATTAATTAGAATAGACCAGCAGGGAATATTAGGAGCTTAAGATACCCTGTAAGTTTACATCATCAAAATGCATCAAATTGAATATTTGGCCTATTTCTCTTTGTGATAACTGCATCGTCTCAGCTTTTATTTAAGATAGCACATTAAATGCAGAGTAGAAGGGCTTTGGTTCTCCTTGCAGTTTTTAGGCAAATATGAATCTAGATTTCCCCAACCAATATAGAAGATTTTTTATTAATTAAAATGAAACTATTGTTAAATAGTAAATTCTATTTACATGGCTGTGTGCTAAAGGTTGGGGAAACTTTTATTTTGATTCTGAATATTACTTCTACCTGAAAATTTCCTGACTCCCTAATGTTTATCCTAATAAAGTCATATATATTCTTTAAAATCTAGACCCAGATTAAATATCTATTGATATGACCACATTGGGCAAAATTAATTACCCAATTTTTATGTCCTCACTACCTTTCATTCACAAGCTTGTCATATTTTTCTGAATTCATCAGGTGATAAGTTCATCACCTCCACTTTGTTGAGAGCTTCCCTAGAGAATGGATTCAAATTCATCTTCTCCATCTCCTCAAATTTTAGCAAAGTCTGGCATGTGATGAGCTCTTGTAAAAGACTAAATAAAACAATACACATTGATATATTATTATGTATTTTCTAGATTGCGGCTCAGGGTTTCCAATTACCCTGGAAACAGCACACTATCAGTTTGATGTTCAAAGATCATTTACAGTTTATCTCTGGAGATAAAATGAACACAGTTTAGAGAGGAGCAAACAAGTCAGTGTTTATTACAGAACTAGTTTTTATGTTGAACGTATTGTCTGATCAAGTTCTGGAAGCCAAAGATAAATTTTGTTTATAAGAGATCATATGAGGCACAGTGGCTTGTGCCTGTAATCCCAGTCACTCAAGAGCCTGATGCAGGAGGATTGCTTGAGGCAACGAGCTCAAGATGAGTTTGGGCAACATAGCAAGAAAAAATAAATAAAAGAACAAAAATAAAAGAAGAGGTGATATAGATTAGTCTATTAAAGAATGAAAGAGTTGGATGCCTAGAGAATGTGAGTGCCAAAGAAATCTAACTTTAACTAGACCCATGGCCATAATTTATCATCTACAAGACTGGAACAATAATGTCAAATAACATTTTTAATTTTATTTAGTGACAGGAATAAAACAACCAAACTCCTTAATCTGGGGATGTTACCTTTATACTTACAAAGTGAACTTGATTTGGACTAGAGGCTCCATATGATTAGATGGGAAAATTTTTAAAGAAAGTTTGAATTAATTATTCATGGAAGAGAGAAAGCGGGAAAGTGATTTTCACAGATTTTTTTCACAGCTTTTTCTTTTTCTTTTTTCTCTCCATTACCATATTTTTCTACCTTGTCTTCTCTACCCCTCCTAACTATTCATCTAGCTTGCTTTTTTTCCTAAAAAGTGCTGATTGGAGGAAGAAATATATAAGAAATACATAAAAGCTGAATATTGATCTCAATTGTCTACATGACAGATTCATATCAAATTACTCCAGTAAAAATGTCTAATATTGCCTTGAAATAGAGGTAAATTTGATTCAGAACAAGCTATACAACAAATTGGTAAATGAAAAAAAAATGAGGAAACATTTTTTGAGAAACTTTAATTTTAATTTTTTAGATAACCTAGAGCTTTGACTTACTTTCACTTCACTAATGTGTCATCATAAATTGCCTCGCCTTTTTGCCTCTGACTCTGCTCCAGTACAAGTCTTAGCTGGCAATTGTAAAGAAGCAAGGAGATACTGATTTCTGCAGAAATGGCAAGTGGTCAAGGAGAAAGTCTAAGTCACTGCTGTAGCCACGACATGTCAGTGAGGATTCGTGGGGTGCACTGTTCATGGCAGATGAATATGTGCACACTGAAGACTGGCCCTGAGGAGGGGCTGACGTCAATGCAGCATCTGCCCTTCTGCAGCATGCTGGGCCCTTTTATTACTGGAATAGCTCCACAGAGTGGCCTGGGCTGGCCTGAGCAGCTGTGTTTTTTTCCTCCTTCCCTAAGATTACAAATGACTGCACTTATGAGAAGGGTCTGCATGGAAAAACAGATTTCTCTTTTGTTTTTCCCACTGAGTTAACTACAAACATCTCCACAAGGAGGTGGGGACACTTACTCCATGATACAGAGCATACTCAAAGACTTGCTGAATTTAAAAGTATTGACTCAGGACTTTAGTACATGAAACTCTAAAAGGGTGTTGTGGGAGGCTCTTGGAATTTGATCTTCCTTTCCGTAATTCTTGATGTATTAGTAAGTGACGCCACCATCCAAGACAACGTTACATAAAAAGTACAACACCTAGGACAAAAAGCTTTTGAAGTGCTACTGAAAACATTTTAAATTGTACATAAAATTTACATATCCATATATAAACCCAGAAAAATTAAAATTATAATTAAAATTATAATTTAAGTTTAGTTAATTTTAGTTTAGTTAATTACTCATGAATTATTTTATAACTAGCCAGTTGCTCAATGCAAATCTTATATAGATGTAAAAATCAAAGCGTAGATTTAACCTAATAAGGTTAAAATTGAAAGAAAATATTAATAATGGTATTTATAAGAACTCAATTATAAAAATGAGAGGATTTCATTTTGTCATAATTACTTATGATATTCAACAGGTTTGTAAGTATTTTGTAATATGCCTAATACAATATAGGGTAAGGATACCCAAAGTGGAAATGCATGGACTATGAGGGCACCAGAATGGTCCTAAGGTCCTCTATTCACACAGAAATACTTATGAGTTCTTTCTCCTTACTACACCATTCATCTATTTACTCCTTTCTATTTCCATGCCACTAGAGTTCCCTTCACTACTGTTTATCATCTGAATTCACTTCAATTTTCTAATAATGGTTCTTTCTACTTCCAACTGTGCCAACTCTTTTAGATCATCCCCACTGCAGCTTAGTGTAATCCACCATATTCTGACCCTGTTCTTCCCTCCAAGGAGCTCCCAGTGTGGTATTGTTTGGCTATGTCCCGAAACTTACCTTGAATTGTACTTCCCACCATCCCCACTTGTCATGGGAGGGATAATTTAATCATGGCGGCAGTCACTCTCATGCTCTTCTCATGGTAGTGAATGAGTTCTTATGAGATCTGATTATAAGGGGCTTTTCCCCCTTTTGCTCGACACTTCCCCTTACTGCCACCATGTGAAGAAGGGCATGTTTGCTTCCCTTTCCACTGTGATTGTAAATTTTCTGAGGCCTCCTCAGCCATGCTGAACTGTGAGTCAATTAAACCTCTTTTCTTTATGAATTACCCATTCTCAGCTATGTCTTTATTAGCAGCATGAAAATGGACTAATACAGTAAATTGGTACCAGAAGTGGGGTCCTGGAGTAAAGATACCTGAAAATGTGGAAGTAACACTGAAACTGGGTAACAGGCAGAGGTTGGATCAGTTTGGAGGGCTCAGAAGAATACAGAAAAGTGTGGGAAAGTTTGGAACTCTCTAGAGACTTGGAGAGTTCAGAAGACAGGAAGATGTGGGAAAGTTCAGAACTTCCTGGAGACTTGTTGAATTGCTTTGCCCAAAATGCTGATTATGATATAGACAATGAAGTCCAGGCTGAGATGGTCTCAGAGATAAGGAACTTGTTGGGAACTGGAATAATGGTGATTCTTGCTATGATTTAGCAAATGGACTGGCAGAATATTGCCCCTGCCCTAGAGATATGTGGAACTTTGAACTGTGGAGAGATGATTTAGGGCATCTGGCAAGAGAAATTTCTAAGCAGCAAAGCATTGAAGAGGAAGCAGGTCAAAAAATTGTGGAAAATTTCCAGGTTGATGATGTGAAAGAAAATAAAAAAACCCATTTTCGGGGGAGAAATTCAAGCCTGCTGCACAAACTTGCATAAGTAATGAAGAGTTGAATGTTAATCACAAAGACAATGGGGAAAATGTCTCCAGGGCATGCAAAACCTTTAAGGGATCCCCTTCTATCAAAGGCCCAGAAGTCTTGGAGGGAAAAATGATTTCTTGGGGTGGGCCCAGGGCCTACTTGCTACATGCATCTTTGGGTCATGGTGCCCTGTGTCCCAGCTGCTTCAGCTCCAGCATGGCTAAAATGTACAGCTCAGGTCATTGCTTCAGAGAGTGCAAGTCCCAAGTCTTGGCAGCTTACACTTGGTGTTGGGCCTGCGGATGCACAGAACTCAAGAATTGATGTTTGGGAATGTCTGCCTAGATTTCAGAGGATGTATGGAAATGCCTGGATGTCCAGATAGAAGATTGCTGCAGGGGTGGAGCCCTCATGGAGAACTTCTGCTAGGGCAGTGCAGAAGGGAAATGTGGAGTCAGAGTCCCCATACAGAGTCCCCACTGTGGCACTGCCTAGTGGAGTTGTGAGAAGTGTCTCAACTGTCCTCCAGACCCCAGAATGGGAGATTCACTGACAGCTTATACTCTACATCTGGAAAAGCCACAGACACTCAATGCAAGTCCATGGAAATAGCCAGGATGGGAGCTGTATCCTGCAAAACCACAGGGATGAAGCTGCTCAAGGCCATTGCAGCCCATCTTTTGCATCAGCATGACCTGAATGTGAGGCAGGGAGTGAAAGGAAGTTATTTTGGAACTTTAAGGTATAATGACAGACCTATTGGATTTCCGACTTGCACGGGGCCTGTAGCCCCCCTTTTTTTTGGCCAATTTCTCTCATATGGAATGGCAGTATGTACCCAATGCCTGTAGACCCACTGTATCTATGAAGTAACTAACTTACTTTTTATTTTACAGGCTCATGGGTGGAAGGGACTTGCCTTGTCTCAGATGAGACTTTGAACTTGGAATGAGTTAAGACTTTGTGGGACTCTTGGAAGGGCATTATCATGTTTTGAAATGGGAGGATATGAGATTTGGGAGGGGTCTGGGGTGGAATGACATGGTTTGGCTCTGTCCCTACCCAACTAAAATCTTGAATTATAGTTCTCATAAGCCCCACATGTTGTGGGAGTGAGCCGGTTGGGGATAGTTTAATCATGGGGTGTTTATCCTCATGCTGTTCTTGTGATAGTGAGTGCATTCTCACAAGATCTGATGATTTTATAAGGGGCTTTTCCCTCTTTTGCTTGGCACTTCTCCTTGCTATTTCCATGTGAAATAGGATGCACTTGCTTCCCCTTCTGCCTCAATTGTTAGTTTCCTGGGGCACAGCCATGCTGAACTGTGAGTCAATTAAACCTCTATCATTTTTAAGTTACTCAGTCTTAGGTATGTCTTTATTAGCTGTGTGAGAATGGACTAATACACAGTGCTTTCAGAGTAAAATCCAACCTTTAAATGTGGTGATAAATAGACCCCAGGTTTTGGCCCCAGCTAAGCAACCTCCTACAACTCATCTTTCCCAATCCCAACTGTTGTCTTCTCTTCCCTTTGCCATGCATAAACACTTTATCTTTTAACCATTTTGAACTTTTTGTAGTTTCTTAAATAATGAATACTTTAATCTCCTTTGGGTTTTTGTGTATGTCATTCTTTTTACTGGAAACTTTTTCAGATTCCTTACTTCCACACTGCAGAGTCGATATTACTGACTCATCATTAAGGTCTTAATTTATACATAATTTATTCTATTCCCCCAAGTAAGCTGGTTGGTGAGTTTATCAGCTCTCAAAGTTCTTTACCCTCCTCTCCTTGAGCCTTCCTCTCTTCAGCCATAACACTTTTCTGATTCTTCTCTCTAAATGTTATACTCAGACCTCTTCTCTATGATTCTTTCACACTGTTTTCCTCTTTGGAAATTCCTAATTTATTCTTATACTGTTCAACTCCTATGCATTCTCCAAAATCCCTAATTCATACCACCTCCAAGAAGATTTTTCAGATTACTCTTCTCCTCTGTGATAAATTTTATGCTCATAGTACATGATATATATCTGTTTAACTTATTCAACATTTACCATACACTTCTCTGAAATGTCACTGATGTCATTGTCAGATGTCATCATTCAGTTCTGGTAATAACAGTCTGGTATACAAAGAACTACTTTGAGGGCAAATATATATGTGTGTGTGTGTATATACATGTATATACATGAGATATACATGATACATGTATATATATGTGTATATCTCATATATATACTCATATATGTACATATACATATATATACAGGTATATACACATATATATGAGATATTTATTGTTGAATGAATATGAGTGACAAATGGGGAGGAAATATTTTAATTTCCAGCAGAGAAAACAAATCATGACAAATTATTTTTTAAAACATTATAAGAAATTTCAAAAGAATTATAAATCTTTAATAAATGTGGTTTAGAGACATCAGTTTGGGCTACTTGCCATGAATTATTTTTTAATCTAATTTTAACTTTTATTTTAGATTTATGGGATACATGTGCAGGTTTGTTACATGAGTATATTGTGTGATGCTGAGGTTTGGATATGATTGAATCCATCACCCAGGAAGTGAGCACAATACCTAAGAGTTTTTCAAACCCAGATGCCCTCCCTTTTCCCCTCCTTTAGTAGTCCCCTGTGTCTATTGCTGCCACCTTTATGTTCATGAGTATCCACTGTTTAGCTCTCACTTATAAGGGAGGACATGTGGTATTTGGTTTTCTGTCCCTCTGTTAATTTGCTCAGGATAATGACCTCCGACTGCATCCATGTTTCAGCAAAGATACGATTTGTTTTCTTTTCTGGCTGCATTGTATTTCATAGTGTCCATGTACCACATTTTATTTATCCAATTCACCATCGATAGACACCTAGGTTGATTCCACGTCTTTGTTATGGTAAATAGTCCTGCGTTGAACACATAAGTGCATGTGTCTTTTTGGAAGAACAATTTATTTTCTTTTGGATACATACATAGTAGTGTGATTACTGGCTCAAACGTTAGTTCTGCATCAAGTTCTTTTAGGAATTGCCAAAATGCTTTTTATAACGGCTGAATTAATTTACACTTTCAACAACAGTGTGTAGGTGTTCCCTATTCTCTGCAGATTCATCAGCAACTATTTTTTGACTTATTTTTTATATATATTTGTGTATATTTTTTTCACAGCAGCCATTCTCACTGATATGAAATCATATCTCTCTGTAATTTTAATTTGCATGTCTCTGATGATAACGATGTGGAGCTTTGTCATTTATTTGTCGGCTGCTTGTATGTCTTCTTTTGAAAAGTGTCTGTTCATGCCCTTTGCCTATTTTTTTTAACAGGGTTGTTTTCACTTGTTGGGTTAAGTTATTCATAGATTCTGGATGTTAGACCTTTATCAGATGCATAGTTTCCAAATATTTTCTTCCATTCTATAGACTGTCTATTTCCTCTATTGATAGTTCGTGTTGCTGTGCAAAAACTCTTTGGTTTAAATAAGTCTCACTTGTCAACTTTCTTTTTTGTTGCAGTTGCTTCTGAGAACTTAGTCATAAATTCTTTCTAAGACTAGTGTCTGGAATGTTAGTCTCCTGGATTTTCTTCTAGGATTCTTATATTTAGAGTTCTTACATTTAAATATCTAATCTATCTTGAGTTACTTTTTGTATACAGTGAAAGGTAGGGGTCCAGTTGCATTCTTCTGCATATGGCTAGCCAGTTACCCCAGCATCATTTAGTCCTTTCTCCATTGCTTGGTTTTATCTATAGCTAATATTGTTGGCTATAGGCATATGGCTTTATTTCTCAGTTCTCTATTCTGTTCCATTTTTCTATGTGTCTGTTTTTGTACCAGTATCATGATGTTTTGTTTATTGTAGCCTTGTAGTATAGTTTGAAATCAAGTAATGTGGCACTTCCAGCTATTTTCTTTTCACTTAAAATTGCTTTGACTACGCTTTCGGAGGCTGAAGTGGGCGGATCACGAGGTCAGGAGATTGAGATCCTCCTGGTCAACATGATGAAACCCTGTCTCCACTAAAAACACAAAAATTAGCTGGGTATGGTAGTGCATGCCAGTAATCTCAGATACTCAGGAGGCTGAGGCAGGAGAATTGCTTGAACCTGGGAGTTGGAGGTTGCAGTGAGCTGAGATCACACTACTGCACTCCAGCCTGATGACAGAGTGAGGCTCCATCTCAAAAAAGAAAAAAAAAATGCTTTGATCAGTCACCCTCTTTTTGATTATAAATGAATTTTAAAATAATTATTTCTAATTCTGTGGAAAATGACATTGGTAGTTTGATAGGAATAGCACTGAATGTGTAGATTGCATTTCCATTTATTTGTGTCATCTATGATTTCTTTCAGCAGTGTTTTGTAGTTTTACAAATTCTATGATTTTAGTAATAGTAGTACATAGTACTATGTAGTAATTCTATGATTTTTGTACTTTGGCTTTGTATCCTGAAACTGTCATTTATCAGTTCCAGGAGCCTTTGGGCATAGTCTTTAAGATTTTCTAGGTATGGAAACATATCATCAGCAAAGAGGGATAGTTTGATTTTATCTTTCCCTATTTGGATGCCTTTTATTTATTTTACTTGCCTAATTGCTCTGGCTAGGATTTCCTGCTATGACTTATTGACTAAAATAAAATTGACTTTTGTGGGAATCTTATTAGGAAAAATTATCATACAAAACAAGTCAGTGCCCTGTGCTTGTCTCTGTATTCCCTTAGTTTGCACATAGCTTTGGTTACTTTAGACTCTTTATATCCAAAATTAAATGAATTAACATAATAAAACATCTGCTGATAAACTATCCGATTTGCCAGTGTTTTAACATTGAACACAGTATTGTGGTAATTGCCACCTGTTTTTGTATTTCTCATTCAGTAAAATAGTGTTGTAACTTTCAGTCTTCACGTTTTGTGAAGATGGTAAATAGTACACTGCTGTATTAAACAAACCAAATAAAGTAATTTAAAAAGCAGTTGATTAGCATCATCTTGACAGGATAGAACATAATAAATTCAGACATTGGAATTATATGTGTTAAAATCAATTCTTTTGGGTTAACACTTAAAAATATTTTCAGAAATAATGAAAGAACAAGTTAAGATTTGAGAGAGAAATCACAAAAGTCTGTTGTCACTCATAACATGCCAGCCTGAGGTTGTATTTCCAATGTTTCTTAAAACAAAAAGAAAACACAAGCAGCAAGAAACAGAAAATTGAAACAAAACCTTAAAACAGAAAATAGCTCAACACGTTTTGGTTTCTTTGATTTTTGATGTTTTGTTTTGTCTTTACTGCATAAAAAATAGTTGCATGCCTGAATTGTTCATACTGCTGCCAATTTTGTTAATACTATGCATCACAGTCTTTCAAATTCTCACAATCAGCTTACTGGGTCCTTATCTAAGCATAGTGGCAACTAGGCATAAATAGTTGTTCACCAAATATTCAAACTTAATTCCACACATAAAATGCAGCTGGGATGGGGCTGTGCCTGGCTAGCTAGGAGTCACATTTCCCATCCTTCCCTGCATCTAGATGGGCCTAGTTTTGCCTAACGAATGTGAGCTACTGCTATGTGTTTCACTTGAACAAAATGTTGGTTAATAAAATGAAGCATGCCCTCTCTACACCCTTGTTCATGCCCCATCTGATTGCCAGATGCAAAAGATCTTAAGTTCCTAGAGATAGTGGACCTGTAAGATGGAAGAACTCTAGGCTCCTGAATTACCAAATGGAGACTGACCAGGAGCATCTGCACGGAAGTTATGTGAGCAGGAAATACACTTGTATGTATAAATTACTCAAGTGTGGCAGTATATTTCTCAAAGTAACTAGAACTACCTTGTTGTTATTAACACTAGTTTGAAGATTTTGATAGTGTCCCCTGATATCCAGAGTTAAATTACTTTTCTTTGCCAATAAGAAAGTATGATTACATACTAGGAAGTATGATTACATACTAGAAAGAAGTCGTACTAACCACCACAGTTCTAGAGGTAGCATTATTTTAAATCATTTTTTCAATCAACAAATGTTTTAGCCTTGGATATATTACCCACAGTTTATTGCCAACATGCAGAGAATAGAACAGAGTTAGGGGATGAGGAGTACAAGCTAATAACATTGCTTAAATTCCGAGATCCAGTTGTACCTAATGATAACTACAAATTCTTACATTCTCTTCCTCCTCCTCTCTGTTTCCTTGTTATTCTTCCTTTTCTTCTTCCTCTTATTTCCTAAGCTGGTTTGAGTAGAGCCAACTAATTTAAATTATGCCAGGATATATGAAGACCTATAAAGCAGGTAAAGGAGTTTAGCTTAGTTACAATTAGGCATGGAAAGCAAAACTCATTGCCACTTTAAAGAGAGGAATATTTAAATATACAATTAGGCCACTCGAGGAAATACCTATTATATATGAAGTCATCGTAGTAAAATGTACCAGCAAAAGTTTTAGAATTAGCAGAATGAACTTTATAAAAGTTGTTGAAGGATAGCAATGCTTCACGGAAATACTTAGACTTATTGATAGTTATATAACACTGTATGCATGCTTTAATTAAAAGCTGAGTAAAATATAAGTGCTGAGGCATTTGTTTCATAAAATATAAATGAGTTACAGTCAAAAGCTTCTTTCATTCTTTTCCATTTTTTTAATGACCTACATATTCTAAACCAAAAATAAATTCCTCTTAGAACCTAAGCCTAATGGACAAAGTTTGACCACTTTATGTGGCATTTTACAGCTAACTTTTAATTATGACTCAAGCAGCAGTCGTGAAAGATTGAAGACTAATGTATACAGCCTTAAGCCATACCATAATAAGTTCTTACAGAAAAAGCCAAATTTTGCTCCAAGAATCATGATGAATAACATTTCACACAAATTCAAATAGAAGAAAGCAAAAGCAAAACACGAATACCTTGAATATGGCTTATGCCGAGCCTTCTGTCATGGTAAATCACGGGCAGAAATCTGAGTAGTAGGGACACAGATTTTCCTAGCTAACTGAGCTGCCTCCTCTTGCTTCATATGAAGCACTAATTTACTGAATTTTCAAGATGGTTTATTCAAAACCTGTTTCAGATATAATTATCATCAAAGTCAGTACTTTAGATATTAAATCTATCATATACAAACAATATTTCCATGAGGGATTACAGACTGCTACACTTGGAACATTTACCTTATTGGTAAATTTAACTGGAACCACCTCAGCCTCCAAATATGATTTGAAGAACACCTTATTAAAGTCTCATTCTTTAGGGAATCTTCCTCACCTCCATCCTTCAGCCTTGACAATGACTTTTCTCTATACTTATTTCCCAATTTTGACTTTGGTTCTAGGTTGTCTGTGTTCATATTCTTGAACTTTAGCTAGTAGAATAATCTTTGTAAGTCCAGGTACCCTCATGTGGTAGCCATTGGTTTTGCTATAGTCCACATTGAACACCTTTCCTCATCCCTGGCTTATGGAATGTTAACCCAGGCTCATAGTTTTCAAGGAGGAACATTTGAGCAATTCCAGATGACTCTTAGATACAGAAACCAAACCAAAACTGGATTAGGTGACAAAGAAGAATAAGTGACTTGCATATCTTAACACCACAAAGGAAGGTAGCATGGTTTTCCAGCAAGGCCATACAAGATCTCACATAGCACTAACAGAACTCATGTACTGTATTTTTTATGACTTTCCTCCATTTTGGATGCACTTGGTCAATCTATTCCCACATGGAACACTCCAATACAGTCAGACTTACATGCAATCCTCTGAGCAGTCAGTCAGCATAAGAGAGTTTTAAAAGTAACAAATCATAGTTAATAGTTCCAGAAAAATGCAAAGATTGAGTTTCACTGTACTGGCTGACTTGAGTCATGTTCTCATCACACTGTGGCTAGAAGGGAGAACTTGCTGATTGGCCAGCACTGGCTCACATACTCATAATCAGAGCCAGAGTATTGATAATGAGAAATAAGTGGTTCCAAAAATTAAGGTCAGTGTGCTTTTATCAAAAGAAGGAAAAATGGATGATGAACAGGCAAGCAAATCAAAACAAAACTAATCAAATGTCCTTTATGTATCCACTGTAATAGTGTAAGGCACACCTAACTACTCCTGTAACCAAAGAATTATTTCTTCTCAACATGCTATACATGATCCCATCTAGAAATTGCAGCAATTGCAATGATTACAAATGGTAATAATTTGTGGAGCTCTATGTCACATACAACCTTTTCCTAACTGCAGTCTCTATGAACCTGGGATGATTAATCAAGATCTAAGTGTGTCTCTAAAGGGAAAATGATGATTGTATAGCTAATCCCATGAGAAGCATTTCCAGTTTAAATAGCCCAAGTCATCACAGTGTCATCTTTCCCAAAATCAAAGAGCCTATGCATCAATAGTGAGCTGAAGCCAAACTCTTCCTCGGAGACTAAATGTAGGAAAGGAATTGATTTTGTTGGATTTCCCATTAACATTAATTACTACTCTTTGATGTGACTCAAATGCTTGTTGACAAGGATATGATCTACTTGTGGTAAGAAACCATTCATATTCAACTGTAATTCAGCTTGTTTTTCTCTGAACTGTATATAGAGTGGTTACCAAAGTCCAGTCCAGTCACATTACTTGAAAATGTGTCACCTGACTCATGGGGACAGATATTGATATGGAATAATACCTTTCCATATTTGTTTTTTTTTTTATTGAGAAGACATTGGATAAACTTAATGCATAATTTGAGAACACTGATTGGCTTTTAATGGAATAAAGTTAGGACACTATCAAATGAGTGCCTTGAACCACTGTAATAGGATGTGAAACAAACTAATGGGTACATAATATATAGTTTCATAAGATCTGGGACCTTTCCCTTTTTATCTATACTTACTATGATAACAATGCCTGGTAAATCATAGGTACTCAAAAATATTGGTGAACAAATAGATCACAGAGTAAAATAAAAGTAAAATTTTGAAGAAGTTCCAATTCTAAGACATATTGAATCTCGAGAAAAATTAACTGAAACTCAATTCCATCTACAATGAGAAAAAAAATAAGTAAATCAAATAGGTCACACAGCTAGAAGATTAATGAATTGAATCTGGGTATGTTTGATTCCAGAATCTACTCTATTGTTTTAATTCATTTTTTGTTTGTTTTTATTGTAGCACAAGCAAAGGTTTTATGTTTGAGGAGCATGAATTCTGCAGATAAACTGCAAATTTAAAATGCAGGATCCTCAGTTCACTACCAGTGTGACTTTGAGAAGGGAGTTGCTTAAATTCCCTGTTTAAATTTCAATATCTGGTAACTGGAAATAGTATGATGATTAAATACACTATTTTAAAAATGATTATAAGAGTGCTTTACCTGCAGAAAATTCTACATATTTTTTGTTAAGTTTCAAAAACAACTGTATTTTTGAGAATAGAAAACACAAAACAGCCTGTATTCTAAAAACAGATAATTTTATCAAACATCACCCACAAGTATTTTAGTAGATTTTACTATAAATTACTGAGAAAGATAGAAACATATAAAATATTTCATGATCCCCATAGATCATAGTGATCTATAACATAGCAGAAGTATCAGAGGGCCTTAAAACACACGGGCACATCTGGTCATGAATTGCTGCTCCCAATGATAATTTATTTCAGTTACTTAAGAACTTCTTGGTATAGCTATTTACCTTCTTTGCATAATCTTAATTCGAATATATTTCTCCACAATATTTCTTTGACATTGATGGTTACCTGATGAATTTTATCTGATTATTTGAGCCTTCTGTTCTGAGACTTATCCTCATCTTACCTTCTGTACTTCACTCAGAGGCCAGCCTTACCCTGATATCAAAACCAGACAGGCACACAAGAAAAATAGAAAGACAAGAAAAAGAGGAAGCCAATATCCTTAATGAAAACAGATGCAAAAATATTTAACAAAATATTAACAAACTGGGACAGGTGTGGTGGCTCACGCGTATAATCCCAGCACTTTGGGAGGCCATGGCGGGTAAATCATCTAAGGTCAGGTTTGAGAACAGCCAGACCAACACGGAAAAACCTCATCTCCACTAAAAATACAAAAAATAACCAAGGATGGTGGCACATGCCTGTAGTTCCAGCTCCTTGGAAGGCTGAGACACAAAAATTGCTTGAACTGGGAGGTGGAGGTTGCAGTGAGCTGAGATCACGCCAACTGCACTTCAGCCTGGATTATGGAGTGAGATTCTGTCTCAAAAAAAGAAAAAAATTAATCACAAAATGAATTCAACAACCCATTAAAAAGATTCACCATGAGGAACTGAAATTCATTCCAAGGAGGCATCAACATATGCAAATCAATACATGTGACAAATCAGATCAACAGAATCAAGAATAAAAACCATAAAATCCTCTCAATAGATGCTTAAAAAGCATTTAATAAGGCCAGGCATGGTGGCTTATGCCTGTAATCCCAGCACTTCGGGAGGCCAAGGTGGGCGTTATCACCTGAGGTCAGGAGTTCGAGACCAGCCTGACCAACATGGAGAAACCCCATCTCCACTAAAATAAATAAATAAATAAATAAATAAATAAATAAATAAATAGCCAGGCATGGTGGAACACGCCTGTAATCCCAGCTTCTCAGGAGACTGAGGCAGGAGAATCAATTGAACCTGGGAGGCGGAGTTTGTGGTGAGCCAAGATGGCGCCATTGCACTGCAGCCTGGGCAACAAGAGCGAAACTCCATCTCAAAAAGATTGAAAGCTTTTGGACTAAGATTTGAAACTTTCACCACTTCTATTAAAAATAGTACTGGAAATCCTAGCCAGAGCAATCTGGCAAGATAAATAAAAGCCATACAAATTCAAATTAAAGAAGTCAAATTATCCTTGCTTGCAAACAACATGCTCTTATGGTTATAAAAACCTAAATACTCCACCAAAATACTGAGAATTAATAAATTAATATAATAAAGTTGCAGGATACAAAATCAACATACAAACTCAGTAACATTCACATATGGTAACAGTGATCAACCTGCAAAAGAAATTAAGAAAGCAATCCCATTTACAACACCTACAACAAACAAAAAACAAACAAACAAAAATCTTTGGAATAAATTTAACCAAAAAAGTGAAAGATCTCTGCAGGGAAAACAATAAAACGCTGAGGAAAGAAATTGAAGAGCATACACAAAAAATGAAGAGATATCCCATGCTCATGGATTCAAAGAATTAACTTGTTAAAATTTCTATACTACTCAAACAGATCTACAGATTCAGTGTAATCCCCATCAAAATTTCAATGATTTTCTTCACAGAAAAAAAAAACAAAACCCTAATATTTATACAGAGACACAACAGTCCTTTAATAATCTCACACAAAAGGAACATAGCTGGAGGGATCATACTACTTGATTTCAAATTTTACTACAAAGCTATAGTATTCAAATAAGCATGGTATTGGCATAAAAACAGACATATTGACAAATGGAGCAGAATAGAGAATCCAGAAATAAATCCATCCACTTATAGTCAGCTTATCTTTGACAAGCCACCAAGAATATACATTGGGAAAAGAACAGCATCTTTAATAAATGGTGCTGGGAAGACTGGATATCTATATGGAGAAGAATGAAACTATATCCCCATCTTTCACCACATGCAAAAAGCAACTCAAAAAGGATTAAAGACTTAAATACAAGACATGAAAGTATAAAACTACTAAAAGAATGCATTGGGGAAACACTTTAGGACATTGATCTGAGCAAAGATGATTTGGGTTTCAAAAGCGCAGGCAACAAAAACAAAAATAGACAAATGTGATCACATTAAGTTAAAAAGCTTCTGCTTTTTAAGGAAACAATTAATGAAGTGAAGAGCAACCTACAGAATGTGAAAACTATTTGCAAACTATTCATCCAACAAGAATATATTAGGGAAATATAAGAAGCTCAAGTAACTCAATAGAAAACAAACAAATAATCCAATTAAAAATGGGCACAAGGGCTGGGCACGGAGGCTCACGCCTGTAATCCCAGCACTTTGGGAGGCTGAGGCGGATGGATCACAAGGTCAGGAGTTCAAGACCAGCCTGGCCAAAATGGTGAAACCCCATCTCTACTAAAAATACAAAAAAATGACCTGGGTGTGGTGGCAGTTGCCTGTAATGGCAGCTACTCGAGAGGCTGAGGCAGAGAATTGCTCGAACCCAGGAGGCGGAGGTTGCAGTGAGCAGAGATCACGCCACTGCACTCCAGCCTGGACAATAGAGCAAGGCTCCATCTCAAAACAAAGAAACAAAAAGGCACAAGAATTGAATAGACATTTATCAAATGAAGACAATTAGAACTACCATACAATTTGGATATTTGTCCCCTCAGAATCTCATGTTGAAATTGATCCCTGATTTTGGAGGTGGGGCCTAATGTAAGGTATTTGGGTCACAGGTGTGGATTACTAATGAAGGATTTATATCATCTTAGTGGTGATAAGTGAGTTCCATTAGTTTACACAAGAGCTGGTTGTTCAAAGGAGTGCGGTACCCTTCTCTCTCGCTCTCTTGCTCCCTCTCTTACCATGTGACACTACTGCTCCTCTTCCACCTTCTTCCTTGAGTAAAAGCTTTCTGAAGCCTCACCAGAAGTTGGGCAGATATGGATGCCATGCCTGTATAGCCTGCAAAACCGTGAGGCAAGTAAACCTCTTTTCTTTATAAATTACCCAGTCTCAGGTATTCCTTATAACAATGCAAAACAGACAAAGATACATATGATACAACAATCCTATTAATGGGTACTTATACAAAATAAAGGAAATCAGTGTTGTGTAAAGATATCTACACTTCCATGTTTATTGCAGCATTATTCACTATAACCAAGATACAGAGCCAAAACATGTGCTCAACAGATGAATGGATAAAGAAAATGTGGTATATAAATGCAATGGAATATTATTTGCCCATATAAAACAATTAAATCCTGTTATTGGCATAAACATGGATGAAACTGGTGGTCATTATGTTAAGAGAAATAAGTCAGACACAGTAAGATAAATATGGCTTATTCTCACTCACGTGGAAGCTAAAAAAATGGATCTCATGAAGGTAGAGAATAAAATGGTGTTTACCAGAGGCCTGGAAGGGAAGGGGGTTTGAGGGAAGGGAATGAAAAGAAGTTGGTTAACAGGTACAAGCATACAGTTTGAAGGAATAAGTTCAAACATCATAATACATTAGGGAAATTATAGTTAACAATAATATATTGTATATTTCAAATTACAATGGAAGAGAAGAATTGCAATGTTCCCGACACAAAGAAAGATAAACATTTGAGGTGAAGTATATCCTAAATGCTGTTATTTTATCATCATTATCCATCATATACAGGTATCAAAATATCACAAGTGCCCCCAAAATATACACAACCATTACATATCAATAAAATTAAAAAATACTTTACTCACATTTTTCAACTCCTCTGCTTAGTCACTTGCTCCATCTCATCTTTATTATGCCAAACAATTTAGTTTTATAGCCTTTATTTGGCTTTGAAGTCTCCCTTGTGTTTCTGAAGATTGATTAAGGTGCTTACCTGGAAAAAGATAATGTGAATCTTGAATTTCACATTTCATCCCACAGGAAATTTGGCATTTCAGTCTTTCTTTAAATACCCCTCACTAACATCTATAAATAAAAAATATTTAATTTGCCAGTGATATAAACTATACCACCTACTCCCCACCTGCCCCCCTCCCACTCCACACACACGTATCTTACATGGAAGATTTCATTTTAAGTAAACAAGTTCCACAGTTTTGGAAATGTATATTTTTGGAGGGGAAGAAGAAGGAGATATTTCTTCCATAATTGTGTGCTGAGAGATTGAAATAAAGGTTACCTGCTTCCTAGCATCCTACCTGTCAGTAGTTCTAGAATTACAAAAAATTCTAGAACTGTGCTTTCTAATATGGCAGCCATGAACCACATATGGCCGTTTAAATTAATGAAATTTGAAGAAAATTTAAAGTTCAAGTCTTCAGTCTTGCTGCCCAATTCCATTTATTCTTTACTCACGTGTGGCTAGTGGCTAACATATTTGTTGCTGCAGATTATAAAAAACTTCCATTACTGCAGAAAGTTCTATTAGACAATCTTCAAGAGGAGACGATTGTCGGAATTTTCAAATAGATATTTTGAAGAGTGCAATCTTGCCCTGTAATTTCTATAAGATCTTGCATATGGAGATCACTAAAAAATTTTCAAAAGACAGACAAGCAGCTAACAAACATGAAAAATGCTCAACATCGCTAACCATCAGAGAAATTCAAATTAAAATCACAATGAAATTCCATCTTACACCAGTCAGAATGGCTATCATTAACAATAATTTTTAATAATACTAATTCTGACTCTATGTAAAAGTCAGAAAGCAACAGCCTGCTTATAAAACTTATTTTATAAACAGATCATATATAAAAAGTCAAAAAACAACCAATGGTGTTGAGGCTGCAGAGAAAAGGGAACACTTACATGCTGTTAGTGGAAATATAAATTAGTACAATCTTTAGGGAAAACAGTATGGAGATTTCTCAAAGCACTAAAAATAGACCTATCATTTAATTCGGCAATCCCACTACTGGGTAGTACCCGAAAGAAAGAATTTATTATATCAACAAGATACCTGTACTCATATATTTATTGCAGCACTATTCACGATAGGAAAGATATAGAGTCAACCTGTGTCCATCAACAGAGGATTAGATAAAATGCAACATAGATATATCATGGAATGCTACTCAGGCATAAAAAAGAAAGAAATCATGTTCTTTGCAGCAACCTGGATGGAACTAGAGGCCATTATCTTAAGGGAAATATTTCAGAAACAGAGAGTCAAATGCCACATGTGCTCCCTTATAAGTGGGAGCTAAACAGTGAGTACACATGGACACACAGATTAGAATAAGGGACATTGGAGTCTGCAGAACATGGGAAGGTGGGAGAGGGGTGAGGGTTAAAAAGTTACTTATCGCATACAATGTTCACGATTCAGGTGATAGGTACAGTAAAAGTCTACACTTCACCACTACACAACATACACATGTAAGAAACCGGCACTTGATAATCTCTTGGGAGCTCTGTGGCCCTGCTCACCACCTGAGAAACCCAAATACTTATCCAGGTCTCCTTAGGGGAAGCTACACTACTGCAGCTGATGCTGCCTTGAAAACACCACCTCCTGACTGGAGGCCAAACAAGACAAAACTAGCACACTAAACAAAATTACACTGAAGGACCCTCACAGAGTCCACTTCACTCTTCTGTTATATCCACCAGAGCAGGTGTTGGTATCCACAGCTGAGAGACCTGAAGATGGATCACATCACAGGAGTCTTTGCAGATTCTCCCTAGTACCAGACTGGAGCCTGGTAGCTCTGCTGGGTGGCTAGACCCAGAAGAAAAATAACAATCACTGCAGTTTAGCTCTCAGGAAGCCACATCCCAAGAGGAAAGGGAGAGCACCACATCAATGGAGCATCCTGCAAAGAATATGAACAACAGCCCTTAAGCCCCAGATCTTCCCTCTGATATAGTCTACCCAAATAAGAAGGAACCAGAAAAACAATTTGGTAATATGACAAAATAAGGTTCTTTAACACCCCTCAAAAATCACACTAACTCACCAGCAATGGACCCAAACCAGGAAGAAATCTCTGAATTGCCAGAAAAAGAATTCAGAAGGTTGATTATTAAGCTACTCAAACAGGCACCACAGAAAGGTGAATACCAATATAAAGGAATGAAAAATAAAATGGTATAGGAAGTGGATGGAAAAATCTCCAAAGAAATAGATAACATAAATAAAAAACAATCACGACTTCTGAAAATGAAGAACACACTTAGAGAAATGCAAAATACCCTGAAAAGTCTCCGCAATATAATTGAACAAGGAGAAGAAAGAACTTCTCTCGAATTTCCTTGAGCTCGAAGACAAAGCTTTTGAATCAACCCTATCCAATAAGGACAGAGAAAAAATAATTTTAAAAACGAACAAAGCCTCCAAGAAGCTTGGAATTATGTTAAATGACCAAACCTAAGAATCATTGGTGTTCCTGTGGAAGAAGAGAAATCTAACATTTTGGAAAGCATATTTGAGGGAATAATTGATGAAAACTTTCCTGGCCTTGCTAAAGACCTAGACATCCAAATACAAGAAACTCAGAGAACAACTGGAAAAATCACAAAAAGATAATCACCTAGATGCGTTGTCATCACATTATCTAAATTTAAGAGGAAGGAAAGAATCTTAAAAGCTGTGAGGCAAATGCATCAGGTAACCTATAAAGGAAAACCTAACCGACAAACAGCAGATTTCTCATCAGAAACCCTACAAACTAGAAGAGATTGGGGTCCTATCTTTAGCTCTCTTAAACAAAACAATTACCAGCCAAGAAGTTTGTATCTGGTGAAACTAAGCATCATGAATGAAGAAAACATACAGTCTTTCTCAGGAGCTGAGAGAATTTGCCACCACCAAGCCAGCACTACAAGAACTGCTAAAAGGAGCTCTATATCTTGAAAGAAACCCTTGGAATATACCAAAGTAGAAACGTCTTAAAGCATAAGACGGGCCTATAAAATAATAACAAAATGGGAAAAAAGGGTATTCAGGCAAAACTAGCATGATGAATAGAATAGTACCTCACTTCTCAATACTAATAATGATTGTAAATGGCATAAATGCTTCACTTAAAAGTTACAGAATGGTGGCCAGGCACAGTGGCTCATGCCTGTAACCCCAGCACTTTGGGAGGCCAATGAGGGCGGATCACGAGGTCAGGAGATCGAGACCATCCTGGCTAACACGGTGAAACCCCATCGCTACTAAAAATACAAAAAGTTAGCCTGGCGTGGTGGCAGGCGCCTGTAGTCCCAGCTACTCGGGAGGCTGAGGAAGGAGAATGGCGTGAACCCAGGAGACAGAGCTTGCAGTGAGCCAAGATCGCACCTCTGCACTCCAGCCTTGGGGACAGAGCCAGACTCCGTCTCAAAAAAAAAAAAAAAGATATGAATGGCAAAATGGATAAGAATTCACCAACCAAAAATCTGCTGTCTTCAGGAGATTCACCTAAAACATAAGGACTCACATAAACTTAAGGTAAAGGACTGGAAAACGGACACCAAAAGTGAGCAGGAGCAGCTATTCTCATATCAGACAAAACAGACTTTAAAGCAACAACACTTAAAAAAGGCAAAGAGGGACATTATGTAATAATAAAAGGGCTAGTCCAACAGAAAACTATCACAGTCTTAAATATGAATGCACCTAACACTGGAGTTTCCAAATTTATGAAACAATTACCACTAGACCTGAAAAATGAGATAGACAGCAACACAATAATAATGGTGGACTTCAATACTCCACTGACAGCACTAGACAGGTCATCAAGACAAAAAGTCAACAAAGAAACAATAGACTTCAACTATACCCTAGAACAAATGGACTTAATACATTCTATTAATCAGCATATGAAACATTATCCAATATAGAACATATTATAGGCCACAAAAAAAAAGCCTCAATAAGTTTAAAAATATTGAAATTATATCAAGTACTCTCTCACACCATAGTGGAATAAAATTGAAAATAGACTCCAAAAGGATGCTCAAAACCATGTAAATACATGGAAATTAAATAACCTGCTTCTGCATGATGGTTGGGTCAACAATTAAGTCAATATGAAAACTTAAAAAATTATGTGAACCAAATAATAATGACACAAACTATCAAAACATATGGGATACAGCAAAAGCAGTGCTAAGAGGAAAATTCGTAGGATTGAATGCCTACATGATAAATTCTGAAAGAGCACAAATAGTCAATCTAAGATCATGCCTCAAGGAACTAGAGAAATAAGAAAATACCAAATCCAAACCCAACTACCAAAAAAAGAAATAGCAAAGATTGAAATAACAACAAAAGATAAATGAAACAGAAAGCTGGTTTTTTGAAAAGATATACAAAATCGATAGACCATTAGTGAGATTAGCCAAGAAAAGAAGAGAGAAGATCCAAATAAAAACTGAAACTGGAGATATTACAATTAATACTACAGGAATATGAAAGACAATTCAAGACCACTATGAACACCTTATGCACATAAACTAGAAAATCTAGAAGAGACGGATAAATTCCCGGAAATATACAACCCTCATAAATTAAACCTGGAAAAAATAGAAACTCTGAGCAGATCAATAACAAGCAGCCAGATTGAAATGGAAATTTAAAAAATTGCCATTGCCTACACAAAGAAAGTCCAGGACTAGATGAATTGACAGCTAAATTCTATCAGATGTTCAAAGAAGAGTTGGTACCAATCCTATTGATACTATTCCAAATGTTAGAGAAAGGGGGAATCCTCCCTAAATCATTCTATGAAGCCAGTTTCACACTAATACCAAAACTAGGAAAGGACATAACAAAAAAAGAAAATTACTGACAAATATCCCTGATGAACAATATCCCTGATGAACATAGATGCAAAAATCCTCAACAAAAAACTAGCTGACTGAAACCAAAAGCATATGAAAAAGATAATTCACCATGATCAAGAGGGTTTCATATCAGGGATGTAGGGATGATTTAGCAAGTCAATAAATGTGATACACCACATAAACAGAATTGAAAACAAAAATCACATGATCATCTTAATAGATACAAAAAAGCATTTGACAAAATCCAGCATTCCTTTATGACTAAAACCCTTAGTGAAATCAGCATAGAAGGAATATAACATAAGGTAATAAAAGCCATCTATAACAAACCCACAACAACATAATACTGAATGGAGAAAAGTTAAAATCATTTCCCTTGAGAAGGGGAACAATGCAAGGATGCCCACTTTCACCACTCCTGTTCAACATAGTACTGGAAGTCCTAGCTAGAGCAATCAGACATGAGAAAGAAATAAAGGGCATCTAAATCAGTAAATAGGAAGTCAGACTTATATGACACCTATATATGATCGTACCTAGAAAACCCTAATCGTCCAAAAACTCCTAGGACTATTAAATGAGTTCAGTAAAGTTTCAGGATGCAAAATTAATGTACACAAATCAGTAATACTGTTATATACAAACCATAACCAAACTGAGGATCAAATCACAAACTAAGCCCCTTTTACAATAGCTGAAAAAAAAAAAACATAAAAACATAATACTTAGGAGTATACCTAACCATGGACGTGAAAGACCTCTACAAGGAAAACTATAAAACACTGCTGAAAGAAATCACAGATGACACACAAAAAAACCCCACAGAAACACATCCCATGCTCATGGATGGTAGAATCAATGTTGTGAAAATGACCAGACAGCCAAAAGCAATCTACAACTTCAATGCAATCCCCATCAAAATACTACCATCATGCTTCACAGAACCAGAAAAAAAATGCTAAAATTTATATGGAACCAATAAAAGCCCACATAGCTAAAGCCAGACTAAGCAAAAATAACAAATCTGGAAGCATCACATTACCCAATTTCAAACTATACTACTACCAAAAAAGAGCCCACATAGCTAAATCTAGGCTAAACAAAAAGAAAAAAAAAATCTGGAGGCATCACAATACCTGATTTCAAACTACACTATAAGGCCATGGTCACCAAAACAGCATGGTACAAGTACAAAAATAGGCACATAGATTAATAGAACAGAACAAATAACCCAGAAATAAAGGCAAATGTAGCCAGTTGATATTTGACAAAGCAAACAAAACCATAAAGTGGAGAAAGAACACCCTATTCAGCAAATGGTGCTGGGATAATTGGCAAGCCATATGTAGAAGAATGAAACTGGACCCTCATCTCTCACGTCATACAAAAATAAACTGAAAATGGATCAAAGACTTAAATCTAAGACCTGAGATCATAAAAAATCATAGAGGATAACATCAGAAAAACCCTTCTAGACACTGACTTATGCAAAGACTTTATGACCAAGAACCCAAAAGCAAATGCAAAATAAATAAATAAATAAATAAATAAATAAAATAGATGGGACTTAATTAAACTAAAAAGCTTCTGCACAGCAGTAATCAAAACAGACAACCCACAGAGTGGGAGAAAGTTTTCACAAATTATGCAACTGACAAAGCACTAATATCCAAGAACCTACAAGAAACTCAAACAAATCAGAAAGTTTAAAACAAACAATCTCATCAAGTGGGCTAAAGACACGAATAGAAAATTATCAAAGGAAGATATACAAACAGACAACAAACATATGAAGAAATGCTCACCATCCCTATTTATCAGGGAAATGCAAATCAAAACCACAATGTGATACGACCTTACTCCTACAAGAATGGCCATAATCCAAAAAAATTTAAAAATAATATATGTTGGCATAAATGTGGTGAAAAGGGAATACTTTTACACTGCTGATGAGAATGTAAAGTAAACTAATACAACCACTATGAAAAACAGTGTGGAGATTCCTTAAAGAACTAAAAGGAGATCTACCAGTTGATCCAGCAAACCCACTACTAGGCATCTACCCAGAAGCAAAGAAGTTATTATATGAAAAAGTTATTTGCACATGCATGTTTATAACAGCATAATTCTCAACTGAAAATATATGGAATCAGCCCAAATACCAATAAATCATAGAATGGATAAAGAAAATATGGCATATACATACCATGGAATACTATTAAGCCATGAAAAAGAACAAAATAATGGCATTCATAGCAACCTGGATGGAATTGGGGACCATTATTCTAAGTGAAGTAACTCAGGAATGGAAATCCAAATATCATATGTTCTCATTCATACATGGGAGCTAAGTTATGAGGATCCAAAGGCATAAAAATAGTACAATGGACTTTGGGGGTTTGGAGGAAGGGGTGGGAGGTGGGTAAGGGATAAAAGGCTACACATGGGGTACAGTGTACACAGCTCGGGTGAAGGGTGCACCAAAATCTCAGAGATCACCATTTAAGAACTTATCCGTGTAACAAAACACCACCTGTTCCCCCAAAACCTATTGAAATAAAAATATTAAAACTAAAAGAAAAACCTGCATATGTGCGTCCTAAACATATAAAACTTAAACCACATTTTTAAAAAAGTGAATATTTAGAAAACCCCATAGTCTCAGCCCAAAATCTCCTTAAGCTGGTAAGCAACTTTAGCAAAGTCTCAGGATGCAAAGTGAATATGCAAAAATCACAAGCATTCCTATACACTAATAATAGACAAACAGAGAGCCAAATCATGAGTGAACTCCCATTCACAATTACTACAGAGAGAATAAAATACCTAGGAATACAACTTACAAGGGATGTGAAGGACCTCTTCAAGGAGAAGTACAAATTACTGCTCAAGGAAATAAAAGAGGATACAAACAAAAGAAAATACATGCTATTTATAGGAAGAATTAGTATCGTGAAAATGGCCATACTGCCCAAAGTATTTCAATGCTATTCCATTGACTTTCTTCACAGAATTAGAAAAAACTTGAATTCATTTGAATTTGAATTTCATTTGGGACCAAAAAAGAGCCTGCATAGTCAAGACAATCCTAAGCAAAAAGAACACAGCTAGAGGCATGATGCTACCTGACTTCAAACTATACTCCAAGGCTACAGCAACTAAAACAGCATGGTACTGGCACCAAAACAGATACAGAGACCAATGGAACAGAACGGAGGTCTCAGAAATAACACCACACATCTACAACCACCTGATCTGTGACAAACCCGACAAAAACAAGCAATGGGGAAAGGATTCCCTATTTAACAAATTGTGTTGGGAAAACTGGCTAGCCATATGCAGAACACAAACTGGACCCCTTCCTTACACCTTATACAAAAATCAACTCAAGATGGATTAAAGACTTAAATGTAAGATCTCAAACCATAGAAAACCTAGGCAAGACAATTCAGGACATAGGCATGGGCAAAGACTTCATGACTAAAATACCAAAAGCAAGGGCAGCAAAAGCCAAAATTGACAAATGGGATCTAATTAAACTAAACAGCTTCTGCACAGCAAAAGAAGCTAATGAGTGAACAGGCAACTGACAGAATGGGAGAAAATTTTTGCAATCTATCCACCTGACAAAGGGCTAATATCCAGAATCTGCAAAGAACTGAAACAAGTTTACAAGAAAAAAACAACCCCATCAAAAAGTGGACAAAGGATATGAACAGACATTTCTCAAAAGAAGACATTTATGCAGCCAACAAACATATGAAAAAAAGCTCATCATCACCAGTCATTAGAGAAATGCAAATCAAAATCACAATGAGATACCATCTCACGCCAGTTAGAATGGCGATCATTAAAAAGTCAGGAAACAACAGACACTGAAGAGGATGTGGAGAAATAGGAATGCTTATACATGGTTGGTGGGAGTGTAAATTAGTTCAACCATTGTGGAAAACAGTGTGGCGATTCCTCAAGGATCGAGAACCAGAAATACCATTTGACCCAGTGATCCCACTACAGGTGTATACCAAAAGATTAGAAATCATTCTGTTTTAAAGACACATGCACACGTATGTTTATTGCAGCACTATTGACAATAGCAAAGACTTGGAACCATCCCAAATGACCATCAATGATAGACTGGATAAAGAAAATGTGGCACATACATACCATGGAATACTATGCAGTCATAAAAAAGGATGAGTTCATGTCATTTGCAGCAACATAGGTGAATCTGAAAACCATCATTCTCAGCAAAGTAACACAAGAACAGAAAACCAAACACTGCATGTTCTCACTAATAAGTGGGAGTTGAACAATGAGAACACATGGACACAGGGAGGGGAACATCACACATCTGGGCCTTTGAGGCATGGGGAGCTATGGAAGGGATAGCATTAGGAGACATACCTAATGTAGATGATGAGTTGATGGGTGCAGCAAACCACCATGGCACGTGTATACCCATGAGACAAACCTGTGCATTCTGCACATGTACTCTAGAACTTAAAGTATAATAATAATTTTAAAAAGAGAATAAAATGGATTTTATCCTAGTTTTTACTGTATCACTATTCTTACTCAAGGTTTGGCAGAAAAACAGAACAGCTATGCAAATATTGAAGAATAATGGGAAATTTGCATTGGAGTATTCCGATAATAAGTACATACATATAGATGATAGAGAAATAGATAGATTTTTTTTTCTCATTCTACAATAATATGTGTAATTGTACCATTTCTGCAATTTCCGTTTTCTAGTATTTTTCGAACTGCAGATTGTGACCTATTAGTGGGTCATGAAATCAATTTTAGTTAGTAATTATTATTTTTACAAAGTTTACCAGGAGTAGTGGCTCATGCCTGTAGTCCTAGCACTTTGGGAGGCTGAGGATAGGAGGATTGTTTGAGTCCAGGAGTTCAGAGTTATAGTGAGCTGTGATAACACCACTGCACTACAGCCTGGCCTGGCCCTGGGCAACAGAGCAGGACTCAGTCTTTTTAAAAAAATAAAATCACATCAAAGAAAGATAAGAAGAGTGCATCACACACAGATAGATAGAACATTCTTTCATTAAACTTCTGTTTTAGTTTTACACCATTGAGTCATATAAAACGACTGCTTACTGTGGGTCATATTTAAAGTTATTTAAAAGCAATTATAGGAATATCTAACAGAGGCCGGGCGTGGTGGCTCACGCCTGTAATCCCAGCACTTTGGGAGGCCAAGGCGGGTGGATCATGAGGTCAGGAGATCTAGACCATCCTTGCTAACACGGTGAAACCCCATCTCTACTAAAAATATTTTTTTAAAAAAATTAGCCAGGCACAGTGGCGGGCGCCTGTAGTCCCAGCTACTCAGGAGGTTGAGGCAGGAGAATAGCATGAACCTGGGAGTTGGAGCTTGCAGTGAGCAGAGATCACGCCACTGCACTCCAGCCTGGGAAACAGAGTAAGATTTGAAAGAAAGAGAGAAAGAGAGAGAAAGGAAGGAGGGAAGGAAGGAAGGAAGGAAGGAAGGAAGGAAGGAAGGAAGGAAGGAAGGAAGGAAGGAAGGAAGGAAGGAAGGAAGGAAGGAAGGAGAAAGAAAGAAAGAGAAAGAGAAAGAAAGAAAGAAAGAAAGAAAGAAAGAAAGAAAGAAAGAAAGAAAGAAAGAAAGAAAGAAAGAAAGAAAGAAAGAGAGAAAGAGAAAGAAAGGTCTAACGGAATTGCTGTCTCTACAAGTGTTAATGTAATATTTTATTTCTCAGCTTTCAGAGAGAATGCAGTGTGTCTGTTTTCAAGGAATTGGAGTTTTAGAGCTATTTTTTGTGACTATTCTAGGCCTGCACAAGTTATTGTGCAAACTAATGGGGAAAAGGCTACACATCATGCAACTTTGTAGTCTTTACTACAATGAGTTATTAAATTTATCAGCAATTTCGAATATTACTGGATTTCTGTGACATGTAAGCACCCTAAACCTTTCTCTATTATTTCTCTTTCTGCACCTTTAAAAATTCTCTTTCTCTCTTTCTCTGTCTCTATTTCTTTGTTTCTGTCTCTCTCAGCTGAGTGGTCACCCAGACAAGTAATGGGGTCTTGCCTCTCAACCCAACAATGATAGTCTCTGATATTGTGGTATCTCACCTCCACCCCAAATTCCAGACTCATGTTGAAGCCCTAACCTCTGTATCTTAGAATACGAATGTATTCAGAGATAGTCTTTAACAAGGTAATGAAGTTAAAATGGCATCACTAAGTAGGTTCTAATCTAATATGACTAGTATTCCTATAATAAGAGAAAATCATGACACAGACACATAAACAGAAAAGACCATGTGAGGACACAGGGAGAGAACAGCCATCTAGAAGTGAAAAAGAGGACGCAGAAGAAATCAGCCCAGCTGACATCTTTATCGCAGGTTCCTAGCCTCTAGAATTGTGAGAAATCAATTTCTGTTGTTAAAGTCATCCATTCTGAGGTACTTCATTATGGAAGCACAGAGAAAACTAATAGTCTCCGTATTACTCACATCTTATTTTTTTTCTCCTGTTTTAAGGGAACATATAAACGTGTGTTTTCACTAACATTCTTTAGTTTCAAGCAACTAAACTTGTTCTGCTCAATTAAACAAAAATTTTCCAGGCCAGGTGCAGTGGTTCATGCCTGTAATCCCAGTACTTTGGGAGGCCGAGGCGGGTGAATCACTTGAGGTCGGAAGTTTGAGACCAGCTTGACCAACATGTTGAAACTCCATCTCTATTAAAAATACAATAATTAGCCAGGCGTGGTGGCTGGCACCTGTAATTCCAGCTACTCGGGAGACTGAAGCAAGAGAATCACTTGAACCTTGATGGTGGAGGTTGCAGTGAGTCACAGCACTCCAGTCTGGGCAACAGAGTGAGACTCCGTCTCAATAAATAAATAAATAAACAAACAAACAATTTTCTGGAGGATATGAAATAACTCCACACATCAAAGAAAACGTTACAGAACCAGGCATCAAACAGGACAGGAATCAATGAAGCTATTTGGATGTGAGAAGCCAAGACTAAAGGAGACTCATAACTACTGTCAGCTTTTGTGTGCATTCTAGGGAAAGGATATTATCTGTCCTGGTTTGCATGAAGTATCTATCCTCTGAGAGAAGTACAAGGAATTTAATTGACAGTTCTGCCTAGATTCTATCTAATGAGAAATGTATGGTCCCCCAAATAAAATCAGAGTTGTACCAGAAGAAGAGAAAATGAAAGATAGGGCAAAATAGTGGATTTGTGCTACACTTTGGGTTTATATACTTTACACTGACCATTAACAACTTTAGGTCACATCATGTTGGTTATATCAAAATACGATATTACTTATAATAAAAACAATATATACATATATAGGTCAAATGGATTCAAAATCACTTTTGATTATCATGGCTTCAAGTTTTCTATGAGCCAAACTAAACTTTTTTGGAATAAGTACAGGAAAAAATAAATATTTCATAAAAATATTTCAACACAGCCTATCTATCCTAGATATCTTAAGGTATTTAAAAAACTTTAAACAGCCATTTTCATTACTTTACATTATTCTTAAGAATAAAATAATACAAGACCAAAATATTTGAAGATTATCCGTGAAAAGAAAATATAACAAGCCTTATAGTTTTTTTTTTTTTTTCCAAATTTCCTACTGGAAATTATTATGGTGACAGTATCATCTATTTTAACAAATTCAACTACTTCCCATGGCCCAGAAAAAAAACATAACACACATATTTTCCCAAAGGCACTCTAAGTTGAAGTAGTCTTCCTTTCAACATCTGATATTTGGTTTATTTTCTGCTTTGACCTAACAAGCAGTCACGAGACTGTAAACTGATTTACAATGCAGTTACTGTGTGCCATTTTGAAATGACTGGAGTACCAATGCTTAGCTGCCATTTAGTGGAGCCTGATTTTTCCAACTCAGTTAACTGGAACGTGGTACATTAAAAGATATGAAGGTAAAATAATCTGAGTGATACCAAGATAAAGTATCTATTTTTTCCAAGGAGCTTATAATTCAACAAGAAGACAGGTATATTAATGAAATATAACAATATTACATGAGAAACAATCCAATGGGTTCTGGATGTTCACTTTTTTACGGGAACATAAAGAGAACAAAGTTCTTTGAGGGAGATTTGAGAATTTAAAAAAAAATTTGGACTAAGGCTTAGCACAGTATGAATTCAAAATAATTTTGTTTATGTAATTAAATTTAAAAGTGATTATTTACACTGAGTTTTTAAAATGTCTTATTGCTCAAAAATGTTTGAATAATTAATTAGATTTTCATTTTATATAGGACATTAAAAACATTAAACAACTGAAACGGCAAGTGCTGTGTGTAACATTAGACTTAAGGTTTTAGCAAATTAAAACACAGAACATCCAGTTAAATTTGACTTTTAGATAAGTGATGAATAATAAATGTAGGGTAACTATGTCCCACATAATATTTGGAACATACTAATACTAAAAGGTATTATTAATTTTTTATTTGAAATGCAATTTTCACTGAATTCTCCAGTATATCTGGAATTCGATGCAGAATAAAAAGATAGAGAGTAGCCTTGGGATGTGAAGAGAAAATAAAAGCTGTAAGGAAATAAGAACCAGTGTGTGTGTGCTGGGGTGGTGTGGGGGAATTACCAGACATAAGTTTTTCATGAGAGTAATATTATTTAGTATCTACAGATGTTTAAAAGAAAATTTGTTAATATCTATAAGTACAATGGGGTATTTAATGCCACACATTATATAAATGCTCTCTTTACGACAAACTTCAGGGAGAGTGAAGTTCTGTGTAAAGATTTACAAAACCAAACAAACTGTGGCTTGTCATTTACAAAAATCCTAACTGATTTTATTCCAAATTCTTCTGTGATTCTGCTGATTGCTTAGTCTTAGAAATATTGGAGTGTTTTGTGTAGACTAGAATTTCTGGTTGGACTAACTCAAGAGTAATTATGACCTTGAGAATCATATCTCTAACTCACACTAGGACAAGACTGATGATCAAGTCTTGAAAGTTTTCCTGGTAGAATTAGAAATGCTTATGGGCTTGTCATTCCATCAGAACAAACGTGGTCTTGTGCATCACATCTTAATTTAAACCAGTTTTACACTGATGTCTTTAGTAATCAGGTAAATGAAAAGACTAATAATAACTTTTCTATGGTACTTTATTTAACTTAGTGTTGTTGTTTTGGATATACACCATAAATTATAACTTAACAATAAAACGACTTCAGATTAACTCAAAACTAAATTGTGTGTGAACTATGTGAGTAAAAGGGCTGCAGGCAAATTTTTGCATGTATTTCACCCAGTCCTCAACTGGGAACTCTTTAAAATAGGAAAGACTGAAAACCCTTGTTTCCATGCACCAAGCTATCTGCTCAGGGAGGCCTGTAATTGTGTGTTCTTTTTAGGTGAAGTAGTTTACGTCTACTCTCTAAGGCTTAAACCTCGTTAATAGCACAGAATAATTTAAAGATAACTTTTAGTTTACTTTGAAAAAATGCTGCATAAATTGACACTATGCAAATGGTGGAAGAAAAAGATCTCCTATGCTACCACCTTTATGCATTTCTAAATACCTAAAATTTCTTTTTTTTTTTTTTTTTTTTTTTTTGAGACGGAGTCTGGCTCTGTCACCCAAGCTGGAATGCAGTGGCGCAATCTGGGCTTACTGCAAGCTCTGCCTCCCGGGTTCACGCCATTCTCCTGCCTCAGCCTCCCAAGTAGCTGGGACTACAGGCGCCCGCCACCTCGCCCGGCTAGTTTTTTGTATTTTTTTTTTTTTTTAGTAGAGACGGGGCTAAAATTTCTTATATATACTATTTTTAATCAATGCAACAGTCACTAAAATGACATACCTTCAAATTCCTTTCTGAAAAGTTTTTTGGGAAACAGTTTTATCACAATCATAATTTAAAGCAGTACCTATTTTATTTTCTACCACGACTTTTTGGAAGAGAAAGTGGGAGTAGGCAAAATAAAATTATATCACCAAACAACTTACATAGTATCACGGTGTTTTTTTAACTAGAAAGAAACTCAAAAACCATTTTTCTATTCATTCATTCAAAAAGATATACTGAGTACGCTCTTAGTCAGCTCAGGGTGCTATAAGAAAATACCACAGACTGGGTGGCCTAAACAACAGACACTTATCTCTCACAGTTCTAGCAGCTGTGCAGTTTTGGATCAAGGTGTTGACAAATTTGTTTTATGGTGAGGGGCCTCTTCCTGCCTTACAGATAGTCTATCGTCTTGCTGACTGCTTAAAGGAGTTATTGCTGATTGTTTGTAGAACAAGCTCTCTGGTCTCTCCGAGTCCCATCCTGGGAATCTCACCTTCAAGACCTCATCTAAACCCAACTACCTTCCAAAGGTCCCACCCCTTGTCACTTAGAAGAGCCTAGAAGCAAGAGTGCACCAGTAGGAAACAGCATGTCTAACATTCATTTCGTGGTTTAAAGTGCTGATATTCAAGGAAAGGAAGCAGAGCTCCTTACATTCTAAGACTAAGACAGGAAATACAGAAGATGAGACTGAAACATCTTGTAGTGCCAGAAAGTAAGAAAGTACCTAAAAAAAAAAAAAAAAAAAAAAAAAAAAAAAAAATTATGGGAGTGTATCAAAATACATAGGAGCCAATAAAATAAATAAAATATTGTATTATAACCCAAAGTATAATAAATATCTGTGAGTCTATACAAATGTAAATAAATAATTGAATAAGTAAACAAATGAGAGTATAGATAAATTTTCTGTGTAGAAAAATCCCAATGAGTTTTGTACATACTATGCTCTGAAGGAGGTGGAACATCACTCCCTTAATTTGGGCTATACATAGCAACTTCCTTCCAAAGACTACAAAACAGAAGTGAGAAAAAAAGAGTAATTTTGCAGTGGGGAAACTTGACAGACACTGCTTGACCCAGCTGATCAAGACCAGCATCAGCAGTGATAAGTCACGTTAATAGTATAAACCGTTCATGTGATGTGATAAGAATAGCTCATTACCTGTGCTCTCTCTCCTCCAAATCCACAACTCTCCTCCAATCTTGTGAAAAACATTAGACAAATATCATTCAAGAAACATTCTACAAAATATTTTACCAGTATTACTCAAAATTGTCAAAATTATCAAAAACAAGGAAAGTCTGAGAAACTTCATGGCCAAGAGGAGTTTAAGGAAACACAAGGACTAAATGTAATTTGACTTATTGGCTGGGTTCAAGGACTGAAAAAGGACATTAGGTAAGTAGTAGGTGAAATAAATTTTAGTTAATAATATATGAATATTATTTTAATTATAACAAATATTATAATGAATACATATTGATTATTATGTTAATAATAGGGAAAACTGGGCGTGGTGTATTGGAAAACTCTACTATCTTTAAAATTTTTCTATAAATCTAAAAGTATTCTAAAAATAATAGTTTTTTTAGAAAAGATGTTCTGTCTTTGTAAAGGTTATATATCTGTGGGAAGATAAGCATTGATAAAAATAAAATACATGGTAAAAGAGATGGTGACAAATACTATGAGGAAAAATAAAAGAGTCAAAAGGAATAGAAAATGTTGGCCAGAGCAGAGGTAAAGGGTTTGCCTCATAACTTACTCAATACATGGATAGAACTAGGGTTTAAAGGATGATCGTAATATGCCAAGCTTCTAGTGTTGATTGATATATACAATAAAAGAAAAAGAATAAGATTAGTCTTGGGAGATTTCAGGGTGTCTTAGTCCATTTGTGCTGCTATAACAAAATACCATAGATGGACTTGATAGCTTATAAACAACAGGAATTCATTATCCACAGTTCTGGAGGTAGGGAATTTCAAGATTAAGGTGCCGATAGATATGATGTCTGGTGATGGCCCACTTTCTGGGTCACACATGGCTGTCTTTCACTCTGTCCTTCATGGTGGAAGGGAAAAATTATTTCTCTAGCCTCTTTTATAAGGTCATTAATCCCTGGATAAAGTCATCACTCTCATGAACTAATCACTTCCCAAAGATTCCATCTCCTAATACCATCACCTTGGGAGGTAGGATTTCAACATATGAATTTTGATGGAACTCAAGCATTCAGAGCGTAATACAGATAACATTAGCTATACCATAGAAGGAGAAGGAGAAGTGGAAGCCTTACCAAGGACAAGCAGAACCATCTGGGATCTGCTTCATTCCTGAGGATGCTATGTGGAGCTTTGGGACTTGCTCTTGGTATGTGGAAAAGATGGAGAAGATCAGTGCAAATTCTTCTTTTTATAGATAAGAAATCTCAGAGCAAGAACTCAAAATAATTGTCTCATGTTCCCATACCAACCTATTTACAAATTTTGGATCAGCACCAAGTTTCTAGATCCCTAAACTGAAACAGTTTCTTCTAGACCAAATTGCTTCCTTTTATTGATGATGTCTAAATGCACCAGAGGTAACTCTCAGTTGAGAACAGACAGATAAAAACAATTTCTAAAATAAATATGTTTGCTTTCTACATAGATGACTAATAAAATCATACTGTGGTTTGTGTATTTTTCTTTTGTTTCTGTTTTGATTATTTATTACTGAGAACTTTTTTTTGCAAAGTGCTATATACACATGTAGCCTCAAATTGTGGGTTTCAACTGTGGACTAACACAGTTTAGTTTTTACTTTTTAGATGGCTCAGATTACACTTAAATTTGTTCATTGGGACTTAAGCTTCTCCGTATATCTTAGATTCTGCCATTCTTACATTATTGTCACTTAGATATAAATATACTAAAAAGTAAGTAAAAGTTGGTCGATTAAAATGTCAAATGAGAATCATTTATTTGTAATGTAGTTGACTTTTTTTTTTTTTTTTGAGGCGGAGTCTCGCTCTGTGGCCCAGGCTGGAGTGCAGTGGCCAGATCTCGGCTCACTGCAAGCTCCGCCTCCCGGATTTACTCCATTCTCCTGCCTCAGCCTCCCGAGTAGCTGGGACTACAGGCGCCCACCACCTCGCCCGGCTAGTTTTTTGTATTTTTTAGTAGAGACGGGGTTTCACTGTGTTAGCCAGGATGGTCTCGATCTCCTGACCTCGTGATCCAGAAAAGACATATTAAGAACCTATTCTGTAATTGAAATTGGGTTGCACTTACAGCTGGTACTTCTTTGCTCTCCAACACAATAATCAAACGCATGGTAAGCATTGAGTTCATGTCTATTGTATGAATAAATTGATTTTACATAACATGTCCTTATTCTAAAGATTATTATGTTCAAAATGAACCAATACATCTTGTAAGTTCCAGAATTCTTTTAGCAAGATTAGTTTCCAAGTGAAAAGAAGAGATGGATATGTATATGTACCATGTCTGTAAGTATTTCTAGTTTGAAATTAGTAAAGGAGAATAAAATGAAAAAGAGAAAAACTTCAATGGTAAGAAGCCAAAATGAATAGAGGAAAATGAAATGGGGACACTTGAAATATTAAATGTTTTGTTTAGATAAGTATAAAACATAATAAATATTTACATCCCTTTTCTGGTTTTGAAAGTGCTGCACAGTGAAATTCTCTTAATACTTTATTGTGAACAATACTGTAGTCTTTTGCTTATGATATTCTGAACATCATTTTCCATTGAATAGAACACTAGGGATAATAGGTATAGAGAAAGATTCCTGGAGTAGTTTAGAACACAGAAAAGGATGTCAGGAAATTTGCACTGTACGAGTTATGCATATATGAGTTTTGTTAGCCATGCTATATTCACTTTTAATCTTGTCTTTGACTTTTCTCTAAAAGTAGACTGCCAAAAGATCAACTTTTTTGTCAGATTTGCAATCTCTTTCGTTTTCTGTGACTCACGTTTCACTGAATATTAATAGCAAATAAGATATTTTTAGAAATCTATTTTTTGCTTTATTCAAGTGTACCTCATACATTTATTCTTATAATTCAGGAAGGAGAAAAATAAATCTTTTATTCATAATGCAAAATCACAAGGCATAATTAATACCATCGTTGGCAATATCAGCATTCAAAAGATTTTAAATATCCCGAAGAAAAACATTGAACATCTTTCTCCACCACTCCCTCAGCACCTGACCACATGCACACAAATTAATGTTAAACCTACAAACACATATAATATTAGATAGAAGAAATTTGACTTGACAGAAATCTATATCAACAAAGGACGAACTTTCAGATGATGACAAGCTCAGTAAATATCAACAGTGTGAAATGACTCCAAAGACTCCTAATAAAAGATTAGGAAGAATAAACAGAGCAAGGGAGAGGATTATCCCACTGTGCTTTCTACTGAGAAATCTGCCTCTGGGATGCAGTACCTAATTCTCTTAAGGGCTCTTTAAAAAACATAATGTTCAACCAAATTCCTGAGAAAACTGGAGATATCCTAATGAAGAATAAAATCTTTTCTAGAAAGGGGATATTTAATGGCTGAACACTCTCTTCAAATCAATGATGTGTGTATGAGAAATACAATTATGTATTATAAAACAAAATATGGGAGATAATAAATTTGGATAAACTAAGAACTTTATCTTATTTTGTTAGTCTTAGAATGGTGTAGTGCACCATACAAATTAAGGAGATCCTTCACTTAAAGCAGACTCATTGTTACAAATGTTTTAAAGATAGTTTTTTACACCAAACAACCCCATATCAACCAGAGACCTCAAGGCCCTTTCTTGGCCTCCTCCTAATTATTGTTTCTATTATCCATGCTCTGATGAATGTATTCCTGAATGACCTAATTCCTTTGCAATAGTAAAACATTCAATTTATGAGCTCCTGATGTTTTATCTTGTTTTGGTAGATCAATTGGCTGGCTAAAACTGGCACCTAATTAATAGAAAAGACACAATACATGGATGCCAGGACTAGATTCTAAAACCAATGGTAGTGCTAATACACTCAACAAAGAAAGTAGAATTTAGATACTAATTACAGGCAGAGGTCATGATATATCCATTCACTTCCTGCAAATTGTCTAAGCCAGCAATTGAAAGAAAAAATTATTTTGCCCAGGTTTCTTAATAGAAGTATGCTGCTGGTGAAATGATCTTTTATTTCATTGAAAACACTACCTCCAATTGCTGTATCCAGCCATTACGAATATTAAATGTTGCTGTACATGTAATTTTTCCCAAAGCTTCTAATTTTCACGATTTCATTATTGTCCATGTTAAGTGCCTTATTGTACCTAACAGCAAAGTACAAGGATGACACTGATCAGAGCATTACTTTACAGGCAGAAACAAGGAAGGAAGTGACTATAATACTAGACACAGAATACATTTGGGAACAGAGGGTCATTTCGTCTTTCTAAGAAATGCTATTACTTCTGAATTTCTTAATGCAAGTGAACATTCTTTTGAAAGTTGTTGCTACACTGGAAAAAAAAAAAAGAGGCGCTAAAATAAACCTGAAGGTTACTCAGGAAACTTATACTTCCCTATGGAAACATAGATGTCTCTTCATCTGCACTGTTTTACACATCCACACAACCACAGCATCCCTGTATATATATTTATAAATCATCTACATGTCATAAAAGTATCCCACAAAAATAAAATTAAAATAAGTAATTAATTAAACTAAAACCAAGGCAATAGAGATGTGAAAGTGAGAATTGAAAAGAAAAATATCTTCAGGGAAAATGTGGGGAGAAGCAGTTCTAAAAATGGAAATCAGGAAATTACTTCCTTTGGGAAAACGACTTAGCACCTTTTGCAAAGTACAAATAATTCTCCAACTTTTTAATCGTAAGAATTCTCTCTTTTAGTTGACAAATGTAAGTGAGGAACACTATTTCCAGTTTCTAACCAAGACAGGGTGAATTTAATGAGTCTCATTCCTATGTTAGTGTGATTCTTTTTTCCTCTGAGATAAATTGAAACTGTAGGTGTTAACAGATCATCAGATCTGCCTTGTAGGGAAGTAGGCACAAGCCTGAGCTATGCAATAAACAGTTATCATATTCAATTAATTCTTAGGAAATAAGACCTTTCAAATAGAGACGACCACCACACATGATGGCCATATCATGCATACACTATTCGCATGAAAAATGATATTCACAACGTAAGGGAAAGGAAAGGTCTTTCTTCTTACTGCGTTGGAAAAATGTCTGAAATTTCCATCTTTGCGTGTATCGGGAAATAAATGTTCAGCAGTTTGCTCTTTAACTCCTGTTAATATAAGAATTAAATGGTATGGTAGAAAAAAAATATAGCCCAAATAGTTTGTGGCTTCTGCAATGAAGAGGTGGAGTGTATTTCCCCACTACTTCAATTCAGGCTGGCCTTGTTATTTGCTTTGACCATTAGTAGTGGGGAAAATGGCATTGTGTAGGTCCTAGAGCCTAGGCCTGAAGATACCTTGCAGCTTTCACTCTCACCCTCATGACTTATTGCTCTGAGGCCACTATACAAAGTTGGTCTAGAATACTGGAGGTTGAGAATCATGTAGAGGAGAAAAGTTGCCCTTATTTTCAGCTAGCATGAATGCCAGACAAGTCATCAATACCATCTTGGGTTTTCCAGCCCACCCAACTCCCCAGTTTATGTAGACTCATGTATGAGCTCAGGCAAAATCAGCAGAGAAGTCACTAAGATAACAACTATAAAATAATGTAAAGTAATACAGTGTGGTTTTAAGCAACAACATTGTTATGTAGCAATAGGTAACTGAAACGCAAAATTCATTAGATTACATTAGAGGTCGTCTAACAGTATTCTTTGAGAGTGGTATATTAGACAATTTTAACAATATCAATAATAATTTCTTCCTTTTTAGTAAATGTGTAGTATATTACAAGCACAAGGCTAGATCGTGTGCTGTTTCCTGAGCATACTCAGAATGCACAGGCTTGCTGATGCTAAGAAACTAATGACAATAAGAACCACTCTTTTCATTTATTTGCTTTTATTTTATAAATTATCAATAATTTTGCAAGTAAAATGATTTATTGTATAAATTATTATAGTGGAGCTGAGTATTTTTTGTTGTGCAATTCTACTCGTTTTAATACACTGACAGAGTAATGCAACAACCACCACAGGACACAGCTTCATTACCCCTAAAAAGTTCTTTATGCTATTTGTTTATACTAACAACCCCATTCCTATTTCCTGGAAATTACTGATCTGTTTTCAATCCCTGTAAATTTGGGTTTTCAAGAATATCATGTAAATGGAATTATGCAGTAAGCAATCTTGAAACTGATTTCTTTTATATTCTGTGTACTGCCTTTAAATGGCTTCTGAGTTTCTATGTGTATCAATAGTCTGTTAATTGTTCAGGAACATTACATTGTATGTATGGACCACAATTTCTTTATCCTTTCACTTGTTCGAGACATTAGGGTTATTCCAATTTTTGGTGAATATGAAATAACGGCTATAAACATTTGTGTGTAAGATGTTAAGTGACCGTGAGTTTTTATTTCTCTATGGTAAATACTCAAGAGTGAGACTGCTAAATTATATGGTCTTTACTTAACTTTATAAGTAACTTAAAAATTATTTTCCAAATTAATTGTGCCATTTTACATTCATACCAGCAATGTATGAGAATTTGCATTGCTCCGCATCCTTGTCAGGATTTGGTACAGTCAATACTATTTTTATACAATGTCCCTCTTTTTAAATGATTTTCAATATTTTCAGAGCAGTTTTAGGTTCACAGAAATATTGAGCAGAAAGTAAAAAGGATTTCCAAATACTCCCCACCCCACGCATGCATAGCTTCCCACCTTATCAACATTCCCCACCAGAATGGTGCATTTGCTAGAATTAATAAACCTACATTGACACATCATTATCACCAAAAGCCCACAGTTTACATTAGTGTTCAATCTAGGTGCTGTACATTGTATGGGTTTGAACAAATATATGATAATATGTATCCACCATATTAGTGTCATATACAGTCATCCCTCAGTATCCATGGAGGATTGGTTCCTGCACTCTGGCATATACCAAAACCTGCACACACTTAAGTCCCATAGCCAACAATGTGGAATCCACATATCTGAAAAATCAGCCCTCTGTATAAGCAGGTTGCCCATCCTATGAACATACTTTTTATTCACCTTTGGTTTCTGAAATTTATGTGTACATGTGAAACTGAACAGTTCAAGTGTCAACTCTAGTTTCACTACTCTAAAAATCCTCTGTACTGTGCCTATTCTCTTTTCCCTCCCCCTAAACCCCTGGTTACCCTGATCTATTTACTGTCTCCATAGAATTGTCTTTTCCAGAATATCATATAGTTGGAATCATACAGTATGTTTCTTTTACATATTGGCTTTTTTTTCACTTAGTAATATGGATTTATGTTTTCTCCATGTCACTCTAGGTCTCTTCATGTCTTGACAGCCTATTTCTTTTTACCACTGAACAATATTTCATTGTCTGGATGTATCACACTTTATCCACATATATAATGATATCATGGTTGATTCTAAGTTTTGGCAATTAGAAGTAGAGCTACCATAAACATCTGAGTGCAGGTTCAACTCCCATTTGTGAGTGAGAACATGCAGTGTTTGGTTTTCTGTTCTTGTGTTATTTTGCTGAAGATGATGGCTTCCAGCTTCATCCATGTGCCTGCAAAGGACATGATCTCATTCCTTTTTGTTACTGCATAGTATTCCGTGATGTGTATGTACCACATTTTCTTTATACAGTCTATCATTGATGGCATTTGGGTTGGTTCCATGTCTTTTTGGTATTGTGAATAGGGCTGCAATAAACATATACATGCAGGTATCATTATAAAAGAGTGATCTATATACCTTTGGGTGTATACCCAGTAATGGGATTGCTGGGTCAAATGATATTTCTCATTCTAGAACCTTTAGGAATCTCCACACTGTCTTTCAAAATGGTTGAACTAATTTACATTCCCACCAACAATATAAAAGTGTTCCTGTTTCTCCACAGCCTTGCCAGCATCTGTTGTTTCTTGACTTTTTAATAATTGCCATTCTGACTGGCATGAGATGGTATCTCAATGTGGTTTGGATTTGCATTTCTCTAATAATCAGTGATGTTGAGCTTTTCTTCATGTTTTTTGGCCAAATAAATGTCTTCTTTTGAGAAGTGTCTGTAAATATCCTTTGCCCACTTTTTGAGGGAGTTGTTTGTTTACTGTAAATTTGTTTAAGTTCCTTATAAATACTGGATATTAGACCTTTGTCAGATAGGTAGATTTCAAAAATTTCTCCCATTCTGTAGGTTGCCTGTTTGTTCTGATGATAGTTTATTTTGCTGTGTAGAAACTCTTTAGTTTAATTAGATCCCACTTGTCAATTTTAACTTTCGTTACAATTGTTTTTGGCAATTTCATCAGAAAATCTTCGCCCATGCTTGTGTCTTGAATCGTATTACCTAGATTTTCTTCTAGGGTTTTTGTGGTTTTGGGTTTTACATTTAAGTATTTAATCCATCTTGAGTTAATTTTGTGTAATTTTTTTACATGTAAATATTTAATCCATCTTGAGTTAATTTTCTATAATTTTTGTATAATACATTGAATAATTTAATCCATCTTGAGTTAATTTTGTATATGGTATAAATGAGGGGTTCAGTTTAAGTTTTCTGCACACAGTTAGTCAGTTAAATCCTTTCCCCATTTCTTGTTTTTGTCAGGTTTGTCAAAGATCAGATGTCTGTATATGTGTGATGTTATTTCTGAGGGCTATATTCTGTTCCATTGGTCTATATGTCTGTTTTGGTACCAATACCATGCTGTTCTGACTACTGTTCGCTTGTAGTACAGTTTGAAGTCAGGTAGCGTGATGCCTCCAGCTTTGTTCTTTATGTTTAGGATTGTGTTGGCTATGTGGGCCCTGTTTTAGTTCCATATGAATTTTAGAGTAGATTTTTCTAATTCTGTGAAGAATGTCAATGGTAATTTGATGGGAATAGCACTGAATCTATAAATTACTTTGGGCAGTATAGCCATTTTCACAATATAGATTCTTTCCATCCAAGAGGATGGAACGTTTTTCTATTTTTGTGTGTGTCCTCTCTCATTTCTGAAGGAATGGTACCAGCTTCTCTTTTACCTCTGTTAGAATTCGGCTGTGAATCCATCTGGTCCTGGACTTTTTTTGGTTGGTAGGTTATTTATTACTGCCTCAATTTCAGAACTAGTAATTGGTCTATTCAGGAATTTGTCTTCTTCCTGGTTTAGTCTTGGGAGGGTGTATGTGTTCAGGAATTTTGCCATTTCTTCTAGATTTTCTAGTTTGTTTGATAGAGGTGTTCATAGTATTCTCTGATGGTAGTTTGTATTTCTGTGGGGTCAGTGGTGATATCCTCTTTATCATTTTTTTATTGTGTCTATTTGATTCTTCTCTCTTTTCTTCTTCATTATTCTAGCTACCAGTCTATCTATTTTATTAATTTTTTCAAAAAAACAGCTCCTGGATTTTGATTTTTTGAAGGGTTTATTGTGTATGTATCTCCAGTTTTGCTCTGATCTTAGTTATTTCTTGTCTTCTGCTAGCTTTTGGATTTGTTTGCTCTTGCTTCTCTAATTGTTTTAATTATGATGTTAGGGTGTCAAATTGAGATCTTTCTACCTTTTGATGTGGGCATTTAGTGCTATAAATTTCCCTCTTATCATTGCTTTAGCTGTGTCCCAGAGATTCTGGTATATTGTGTCTTTGTTCTCATTGGTTTCAAATAAGTTCTTGATTTCTGCCTTAATTTCATTATTTACCCAGGAGTCATTCAGGAGCAGGTTGTTCAATATCCATGTAGTTGTGTGGTTTTCAGTGAGTTGCTTAATCTTGAGTTCTAATTTGATCGCACTATGTTCTAAGAGAGTCTTTGTTATGATTTCAGTTCTTTTACATTTGCTAAGGAGTATTTTATTTCCAATTACGTGGTCAATTTTAGAGTGAGTGTTATGTGGCACTGAGAAGAATGCATATTGTGTTGTTTTGAGGTGGAGAGTTCTGTAAATACCTATTAGGTCCACTTGATCCAAGAGTTGAGTTCAAATCCTGAATATCCTTGTTAACTTTCTGTCTCACTGATCTGTTTAATAGTGACAGTGGGGTGTTAAAATCCCTTGCTGTTGTTGTGTGGGATTCTAAGTCTCTTGGTAGGTCTCCAAAGACTTATTTTATAAATCTCAGTGCTCCTGCATTGAGTGCATATATATTTAGGATAGTTAGCTCTTCTTGTTGAATTTATTCCTTTATCATTATGTAATGCCCTTCTTTGTCTTTTTTGATCTTTGTTGGCTTAAAGTCTGTTTTGTCAGAGTCTAGGCAACCACTCCTTTTTTTTTTCTTTCCATTTGCTTGGTAATTTTTTCTCCATTCCTTTATTTTGAGCCTAGTTGTGTCTTTGCACATGAAATGGGTCTCTTGAATTGAGCACACAGATGGATCTTGACTCTTTGTCCAATTTGCCAGCCTATGTCTTTTAATTTGTGCACTTAGTCCATTTAAATTTAAGGTTAGTATTGTTATGTGTGAATTTGATCCTGTTATCATGATGTCAGCTGGCTATTTTGCACACTAGTTGATGCCATTTCATCATAGTTTCATTGGTCTTTATATTTTGCAGTGGTTGGTACCAGTTTTTCCTTTCCATATTTAGTGCTTCCTTGAGGAGCTTTTGCAAGGCAGGCCTGGTGGTAACAAATTCCCTCAGCATCTGCTTGTCTGAAAAGGATTTAATTTCTCCTTCATGTATGAAGCTTACTTTGGCTGGATATGAAACTCCAGGTTGAAAATTCTTTTTTTAAAGAATGTTGAATATTGGTCCACACTCTCTTCTGGCTTGCAGGGTTTCTTCTGAGAGATCCACTGTTAGTCTGTTGGACTTCCCTTTATAGGTGATCTGGCCCCTCTCCCTGGCTGCCCTTAACATTGTTATCCTTCATTTCGACCTTGGAGATTGTGATTATGTGTCTTGGAGTTGATCTTCTTGTGGAGTATCTTAGTGGTGTTTTGTATTTCCTGAATTTGAATGTTGGATGATCTTGCTAGGTTGGGGAAGTTTTCTGTATAATATCCTGGAGTGTGTTTTCCAACTTAATTCCATTCTTCCCATCTTTTTCAGTTACTCTAATCCATCATAGGTTCAGTCTTTTTACATAGTCCTGTATTTCTAGAAGGTTTTGTTCATTCCTTTTCATTCTTTTTTCTCTAATCTTGTCTGCCTGCCTTATTTCAGCAAGATAGGTTTCCATCTCTGATATTCTTTCTTCTGCTTTATGAATTTGGCCGTTCATACTTGTATATGCTTCACAAAGTTCTTGTGCTGAGCTTTTCAGCTCCATCATGTAATTTGTGTTCTGTTCTAAACTGGTTATTCTAGTTAGAAGCTCCTCTAACCTTTTAAGGTTCTTAGCTTATTTGTATTGGATTAGAACATGCTCCTTTACCTCAGTGAAGTTTGTTATTACCCACCTTCTGAAGCCTACTTATGTCAATTCATTCATCTCCTCCTCTGTCCAGTTCTGTACCCCTGCTGGAGAGGTGCTACAATCATTTGGAGAAGAGGCACTCTGGCCTTTTGGGTTTTCAGGGTTTTTCCACTGAATCTTTCTCATCTTCACAAGTTTATCTAGTTTTGATATTTGAGGCTGCTGACCCTTGGATGAGGTTTTTGTGGCAACTTTTTTTGTTGATACTGTTTTTGTTGCTTTCCATTTGTTTGTTTTTCTTTCAATAATTAGGTCTTTCTTCTGTAAGGCTGCTACAGTTTGCTTGGGGTTCACTTTGGCCCTATTCATCTGGTTCACTCCTGCACCTGGAGATGTCACTTGAGGAGCCTGAAGAACAGCAAAGATGGGTGCCTACTCCTTCCTCTAGGATCTCTGACCTTGAGGGATGCCAATCTGATGCCAGTAGGAATGCTCTTGTATAGGATGTCTGATAATCCCTATTGGGGGGATCTCACCCAGTTGTGTGGCATGGAAAGCAGGAACCATTTAACGAGGCACTTTGGCTGTCCCTTGGTGGAGGGGGTGTGCTCCTCTGGGGGGAAACCCACTTGTCTGGGCTGTCTGGGTTCCTTGGCTGGTGGTGGGGGCTCTCCTGCCCCATGTGGTTCTCAGGTGGGCCGCCACACTATACTGCTCTTCCTTCTTGTCTGTGGTCGCACCAGCTGCCTAGTCAGTCCTAATGACAGAACCTGAATACCTCAGTTGCTGGTGCAGGATTCGCACACTGTTTTGGATCTTTTCCATGGGAGCCTCCTCCACTTGCCATTGTTCTAGTCAGTCATCTTGGCCCCCCAAGGCAACTTTTCATATGCTTATTTGCCATCTGTACCTTTTATTTGGTTAGTTGTCTGTTAATGTCTTTGGACCATTGATAAATTTGCTTGTTTTCTTATTGTTGAGTTTTAAGAATATTACATATATTTTGGAAAACAGTCCTTTTACATATATGTCTTCTGCAAATATTTCTTCTCAGTCTGTGGCTTGTCTTTTCATTCTCTTGACAGTGTCTTTTGCAAAGGAGAAACTTCTAGTCTTAATGAAGTTCTGCCTATCAATTCTTTCTTTCATGGAGTGTGCTTTTGGTGTCATACCAAAAAAATCATTGCTGTGTCCAAGGTCATCTAGATTTTTACCTATGTTATCTTCTATGAGTCTTATCCTTTTGCATTTTACATTTAGGGCTGTTATCCATTTTGAATTAATTTCTGTAAAGGACGTAAGGTTGTGTTTAGATTTATTTATTTATTGCAAGTGGATGTCCAGTTATTGTACCATCATTTGCTAAAAAGCATATCGGGAAAGATCTATACCAACAATTTTATTATTAAGGATACAGATCAAGATCAGCCAAATAAAGAGAAACATAGGGTGGCATCTTGAAGTCTCCCCAGCATAGAGCTTCTGTATTCTAATCCCATGGAATTAAAGGCACATCAAGGTGTTCCCCCACCAGGAATCTCCACTGAGCTTCAATGTCCAGAGTTTTTACTGAGGTTTTGTTACAGAGGCTTAATTAAATCATTGGCAATGTGGTTGAACTCAAAGTTTAAAACTTTCCCCTCCCAGAATTCAGATTGGCTCATGGGCTCAACCCTTTAACCACATGGTTGTCTTTGTGTCATTACGGGTCCGATCGTAGAACTATCCAGGAACCTACCATGATTCTCCTCATTAGTCTAAATTATCGGGATTATCCAAAGGAGCTCATGCATGACAAAGATACTCAGAAAATTGTAATGCCAGGAATTCAGACTAAAAAAAAAAAGAAAGAAAAAACAGAAAAATACAATAACAATCTTAAATTTTGTTAGTTGATATAACCACCAAACATACTGTACAAATCCCAAGAGAAGAAAAGTAAAGTAATATATTTACCTAGATATTTACCATTTTTGTTTCTTTTTCTTTATGTCTGATTTTTCTCGTTCTATTTCACTTGTGTTTAAGTCTGTCTTTTAATGATGTTTTATAGCAGTTTCATTGGCAACAAGTTATACTGGATTTTATTCTCCTGTGGTATCTTTATTTTTACTTTTAATTGTAGAAGATTTTTTTTTCTAGATGTAGAATTCTGGATTTATAGTTTCTGTCAGCACTTTAAAAATCCTATGCTATTTCCTTCTGAACTCTATGGTTGCTGAAGAGAAATCTGTCCTTCAAATTACTGTTCTCCTATATATAATATATCTGTTCTCTCTGTCTCTCTTCAAGTATTGCTTTTCATCTTTGGTTATATGTTAACCTGTTTTGATTTCTCTGTGTTTCTTTGAATCTGTAGGCTTATGTCTCTCACCGCTGGAGGGAAAGTTGTTTAATGTTATTTTCAGTACCACACATTTTTCTCTATTTATCTGTAACTTTGATAACACACATTTTAGATTTTTTTATTGTCAAGTCAGTCTTTAATTTTTGTTTTTAATTTTAATTTTTTTTGTCTATTGCCCAGAAAATAATTTAATAACATTGAATAATTGTTATCACTGTAGCTTCAAGTCCAGTGAATCTTTGCACTGTGGTCTTTGTCTTACTCAGAGCTGGGGTCTGACTCACTGGCAACAAATATTGATGGAATAGATTTCATGTGACAGACCCTATGCTAAGTACTGTATATAGATGATCTCTTTTTCTCTGATTATAGGCTACTGAGCTTGGTTCAGCGTAGAGATGAAGAAATTGATTATTTGAAAGGCTAAGTCACTTGCTTAGGGTCACACTGCAGCCAAGAGGTCTCTGTGCTCAGAGACTTCAGGCCTATTAAGTTGTAGAGCATGAAGCACTTTCCTGGAATAGCTTGAGCTGGGGACAATCACCCAAACTGAGAATGAGATTGTGGATATAGAGAAATTTCTGTGAAAGCTCTGAGCAGCAAAACCTGAAGCAAATTACGTAAGTAATGCTGAAGACCAATTTGTGTCTTTCATTATTTTATTTGGCTCTGGTCCTGCTGCCAAAGTCTTTCCAAGGTCAGAACTAAGTTTTCCTTGCAGTGTGAAAATGTGCTTGAAAGCTTCTTAAAGCTCGAAGAGTCTAAGAGCAAAAAACCTTCAACAGATTTTGAAAATAGGGGAAAAAATGTGATGAAAAACAGTAAACAGAGTTCCCTGATAACCCTCTGACTTTGTCCAGTGGCAACTTAGGTTTTTTGGAGTAGCTACAGATTTGAGCTTGAATAAATGCTATTAGCATTTTAGTAGGCAAGAATTTTATTTTAGGACACATAAAATGTTTAAAAATTTTTTATTGAATTAATAAAAGCTTATCATCTGAAATTATATTAAATTATCTAAGATTCCCCCAAAGTTTTATTATGTGAGTGCCTAAGGCAGGCCCCTAAAATTATTGGTTAGCATAAATTAAAAGATAGTTACAAAATGAATAAACTTTAAGATAATCTGATCTTGATTCAGAACCTGAAACCTGTCATTATTTGACCTCATGGAATATAAAACTTTGTATAGAATTCTGTGATATTATTTATTCAGTGTAGGTTTTTTTTTTTCTTTTTAAGGAAAAATTGATAGTATTGCCCACAAAAATATATAAAACAACCTAAAAAATAAAGCAAAGGGAAAAAAAATGCTGCAGATTCAGCATTCATGAATTCATGAATTCTTACCAAATTCATGTGGTAAGAATTTGTTAAAAAGAAACAAGTTTACAACCTAATTCTAACCCATTCTACTAGACTGTACAATTATATATAGTATTTTTTGAGTCCACTTGTTTGCTCTATTTAATTGGCTGGCTAAACTATGTTACTGAAAGTAAGATGCAGTCTGTGATACAGACAATGGTCACACATCAAAAATGAATTATCTCAGGCTGTTTAGAAATAGCTAATCTCCCAAATTAAAGCTTCCCAAAGCAAGCTGTTTTGGCATGGGGGCTGGTGAGGGAGTGGTATAATGGGTATAATGGAAAGATCATCATAACTCATAAATCATAAATCAACATCCATGCTTCCTAAGTCAGGGATGACTGAATCACTTAACTTACACTCAGCTTTTTTATAACTATTGATACATATTCATAAAAAATTGTGATCAGATTAGTTTGCTAGGACTATCATAACAAAGTTCTATAGACCAAGTGGCTCAAAAACCAGAAATTTATTTTCTCAAAAATCTGAAGGCTAGAAGTCCAAGATCAAAGTATAGACAAGGTTAAATTTGCAATTTTATCTTGGCTTGCAGATGACATCTTCTCGCTCTGTCCTCAAATGGTGTTCCCTCTGTGTCTGTGCCATAATCTTTTCTTTTAAGCACTGATCATACTGGGTTAAGGTTCACTCCAGTGACCTGATTTTAACTGAATTACCTCTGTAGAGACCCTATCTCCAAATTCAGTCATATTCTGAAATACTAGGGTTAGGACTTCAACCTATGAATTTTTAGGGGACACAGTTCAGCCCATAACCATGATATTTAGACTTTATAAGCTGTGACATATACATATGATAAGCAAATGTATGTGTTTATACATTTATGGTTTTAACTAGAGAAGAAAAACCATCATACACAATTGTTTCCCTTTAAAATTAGATCTAATGACACTTGACCTGCATTTACAAAACGGAAACATTGGTAAGGCATTTTTATTTAGCTGTTAAACTTCTACCCCTAGCTCTAGCAAGTTGGTCTCAACCAGCAATGGCATTTAGAAAAGCAGTCAGAGCAACCTGTGGCTATGTCGTGCCTAAGGCCATGTGCTTTTTTGTCAGCACAGTCCTCACCCAAATCGCTTTAGTTATTTATGTTTCCTGCCTGGCCTAAGGCATTTAGGTTTATAAGAAATGCTCACACCACATACAGACCATGTGAATCATGCCAACTGGCTTGGTTTCAGATACTCTCTTCCTGGAGGGAATGGGTGGTGGTTTCGATTTATTATCTAACAGAAATTTCTGAGAGGCATGGCTTAGTTGAGAATTAAAGCTCAACATCAAATGAAAACAATTGAACATTTTTGATGTGTGTTTCTTTTTGCTGTAAGTATATATTCAAATGAGACTGGAGCTGTGCGTTTAATGCAACTGTATCAATTACATTGTCAGTTACATCTGTGTCTGTAAAAAAATTGGAAAAGTTAAGTTTTCAGTCAAACTCTTACAGTTTTGTAATGTACATTATGCTGTATAGTTAGTTATTTCATCCTTTAATATATTGACTAAGATTGTGTATATAAGCTATCTTTTTACAAATAAATGAAAAATAGTAAAAGCAGTTTGTGTGTGTATATGTGCTGTATAAATCTGAAACAGCCATTTCGATGGTTGATTATTTTTTCACTCTACACTGTGTTTACATTCTGGGAAAAACATGACCACAAATACTAATGCAGTGTATGTTCTATGACAATTGGAAATTTGAGAGTTCTATGACCAATTATGAACAGAAGCAGATTATCATAAAAAGAAGATGCTTTCCAAATCTAACTCATATCCACAGTCAAGAAAATGATATTAAATAAACCTTGTATTATAATTTCACCAAGTATTTATGGTGTGTCTAATTTCATGGAATTCTAGATTTGATCTGCCTTGAATAAGTTCAGGAAGATAGTTTATTCTTCAAGTGATTCACATACCAGATACATTATCCTCAGGTTCTTCATGTAGTAAACTACGTATGCCTTTAAATAGGCAAATAGCACATTGTCAAGGTGCCCTTAGAGTTGGTGAAAGGTAAATATGCTAATCCAGATGATTTTCCTTATCTGCCATATTTCCTTTTCCATTTAAGGCTATTTTATTACTTTATGATAATCTATTTTTGGCAATACTAGATGACCAATCACATGCCTGTTTCCCCTTTCACTCATCACCTATACACCTGCAAAGTTGCTAATTGAACAAGAACTGCATTTTGACAGGAAAACCTATGAGAAAATCAAGTAGGGAGTCTATTTATCCTAAGCTATGACCTGCATTTTACCAGCATCCACCACAACATTTTTAATTTTTTTTCACTCTAGTCTTACAGATTTACCTTAACAAATTATGAGGTATAGCCAGCCAGGCAGCAAAGCAAAGCCTTCGATCAAGGCTTCCTGCTCACATTGTACCTTGGTCCAGCAGCATCTAAAGGAGATACCCTAACGATGCTAACTGAATTCTGCAATAACCCACACTGTTTGTCTTATTTGAGGATTCATGTGATTTAAAACTTCGTATGATGTTGGGATAACAGGAATGATTACCAGGCCAAGTATACCCCCATCTTATGCCTTCACATCACAGGAACAGTAAAGAGTCAATGCAGTGTTTTCTGTATTTTGACAGTGAGCAGGAAGCTGCCAGCTTGATCATGCAACAGTGACTGATAGAAGCTAAGGACAAGCCGATTTTGTGGAAGATGATAGTGGGAGATGGAGCAAAGAGTAAGAAACAGCTCTTGGATGAAAGGGAGATCTTCTTATTGTTCCTGACATGGGCTCAGAGGCTCTGGTAGAAAACAGATGTGTGACCTTCAGGATTTGCTAGGCAGGCTGGCACCTGTATTGACATACTCTGGAGAAATGCCCTGGAGAGGTGCAAACTCTGAACTTCCTTCACAGAACTAGCTGGAAACGGAAGCCTTTATAAATGACTTTCTGCTAGGTAGTCACCTCATTTTATTTTTGCTTATTAATTAACATTCAACTTAATTGCCAACTCGCTGAACCTAAATGTGCTTACTGTCTAATATTGTTTGATTTCTCTTCCAATCCTCCAGAGTTTTAACCTCCCACCAGTTTCTAATCAGCTGACAGTTGTTTTTCTCCCTAATTCTTGCCTTTTTTGTGAAGCTGTGGGTTTGAAATGCAAGGTGATCTTGCAGGAAAAAAAAAAAAAAAAAAAAAAAAAGACAAACTTCTTTACAGTCTCAGCAGCACCTCCAGTCAGCTCTTCAGTTCTGATTCAAGGTGACTGCTTTTTGTGTTACATTTCTTATCTTAACATTCTGTTTCAGGAGCTGCCAACACATTCATTTCATTTTTTAAATGAATGCAAAAATCCACAAAGCCTCCACAGGACCATTGAGGCTTACTAATTAGATTCATTAAACAGCACTCAAAAGCAAAGAGAATTTGTCTCGTATTCTGTTTATTTCTTTTTTCTTCAAGACTCCCTCTGCACACTGCTTTATTAAATAATATTCTGTGTGCCATAATAATGGTCCCTCTTGCTAAAACATTGGGTCACAAAGTGTTAGTTCATTAGACTTTTTGTCAGTGCAACATAGTGTCAGTTTTCCCCTCCTATGACTGACTGCATCTGCTGTTCTGGTATTCAGGGTGTTATGAAGTAGTAAAAAACTATGATTGGCATGATGTCTAATTTTGGAGCTATAAATACGCTAGAGAAAATGCATAGAAAATCTTCTGGGTATACATTTTTTACTTTAAATAAAAGAGTTTTTATTACAACATAAGCTTTAAACATTTACAAAATGTATTTCTTTAATTGCACATTTCTGAGTTTTAAAACATCTACAGATTTATGTAACAACCAGCACAATTGGGATGCATAATAATTATAACACTCCAAAGAACTCTCTTGTGCTGTCACTTGGTGGCCAAACCCCCCTCTCACCCCATCCCTGGCAACCAATCACCTGGTCCCCATTCAAATTGTTTTGTTGTTTTCCAATATATTTTTTTAAAAAAAATAATTTAGAAGGTAACCTTTGAGGCTGGCTATTTTAACTTGTCATACTGTCTTTAGAAGTCATTCATGTTTTTGTGTATACTAGTTGTTCATTTATTTTATTGTTGAGTAGTATTGGATTGTACATTTGTACCAGAATTTATCCATTTCCTTACTGAAAGTCATTTGGGTTGTTTCCAATTTTTGGTGATTGTACATTGATTGCTGTAAATCTTCATATGTAGGCTTTGTGGGATGGATGGGTCATATGGTAAGGGCAAATTTAACATTATACAAAACAACTGGACTTCCAGTTTCCAGCTCAGCATATAAGAAACTTAGAAGTAGCCACTCTGTTCTAACAACAAGTAGAAAGATGAACAAATTGAAAAATCAACTCTTCTGATATCTATCAGAGAAATGAGGCCACAGAGAAAACCACTGCATATATATATATATATATATATGTATATCACTGAGAAAATCCCTTTATCCGCCAAGCAGAGAGAGGGGAAAAGGAATCATTCTGAAATATGCTGGAGCCATCTGTTCTTGACAAGTTCTGCCCTCAGGAGAAACCAGTTAACCAGAATCTAACTTGCTGGGGTATGAGCTTAACTGACGTGTTAGATGGAGTATGGCCTAACTCCATCCTCCTCTAGCTGTCCTGTTTGATTTAGGGGAATTGGGAGACTGAGAAACAAGGGTGAAGTTCACAGTTCAGGGCTACTAAAAGACTAAAACCTAATCGCAGGATGATAGAACATTTTCCTTCCTTCCACACCTTACAACTACATTTACTTCAGTTACTTCTAACCTGTACACCATGCCCACTTTTCAACACAACATTACAAGGCGTATTAAAAAAAAAAAAAACAAAAACAAAAACAAAAAAAAAACACGCAGTTCCAAGAAACTGTTTTTTTTGTTTTTTGTTTTTTGTTTTTGCTTTTTTTTTTAGTTTCTTAACCAGCATCAGAACTAGATACAGCAGGAATGTTGGAATTGTAAGAAATTTTTAAACTATGATTAATATGCTAAAAGCTTCAATGGAAAAAGCAAACAACATGAAAAAACAGATGAATAATGTAGAGACATTAAAATTCTAAGAAATAATTTTAAAAAACGGTAGTCACCAAAAACCCTGAACAGAAATAAATAATGAATTTGATAGACTCATTAGTAGATGGGACACAGCTGAATAAAGAATCTGCAATTGAGGATACAACAACAGAAAACATTGAAATTGAATAGCAAAGACAGAAATGACTAAAGAAAAAAAAAGAACAAAATATCCAACAATGTTGGGCAACTCTAAAAGGTATAAACATACAATGGGAAAACAAGGGGAGAGAGAGAGAGAGAGAGAGAGAGAATATTTGAAACAGTAATGACTGAGACTTTTTTGAAATTCATGTCAAACATTAAACCACTGACCCGGAAAGCTCAAAGAACACAAACCATGATAAATACAAACACAATTACATCCAGGTATATCATTTTCAAACTTCAAAAAACCAAAGATGAAGAAAAAAATCTTGTAAGAAGACAGAAAAATCGCCAGACCTATAGAGAAGCAAAGATAGCAATTAAAATTGTCCCCCTATTTTCATTCAAAGGAGGATTCTTTACAGGAACCCTCGCAGATACTAAAATCTGAGAATGCTCAATTTCCTTCTATAAAATGGCATATTATTTACATACGAACTGCATACATCTTCTGCATCCTTGAAATCAACTTTAGATTACTTATAATAGCTAACAAAATGCAAATGTTATGTAAATAGTTGTTATGCTGTATTGCTGTTTATTTGCATTTTTATATTGATGCTTACTATTTTTTTTTTCTAAAGAGGTTTGACCTATGGTCCTTGAATCCCCATCTGCAGATCCCACAAATATGGAGAGCTGACTATATCCAAGTTCTCAGAAACCATGCAAGCAAGAAGAGAGTGGAGTGAAATATTTAGCATTGAGAGAAGTGAGCAAATGATTTTCTTGAGTGGCTGTACCATTTTGAGGCCCCACCTGTAATCAATTTCCAGTTGTTCCATGTAGTAGTCATAATTTGGTATTATCAGTGTTTTTACATTATAGTCATTCTAATAAGTGTATATTAGTATAGCCTAGTATATTGGTTTCAAATTGCATTTCAATGACTAATCAGGTTGAGCAGCTTTTCATATGCTTATTTGCCATCCATATGACTTCTGTGTTACAGTAAATATTCAATTTTTTTGCCCATATTTTGATTAAATTGTTTGTTTTCTTACTCTTGATTTAAGACTTAGTTATATATTCTGTATATCAAGTTCTTTGCCGGATATGTGACTTGAAATATGTTTTAGAAGTCTTTGCGTAACTCAAGGAGACATAGATCTTTCCCTAAGTTTTCCTCTAAAAATTTCAGAGGTTGCCATTTTACAATTTACTGTATAATCCATTTTGAGTACATTTTCTAGAAAGCAAACCTTCTGGGACTTTTTTTTTCTTGGTAAGTGAATGTCCAAATGTTTAATCATGCATTGTTAGAAGGACCATCCTTATTCCATTAACTTGACATTCTCATTTTCTTAAAAATCTATGAATTATAATTATGTATTTTTTATTGTTCTCTGTTTCATTGAGCTATGTCTCTCTCTTTGTCAATGACATATGGTCTTATTTGTAATAGTATGATTTCATAACAATTATGTTTGTTGATTATTTTGTCTTTTAACATAAATATTATAATTAATTTGCATATTTCTATTAAAAATCCTACAGAGGTTTCATTGGGATTGGCATCTTAATTATATTGGCTCTTCCATTCAATGAACACCAAGTATTTCTTCATGGATTGTGTCTTATTTGATATCTTTCATTAGCATTTTGGAGATTCAACATACATGTACTATGCATATGTTGGTCACTTTATACCTAACTAATTCATTATTTGAAACTCCTATAAATGGTGCTTTGTCTATGTTCACATGTTGATTGATAGTATGTACAAGTAATATTGACTTTAGTATCTTCATATCATATTCTGCAACCTCAGTAAACCCAATTATAAGTCCTAGGAGCTCTTCTGTAGATTATTTGAAAGCTTCTATATAGAAAACTTGTCTCCTAGAATAGGAACAGTTTCATTTTTTCCTTTTCAATTTCAATATCTGTTGTTTCCTTTCTTTGCTTCATTGAAATTGTAAAGATTTTTGCACAGTATTAAACAGGACTGGTGAGAGTGAACATCTGTGCCTTGGTCATGATCTTAATGAGAAGTATTCTGTCTCTCAATGTTAAACATGACATTAGATGTGGGTTTTATGTAGTTGCCATTTATCACATAAAAGACTTTTTTTCTATTCATAAGTTTGTGGAAGTATTTTTTAAAAATCTTGAATGGTTGTTGTCTTTGCTAACTGCTTTTGTTATCTACTCATATGATCATGTTTTTTTTTATTTGTATGCCTGTTGATAGGACGGAGTATGTTGATTGATTTTCTAATACTGGTTTTTAATATTTCATTTCCTGAGACTAACTTCATTTGACGATGGTTTATTTTTTGTATTTATTTGTAGATTCAATGTGCTAATACTTTATTGAGGATTTTGGCATCTATATTTATGATTGTTCTTTCTTTGGTTTTCTTGTCCTGTACTGTCTTAATCTGGATTTGGTATTAGGGCAATCCTGGCATAATAAAATAAATTGATAAATATTCCCTTTTCTTCTGCTTTTAGGAAGAGATTTTATAATATTTGTGTTATTTCTTCTTTAAACATATGGTAGAATTCACCAGTGGAAACATTCAGGTTTGACAATTCTTTAAAAAGGATTTAACTATGAATTCAATTTTATTATTAGATATATGACTACTTAGATTATCTGTCTTCTTAAGAAAGTTTTCTTAGTTTGCCTCTTTCAAGAAAATGTTTCATTTCCTTCATGTACAAGTTATGTTGATAGTGTTTATTTATTACTTTTCATTGATATATAATAGTGGTACATATTTTGGGGGTACGTGTGATATTTTGATACCTGTATACAATGTACAATGAACAAATCAGGATAACCGGTCTATCCTTCACCTGTAACATGTACTTTTATTTCTATTGGAAACATTCTAATTCTTTTCTTCTAGCTATTTCAAAATATACAATAATTTTTTTAACTATAGTCTTCCTACCGCATTATCAATTACTATCACTTATTTATTCTATCTAAGTGTAATTTTGCACCCATTAATGAAGTTCTCTTCATTTTTCCCCTCCCCATAGTGTTTTTTGCAGGATTCCTTTATTACGTTTTTAGTGCCTATGGAGTTTATAAAGCCCTTTCCTCTTTCATTCTTGACATGAGAACACTGGCTTTACTCATTTCCTAGTCAAATTGGCTACCATTTTTATCAATTTTATTGATGTTTACAAATAACCACTTTTTAAATTTTTTTCAATTGTTTCTGTTTTCATCTTTTTTTGCTATCAGCTTATATTTTTATTTCCTTTTTCTGCATGATTTAGGTTTAAATTTATCTTCTTTTCCTAGATCCTTCAGGTGGAAGCTTAAAGTAGTAATTTTAGAACTCTGTTATTTCTAATAAATGTATTTAATGCTGTAAAAGTTTTTAATTTGTATTTTTGGTGTATTCTGCAAATACTGATATGCTATAATTTTGTTTTCACTCAGTTCAAAATGTTTCTGAATTTATCTTGAGGCTTCCTCTTTGACCTAGTGATTATCTAAAAATGTGTAATTTAATTTTTATGTGTATTGGGATTTTCCAGGTAGCTTTCTGTTATTTATTTCTAGTCAAATCTCATTATAGTGACAAGATAACATTTACAAAATTTAATTTTTTGGTTAACCTGTTAATATATTTTTCTGTGATGCAGAATATGTTCAGTTGTGGCAGTTGTTTCTTACGCATACAAAACCATATTCACAGGCTTTTGTGTGAAGGGTTCCATATATATCAACTATGTCAAGGTATTTGTGGGTATTATTCAAGTTTTTTATTTTCTTACTGATTTTCTGTTTACTTCTATCAATCACATTGAAGGAGTGTTTATGTTTCTAACTCTTTTAGTTCATTTGGGTTGCTACAAAAAATATCATAAACTGGGTAGCTTATAAGCAATAAAAATTTATTTCTCACAGGTGTGGAGGCTGAGAAGTCTAAGAGCTAAAAAATCTTAGAATTTCTCTAAAAAGAAAGAGAAAGTCTGAAAATCTCTGACAGTCTCAACCTTCTAATAGTATTAGTGATTAAGTTTTAACATACAAATTTAGGGGGGAACACAAACATTCATGATTATACATGTGTACACACACACATAAACATATTTCAAAGCTATTTTGTTAAGTGCATGCAATTTATGATTACTATGTGTTTTGATGAAATGTTTTTTTATCAGTATATAATGTTCTTTTTATGCCTGAAAATTTCTTTGTTTTTTATTAGTATTTTATAACTTTTGTCCACTTTATAAATACTTAATTTATAGATATTCAAACTGAGTTCTTATAAACAGCATATATTTGGGTATCTTTGTAACTCAGTCTCATTACCTTTGTCTTTAAATTGTGTGTCTTAGATTATTTACATTCAATGTTTTATTAATATGTTTGGATTTAGGCTACTCTTTTATTACATGTCTCCATTTTGTTTCTTCTGTTGTGTCTTCCTCTTTTCGCTCCTCCCTTTTTGATTACATGAATAATTTTTAAAATTGCATTTTAATTTATATATTAACTTTTACTATGTCTTTTAAAATATTTTTTCAGTGGTTTGTATTGGACTTGTGATATGTACATATGACTTTTCAACTTCACATCCAGTTTATATTTTATCTTTTCAAGTGATATACGGAGCCCTTACAACCATTAAAGTTCCTTTATCTCCCCTCCTTATGCTGTAATTGCCACATTATGTATTATATATGGAAAAATTGAAAGCCCACCAATCAATTTCAAGTATGTGCTTTTAACTTTCACACACATTTTAAATACGGTACGAGGAATAAAATAATCTATTATATTTACCCATATATTTACCATTTCTATTGCTATTTCATTATTCCTGATTTTTCAACTTTTCTTCTGACAACATTTTTTTTGTTTTGTTTTGTTTTGCCTAAAATACAGTCTTATTTCTTTTGAAGCGGTGCTTCCAGAGTCAAATTATCTTAGTTTTACTTCGTTAGAAAATGCTTTTATTTCACCATGATTCCTGGAGAATATGTTTGCTTAGAGTAGAATTATCGGTTGACAGTTGTTTGCTTTCAGCATTTAAAAAAATGTATTCAACTTTGCTCACCCTCGTGGTTTATGAGAAAGCCACAATGATTAGAACTGCTGTTTCCATACTGTTGCATGTCATTTGTCTCTGACTGTTTTCAAGTTTTGTTTCGTTTTTCCTTTTTCTTTGTAAGCAGCTTAATTAGGATACGTACAGATGTGTTTTTCTCTGAGCTTAACACTCTTTGTTGTTTATAGCTTCCTAAATCTGCACACTTTTTTTTTCTTTCACCAAATTTGGGGAGTTTTTAGATATTATTTCTTCATTTTAAAGGAATGAGGGAACACAATTTTGCTATCCTCATGGGACTACAATGACACAAATATTAGAACTTCTGGTGTTATTTCACAGGTTCCTGAGGTTTTGTTCGTTTTTTTTTTTTTCTTTCTTTTCTCTTCTTATTCTGATTGTTTCCGTTAATTTACATTAAAGGCTGATACAATGGCTTATACCTGTAATCCCAGAGTGTTGGGAGGTTGAGATGGGAAGATAGCTTGGGCCCAGGAGTTTGAGGTTGCAATGAGTTATGATCATGCCACTGTACTCCAGCCTGGGTGACCAAGTGAGAACCTGCCTCTATCTAAATACACACACACACACACACACACACACATATATATATATATTCAAGTTCATTAAATCTTTCCCTCTATAATTTTCAATCAGCTTTTGAGTCATTCAGGTAGTTTTTAAGGCTTTTGTTATGTATTTCAGTTTTAAAATGTCTACCTTTCAAATTACTTTTTTCTTCTGAAATTTTTAATCTTTCAATTTGTTTCAAGAGTTCTCACAGTTATTTTATAGAGCTAGGTTATAACTGCTTGAAAATTTATATCTGATCATTGTGTGTTTGGCGACTGTTTTCTTTTTCTTGAAAGTTGTTGATGATTTTCTGTTTTTTATATGTTGCATAATTTTCTATTGTGTCCTGGGTATTCAAAATATTATGTCCTCAGTCTCGGGTTCCTGTTAAAAATCTTCTGGATAATATTGACTCTTTCCTTTCTTTGTTTGTTTAAACAAATAATCAACCTTCTTTGGTTTAGGCTTCAAGTCCTGTTCTGTTTAATGTGACCTGTGATTCTGGTGTTAGTTCTGCTTTTAAAGCTTCTGCTTTGTTATTTGGATCTAGCTGCTTACACGCCACCCAGGGAACTATCTGAGACATGGGAGGTCGATATGCCTTATAGGTCCGTTCTCCCAGTGGTTGGCCTCTGCATCATTTTCACACTTGCACAGCTAGGACCTCGCACACAGCTCTTCTTCTTGATCCTCTTAACAGGTCTCTCTTCTTCATAATCTCCCAACTTCACTTTGTCTCAGAGCATATTCTTCCTTTTCTCTGGCCAGAAAGCCAGGATTTTAAAGTTCTAACACTGTTATATACCTCCTGTATTTTCCTCTAGGGCAAATTAGTAAACCTAACTAATGCTACCTATTCAACACCATAGAATTTGAAGCTTGAGGACCTCCAGGGCAGGTCGAACTGGGAGTGAAAAAGAAACAGAAATGTCTATCACCCTTTCTGTTTCCAGGGTTCCCTTTATTACTCCTCTGACCAGAATGAGAGGGTTTTCCATGGCAGCACACTTTGTGCAGTTGCAAATTTAGACTCCTCTGATGCTAAGAAGGATGTGCAGTTGGGAATGAGTGGCAAAGAGGAAGATAACCAGTGTGGTAGTCTTTCTTCAAGTTTTTTCTCCCAAATCCATCTTCTATATTTATGTTTTAGTCCTTGAATAATTGTTTCATTTATATTATATAGAATTTTTAGTTGTAATGAATGGAAGAGGCTAGAAGTTTATTTCATCTTAACCATTCCAGAATTGTGATGCACTGGCTATGTGTGTGTGTGTGTATATATATATACACATGAATTTTGAACTTGAAAAATGAATTTTAAACTACAGAAATAAGCAGAAACAGATAATTTTTACCTCTTTTACCTCATTTATGAAGACAAACTGGATTTATTTATATCTAACCTTTTAGCTCTCATATTTCATTTCACATTATTGCTAAATGAGATAAAGAATCACAGAGTAATTTCCAAACAAAACTAACTAAAGTACCACTACCTGGATTTCAAAGATGGTCCTTTACCACCATCATAGCCTGGCCTCCTCAGAGGACCTTTCCAACATAGTGGGAAAAAATTCAAACTGGATACTTCTGTGTGAAATTCTGAAAACAAACACCCAGTTTCATTACTTTGTAAGCATGAATGCTTATCTTCATAGCAGGAAAACCAGTAGATTCTGGTTGTTACCATTTCCTGCATCTTTCAGATGAGACTGAGTGGTACATTGCCAGTTCCCAACGCAGATTACACTCCTTAATGGTTTAACATTTGAGGGAGCTACAGGAGGCCACCATCGATCTAGTGTTTTATTAAGGAGACAACATATGTGAATTGCTATATAGCAGATGCTGGTATATATGAGGCTGAAATTGTAAAATATTTCTACAATTTTGTTAAAGGGGTAAAAAATGAATAAGATAAAGCACAAAAAGTCTAACAATTGTTAAACTGAGCTCTAAAAATAGCAACCCAGTTTGTTCTTCAAAAGCTTCCAGATGCCTTTAATTGGAAAATATCACCAAAAATCTTATCCAGACAGCTTTGCCCCTTGTAGTGTAATATCTATCCTAATCACACAAGTAAAAAAAAAAAAATTCTTGTTATTAATCTATATAAATGATACATTTTCAGTTACAGACATCAAATGACTTCCCACAAAATTGTGGGAAGGATGACCCAAAAGAGTTTGTTCTAGAGCTGAAAGCAACCTTAACACTCTCTCAAATGTCATGTTATATATTTCCTCTTTCTGAGACTCACAGAATAGCATGACTTGATATTCAGATTATTAACATATTGGTGTTATCATTCCAGTTAATAGTAGCATTCAAGGAGCATTTACTACATGTGGGAACTGACCTAAACCCTTTGCATACATTATTTTGTTTAATTCTCACATTAAAGAGATGCAGTAGGTACTATCATTATTCCAACTTCTGAGATAAATTAAGCTTGCGTAAGTTCAGTACATTACCCTAAAACTCTCAGATAAAAAGTAGCAAAACTAGGATGTGCCTGTGGTATCTGTAGGTCTCCAATGGGCATATTCTTAACCACTAAAGCACACTGCCTTTGAATTACTGCAAAGAGATTACAGGGTAATAATAAATTTAACTATTGTCCTACTTATCAAATGTATGAACTTAAACTAAACTCTCAGTGGTGAGCCCTAGAAGGCGTGGTCAATTAGGGGAATTTGAAACGGGTCGGTAGATGATACAAATTGAGTTAGAGATATCTTTTGATATCCTTTGCACCATAAATATCTGGCAGTTACAAGTTACACATACAGACAGATGCCATCTTGGCACAAGTATTACGTCAAAACTCAAAAACTGTGTGACATTGTAAAAGGAATCCGCCTCAAATCAACATTATTTTCTTTTCTATGAAGAAAAATCAGACATGCTTATGTGACTGGGATGATACATACTTAGTCCAGTATTTATCAAAGAAGTGTGAATTATGACTTACCAATGTGTTCAATAAATACAGTTCAGTGGATGTCAACATTAAGAAAAGTAACAAGAGAAAGAGAAATACAATAATAATAGAATAAAAATTATCAATGTTCATTGTCATAGAGTTATCATTTCATAAAATATTTTGTGTTGAATATACTGGTGTTCAGTCAGTACACACTAAAATGGGCTGAACCAGTTGTTACAATAATGAAGTGTCTGTTTAATAGTAAAAAGTCAGGGACTCTCTGGCCCCCAGTGCCTTCTTTCCCCTGGACACAGTAACTCCCTTGAGTCCTGTGACAAGACCCATCCAGAGCCTATCAGCTAAAGGACATTTCCTGGTACAGCAGAGGCCTCTAGCTCTACCACCACTGACTATTTTGATTGATCAGGCCAAAATGATTGTTAACTATCCTTATACCTCTTTTACATATATATGTATATTAGGATCCTGAATTGGATATCTTACTAAGGAACATGGAATAACAGCAATAAAAACAGCATTTAAATCTCTCAAATTAGTCAGTATAGTCTATTTCAGAGATTCTCAACCAGGAATAGTTTGCCCCTTTGGGGAATATTTGACATATCTAGAGACATTTTTAGTTATCACAGTTGGGATGGGAGAGTGGAAGAAGGGATGTTACTGGCATCCGGTGGATAAAGGGTAATGGATGCTGCTCAATATCCTACAATGCAACAGGTGGCATCCTCGTTACAAAGAATTGTCTGACCCAAAATGTCAATAGTGCCAAGATTGGGAGACCCTGGTTTATACACCGCAGCAAGCTTCCATTTTCATTTTTTTCTAATTACATATGTTGAAGGTGTAGAATGTAATGTTTAGATATGTGTGCTAATTTACACATCCATCACTTCACAGTTACCTTTTTTTTTGCATGTATAGTGAGAACACTTATAATATAGTCTCTTTGTGTGTGTGTGTGTGTGTGTGTGTGTTTACTATCTTTAAGTTCTGTGCAGAATGTACAGGCTTTTTCCATAGGTATACACACGCCATGGTGGTTTGCTGTACCCATCAATCCATCGTCTACATTAGGTATTTCTAATAATGCTATCCCTTCCCCAAACCCTTACCCTCCAACAGGCTAAGGCCTGTGTGTGATGTTCCCCTCCCTGTGTCCATGTGTTCTCATTGTTCAACTCCCACTTATGGGTGAGAACATGCAGTGTTTGGTTTTCTGTTCCTATGTTACTTTGCTGAGAATGATGATTTCCAGATTCATCCACGTCCCTCCAAAGGACATGAACTCATCCTTTTTTATGGCTGCATAGTATTCCATTGTGTATATGTGCCACATTTTCTTATCCAGTCTATCATTGATGGGCATTTTGGTTGGTTCCAAGTCTTTGTTATTGTGAATAGTGCTGCAATAAACATGCATGTGTGTTTATTGCTATTGTGAACAGTGCTGCAATAAACACTATATGAACACAATAAATGTGTTCATGTGCCTTTACAGTAGAATGATTTATAATACTTTTAGTACATATCGAGTAATGGGATTGCTGCTGGGTCAAATGGTATTTCTTGTTCTAGATCCTTGAGAAATCACCACACTGTCTTCCACAATGGTTGAACTAATTTACACTCCCACCAACAGGGTAAAAGCATTCCTATTTCTCCACATCCTCTCCACCATCTGTTGTTTCCTGACTTTTCAATGATCGCCATTCTAACTGGCATGAGATGGTATCTCATTGTGGTTTTGATTTGCATTTCTCTAATGATCAGTGATAATAAGCTTTTTTTCATATGTTTGTTTGGCCACATAAATGTCTTCTTTTGAGAAGTTTCTGTTCATATCCTTTGCCCAATTATGTTCGTTTTTTTTTTTTTTCTTCTTGTAAATTTGTTTAAATTCCTTGTAGATTCTGGATATTAGTCTTTTGTCAGATGGATAGATTGCAAAAATTTTCTCCCATTCTGTAGGTTGCCTGTTCACTCTCATGGTAGTTTCTTTTGCATTTCAGAGACTCTTTAGTTTAATTAGATCCTATTTGTCAATTTTGGCTTTTGTTGCAATTGCTTTTGGTGTGTTAGTCATGAGGTCTTTGCCCATGCCTGTGTCCTAAATGGTATTGCCTAGGTTTCCTTCTAGGGTTTTTATGGTTTTAGGTCTCACGTTTAAGTCTTTAATCCATCTTGAGTTGATTTTTGTATAAGGTGTGTGGAAGGGGTCCAGTTGTAGATTTCTGAATATGGCTAGCTGATTTTCCCAACACTATTTATTTAATAGGGAATCCTTTCCCCATTGCTGTTTTTGCCAGTTTTGCCAAAGATCAGAGGGTGTAAGTTTGTGGTGTTATCTCTGAGGTCTCTGTTCGTTCCACTGTTCTATATATCTCTTTTGGCACGAGTATCATGCTGTTTTGGTTACTGTAACCTTGTAGTATAGCTTGAAGTCAGGTAGCATGATGCCTCCAGCTTTGTTCTTTTGCATTAGGATTGTCTTGGCTGTACGGGCTCTTTTTTGGTTCCATATGAAATTTTAAGTAGTTTTTTCTCATTCCGTGAAGAAAGTCAATGGTAGCTTGAAAGGAATAAAATTGAATCTAGAAATTACTTTGGGCAGTGTGCCATTTTCATGATATTGATTATTCTTATCCATGAGCACGGAATGTTTTTTCATTTGTTTGTGTCCTCTCTTATTTCCTTGAGCAGTGATTTGCAGTTCTCCTTGAAGAAGTCCTTCCCATGCCTTGTAAGTTGTATTCCTAGGTATTTTTTTTCTCTTTGTAGCAATTGTGAATGGGAGTTCACTCATGATTTGGCTCTCTGTTTGTCTTTTATTGGTGTATATGAATGCTTGTGATTTTTGCACATTAATTTTGTATCCTGAGACTTTACTGAAGTTGCTTATCAGCTTAAGTAGATTTTGGGCTGAGACGTTGGGGATTTCTAAATATAAAATCATGCATCTTCAAACAGGGACAATTTGACTTCCTCTCTTCCTATATGAATATGCTTTATTTCTTTCTCTTGCCTGATTGCCCTGGCCAGAACTTCCAATACTATGTTGAATAGGAGTGGTGAGAGAATGCATCCCTGTCTTGTGTTGGTTTTCAAAGGGAACGCTTCCAGCTTTTGCCCATTTAGTGTGATATTGGCTTTGGGTTTGTCATAAATAGATCTTACTATTTTGAGATACATTCCATTCAGACCTGGTTTATTGAGAGTTGTTAGCATGAAGAGGTGTTGAATTTTATCAAAGGCCTTTTCTGCATCTATTGAGATAATCATGTGGTTTTTGTCATTGGTTTTGTTTATTGATTTGCATATGTTGAACCAGTCTTGCATCTCAGGGATGAAGGGGATGAAGTCGACTTGATTGTGCCGGATAAGTTTTTTGATGTGCTGCTGGGTTCAATTTGCCAGTATTTTATTGAGAATTTTCGCATTGATGTTCATCAGGGGTATTGGCCTGAAATTTTCTTTTTTGTTGTTGTTGTGTGTCTGCCATTGGTATCAGGATGATGCTTACCTCATAAAATGAATTAGAGAGGAGTCCCTCTTTTTCGGTTGTTTGGAATTGTTTCAGAAAGAATGTTACCAGCTCCTTTTTGTTCCTCTGGTAGAATTCAGCTGTGAATCCATCTGGTCCTGGGCTTTTTTTTTTGGTTTTCTTTTTTTTTGGTTGGTTGGGTAATAATTACTGCCTCAATTTCAGAACTTGTTACTGGTCTAGTAAAGGATTCGACTTCCTCCTGGTTTAGTCTTGAGAGGGTATATGTATCCAGGAATTTATCCATTTTTCTCTAGATTTTCTACTTCATTTGAGTAGAGGTGTTTATAGTGTTCTCTGATGGTAGTTTATATTTCTGTAGGATCAGTGGTGATATCCCCTTTATCATTTTTTAGTGTGTCAGTTTGATTTTTCTCTCTTTTCTTCTTTATTAGTATAGCTAGTGGTCTATCTATTTTGTTACTCTTTTCAAAAAACCAGCTCCTTGATTCATTGATTTTTGTGTGTGTGTGTGTGTGTGTGTGTGTGTGTGTGTGTCTATCTCCTTCACTTTGGCTCTGATCTTAGCTATTTCTTGTCTTCTGCTAGCTTTTGAATTTGCTTGTTTTTGCTTCTCTGGTCCTTTTAATTGTGATCCTATGGTTTTGATTTTAGAGCTTTCCTGCTTTCTCCTGTGGGCATTTAGTACCATAAATGTCCCTCTAAACACCATTTTCTTATATATAACATCCTAGGATTATGATTCTAAACCCGTCATCATAAATGGAATTTTTAATTTTCTACATGTTCTAAATTATTTCACTTGATCAAACTGTTTACTCAATGTGGAGAATTCTGTTCCGCAGCTCTGGTTTTTAATTTTATTTTTCTGATTGTGAAAGGCTTTTCTTCTTGTTTCACTTTTGATAAGCAGGATAGTTCCCACAAAATTATAGTCATCACAATTTCATTGATTTCAAAGGAATGTTCATCATCACCTGGATGAGGATTGAATTTGTTTTCCTGGCAAGAACAGTGAATAACCATGTCAAAATCAATCTTCTGCATGTTGCTGTGTTTAGAGACTGTGAATTATTGGATGAACATTAGAAAATTGTCAGTAGATAACTCCTTTATGTCATATGCATAGTGATATTAATTTTAACATAAACACTGCAAGGCTATTTTATTGAATTGTACAATACCCATTTAAATGTGTTTTGTAATATATTTCTTCTGCAAAGAATTGAGATGAGCAGCAAATTTCAAAAGGGATATTGGTTTCTCATATTTGACAGCTCTGTTGTTTTTGACTTTGTTCTTGTTATCAATGTTTCTTTTGACTTAAAAAAAATAAATACCACAAATGTGTGTGGTGAAAATATAAAATATTTTAAAAAGTTGAAGAATTTCATTTCCTTTACAACAATAGGCTTATACTGTTAAAATGCATTTTGAATCTTACTTTTTGACTTAATAAACCCTGGAGATTTTTTAGAAATCAGCATGTATACTTCTATCTTACTTTCAAAAAATGACTATGTTATAATTTAGCCATGAGCTAACCACAGTATCATTGTACTATAATTTTTCGTAATTTAATAAGACATATATTTTACCAATGGATATTTGGTTCTCTTAATATCTGTCTCTCCTATTATAAACAATGCTTCATTGAACACAATTTTAGATTTATGTTTCTATATTTTTTCTGGATACCTATAAAATAAATTTCTAGTAATAAAATCAATTTGCCAAACTATATGTGCAGTTTAAATTTTGATATAAATTGCCAAATATGATTTTTGACATCGACTTTCACCAAAATTAATAATACTAGAGACAGAGCATGATTTTGGGGTCAAGTTAAAGAAAAGATTAAGAATAGGCTGCTTTGCCCTGGGGCTTTCATTATGGTTTTAATGTATCTCTCAAAATGCATGTGTTGGAAACAATCTCCAATGCATGCCTGAGGCTGAGTTCGAACTCTTTCTTGCCCCTCGTACCCTTCTACCTTCTGCCATTAAAGATTAATACCAGATGCCAGCACCATGCTCATGGATTTCCCAGCCTCCAGAACCAGGAACCAAATAAATTTTGATTTTACTGTAAATTAACCAATCTCAGCTCTTATGCTATAGTAGCACAAAACAGACTAAGATAGCCTAGAAGAAAAGGTTAAGAATAGGTGGGGTTAATTATAGTAGTCAAAGAAGATAAAAATTATCTTTGGTAACTTCTTAATATATATAAATTTTATAATTTTTTGATCTGGCATATCTGTTTTCTACTTTGCACTTCTTTACATACTGAGATGAGCTATACCTTCTTTATAAATAGGACACATTTTTGTTCATTATTTTGTTATTAATAAATAGCATTAAACAGAAGGACCATTTACTAAAATCACATGCTACAAGATAAGATTCACTTATTTGAGTACAGTTTCCATTTATAATATAAACCATTAAACCATAACCTGGACACCAATATTCTCTATTTGGCAGCTTAACCAAACTACAAAAGTAATATGCAGGAAGAAATGAACAGGCTCAAATATGCCAGCATATTAAGTAATAGCAAACAGTAATCAGTAATTAAATATTTTCTTTTCAAATTTCAATGATGAATAACCGGACAATTCACTTTTAATTTCATTAAACGTTGATTATTACAGGGTTTATTTTTAATAAAAATAGGTCTTTTTTTCAATTTGGCATGTAAGAGACATGTGTATTGGAAACAATAACAAAAAGAAAACAAGGGTGCTGTTTTTTCCCCCTCTTCTCTGAGTTAAATAGTTGACAATGTTTTGGTGACTATGTTTAATCCTAATTTGTTACAAGACTATAAATCTCTTGACAAATTTAGCAGTCTAAATCAAGTATAGCAAGGAAGTTAGGGATAAAGGTCTGAGAGTTACATCTTTTCTAAACATGAATGAAAGCTACAAATATATTGAGACTTAAGGAGAGAAAATTTTTCTATCAAAAGCAAGGAGACTACAGAATGACTCTCTGAGTGATGTTTATCAAGATATATATATATTTTTTATTTGATGTCACAGAACCAATTTGTTTTTGCAAGATTTATGAATAAGGCTTGGATTGTCCTTGAATTGTTCTCTTTCTTGCTTAAACCTGTTTTCTTCTTCTCTTGCATTCTAATTTAACCACTGTGTTTTCAAGGTTTGATTGTTGTTCCTTAGCGGCCCTTTAAAACTGTATATATTTGTTGCAGCAGTTCCAGAATTATCTGTCGCTGTCCTCCAATACTTTTTTAATGATGTATTTTCTACTGGCATCTTTCAGATGGCAGCAGCCTTGTTACTCTAAATTTTATGCTCTGTGTCTAGTCCTGTATCTTTGGCCAGGTGGCAACTTACCAACTATAGTTCCACTGGGCATTAAAAACTGTTCACATTTCTAGACTATAAGAACAAATTATGAGGTATGATTTATACGATTTTTGTTGTAAATTGACATCTTGATGATTCTGAAAATAGAGATCAAGTTAAAATCATATTAAATGTCATATGGTTTTTTAGGATAGTGTGATTTTGTTAAGGTTACAAGTTGAATTATAATAATGCTATCTGCCATTAAAATAATAACTATCACAAATATCTTTGTGCAATTTTGGTTGAAGAAGAAAGTTTTTCTATCACGTGGAAAAGAAATGGAATAAGATGTATTGGAAATACAAATTAAAATTAAGATGTTTGCTAGAAGATGCAATTACTTTTGTTCTATTTTTGCTAGTATTATTAAAATATTCTTAATGAAAATATATGCACTGTAATAAAACAGTACTATTTAATATGAGCTAGGAAATCGTTAACATTTTAGCAAATATGGAGTCAATTTATAATAAAAAACCGATAGATAACTGAGGGTGAAAGGTATTCTATGTGAGAATTTACAAATAGAATGTTCCTGAAATTTGTCAAAAGTGAGTGAATAAATGTGAGAAAAAGAAATACGTATAATATAAAATACTTATTGTTTGGGACACACTGTTTTTGTTTTGACAAAAAGTTTCTTTTAAAAATTATGCAAAGTATTCGGAGCCCAGATGGCCAACAATATGCATCCAGGAAGAACATCTCCCACTGAGAGAGAAGAACATCAGGAAGATTGGTACATTCCAAGCAGATCCTTGCAGGAAGACATTGAGAGTAGATGGAGGGAGGATTTAGACACTGGGCTGAAGTGGGAGTAAGCTGATGGCTTTACCTGCACATGGCCACCATGCACAGGGACTTGTTCCTAGCCCCCAGTGGCTCCTAGGGTAGGGGTAAGTTCAACAGGCAAGAAGTGGCCTGCTTTCAACACAGACCTCCAGAATCCTAGCTGCAGGAAACCCCACAATCCATACAGACACTTGGGCTGGCAACGAGAGTAGCTTGGAGAGTAGCAGGGGCAGGACTCTAACTTGTGAGACATCAGAGGGTTTGGTGTGGGAAAGACTACAGTGGGGCATGACCTTGAATGCTCATCCTTCAAAGTTTACCACAGTCCTCTAGATAGCTTTGTCTTTTGTTGACTGTCAGTCCTGGACAAAGCAGGGTGGCCTTGCCCATGAGACAGGACCAGTTCAATCTGAGTGCCTCCCTGCCTGCTGACCACTCCTCAGGCCCCATTCTGGCTGCACTTGCTTGCAGCACAGCCTTGGAAGCACCATCATCCTGAGGTGCTTCCTGAGAACCATCATCATAGCTCCTTTGCCAGGAGGACATGCCTAACCGTTGGAGAGCACCGGCAGATCAACATCTGCTGACGTGTGCCCATCCATCCACAGCCTCTCCCACCGCAGACTCCCCACACTGCTTTGGCAGCACTCACTTACCCATGGCCTCCCTGCTACAGCATTGCTGGCATGCACACATGAGTGGATTTTTCCTCCCCTCTTCTTCTGGTATTCACAAGTGTGCACCCCACCACCCCACCACCATTGGTGTGAGGGCATGCACAGACACTGCTGCCCTGACTCTGCTGGCACCCCACTCCTACTAACATGCAGGAACCCCAACAAATCACTGTTGCTGCTGGCACATGCAATTGAGCACAGATCCTGCTGCCACAAACCCATTGAAGTGCTTTGTCTGGCACCCCCCATCAGAGTGTTACTACCAGCAGACTAGAAACACCTTGGCCCCTCCAGCACAGCTGGTTCTTAACCTTGAGGATCCAGAGAACAATGCCAGAGGCCCGATACCAGCCCCCTAGGACTGGAACACATAACCCAGGAGTGTTGAGTTAAGCCTTGGCTCCTTAAAATATTCCAGAAAGCAAGCCCATTTACTGAACACATCTTAGGCCACAGTCATACTCTCAAGGGCATCAAAGAATAGAAAAGCAAAAAACGACATCCAAAGGACAGAAATTTCAAAGATTAAAGGAACATCAGCCCACACAAGTGAGAAAGAACCAGTGCAAGAACTCTGGCAACTTGAAAAGCTATAGTGTCTTCTTACCTCCAAATGATCACACTAGTTTCCCAGCAATGATCCTTAACCAGGATGAAATGGCTGAAATGATAGGTGTAGAATTCAGAATCTAAATAAGAACAAAGATAATTGAGATTCAGGAGAAAGTTGAAAACCAATCCAAGGAATCTAAGGAATCTAGTAAAATGATACAGGAGCTGAAAAATGAAATAACCATTTTAAGAAAGAACCAAAATGATCTGATAGAGCTGAAAAGCTCACTACAAGAATTTCAGAATGCAGTCGTATTAACAGCAGAATAGACTAAGCTGAGGAAAGAATCTCAGAACCTGAAGACCAGTTCTTTAAATCAACTCAGACAAATACAGAGAAAATGTAATAAGCAAAAATAAATAAAATTTTTGAGAAATACAGGATTACATAAAGAGATCATATCTATCACTCACTGGTGTCCTGGAAAAAGAGAGAAAGCAAGCAACTTAGAAAACATATTTGAGGATGCTGTCCATGAAAATTTCTCCAACCTCACTAGAGAGGTCAACATTTAAATTCAGGAAATGCAGAGAACCCCTGAGAACCTATAGCATGACCATTCCCAAGAAACATAGTCATCAGATTCTTCAAGGTCAATTTAAAGTCAGCTAGAGAGAAGGGGCAGGCCACCTACAAAGGAAACATCAGATCTTTCAGTTGGAAACTCTATAAGCCAGAAGAAACTTGTAGCCTATACTAAGTATTCTTAAAGAAAAGACTTTTCAACTAAGAATTTCATATCCAGCTAAACTAAGTTTCATAAGTGAAGGAGAAATAAGATCCTTTTCAGACAAGTAAATGCTAAGGGAATTTATTATCACCAAACTTGCTTTATAAGAGGTACTTAAGGAGTGCTGAATATGGAAACAAAAGAGTTATTGGCCACCACAAAAACACATTTAATTGCATAAACCAGTGACAGTATAAAACAACTATATAATCTAGCTAACAACATAAGGATAGGATCAAATCTGTATATATCAATGCTTATGTTGAATGTAAATGGGCTATATGCCCCAATTAAAAGGCACAGAGAGGCAAACTGGATAAAGAAGCAAGACCAAACTGTACACTGTCTTCAAGAGACCCATCTCATATGCAATGGCACCTATAGGTGCAAAGTAAAAGGATGGAGAAAAATCTACTAAGCAAATGAAAAACAAAAAAGCAAGGGTTACTATTCCAATTCCAGAAAAAAATGGATTGAAAACCAACAATGATTTTTTTTAAAGACAAAATAGGGCATTATATGATGGTAAAGGATTCAGTTCAACAAGATGACTTAACTATTCTAACCACATATGCACCCAACACAGGAGCACCCAGATTCACAAAACAAGCTCTTAGAGACCTATGAAGAGACTTAGATAACCACACAATAATAGTGGAAGGTCCCTTTCTTACACCATAAATAAAAATAAACACAAAATGGATTAAAGACTTAAAGGTAAGATCTAAAACTATAAAAACCACAGAAGATAATCTAGGAAATAGACTTCTGGTCATCGGACCTGGCAAAGATTTCAAGATAAAAATGCCAAAAGCAATTGCAACAGAAAGAACTATGGGCAAACAGGACCTAATTCAAATAAAGAGCTTCTGCACAGCAAAAGGAACTGTCAATAAACAGACAACCTACAGAATGGGAGAAAATTTCAAAATTATACATCCAAGAAATGTCTAATAGCTAGAATCTGTAAGAAACTTAAACAAATGTGCAAGCGAAAGTCAAACAACCTCATTAAAAAGTGGGCAAAGGCCATGAACAGACACTTTTCAAAGGAGGACATACACCCAGCCAACTCATATAGAAAAAAAAAAAAGCTCAACATCACTAGTAATTAGAGAAATGCACATCAAAACGGTAATGAGATACCATCTCACACCAGTCAGAATGACTATCCCTAAAAAGTCAAAAAATAACAGATGCTGGTGAGATTGTCGAGAAAAGGAAACATTTACAGCTGGTGGAAATGTTCATCCATGTAGAAAGCAGTAAGGTAATTTCTCAAATAAGTTAAAACAGAATTACCATGTGATCCAGCCGTCCCATTTTTGGGTATATACCCAAAGGAATACAAATAATTTTACCCTAAAGACACATGGAAGCATATATTCATCACAGCACTATCCACAAAAGCAAATACATGGAATCAACCTAAATATCCATCAACAGTAGACTGGGTTAAAAAAAGTGGTACATATACACTACAGAATACTATGCAGCCATAAAAAAGAATGAGATCATGTCCTTTGCAGCAACATGGGTGGAGCTGGAGCCCATTATCCTAAGCAAACTCACGTGGGAACAGAGAACCAAATGCCACATGTTCTCACTTATAAGTGGGAGGAAAAATTTTTTTTTTTTTTTTTTTTTTTTTTTTTTTAAAAACGGAGTCTCACTCTGTCGCCCAGGCTGGAGTGCAGTGGCCGGATCTCGGCTCACTGCAAGCTCCGCCTCCCGGGTTCACGCCATTCTCCTGCCTCAGCCTCCTGAGTAGCTGGACTACAGGCGCCCGCCACCTCGCCTGGCTATTTTTTTGTATTTTTAGTAGAGACGGGGTTTCACCGTGGTCTCGATCTCCTGACCTTGTGATCCGCCCGCCTCGGCCTCCCAAAGTGCTGGGATTACAGGCGTGAGCCACCGCACCCGGCCGGGAGGTAAAATTTATGTGCACAAAATATATGAACACCAAGAAGGGAACGACAAACTGGTGCCTGCTTGAGGGTTAGGATCAAAAACAAATCGGGCACTATGCTTATTACCTGCATGAGAAAATAATTTATACACCAAACCCCGTGGCATGCAACTTACCTATATAATAGATGCGCACAGGTACTCCTGAGCCTAAAATCATAGTTAAATTAATTAATTAATTAATTAAAATTTAAAAATAATAAAATGTGAAGCAAAGCACAAGAATGATGAAACAAATTTAGATAATGGTCCTCTTGACCCCTGGAGAGAAGCAATCAGTGAAGGTGCCCAGGGTGTTCACTCTGTGGTATTTGACCTTAACCTTTGTTTTGTATATGTTTGCCTATTATGGATTTACTGTACCTTTCTAAATGTTTGAAACCTAACGTATTTGACACGAAGAAATCTCTAATATGTAATGGGCTTTAAATATATATATATATATATATACACACACACACACACACACACATATATATATATGCGAGTGTGTGTGTGTGTGTGTTCCATATACACCATGGAACACTGTGCAGCTATAACAAAAAAGGAATAAGATCATGTCCTTTGCAGCAACATGGATAGAACTAAAGGCCTTTATCCTAAGTGAACTAAGACAGGAACAGAAAATGAAATACTGCATGTTCTCACAAGTGGGAGCTAAACATTGAGTACACGTGGACATGAAGAAGAGAACAATAGATACTGGGGCTTATTGAGTGTGGAGGGAGGGAGGAGGGTAAGATCAAAAAACTACCTATTAGATGCTATGCTTATTACCTGAGTGATGAAATAATTTGACATCAAACCCCGTGACATGAAATTGACCTGTATATCAAACCTGTCCATGCGCCCCTGAACCTAAAATAAAACTAAAACAAAACAAAACAAAAAACGAAGCGTCTTGCAAATTATTTATAAAATAAATCTATATAATAAATAAAAAGAAGCCAAATTAAATAGAGCAATCAACAGTAGTGAATACCAGTTTTATGGCCAGCTACCTGGAACCTAGAATTGCTAAAAGTTAGACAGGAGGTTGAAAGAATGAATAACCAGAGCAGGAAGAACACCAGTAAACATTCACATCTAGACTTTAAGTTCCCCTGCTATTCTAAGAGCATTTTGCCTATAAGCAGATACTGAGCTGATTCAGGCAATAACCCTAGAAATAAGGCATTACTTTTAAATTTTCCAATTAATCAACCTACCAGTCTGTCATTCTGTATCAGAACAAATAAATACCAAGACCTGTATGTGTCATGGATCTGCCACTTACCTCTAACCTAAACTCTTTAACTTCCAAATTACTCATCTACAAAATGGAAGTCCTGATAATAGGTTAACTACTTGAAGTTTTATGAAAATTAAATGACATGATATCTGCAAAGACTTTATTTAGCTTTTTATTTAACATTTAAAAAGCACTCAATAAATATGAGCTAATACTTGCGGTCTATTATATGCTGAGCCATGACCCAGGTTCTTAGTGCTATGAGCAGGGGGAGGGTGGTAAATGCAAAATAAATGTATTAATTTATGAATCAATTAACTTTACTTTTTGACCAACTTCCTACTCTATTCTGGCCTGAGTATACAAGGCTAGTAAGAATGAAACACTACTCCAGCCCCTCAATATCTTAATGAAGGTAGGTTTCCACTTTTATTAATTCCCCTTTGACCTACATCCTTCTGTAATCATAACAATTAAGACTTTTAAAATAGCCAGCTTCTCTGTTGCTAATATCTAATACCAAGTTATTAATTGTCTTGGTGTCTTTGCCACCAGGAACAGGAGCTTAATATTAGACTTTATTAGAATCAACTCCTCTAAGCTCTAAGATATTTATAACCACGTGCTGTGGAATCAATTATTCAGCCTCCAAAGAACTGTGCTTGATATCATTGACCTGATACTTTATGGTTAGCAAGGTTTGTGATAAGGGATTTTCCTGTCTCCAAACTGAGACCTTTTTTCTCAAGTAAATAGCTTCAAAGACTGCCCCTTTTCAAGGAGCATCTTGGTTTATATGTTAATATAGTTATCCCTTATTTACTTTCTGTGAGTGTCATAATCATTGGCATCCTCTAACTTTAATTCCTTCAGATTCTTGCTGGTAAGTATATACCATAATTACAAAACAAAAGTTGAGTTCAAAATATGCCTTCCTTAAGTATGGTTACAAGATTTCTCTCCTAAGAACTTTAAACAGGAACACCTCAAATCACAAATAAATTGTACTCCTTGCATTATAGAAACATCAGTTGTATAATTCCAGGTGTTTATGGATTTTTTTTTTCCTTGTTGAGGATATCAGAATGAAATTGCTGGCCCAGAGTCACAAGAAATAATGCCCACCTCTTGAAGATTTTCCACAGAACCTGAAAATAACTATGAAGCCAGGCTCAAACTCACCCAATGTATCATTCTACAAATGTATTCAATTCATGGTCCTTACTCACAAAATCCTAGGCTAATTTTGTGTTTCTTGTAGTGTCTTTCTGTGCTTAGCTTTTTTAGCCCCTACATTTAGTTAAAAACTCATCGTGCTTCTAGAACAGTCATGTTACTGATTCCAACCAGGAAAGACAAACTTGGTCCTGCGTAATCTTTACCTGAGAATAATGTAAAATCCTACTTGTTTCTGAAATCCTAAAACTATTGGTCAATGGTGGCATATTGGGTCAGTTAATTTGCAGTGGCTTGTTAACTATAATAGAAATAGTGCCAATGATGCTCCCAAAAGATAAGGGACAGGCAAGCGGTTAGAGGATGCAGAGTGTACAAAGGAGGAAAAATGTTCTCATTTAATTAAATAAGAAATTTTAGCGTAATTTGTATTTTAATAAAAATATAATTATTATGTGAGAAAAAGGTGGTTTGGGGAAGTAAACAAGAGCATGCCAAGATGATGAGGATCCAAATTAAATATTAAGTGTGATGATTTGATTTGAGTCTCCCCCTTCCCCTCTTCCCCTTTCCCCCCTTCCCCCATTCCTTCCTTCCTTCCTTCCCTCCTTCCTTCCTTCCCTCCTTCCTTCCTTCCCTCCCTCCCTCCCTCCCTCCCTCCCTCCCTCCTTCCTTCCCTCCCTCCCTCCCTCCCTCCTTCCTTCCTTCCTTCCTTCCTTCCTTCCTTCCTTCCCTCCCTCCTTCCTTCCCTCCCTCCCTCCCTTCTTCCTTCCTCCCTCCCTCCATTCCTTCCTTCCTTCCTTCCTTCCTTCCTTCCTTCCTTCCTTCCTTCCTTCCCTCCCTCCCTCCCTCCCTCCTTCCTTCCCTCCCTCCCTCCCTCCCTTCCTCCCTCCTTCCCTTCCTCCCTCCCTTCCCTCCTTCCTTCCTTCCCTCCTTCCTTCCTTCCCTCCTTCCTTCCCTCCTTCCTTCCTTCCCTCCCTCCCTCCCTTCTTTCTTCCTTCCTTCCTTCCTTTCTTCCTTCCTTCCTTCCTTCCTTCCTTCCTTCCTTCCTTCCTTCCTCCCTCCCTCCCTCCCTCCCTCCCTCCCTCCCTCTCTCCCTCCGTTGTTCTGGAGACGTGTGACATTTCAAATGCTGTATAGAAAGATGGGAGAAAATAAAATCTTAAAAAATTTTCTGCCAGGTGTGGTGGCTCATGCCTGAAATCCCAGCACTTTGGGAGGCCAAGGCATTCAGACCACCTGAGGTCAGGAGTTCCAGTACAGCCTGGCCTATATGGTGAAACCCCGTCTCTGCTAAAAATACAAAAAAAATTAGCCGGGTGTGGTGGCACGTGCCTGTAGTCAGCTACTCAGGAGGCTGAGGCACAAGAATATCACTTGAAACTGGAAGGCAGAGGTTGCAGTGAGTCAAGATCACGCCACTACACTTTAGCCTGGGTGACAGAGTGAGACTCTGTCAAAAAAAAAAAAAAAAAAAAAAAAACTCCTTGGGGTAAAAATAACCCCGAGGATCTTAAAAATTTATTTATGGTAAAATTATTATGTACAATTACTTATTGTTGCCAACTTACCTTATGGTTATGTTTCTTTAGAAACACTAGCTACCTTTGGTGCAGGGCAGGCAATCCCAAAATGGGGCTTAGCCTTCGAGAGTTGTTGGCTTCGCCCAGGAATTTCAAATTCAAGGGTGAGCTGTGATAGGGCAGAAGAAAACGACTTTGTGGAAGCAGCGGTGTTACAGTATCTGTAGTTTTATATGTTCGTGACTGCTTCCGCAGAGCAGGGCTACTGCACCGACAGTGCACTGAGAGTAGCAGCTCAGGGAGGTTTTAGCCATATTTCTACCTACTTTTAATTACATGTAGATTAAAGGGCAGTTTATGCGGAGATTTTTAGGAGAAGGGTAGTAACATGTGGATCCTAGGGTCATTGCCATGGGAAGGGGTGGTAACACCTAGGTGTTGCCGTGGTAATGGTAAACTGACAGGGCACACTGGTGGGTGGGTTTTTTGGGAAGTAACTTCAGCTCATGCTCCATCCTTATTTTAGCTAGTCCTCAATTCGGTCCTATCCTAGCCCTGCGTCTGCAGTTGAGTCCCACCTCCTACCTCACATTTATCATTTTATGAACTAAACTTTTCCCTCTTTCAACTCATACATTGTACGCAATTTAATTTGTTTTCCTTGACAAATATGCCTGAGCTTCTAACTTGCATTTTTAGTATCTAGAGGCAAATCTACAAATATCTGAGATATATAAGGTTTGCTGAGAATAATTATTAGTTTATTTTTGTTAGTAGGGAAGGGATAAGAAATCAACAAGTGTAGGAAAATTATCCAAAATTGAAAATAAATAAAACGTTGATTTTTGTGACTTCAATATTATGGTAGATTATATTCTAATAAGCACATCTGAGAGATATTTGACGGTCTCAGAAAATGTAACTTTGTTCACACTACATTTCTAAAGTCTTTTCCAAAACATCACTTGCATGTTGCTTATTCTGTCATTAATGACTCAAATAAAACTTTGGCACATATTTATTTTCTATTTGCGTAACACTTATGTGTTTAACAATTTGAAAATTGTCCTTTCCTGTCTTAAATCTTTAAATGTTCTGGGTGAGTACATAAGGTTTTCAAAGAAAATAGCTGGTTCACATAAACAACAAGATCTGCATTTTCATAATTTCACATTCATTTGGAGAAACAGAGGAGTTAAGCTATGATTTTTAAAAAGTGTTTTTGAATATGAATTTAGTATATTGGGGTCTATTTTTCCAAATCTTTGGTCTTACTTAGGCAATAGAGATTAAAATTCTCTTACTTCTAGATCACTTTAGATCACACAGCAGCATATATTGACACACACACATCTACTACCCTGGCATCTGGTACATAGCAGATACTTTGCAAATACTAGGTTTAAAATTATTAGATGTAAAAATAATTACAGATTAAAACATTATTAGTGATAAAAATAATTAGCGAATTTTTATTCCACCACCTTTTATAAGGAACTTGGTTGAGGAATGTTGGTTAAGAGAAGCAGTTTACTCCCATGTTAAAATCTGCCATGTCAGTCTCAGTCCTGAAGGACTGGCTGAGTCAAAGGTGTTGGGCGAACACAAATCACCACAGTGTTAGACTCCATACAACCACAGGCGCCACCCTAAGTCACTTTTGAATTATAAGAAAAATGAGCTCATTAATCATCATAACACTTTCTGTGGAAAGAATCTGTTGATAAAGTACATTCCTGCCTGAGCTAACTCAATCGTCATTCTAAATATCAACTGTATCTTGGGACAGGGGAATCAACTAAAGAAACACAAAAGACCAAGCCATGATTGCATAGCCAGGAAGATGAAAATTATGAAATCAAGTGGCCAGTTAAGAGAGGAATATTGTCACTTACCTCCAGTCAATTTCACAGTTATTCAGAAATTGAGGGCTTTAACCCCTATCCCTTTGCTTACATGCATTTTAATGTTTTCTTTACTGCATGTAATTAGTGGTATTTCAATGTCAATTACAGTAATCACTTCAAAACACTTTAAAACAACAAGGAAGTTTGTGTGCCCATTTCACAGACTATCAAAGGAAAGCTCATCAAACACACTTGAATTCATGAGTTTAAACAGTGTCAGCTTGTCTTTCTTTCCGTAGAAAAGAGGCCGTTTTCACAGACATAAGAGACTCAGTCTCTCCTGACTGAGAGACGGGGGGTGGGGGGGGGGGCAGGAGAAGCTCAGACAGAAACATTTGCTTCTAAGGCTGCTTCAATTTAGGGTATGTTTTGCTGACTGCCAACACTGTCATACATCAGTACTAGAAAAGTAGTACTGTCCACGGCTCGCTGAGGAGAGAACACCTGGAAGATCTCCCTGCATTTGGGACTTTCCTGGAATCTGCCCTATGGTCCTTTTCTCTTAGCTGATTTTAATCGGTACCCTTTAGCTGTGCTAACCCTTTACTGTGAATGCATAGCTTTCAGTGGGTTCAGTGGGGCTTTCTTGCTAATGACTGAACTTACGAGTGGTTTGGGGGAACCCCAAACTTGCAAATAATGTCAGAAATGACAACGGTCTTGTAAACTGTGCTCCCTCTAACGTCTCAGGTTTTTACTTAGAAAATGGCACCACAGTGAATTGCATTTTGTTTGCTCCAACGCTTCTCCTTCTCATCTCCTATCATTCCCCTTGCTCTAAACTTTACACATATGCAAACTTATATATGTTTCTTATGAGTTAGCTGAATGCTAGTTTTTGTCATAAATAAATCCCAAAACTGAATAATGTTTCAAACACGGTAGGAGTTTGCTTCTTGATAACTGACATGAGTTGTTTACATCTTCAACTTGTGGTTTTCAAAAGCCACGTACTCATTGATCCAGTCAGGAGAAAGCACGAAGGACAGTATATGGGAAATGTTGAGTGGTCTGGGCCTGAAAGGGGCACTCATCTATTCGGATTGCATTGCATTGAGTAGAGCTTAGGCCTGTCCCTGCACACCTAACAGGAAGTCAATCTGGGGCATGTGTGCTCAGGAAGAAAAGGAAGTGGATATGGGAAACAGCTAGCCACTGTCTGCCATACACATTCATAGTTTGTATTTTCTAATTCCCTCAGGTCCCTTAAGCTATCAGTAGCTAATACGATAAATGGATTAATGATTGTGGGTTAATAGGTGATTATGTCTTAATCCTATATTATACATTTGTAATTTCATAATGTCTCAACCATTTAAGTGAATAGTTTTAGAAAAGCAGTTACTATCAGGGAGAACTCTGGAGGCTTCAGCATCCAATTCTCCCACTCTATTGACCCATGTCCCCAAGATCAGTGTTTGGCCACCCAAATTTTGTAATCACTCTGTCTTCAAGCTGGGAACAACCCCTTCACTCCGCTAATAAGAATGAAGCCTTAAATATAAATAGACTAGTAATAACAAACTTATTGATTGCCTGCTATGGGAAGAGCACTGCTTGAAATGTTTTGCATGTATTCTTTTAATTAATTAATATTATAATACTTTTCAATAGGAAGGAATTGCTGGTGCCGGAATACCAGTCTATGTAGTTTGGCTCAAGAACCTAACCACTATGCTGTCCTATTTCTAATTCCGTTAAGCGGCCTGTGGGAACTTGGCAACTCTAACTTATACCCAATTACAGAAGTTCTGTATTTTTGGAAAAAAAAAAAAAAAGTGTTAGGTATTGTATCCAGCTGCCTCCTTAGCTTCCATTTTTCTGTTGTTGCTTTTCTGTCTTACATATCCTACATCCTTTCAATTCCCCTGCCTCAAGTGCCACCTGCTCTCCCGCAAAAGAAATGTTGCATTTACCATTTATATTGCTGTGCTCAGCAGTGTTCTGGAAAATACATAAACATATAAATGACAGCTCCACTCTGCACTTTATCTCTGGGTTTCACACATTTGTTTTCCTTTGCAAATATGAGGAAAATTCAGAATTCTAGTGAGAAAAATTATTGATGGAAAATATTGTTTCCATTTTCTGGCCTTTAGAAGAATCCTAAAGTATGTATTTTTCAAACAGTAATGAGAGAATTCCAAATGCAAACTAAAACAACCATGCAGGCCTCTAGAGGGAAAGGGGAATATTATTATGTATAGTCTATCATCATTATCATCGCCAAATAGTCTTTGTTAAAGTCTTCAGGAGCACAGGCAGTGGAATGGTTAAATTGGCATTTCTTTCTCTTCCCGAGAGCTTGTAGTTTAAATAGAAACAGAGCAGCAAAGACAAACACATACAAGGTCAGGCTGACACCAACACTAAAACATTAACATACTAATTAAAATAGAATACATCTCATTACAATTCAATAAGAATGGAAGGCAGGAAGACATAATATAAAAAGGTGCTAAACTAGGGAGTCAAAAGACTTTGCAGTATGCTGGGTGTACTGCTTTAAGCAGGTCACCCCTAAGGTTAAAACACTTGGTAAGATTCGGAGGAGGTAGTTTGGAATAGTAAACCAAAAAGAGAATCTGGAGTCAGGAAACTACACAATTTCTGTAACCATGGTGAAGAAATATAAGATCTCTGGATCAATTTTTCCTCCTTTGTAAAATAGAAGGCTTGAATGTTCCTTCAAGAATTGAAAATCTAGTAATTCTGTAAAATTGTTTTTAAATGTGTGCAGTAAGTAGTTTAAAATGTCTTACATGTACATCTTACCCATTTTAATTTTAATCCTCCTAGATATATCTTCTGTGGTAATAGATAGTCCCCTCCGTTTCTAAAATAAAGAAACTGAGGTTTAGCAAAGGCAAGTGCTAGCTCATCCATTATTTGATTGGAAGACGGGGAACACCAGACAAAATTAAGAGCAGAGGGAAATGTTATGGAATGGAATTACAAGAAGTTGACCTTAGGGAAATTGGAAGGTAAGCGGACTCCTCTTCCTATGTCTTTATCTCTCAGGCTATATCATCTTTTGGCTCATGCATTTTCAACAGATTTAACAATTATTTACTGAGAGCCTACTCTATGTTGCTCACAGTTATGTGTCCTGGAGATCCCCTATTGCACATGAGCAATAATGTTTTTCTTTTCATGGAGATGCTATTCTAGGAAACAAGGAGAAACAGTAAAACAAGTGAACAAACAAGAAAATTTTCGCTAAAAGAGTGGTCAAGGAGAGAATTACATCAAGATTAGGTTATAATGGGTTAGTAGATAATTCCCTCTATTTGAGAGTCAGGAACCTCCTCTTTCAGAATTTGATATTTAAGGTAAATAGAGGAGAGAGAAACTAAAGATACAGGAGAAATACAAGGGAGTCAGAAATACAATCCCTGAGATGAGGAGATAGAATTCCTCTTAATCAATAATCTCCTGAATGTCTCTTAGTTTCTATCCCAGTGCACTAGGGCACCTGATTAGGTCATCTTTAAGGTCACTTAAAAAAAAAAAAAAAAAAGAAGGAAGGAAAGAAAGAAGGAAGGAAGGAAAAAAGAAAAGAAAGAAGGAAGGAAAAAAGAAAAGAAAGAAAAAGAAAGAAAGAAAGAAAGAAGAAAGAAAGAAAGAAAGAAAGAAAGAAAGAAAGAAAGAAAGAAAGAAAGAAAGAAAGAAAGAAAGAAAGAAAGAAAGAAGGGAGGGAGGGAGGGAGGGAGGGAGGGAGGGAGGGAGGGAGGGAGGGGATCTGGTTAGTTCATGTTAGCTCAAGTACACCAGCGTTTTCACATTTCAATGCAAATGTGCAAAGGACAAAGAACATATGGCTTCTTACTGTCCATCTGTAACTCATTGGTACTGCATGTCAAGCACCCACCTCTTAGTGAGGGGCAGAGAACAAACCAGAAGTTGACAATGTTTGTATGACGAGTATCTTCGGTCTGGTAAACAATATTTTAAAGAAAATAAGGTTCAGTCTTGAAACGAGGCCCAATTCAGGTAAGACACTGGCCACAAAATACATTCATCGTTAGTTTGTAAATTTCCCTTTTCCTAACTCCCTGAACAAATAAAATAACTAATAATGTAAATATGAGCAAATAAAATAGATTTTTTGGTGATTGTGTTCAACTCTTAAACATGTGAAATGTTCTCAAGTTATGAATTTTCAGTTATTTCACTTGATCCTCAATCCCATGAGGTCCTACGTGTGCTACTCAAAAGCCATCCCTCCATGGCAATCACTACCAATGCTTTTATATTCTCAGCTGACAGTGAAGGTCAACATGATCTTTTTAGGATAGCTATGGCTTATAATCAGAAACATTGTCTCTAAGCAACAGTAGACCCAAGACTTCATTTGCCTTTTCTTATTCCAAAAACATCTGGCACTCCAGGATGATGTATTGTTAATAATAGCCAGTCCTCTCATAGCAAGATTTTGTGAGAAGACTCAGATTCTCTTCCCTTCCTCCAGTTTTGACACCCAGAGCCTTCATGACACAATCAACTCTTAAAGGCCCAATCTCTTCATGCTGCCACGCTGGGGAGTAAATGCCAACATGAGTTTTGGCAGGGGACAAACAGTCAAACCACAGCATTGAGTAGTTTACAAAAAACAAAAAATGTATTTCTTATAGTTCTAAGTCTGAGAAGTCCAAGATCAAGATATTGGCATTTGGTGTCTGGGGAAAACAAGAGGGAACTTGCTGGTTTCCTTCAGCCCTTTTATAAGGTTACTAATCTTATTCTTGATGGCAGAACTCTCGTGGCCTCATCACTTTCTAAAAGTCCCACCTCTTAACATTCTTGCATTGGGGATCAAGTTTCAATATGAATTTTGGAGTAGACAAAAACATTCAAACCGTAGCAATAATGAAACCCATGATACCTAAAACCCAATTTCTCCAGATGAGACTTCTAGGGTTCCTCATTTATGGTAGCCACTATTGGAGGCCTGCCTAACGTCCTAACTCCTCCTGTCTTTTCTCAAAACAACCTTAATATTTTGGAGAGCAGTAAGCACCTGGGGAAGGGGCAAACAAACAAACAAACAAGCCCCTAAATTTTCCAGCTGTCTTGGAGCCTCTCTTGGGTTTAAATCAGCTCTTCTGACCCTGTTCATGCTACATTTGAAATACTGGTTGCCTGGAACTGTTAAATTCTGCAGTGTGCCATATAGAGTCCCAAATTGGATGAAAGTAAATGCTTCCTAGACTTATGCATTCCTCTGTGCTTATCCAATACACATTCTCTTCACACACTAAAGCCTGATGCCTAGAGATTAGAACCCATGAGTCTTTTTTCTTTCACTCTTCCCTGGCAATGTTTAATCCTACTGCCCAGAAGGGATGGGCTTCAAGAATTTCTCTCCTTTGTATTCTTCTCCTACCTTTCAAGAGCAAAATACAATCCAGTAACCATAGACAAAAGAGTATCTTCATTCTACTAAGAAATAAACTCTTATTGGATATCTACTCATTCTTTGATATGCTCAAATGAGCTAGAAAATTATCTTCTTACTCTAAGTCTTTCATCCAAGCCTTTGGTTTTGCTGCAAAATCATATTTTAGTGTCAGAAGAAAAATATTAACTATTTCTCTTTTTATTATTGTGAATGTTAATATGACAATTTAATTCCCAACCCAGCCTTACTCTGGGCTCACCAGGGAGAGTATCATCTCCATGGAAAGAAATGTGAAAGAGAAATTCACAACAATGTATTTTAAAATATCACCCTGATTATACAGAAGATTCTTCCTGCTTCCATCAAGAATGTCCTGAGAGACCAGGTTCAGTGGCCCATGCCTGTAATCTCAATACACTTTGGGAGACCAAGGAGGGTAGATCACTTGAGGTCAGGGGTTCGACACCAGTCTGGCCAACATGGTGAAACCACAAGTAGCCAAGTGAGTAGAGAATCCATAAACCCAGAAGTGTTCACATTGTGTGCAAGATTTTTGTGGTTATGATTTGAATTCTGACCAGAGCATGTCAAACTATGAGAAGCCTGGGATTTTCTTCACATATATACATATATATACATCTATTTGAGAGCTGGGAATTAATCAAGGGGTCTCTAGGGCAAGGTCAGTGTAAAGGTAAGAGATTGTATTGGAAGGGGTCAGGATATCCCTGAGGAGGACTGAAGCAGAACAGTTGACATTCAGGCAGTTAAAAGACTGCTTACTTCGCAATAGGAAACTGAGCCAACTCTGCACCAAACTCTGGGATTTTGTGCAGTAACCTTCCTGGTGGTGTGAGAATGTTATCAGCATCAAGATTCTTTCCCCAAAGAAATTGGAGCCAAGGGATCATCTGATAAGAAATGGAGAATGCAAGTCCCTTGGGTTGGCAGGAGCAGACAATTAGCATCTAATTTTCTACCAGAGCTAATTAAGCCCTCTTACTTGCTGCATTTTTCTTCAGCGCCCTTCTTTCTCAGAACTATGGTGCCTGTTGAGCCTGAAGCTTGAAGGTTGTGCTGTAGACGTTGCATCTTCATAGAGGAGTCCCTTTCCCCCTTGAAGTTAATGGAGTAAGTTAGGTTCCACTAGTAGTAGGAATTTGTGTGTGAGAGATTCCTTTTCCAAGGGTGAAGCTTCTCCCCTAGATACAGCTGCTCTAAGGAGTATGTGGCAAGAACACATATTAAAGGCAAATTTTATGTATAACTAAGATTTATTGAATGCTTATTTAATACATGCTGTTTCATACGAAAAAAGGGAATAAAACTTAAATGTATATGTAATAAACACTGTATTAAGAGTTTCGCAATCATTATTTTATTTAACCCTCACGATCATCCCATGAGATAGGAATTTTCACTGCTTAACAGCGTAGGAACAAGTTCAGTTAGGAATTTGCATCTTGAATTAAAACCCAAATCAGGGTGAGCTCAGAGGCAGTGCTGTATCCATTACAGTATCTATTATTGGAATAATTTTATGTTAAACTCCCTTTCTCTGTGTTCTCTTTAATCTTAGATGGAGTGTCTATTTCTCCCTTTCACTTTCCATCTTATGATAAATAGGGGTACATCTACTCTATCAAGTTCCATTGAAATATATTCATATATATAATAGTTTTTTTATATATAGTTATATATATAAAATTTTATATATACGCAATTGTATATATTTGTATATATTTGTGTGTGTGTGTGTGTATGTGTATATATATACAATTTTAGGAGCAAGAAGTGAGAAAAATCACAGCTACAACAATAAGCACTATTTTATTTCTCAGTATGATCCAACTCATATTCATTATCATGACACTAAGGCCTTCCCAGGTATTTAATCATCAAATATTATATTAGATTCCTCATAACTTAAGTATGATAAGACAATTATGATTGTCAATCATAATTATTGGAAGACTTTTATAATTATCTCTTTAATATTCATATAATCTAATTATCATACTCCATTTTTAAACCATACCAGAAAATTAAAGTCTTACTGTATATGATTTGAACAATATGCTTAAAAGTCTTTCCTGTTTCTTCAACTAAAATAGCTCCGTAGTATATGGAAACAAGTACGTGTGTGGAGATATAGATAAGTAATATGTGTGTGTGTATTTGTGTGTGTGTGTGTAAAATAATGATCAATTCCAGCTATAAAGTCCTTCATATCTCAGCATAAATTCCACTTATACTACTCACTTGCTGTGTAAACTTTAAAAAATTACTCTCTAAGCCTCACTTTCCTAACACTGTCAGAGTTACCAGAAAAATCAAATAAAATAACTATATGAAAAGCACTCAGCATAATGCCCAGGTCATGATAAGCAAACCCTGAATAGTTGCTGTTATTAATTATGATTATTTTCCTGGATTCACAGTTTGCTCAACTTATCCATCTTACTCCCATTATAAGTGACATGCGCGTCCATGTGAAGAGACCACTAAACAGGCTTTGTGTGAGTAACATGGCTGTCTATTTCAACTGGGTGCAGGCGGGCTGAGTCCGAAAAGAGAGTCAGCCAAGGGAGATAAGGGTGGCGCCGTTTTATAGGATTTGGGTAGGTAAAGGAAAATTACAGTCAAAGGGGGGTTATTCTCTGGCAGGCAGGAGTGGGGGTTACAAGGTGCTCAGTGGGGGAGTTTTTTCAGCCAGGATGAGCCAGGAAAAGGAATTTCACAAGGTAATGTCATCACTTAAGGCAAGGACCGGCCATTTTCACTTCTTTTGTGGTGGAATGTCATCAGTTAAGGCGAGGCAGGGCCTTTTTACTTCTTTTGTGATTCTTCAGTTACTTCAGGCCATCTGGGCGTATAAGTGCAAGTCACAGGGGATGAGATGGCTTGGCTTGGGCTCAGAGGCCTGACAATAAGAAGCTAGAAAAAAGTACAAACAATTCTGAACTTTCTGTTTGTTTCATGGCTGGTGGTGTTTCCCCTCATTTCCTTTATTCTTCATCATTACTTTTGGTAATGAGGGTGTAAAAAATTAAGCAGGAGTGTATTTACCTTGTTCTTTATTTTCTGTGTTTTGACGTTTTGACTTTTGGGGCCTTTCTATTCCAGCCCCTCCTGTGGTCTCTCTAGTTGGTAATTCCTAAAGAGAGTGAACAACTCCAAGAGTGAGCTTTTCAAATGCAAACCAACCAATCCAGAGTTCACACTTCAACAAACTCTCTTACTGGGCCCTCACACTCTGGGCCACACTCTGGGCCACTATCCCACTCTCTGCCTGGCTAATCACTCCAGGGCCAGGTGCCAGACAATTAGGGATAGCTCCTGGGGTCCCAGAGCCCATGGCAATTACATCTACTTACCAGCCTTCCCAGTGTCTTTCTTCTGGAAATCACTGTTAAGGCTCTTGCACACACTTCCCACCCTCATCCCCACCCCGTGATAGACCCCAGGGCTGCCATGCATGACCACTCTCAGTGTGAGCCTATTTCTTGGGATCTGTGAATAAAACCAACTACCATTTCAATGGCAATTGTCTTTTAATCTGTTGGCCTTGCCATACCTGACTAATAATAAAATCTGTATTTTGAAACAAAAGTAATTCCAGAAAAAAATATAACTATAGCTCTATAGCTATCTCTTCCATTTGACTAGAGTTCTTGAGAACACAGACTTTGTCTACACTAACCAATGGATTCAAAGTAAGTATTTTTGAATGAATGGATTTATTGCATACCTAAAATGCACAGACATAACTTTATTTGGGAGAAATATCTGCATTTTTAAAAGTTAATGAATATATACTCATGAATGTCTAATCAGAATGTTCATATATATTTAAACAACCAAGCAAAGTCCTATTAAGGAACAATCTAGGGGACATAAAATACGACTCTTCATTTTCTTGTGGGAACTCCCATGTATATGGGAAATTTCTCCTCTGTTCTCTTAGGGTCTCCAGCTGGGTCTAAGACTTAAACTGAAATAATTCAGATGAATATGAGAAAAGTATACAATTTTTATTACATGTACATGTATATGGGAGTCACAAGAAAATGAAGACCCAGAGAAGTGACCAGAGTATAAAGCTTAAATACCTTTTAGAAAAATAATTGATAAATTTGTGAAGAAATGACTTGAAGAAAGGGTTTGGGTTAGGGGCAAAAATAATGTAGGTGAGTCACTAAGAGATATATGCAGAAAACTAATGGAAAATATGGTTTTCTTATGAAATTTGTACAGATTCATTTCAGCATCCATTTCAATCTCTGATGATAAGGATGTTTCTTTCTCCCTGGCACTAGGAGGGCACTTTTCTCATGGGCAATGTTATGACCTGTTTTAAAGTAGAAAAGGGGAGGTCAAAAGGCCCTTCCTGCATTTGCTGTTTCTCAAGTGCCTTCAGCTCAATATAATCAATATAGCAAAGTGGCATATTTTGGGATGGCATGTCCTAAACTTCCAGGCCAGTGGAGAAACCTTTTCCCAGAGGGCACAGTACTGGAAATCTGCAACACTGACAATGTAGGATAAAGAAAGGGCTCCAGGTTAGGTGTCCTGAACGTTTTGGTGGAGGACAGAAGACACATTATATTCCATCAGCCCCCTAAGGCTGCAGGGAAGTTTGTGAGTTTTGTTTCATACTAAGGTGTGATTTTTAGAAAGTTTTCAGCTCAAACTCCTTGTTAGTAGAGAGCCTCTTTAACAAGAGAGAAGTATTTTGAATGAGTGCTTGGCTCATGAGCACCAAGGATTTAGGCAGAGGATGGATGTTACCTACCTTGTTGGAGTGTCAAGCAGTATGAAATAGCCTTCATACTTATTTTTAGATATTACTGAAACAGGGAACCCTTTGAAATGCTAGAGGATAAATCCAATAGATCTTTCTGCTGTGTCTAGCATCTGCTCTGGCAGGCCAAGAAATAATATTAAATAAACTAATTTTGCCCAGGTTAATTCTGCTTCTGCTAGGAAGTGCATTATTTACAACTTGTACTCAATAAATGTATGTTTAGCACATTAATCAATGTTTAGATGCAGTTCTTCTAGAAAAATCACCTAGACAATACTTGATTCATTAAGCTTTTCTTCCTATGAAATCAAAATGCTTTTAAAGAAGCCAAATCTACATTAGATTATTTTTTAAAAGCTGACATATACATTAGAATATTTTCATAATACTACAAAGTTCAATTAAAACAAGACTCTAGCATAGGAAAAAAATATGAAGGATTTCAAAATGGACCAAAAAGATTATTGAGTGTTCTGTCTAGTACTGTCTCCAGGTTATCCATGCTTTTCAGTGTTTTTGAACTATTTTACAACCCTATAAATTAGAGAAAACTAATAATTATATAAAAAGTCAATTTTATCACAATGAAAATCGTGTGCAATTGATTACTGCTCTGTGGAGATTGACCAGTTTTGCCAGTTTCGCATCTATTTAGTGAATTACTTCAGCATTCCTGAGGTAGCATTCCTACAGTCACCTTCCTTTTAGTCCTCACTTTGAGGATCTAAGGAAACATCTTGCTGGTTTTCTTCTTGACTGAGTTGAATACAACTTTTGACATGTGGTCATTTTGTATCTATATGATTATACTTTCTTTTTTTTTAAAAAAAGAACTTTTTAAAACACTATTGTTATAATATACAAAACAACCCAAAATCTCTTGAGAAACTTAGATAAATTAGACAGCCAAATCCTACAGTACTCTTGCTTATCTAAATGGCTAATGTGTTGGAGGCATGATCTCTCTAAGAACTAACTCAGGAGTGTTTTCTAGTACTAAGTAATGAAGATTTTCTTTCTTTTTTTTTTTTTTTTCCTTTTTCTTTTCATTCTTCCAAGAGAAGTTAATTGTTTCCTCAATAGTTGGTTTCTAAATGACTCTGGAAGTGAGTTCCTGCAGCATCACTCCCAGGCTGCTAGTAGTTTCTTTAGAGCTGCTTGAATCACTTCCTTCCAACCATTTGAACAATTCCTGCATTTACCTTGCACTTACTTTAGAGAATCCAACTTAAAAAAAAAAAAAAAAAAAATACACTGCATGACATCATCATGTGCAGTATGGGCTTTTCTACTTAAAAACAGGTCATAACATATCCAACGAGAAAGGTCCCCTCCTAGTACCAGGGAGAGAGAAACCCATCTTTATCATCAGAGATGGGAATGGATGCTAAAATGAATCTGTACACATTTCCTGAGATAGCCATATTTTCCATTAGTTTTCTGCATCTATCTCTTAGTGACTCACCCACTTTTTTTTTTTTTTTTTTTTTTTTTTTTTTTGCCCCTAGCCCAAACTCCTTCTTCATGCCATTTCTTCACATATTTATCAATTATTTTTCTAAAAGGTATATAAGCTTTCTGCTCTGGTCAATTCTCTGGGTCTTCATTTTCTTGTGAGGACTCCAATGTATATGCACTATCCTAATAAAACTTGTATAGTTTTCTCATGTTCATCCGAATTATTTCAGTTTAAGTCTTAGGCCCAGCTAGAGACCCTAAGAGGGCAGAGGAGAAATTTCCCATATACATAGGAGTTCTCACAAGAAAATGAAGAGTCGTATTGTATGACCCCTAGATTGTTCCCTAATAGGAATTTGCTTGGTTGTTTAAATATATCTGAAGGTTTACAGGCAAGACAAGAATTACTAAATCAATTCCTTCTGTATGTTAGTTTTAGAGATGAAACATAGTTGTTTTTGTTTCTGCTTTTTATGGAGTTTTAAAATTGCTGTTGTATTCCACTCAATTGTGCTTGTTCAGAGTGACTATGATGATCATTAATGCTTTATGAAGTGGTGCATTATTTTTTCAATGAAATTCCAAATCTATTCTAAACAACTTCAAATCGGAGGTGCCTGACTATCTGGAACACTAACAAATATCCCTGCCCTTGTCTAGTTAAACTTGTAATGAATGAGACAGCCACCTCTTGGCAGAATACAGTACATTTTCCTAAAATAAGATGTGTTTTTGCCTTAAATAGACTCAAAAAATTAAAGAAGATTTAAAACTGACAAGATTAAATGGGAGAAATAACAATGACTGCAGAAATGGTACCCTAAAATAATGTGACATATTTATCAGGTTGGTATGAAAGTAACTGGGGCTTTTGCCACCACTTTAATGGCAAAACCACAATTACTTTTGCACCAACCTATCATATTTTGGTTGAGAGGTAGTGAACTTTGGCATCAGATAATCTTATACACCCCCCACGTATCACTTCTATTGGTATAGACAAGTTTCCTAACAACTTTAAACATCAGATTCTTGATGTGCAAAATTAAGATTACAATACTAAATTAATGATGTTTTATGAGGATTAATTTATAAGCCCTGAAACTACTTTTTTGATATTTTAAAAATTCAGAGCTTGAAGTCCTTTATTAGGTGTCTTATTTAATCCATTGATTTCCGTTCCCTGTTTAACATCTTGTTCATAGTAGACAACGAATAGTATTTCTTGGCTGAATGATCTATTTTATTACTGAAATTTTGTAACAGGGCTAAGCACAATGTCATAATGAGTGTGACATTGAAAGAGAGAAGAGTGCAAATAAGACAAAGTACATGTGAGAGAAGCAAACCAATAGGTGGAAATGGGATATTAATTTTCCTCAATTACCATAACGGTAATTTCATGCATCAGGAGGAGTATTTTCAGAAAGCAGGTATGAACAAGGGTGAGAAATAGGTGAAAGAGAAAGGAGGGAATGAAACACAAAGCATTTCTATGTTATGGGTGAAATACTGAAATAGGCAGAAAACAAGTAATTAATAAATGCTTATAGACTGCAAGTGGAACCACCTTTGTGATGTCTAAATAAATTCATCGGGTAAATGATCCATACTCATTAGGGCTGACAGAGTTATCGACTACCTAAAAAGCCTTCTCCTGTCTACTGGGTTGGTCTCATAGTCATAAACTGACCAGAACACAGGTAGAATTTTAAATAAAGTGTTAACAAATTAAAAGACAAAAAATGAAAAGGACTTAGAACATGGAAATAAAAACTGTGTGTCATAAGAGAAAGTTGATTAAATGACAGATATTTAGCTTGAAGAAGAAAAGACCTGGGAAGATACAAGATAGATATCGCTAAATGCTTGAAGTTCTTGATGAATAAAAATGGAATATACTCACTAAATGAAACTCTTGAGTGTTAATCGAGAATCATGGATGCAAATCACAAACAGGTGAATTTTTTTTTTTTTTGGGGGGACGGAGTCTCGCTCTGTTGCCCGGGCTGGAGTGCAGTGGCCATATCTCAGTTCACTGCAAGCTCCACCTCCCGGGTTTACGCCATTCTCCTGCCTCAGCCTCCCGAGTAGCTGGGACTACAGGCGCCCGCCACACAAACAGGTGAATTTTTAAGAAAAAACATTATCTGACACTGTAATAAACCACCTCAGGACTCAATGAGTTTCTTCTCATCAGAGTGATTTAAAGCATAGACTGGACAATCATATTTTAGGGATATTAGAGAGCTGGAATGAATACATTTCAAATTCATTTCCTATTCCAAGTTTCCATGTTCTACTATTCCTTAGTTCCAGCCAGTGTTATGATTTGGTAAATTTTCAGAGTTCCAGGATGGTTCTAGATGCATCAGAAAACTCTGAGACACATTTATTAGGTCAGAATTTCCTCTACTTATTTCATGAAACAACAGAATTATGTGGCCCCAAACTGTATTGCTCCCACTTGCTTCGCTCTTTGTGGCAAAAATCAAATTGTCTATTAACTGTGCCTGGATCTTCACTAAGAAGTTCTCATCCTATTGTCATCGTTTCAAAATAAAGTCCTACTTTAATATGAAAAAGTAAGTTTTCCTTTCTCAGTCCACCTAGACCACAACCATTTTGTTTCTGTAGTTATTACTGATTCTCCCAGAATTACTCAGCACGTGGCTTAACTGCTTCTTGCCTGTTCCATATACATGATATTGTGTCTGGAGTTTCTTCCTTCTGGTGGGTGTGTGGTCTCGCTGACTTCAAGCATGAAGCCGGGGATCTTCACTGTGAGTGTTACAGCTCTTAAGGATGGTGTGTCCAGAGTTTCTTCTTTCCGGTGGTTTCGTGGTCTCGCTGACTTCAAGAACGAAGCGGCAGACCTTGGCAGTGAGCCTTACAGCTCTCAAAGGTGTTGTGGACCTAGAGTGAGCAGCAAAAAGATTTACTGTGAACAGTGAAAGAACAAAGCTTCCATACCATGCAAGGGCACCTGCAGGTTGCTACTGCCGGCTGGGGTGGCCAGCTTTTATTCCCTTATTTGTCCATGCCCACATCCTGCTGATTGGTCCATTTTACAGAGTGCTGATTGGTCCATTTTACAGAGCACTGATTGGTCCATTTTACAAACCTCTAGCTAGCCATAGAGTGCTGACTGGTGCATTTTACAATCCTAGCTACAGAGTGTTAATCGGTGCATTTTACAATCCTCTTGTAAGAAAAGTTCGAGAAGTCCCCATTGGACCCAGGAAATCCAGCTGGCTTCACCTCTCAATATTATTCAATTTTTACATTTAAACACAGTCCAGGCTACATCATAAAAGTATCTGAGGTCCAGTAACAATGAAACATTACAGGATATTAACTGGTGGTGAATAATATGAAACAAATGTGTGGCAGTTGATAATATTTGGAATGACAAGTGCAAGAGAGAACTCCAACCCTAGGTATTTGAAGAAACAGTGTCAGACATTTCAAATTTCTAAACCTTAGCTTCTTTCTCCATTCTTTGGTATTGTTCCTGCTTTGCTTTCCATCGTGGGTAATTTTGATGTTTAAATGAGCCAGCATATTTGAAATCTTCCTTTAAAGTATCAATTATTGCCAAAACATGAAGGATGTGGAAGATGATGATGGTTTGGAATAGCAAGAAAGTTTACAAATGCATTTTGTAAAGTGTATATACAATTTTCCTCAACAATATGTATGTTTAATATTATTGTTGCTTCTTTTGAGTTGGGCTTGTTGACGGGTTTACATTAGAATTACATGTCAATCCTAGACCAACTTTGCTATAATGTTTGGCAAATTCATTTTTCTTAGTTTTCTCGCCTGTATCAAGGAGAAATTTGATGTTACCTTATAGAATTTTTATAAAAGTTAAAAGTCAATGTGAAAGCGTATAAGAATCGCCGGGCGCGGTGGCTCACGCCTGTAATCCCAGCACTTTGGGAGGCCGAGGTGGGTGGATCACCTGAGGTCGGGAGTTCGAGAACAGCCTGACCAACATGGAGAAACCCCGTCTGTACTAAAAATACAAAATTAGCCGGGTGTGGTGGCACATACCTATAATCCCAGCTACTACGGAGGCTGAGGCAGGAGAATTGCTTGAACCTGGGAGGCAGAGGTTGTGGTGAGCCGAGATCGTGCCATTGCACTCCAGCCTGGGCAACAAGAGTGAAACTCCGTCTCAAAAAAAAAAAAAAAAAAAAAAAGAAAGAAAGAAAGCGTATAAGAAGCACTCAGAAAATGATTGTAAAACTTGAATCTGAAGATTTAGTAGCAATAGATATTATTTGCAGCAGTAGTTACGTTATTTAAAAACCCAAAGCTTTTTCACTCGATTGGAAGCAAGATAAATTAATGTTACCTTAACTATTCTTTTCTGAGGTCACTAGGAACCTAAGTTTTCTGCTATTGATGTTTCATTTAGCTGGATAAATATCAGAATGACTTCTTAGAAGCACAATTGGCTTACTAGGTAGTTTATTGTGTCAGCAGCTTTCAGAAGACAAAGAAGCTGTGTCTTCCACATAGCCTCTTGTAGACACAATACCATAACTCGTAACATAAATCACTCTGCTCCTTCTTTCCCACTTCTACCTTTCAATACACATTGATTTCAGGGAAGTCTCTGACAAGCATCGGGTTTCACAAATAAATGGTAAAAGGCCATGTAAACAATGAAAATATTGGCAGGGCGTAAGACTACACCCTATTGTACAGGTAGAGAGGGTGACTGACCTCTTGTTCCCTCTACTTCCATAAAGACTACCACAGGTTGGCATGGGGAGAAGTTTCAGTACTAATAATAACTTAAGTATTATTCCCTGAAATGTGTAGGTCCCTTGGATTTCTTCTTTTTTATGAGGCAGGTAGCCAAAACAGGCAGCCTAGTTGGTTCTCCATTTATTTCCATTGCCTGTGTTCAGGCCCTAGTAGGAATGTAATTTTTATCAAATAAGTGAATGAATGAATGAATGAAATGACAGTATTTTGTTTCAAAACAGATACTGCAAGAAGAATAAAACCTGTTCCAAATGGGCTCCAATAGCTACTGTCTACCATCAAATCAATGTTATTGAGTGGAGCTTTCTGTCAAATTAAAGTGCAAAAGAAAAGCATAGGACCTAAGCAAAATATGTATTACAGCCCACAAAAAGAGAAATTTCCCAAAGAATCAGCTAAAACTTTGTACCTGAAAACTATTTTGTGTAAGAACAAAAGGGGATGATACATGTCTGATTTATGAAATTAAAGTAAGCAGATGTGAAGTGTGTGAAACCTATAATTGAAAAATACATTTGATGAATAACATAATGACTCACTTAAAAATCAAGAAGTCCAAGTAAATATAAAGGACAAAATTGAGATATTCACTGAGATCTCAGAAGATAAAAATAAAGTGTTATAGTACAGTAGTTGGAAGACATTAATAGATATAGGAATTCTAGTTTCTCTGTATGAAGAGTTGCCTGGTTTGGTGGGGGGCTGAGGAGAAGAAATAGTCACTGAAATCACAGAGCACACTTAAAATTTTCCTGATAGGAAGATTTAAATATGCAGATCAAAAAGTTTCATGCAGTTAAAAAAACAATCAAAGCTAGGTATGTTGTTTTAATTTTGTTTTAAATTCAAGAATAAAGAAAATTTAGCAGGATTTCGAGATATGAAAAAAGTTATCTATGTGGAAGAAAAAGCTCTCTTAGCCTTTTAATATGCAGCATGAAACACCAGAAGGCAATGCAATGATATTGACAGTCTTGAGAAAAAATAATTATAAATAACCCAAGAAGTCTATATTGATATAAATTGTCATCTATATGCAAATGTGAATGTATGTGTGTTTTCAGAAATCCTGGGGGAAAACAAACCAGAAAAAAACAGTATCTTTAACAAATAATTTGTGATGGAAATACACACACACATACAAACACACACACGCAGAAATGTCTAAAAATTAATTTTAAAATTCAAGATTAGGAAAGCATTGGTATAAAACAATTGATAATCCTCAGTTAAGCCAGTTAATCAAAAGGCAATGAGATACAACTAAATCTTCTTGAGATATAACTATTTAAAATTCAGGAGGTGAATGGAGAAGGAAGTCTTATTTCAACTTCAACCTTAAACCGGCTTCATCACCATTATCAGAAGCCCTGCAATGAGTGAGTTAGAGAGTACTGGTCCAGATTAATAAAATAACTCTATTTTACATTTGGATTTTCATCCTTAATTATATGCTCACCTAATTTTACAATCCCACAGAGCAGGAGGATTGAGTGGTGACTCCCTTAATCAATTAAAATGGGACTGTTTTCTTGGGAATATAAATACACTGTCATTATCGAGTCAAACTCCTATTTCATTCCAGTGTTAATAGAAAACCATCAATATTTTTTTCTAAAACAGAGTTTCAAACAATGTGTTTTCAAAATGTAGCCTTCTCAGCCTCCCTGAACCTAGGAGTCTTGCTATGAGAAAGGCAATTTTGAAGGGTTGGAGACATTGGAAAAACTACATTGGCCCTGCCCTGGGAAGAGCTGGTTCACTAGAGGCTATAAAACTTAGCCCATCAACTTTTGCAACTGCTTTGCATTCATGGCAACACCTTTCTAGGCTATAGATTGTGAGATTTCAATCTTCTTTGGTTGTGTAAATAAATATCTTATTGTTTTCAAACAGCTAAATAAATAGGAAGAGGTACACTAATTTCAGAATCCCGAGAAAGCAATTACCGCAAGGCTTCTGGCTTTTAACAGAATTGCTTTTTGTGTAGAAAAGAGAGATGGAGGCAGGGGAGAGAGAGAGAGGAGGTGCTGGGTAAAGAACGACAAGTCTTATTGGTAAAGGTGTGTATATACATATATATATGTATATATTTTTAATTTACTATTAGACTATGCTTAGCAACAATCCAAAATAAATATTTTATTAAAAATCTTTTTCCAAAGGTAACCTTATGTTTTAATTTTAAATTCATTTTATTTTTAGTATTTAATTTTTATGGGTATGTAAGTGTATGTATTTATAGGGTACCTTGGATATTTTGATACAGGTATTAATGTGTAACAATTGTATTAGGGTAAATACAGTATCCATCACCTTAAGCATTTACTCTTTCTTTCTGTTACATTCCAATTATATTGTTTGTTATTATATTTTTAAATGCACTATATATACTAAATTTAAATGTATTTAAATTATTGTTGGCTGTACTCACCCTGTTGTGCTATCAAATACTAGATCTTATTCATTCTGTTTTTGTACCTATTAACCATCCCTAATCTCCCACCTCACTACCCTTCCCAGCCTCTAGTAACTGTCCTTCTACTATCTCCATGAGTACAATCATTTTAACTTTTATCTCCCACAAATGAATGAGAGCATGTGAAGTTTATCTTTCCATGACTGGCTTATTTCTGTTAACATAGTGTCCTCCAGTTCAATCCACGTTGTTGCAAAGACAGGATCTAATTCTTTTTTATGGCTGAGCACTACTCCATTGTGTGTATATAAATGTGGTTTTTTTTTCATTAATCTGTTGATGAAAATTTAAATTGCTTCCAAATCTTGGTAATCGGGAATAGTACTGCAATAAACATGGGAGCGCAGATATCTCTTTAATATACTGATTTCTTTGGGGCACATACATAGCAGTGGGATTGCTATGTCTATTGCTGTAATTCTACTTTTAGTTTCTTGAGGAACCTCCACATTGTTCTTCATAGTGGCTAGACTAATGTACATTTCCAACAAAAATTTATGAGTGTTCCCTTTTCTCCACATCTTTGTCATCACTTGTTATTGACTGTCTTTTGGATAAAAGTCATTTTAACTGGTATGAGATGATATCTCTTTGTAGTTTTGATTTGCATTTCTCTGATGATCTATCATGTTGAGCATCTTTTCATATATCTGTTCAACATTTGTATGTCTTCTTTTGAGAAATATCTCCTCAGATATTTTGTCCATTTCTAATCAGACTACTAGATTTTTTTGAGTTGTTTAAACTCCTTATATATTCAATTTATTAGTCCCTTCTTAGATATATAGTTTGCAAATATATTCTCCCATTCCATGAGCTAGCTCTTCACTTTGTTGATTGCTACCCTGCTGTGCAGAAGCTTTTTAACTTGATGTGATCCCATTTGTCCATTTTTCCTTTGGTTGCTTGTGCTTGTGGGGATTATTCAAGAACTCTTTTCCCAGATCAATGTGCTGGAGTGTTTCTCTAAAATTTTCTTTTATTAATTTCATAGTTTCAGGTCTTAAACCTAAGTCTTTAATCCATTTTGTGTCGACTTTTAGGTATGGTGAGAGATATGGGTTTAGTTTGATTCTTCTGCATATGAATATCCAGTTTTCCCAGCATGATTTATTAAAGAGACTGTCCTTTCCCAATGTATGTTCTTGACACCTTTGTGGAAAACAAGTTCACTGTAAATGTATGCATTTGTTTCTGGATTCTCTATTCTGTTTCATTGGTCTATGTGTCTATTTTTATGCCAATGTCATGCTGATTTGGTTACTATAGCTCTGAAATATAATTTGAAGTTAGATAATGTGATTCCTCCAGTTTTATTCTTTTTGTTCGGGATGTGTTGGCTCTTCCGGGTCTTTTGTGCCTTGTATACATTTTAAGATTTTTTGTTTTTATTTCTGTGAAGAATGTCATTGAGATTTTAATTGGTATTGCATTGAATCTATAGATTGCTTTGGATAGTACGGACATTTTAACAACATTCATTCTTTGAATCCATGAACATGGAATACCATTCTATTTTTTTGTATGTCCTCTTCAATTTCTTGCACCAATGTTTTATAGTTTTCATTGTAGAGATTTTTCACTTCTTTGATTAAGTTTATTTCTAGGTATTTTATTTTATTTGTAGCTATTGTAAATAGGATTACTTTCTTGATTTCTTCTTTAGATTGTTAATTGTTGACATACAGAAATGCTACTGATTTTTGCATGTTTATTTTAATATCCTGTTGCTTTACTGCATTTGTTTATCGGTTCTATTAGTTTTTTGGCAGGGTTTTTAGGTTTTTTCAAATATAAGATTATATTATCTGCAAACAAAGATAATTTGACTTTTTCTTTTCCAATTTGTATGCCCTTCATTTTTTTTTTTCTCTTGTCAGTTTGCTCTGTATAGGACTTCCAGTACTATGTTGAGTAACAGTGGTAAAAGCAGATATTCTTGACTTATTCCAAATCTTAGAGAAAAAGCTTTATGTTTTTCTCCATTCAGTATGACATTAGCTGTAGTTTTGTCATATATCACTATTGTGTTGAGATATGTACCATCTACATCCATTCTTTTGAGGATTTTTATCATGAAGAGATGTAAAATGTTATCAAATGATTTTTGAGCATCAATATAAATGATAATATGGGTTTTATTCTTCATTCTGTTGATATGATGCATCACATTAATCAATTTGCATATTTTGAACTATCCTTGCATCCCTGGGATAAATCCACTTGATCATAATGAACGATCTTTGTAATGTATTGTTGAACTCAGTTTGCTAGTTTTTTGTTGAGAATTTTTGCTTCAATGTTCATCAGGGATATTGGCCTATGGTTTTCTATTTATGGTGTGGTTTTTTCTTGTTTTGGTCTATTTCCCTGCTGAGCTACCTGGAGCTTGGGGAGGAGTGACACAAGAACCCCTATGGCCATTGTGCTGGGTCAGATTTGAAGCCTGCACAGCTCTGGGTCTTGCTGAAAGGTGGTGGTGGTCACTGCCTGACTACTGCTGATGTTCACTCAAGACCCAAAGGCTCTACTTTCAGCAAGTGGCAAATCCAGCCAGGCTTTGTCCTTCCCATCAGGGTAACAAGTTCCTCACTATGCCCCTGCAGACCAGAGCATGTCCATAAATGTCTGACAGTTGAATTATTTCCACTATGCATTTCTTTCTGCTGGGACAGGCAGCACTGAGTTCCAATTCAAAGTCCCAATCATCGTGTTCACCCTCCCTGAAGCAAACAGATTCTCTCTTGGCATAAGAGTGCTACTGCCAGGGGATGAGGGACGGGTGGTACTGACAATATAAGAATATCTTTCCTACCCTCTTCAATTCCTCTTTTCCTGCTAGGATGTCAAAACCTGCTGCTATGATTACTTACCTGAATTTTAGTTCTTAAGATGGTGCTTTCTTTGGTGGATAGTTACAAAATTTGGTATTGGGTGAGGGTGGGGGGACAATTGTTACAGGGTTATATTTGGCCATCTTGCTCTGCCTCCTCTTCCACAAACTTATCTATGATTTGTTTTTGTTGGTGTTCTTTAACAGAAGCTTGAATTCATTTTTGATACTCACATTAAGTCAAAGATTGACTTTTAAATTTATTTTTAAATTGACAACTAAAATCTATATGTATTTGTGGTGTGTAATGTTCTCTTTAAAAATATGTACACATTGTGGAAAGGCTAAATTAAGCTAGCTAACATATGCATCACCTCACATACATATCAATTTTTTTATAATGAGAAAACTTAAAATCTACTCTCTTAGCTGTTTTCAAGTATACAATACATTGTCATTAACCATGCTCACCATGTTGTACAATAGATCTTTTGAACTTATTCCTACTGTCTAACTGAAATGTTGTATCTTTTGACCAACATCTCTTCAGTCCCCAATTTAGCCCCTAGTAGCAACAAGTGTATTCTCTGGTTCTGAGTTTGACTTTATTTAGGTTCCACATTTAAATGAGCTCATGTGGTGTTTATCTTTCTGTGAATGGCTTATTTTACTTGACATTGTGTCCTCCAGGTTCATCTATGTTATTCCAAATGAAAATATTTTCCAAATTTTTAAAGGCTGAATAATATTTTATTGTTTATATATACTTCATTTTCTTTATACATTGATCTATTATGGACACTTAGATTGAGTTCATAGTTTGGCTATTGTGAATAACGCTGCAATGAACATGATAATGTAGTATCTCTTTGACTTACTAATTTTATTTCCTTTGGATATGTACCCAGTAGTGGGACTGATGGATTATATAGTATTTCTATTTTAATTTTTGGAGAAACTTGCATACTGCTTTCCATAAAGCTGGGTTTCATTTAACACTATGGCAACCAAAATTTACTTAAGAGAATACACTTGTGCGTGTGCACACTCGTGCGTGCACACACACACAAACCTGAATGAAGAATAATTACACTTCATTTCATGTACTTAATCCTGTTAGTTTTAGATGTGGACTTTGAAAATTTTTTATAAGTCTTCTCATAAACTAAAAGGCTACAGCCATCCAATTCTTTCTGTTAGCATCTGCTAGATTTAATATAGCCAAGAAATGCTGAGCTCCATGGCAAATGATATTGAAATTCTTCAACCTTTAAGACAACTGGCAGAAGAGCTCAACTTCTTTAATTTGATGAGGGCTTATCACCATACTCTGAGAGAGGAGACCATTCTTCCTTCCATAAGCTCAAATCAGATCTTTTAAGGTCCATATCATGTGCATCTTCCTTATGAAGCTGTCTCCTGCTCCTCCATCACACATAGATTTCTACATTCTTTTATCGCTTAGTTGTGGGTATTATTAGACTGATATACTTTAACAAAAAACTGACCTCCCATTAACTCATAAGGGTTAGCCTGGTACCCTAGATTTCTATTTAATTACTCCCGTTTTCTATTTGTGATCTTGGGCAAACAACTAAGGATTTCTTTCTTTTCTTTTCTTTTCTTTTCTTATTTCAGTGTTCTTCTTTGAAATATATATGCATTTATGTTTATAAATTGCATTGAGCCCAGTATCTGCTCAAAAAAGTGCAGGCTGTCATCTCCTTTTTCTATTCTTCTTTATTTTTCCTTTATCTCAATAAAATAGATGATAATTTATATATTTTAGTGCTGGGTGAATTGGGTTATTGATAGATATTTAAAATATATTTGCAGATTAAAATCTGAATGAATAAAAGATAAATGGCATTTTTAGAACAGTGAATCAAAAAAGGAACTAAGAAAGAATAATTACAAAAAATAGTTTTTGTAAAATAGAAAAATGAATGGTTTTTCTGAAGTAGTATTCTAACAATTGTGCCAAGAAGGAAATATATCAGAGAAAACTGTAGCTTCTTTTCTCACTCTGCCAAGCTAATGCCATGTATTAAATGCATGGTTACAACCTAATTTAAATTTGTGGTCAAGGGAAATCAATACAACTAACAGTACACTTTGCAATTTTAAAGAATTAAGGTACCTCTAGAGCTTTATAGTACTATTTCTCCCTTTTATAAATTGCCATGTTTATATAAAATCTGAAATGGAGACTTCTCTTACAACTAGAATCCTATCTCCCTCTATAGAGCACCCAGTTTTTGTTTTTTTTTTTTTTGGACAGAGTCTGTCTATGTCGTCCAGTCTTGAGTGCAGTGTCCCTATCTCAGTGTCCCTATCTCAGCTCACTGTAACCTCTGCATTCCGAGTTCTAGCAATTCTCCCACCTCAGGCTCCCAAGTAGCTGGGATGACAGGTGTGCACCACCACGCACAGCTGATTTTGTGTGTGTGTGTTTAGAGATGGGGTTTTGCCATATTGGCAAGGCTGGTTTTGAACTCCTGACCTCAGGTGATTCACCTGCCTCCGCCTCCCAAAGTTCTGGGATTACAGGCGTGAGCCACCATGCCTGGCCAGAGTGCCCTGCTTTTAGGGAACAAATAATTTGCTAAATGTTTGTAGTGAGAGGAGAGACCCTGAAGGAGTTTGCTCAAATAATGATGGATGGTTACTGAACTGCCTGTTTAAGGAGGTGACTGGTTAACTATAGGACTTTAGCCTTGTTGAGCAGGATATGCCATCAGGGACCAGAGCAGACTTGCTTGAAGCAATAAAGGAAGTTTATTGGCTATATAGGAGAAGAGTCAGCATGGAAAGTAAACAATTGTGGCTGAGGACAAAAATATTATAGAGTGAACACACATATCAGATCTGTATTTTTAGTAAGTGGTCAGAAACACAACATATGAGTCTCTTAGGTAACCTCTATATTAACAAAGCTTGGTTTGGCCTCTGTCAGGTATTCAGTCCTGGAGGGTTTTGATACTTATATCCAAAGTTGTCCCCTGATATAGGAGAATTATGACCGTTGCAGTCTCCTTTATGTCTCTGTTTTTCAGGGATATGACAAAATGCTGCTACTTCAACGTCAGGGCAGGCAAAAGCAGAAGCTGGCAATGAGAGGAGACCCAATGCTAACTACAATGTGTCCAGGTCCACAGGAAAAATACAACACAGAAAACTCTATATAGAGTATCTTCTAACGATAACCCTCTTGATTCTCTTACCTGCTTTTCTGTCTTTTTTTTTTTCTTTGTAGGAGATATATCTTCCTTATATTATTACACTATAACTAAGGAAGCTATTGATAATGATTATAATTGTTGTTATAAAACTCTTACTTACGGTTTGCTGGATCCTGTTCTAAATATTCTCCATGTGTTCCGATGGTTAATCCCTACCATTCTTTATGCCATTCTGAGCATCCTCACATGGGGTTTGGTGTTACACTAGGACATATTCTTTACTCCTTCCCTTACCAGAAAATCTATAAAACACAAACAAGAGCAACCCAGGAATGCATTTCCCAAAGATGGAGTTATTCATTTAGGAGTAATAACCCACAGAAGGGTTCAGCAGAAACATCTGAGCGAGGCTTCGCGCCTCAGGTCCTGCAGACTTAGCTGTTGAGATGGTAAGCAGACTTCCTTAATGATACCGAGGACATTTATAACCAGAAACTTAGTGTTTCTGAAGGAAATGTTAGACAACAGAAAGCAAACTATAAAACCAGGCCTTTGTTTTATGTGTATAACTGTGGCATAACTATAATTCTATAAAGAGACAGCAAGTAAAATTATAAAAAACAAATGTAACATGAATGAGAACATTCTAGATTTCAAAATTTGGTCCATAATTTTTCCATCTTCAAGGTCTTTTAATTATTCATTCATTGAGTATTTTTTAGAACTTTGCAAAAAACTCAAGATAAAATTGTTAAAAGTCTTCTCGGGGAAAGGGGTTGCCAAGTAGAATCTGACTCTGTTAGAATTTCCTGAATGATGCAGTGGTTTTTAAACAAAATGAAAAGAACATCTCTGCCCTAGGATAAGCTTTACTTAATTTGTCCTGGTAGAAAGAAGCAAGACATTGTAAAGATGTAAGAACACAAGATGAAAAGGATATATACAAAGAAGGAATAATTTAAAACTTGCTATGTAATAACAATAAATAATATTTGTTTTGTATTTATTACATGACAGGGACAATACACTGAATCAGCTTATGGTCTGAATGGAAACAAATTCCTCAGTGTAGGCCATAGGAAATATTGTTCATCTTCTCCTGTAAGTCAGAAGAGCCCTTCAAAGTTAATTAATGTGGTTAGTATTTTCTAGACTCAAGGGGAGAGCAACTGACCTATTTTTGGAAATATATCATTGGTCATCTAATATAAAACTGGTAATATCCACCTTAAAATTCAATTAAAAACCAATGGATAAGAATCACATTTAGGAACTCATGATTATTCAATAGAAAATTGTCTCTGCCTCCAGTTCTAGTATTTTTGTTGGCATCTATTATCCTTTATCCTTCAATCATTGAGTGTCCTCATTTAAAAGAGCTTGGTTTTCATGCTCAAACATAGATTGTGAATGTATGATATCTAGAGGTAATATTAACTTTACTAGGTCAGTTTTATAGAGCTATACAACGTCTCGTGATGGTTAATTTTATTGCTTGGTGAGGTCTATGGTTTACTCTAACACGATAATCCTACAGAAAATGTTATTAACATTGACCCAGCTCATCCAATGATATTCTTCGTGATGATAAATAGGTCAGCTAAGATGCCTGCAATACAATTCAGGAGATTTAGGAAGGCATAATAGAATCACCCCACCGCTACCATACACACATACACAACACATAAGAAGCAGTCTTCGATAATTGCATTTTTCTCCATAAGACTGTTTTGTAAATAATTTCATAAGCAGTGCAGTTTTAAAGGATGGGAAATAATTAAGTGCATTCACATGAATTGGTCCCCTTTTTGATTCATGAATTAAACTGTGTTAGACAGCTTTTTTAATGCCATCCAGATCATCTTTTCTTATTAAATGGTCTTCTCTCTGTCTCCAAAAGCTTGACCTTTATGGATCCATTTCTTCTTTCACTGGGTTGACTACTGGAAAGAGAGAAAGAGAGAGAGAATGTTCAAGGTATTTATTCTCCCAGGTCTGGTTTTTCCTTGACCTGGCTGCATTCCTCAACAAAAGGTCAAATCTCCTCTCCAGGTGGAGGTTTCCATATGACTGTCTTAAAGAATTTTTATAACTGCTGTGTCCACTCACTGCTTCAGGAGTGCAAACAGTCCTGGAGATCACCCTTCGACATCTTTGCAAAGAGTCCCTTTATTTAACTCCCTTGAGTTATCCTAATTTGAATGCACCATCTGTTTCCTGCTGACATCTTAACATGCACATGATCAGATCTCAAAAATGAGTAGCACCATGTCACTCCTGATGATTGAATAACTTGGTTTGAACAGTTCAGAAATGAATTGCAAGAGGATTCTGCTATTGACAAGTCCCAGCCAGTGCAGCAAAACTCTTCTAGGGTGGATTGATCTTCCAGTTTGATACTATCACCACGTTTCCTTTGTTCTGGTTTTCTAAAAGAAGCCAGTCGGCTTCCATTTGAGATCATCATTGCAGCTAAAAAGTAGAACAAACTGTGCTTCTTTTAGGTATTCAATAATTAGAGATTGTGTGAGGCAAAGAAGGCCAGATAGGACAAGTGAAACATTGAAGAACAAACTTCAGCAGCAGCTTCAGTCCATAGAAAAGCACTAAACAGCTGGTCAACCAATCTAATTAAAAATATCAGGATGTGTCCTACTTCAATTGATATCTTTCCTTTAAAACAAAAAGAACTGGGAAGCTCTACTTCATGCCTTCTTAGACCATCCACAGGCCTAAAACATGAACCCTCACAATTTAACTTAGCTTCTTTTTCTTCTTTCTTTAGGATTCAGTTTTGATGTCTCTATTTTTGAAAAACTAAGGCAGACTGTCACAATATTGGGATATGTGCTATTTTCTGTGTTCCTTTAATATCTTACTTTTATTCCAATGTATCAAGTATTTAAAATTCTCTAAATATTTCCAATGCAAACAAAAGCTAGAAAATTTTTGTAATTTTTTAGTGTTCTGTAAGACAGAAAATTTTATAATAATGCTACATTCAAATTTACAAACATTTAGTTAGTATGAAGGCCTTTTATAGGTACCCCACAGAGAAAAAAATACAGTTTTATCATTAAATTAGAATAATTGTATCTGAAGTGACAACATCTTAATAAATACTGATTAAATTATTAAAATATAAATAAATATCATTATTAAACTAAAATTTACCAATCACATCTTTAGGCCTAACTTTATACATATATTTGTTTCATTTGACTTATAGAACTTTTCAAAATAGCATTATTATTTCATTTTCGCTGATTAGGAATTTAATATTAGCAAGGCTAGTAATTCCATTCAAGGCACAATATTGGGAGTCATAGTACCAAGGTTTGAAACCATTGTCTACCTAAGTTCAGAACCTATGTTCTTCCTGTTGTTCACACTGCCCCTAGAGCACTAGGAATGGGCCATAAACTGGAGAGGTCCTGGTATCTACCATAAACAATAGATGCAAGTAAATGTTTTCCAAAGGACAGATTTCTTAGTACTTAATAATCTGGTGAATTAAGAGGTCAGGACTCAGAGGTCTAGAAACAAGAATAATAACAAAAAACAGCTAACTGCCTCTCATCACCTTACTATTTCAACAATGTTAGGTTCTTTTTTGGAATTCAGCTTGGTCACAGGTAGAAAAAATTAATAGAATTAATGGCAATGATCAATTCTACCTATATTCTTTTAGTTGAGTATAGTGTAGAAGATTGAGGTTTAGCGGAAGAAAGTTGGATTAATCTTAATGTGCCTTCACTCACCTGAGCAGAAACATCTCTTTTTTCCATAATCCAGAGTATGGAAGAAGCCGTCCATCTGGGTGACGTTCTAGTGCAATTGGAGTTATTTCATAGGATGGGAAATGAGTGACAGCAAGAAAGGGTTTCTGCAAGGCCTTAAGCTGACACTGTTCAGCTGGAAAATCTGCAGAAGAGGTTGTGTTAAACTTGTTTCTGAAAGCAGTTAAACAGGTTATAAGACAGAACACTGCAATCACCTTTGAAGTAAACGAGCCCAAACTTTCTAAATATTCATGATGTCTGAGTCGGTCCTAGATACAGCTGGTTAGAAAATGTCTTAGTAATCTTCAGTTGGTTGTCCAGAAAGAGTTAAGGAACTAGAAATTATTGCTGAAGTAGAACAGCATTTGTGTATATGCTGAAAAAATAGAGAACTAAGAAGAACCAGCAATAGAAGCTAAATTTATTTTAGAGGTATACCTTCTGGTTGAGACTAACTCTTGCAATAAACAGAGATTAAAAGATGATGCAATAGGAGATGTGCCAAAGAAATTGTAGACAGAAAAAATGGTTAAACAGTGTGACTTATATAACTTGAAGATGATAGCAAATATAAATGCTGATTTTATTTTATTAGAAATTATCTTTTCAAGTGACAGATGCATGTCAATTATATGCTAGGTAAATCTTTTTTGCCATTACATTTGTGTTTTGAAAAAGCTTTAAGATCAGTAATTACTAGATTTGAGGTTGCCCTCGTGTTTCTTGAAAATATAACAGGGCATGATTTGCAGGGATTTTGTATTACTTATTACTTCAGGAGAGTTAATTTAATAAACTCCCTGGAGGCCGAGCGCAGTGGCTCAAGCCCGTAATCCCAGCACTTTGGGAGGCCGAGACGGGCGGATCACGAGGTCAGGAGATCGAGATCATCATGGCTAACCTGGTGAAACCCCGTCTCTACTAAAAAACATAAAAAACTAGCCGGGTGAGGTGGTGGACGCCTGTAGTCCCAGCTATTCAGGAGGCTGAGGCAGGAGAATGGCCTGAACCCGGGAGGCAGAGCTTGCAGTGAGCTGAGATCTGGCCACTGCACTCCAGCCTGGGCGACAGAGCGAGACTCCGTCTCAAAAATAAATAAATAAATAAATAAATAAATTCCCTGGAAATCATCACACTCTAGAGCTCTGCAAGGTAAAGAATCACATATCACTAGTCTCTCCTTAGAGCCTGACACAATGATGAACATGTAGAAAGTTTGTTTCATTATAGAACACAGAATTAAAATGCCTGATATATCACAAAAACAGGGTGGGTTGATTATTTCTTTTTTGACTTTTAGCTAGTCCCAGGGCTAAAGTTCTTAAGGACCCATTAATCAGCAATGTCAAAAGACCTGGAGGAAAACACATTAGTTCTCCTAAACTTAATTTGTTTCTGTACAACCTTCACATTTTTTTTTGTATGGGTCATCGGTATTGCAACCAGTCAACACTAGTTGGCTTATAATGCAGTGCTTACAATATTCTAGTCACTGGTTTGAGCATTTATTTATGTCAACAAATTTAATCCTCCAATAATCCTGTGGGTAAATATCATGCTTATCTGGTCAATATAGTGGAGTTAAGAAGTTAAGAAACTTGTTTAAGTGGTAGAGTCAGAATTTATACTGTATTCTTGCTAGAGTTTAAGATCTTAAATATTATATAATACTACTTCTCAATGTTGTCAAATTTTATCAAATATTTTTCTTAAACTCACTATGCACATATTTTTTTCCAGAAAAACTTCATTCACTGTGCTCATATATATACACATTTTCTTAATACTTCTTAAAGTAAAATATTTATTAAAACACATTTTTAAAATTCTGTCTAAAAAGAAACTCACAAAGAACTAATGAAACATGTACCATATTTTAGAGTCACTTGCTTGGTAGAAAACATGGATTTCTGAATCACAAGAGCTTTCTATTCTAGACCAGGGATCACAAGCACAGAGACATACATCAGAGAGCGGGTTTGCTCATTCTTTAAAATGCCGTTGACAGATACCAAGTAATCCCCTACAGTTCTCCTTCCCACTGAACACAGGTGAGACTGCTGATCATTTCTTAATTCATAATTCTGGGAAATTATCACACATACAACAAAATTCATATGAAAGGTGAAACAAAATTATCCCTATTTTAGACCCAGTTCTGTTATAAGTCATTACGTTACTTTAAGCTACATTTTCATTTCTAATATGCATCAGTTTCTCCTGCTGTACAACTAGAGGTTTGGTTAAGTTTATGATCAATTCGAGTTGTAGAAATTTGTTTTGTGACTTTTTAATTAATGGTCAGTCAAGTGGGGCCGTAAGAGTAAACAAAGAAGAGAGTCAGAAAAACCAAGTTTATTATATAACCACAGGTCCTAGAGAGACAGTCACTGCACACCAAGAAAAAGCCATGAGAGGAACACCTATGGAGCTGGCTCAACTAAGCAAGTAGAGAGCCTAAAGAGATAGAGAACTTGTGGGCAACTGGGGCAACTGCCATTATTAGGGATCAGTGTGGAGGACATACGAAAAGGCATGAGACTTCACTGGGGTTTTTGAATATTACTAGGTCATAACCAGGGAAGGGCAGGAAGGGAAACTTGTAGCAGGAGCCATCATTATCACAGTGGGGAAGGATGTTCCCAGCCTGTTTGTGTAGATGTTGAGGCTATAGAAAAGAAAAATAAATATGAACTTCAAAAAAATGTATAATATAAACCCATAATGTTATCACTTTATTTCTCTGCCCCTTCTATGTACTTATTTCCAATTTTCACCACAAATTATTTATTTTTATTTTTATTTTACTTTAAGTTCTGGGATACATGTGCAGAACGTGCAGGTTTGTTACATAGGTATATATGTGCCATGGTGGTCTGCTGCACCTATCAACCTATCATCTAGGTTTTAAGCCCTGCATGCATTAGGTATTTGTCCTAACTCTCTCCCTCCCCTTTCCCCCCACTCCCCGACAGACCCTGGTGTGAGATGTTCCCCTTCCTGTGTCCATGTATTCTCATTGTTTAGCTCCCACTTATGAGTGAGAACGTGGTTTCATCACAAATTCTTAAGAGAAGTTGGATACCATAAACATTACCACACAATCTATAATAATGGAAAGAGCCTTCAATAATCCACTTTCAATAAAGAATAGAACAACCTATGGAAAATCAACAAAGAAGCAAAGAACTTAAACAACACTTCCAACCAAACGGACCTAACAGGCATAAATGGAACACCCTACCCAGTGACAGCAGAATGCACATTTTTCTCGATTGCACATGAAACATTCTTCAGGAGAGATCACACATTAGGTCGTAAAATAAGTCTTGATAGATTTTAAAAGATTGAAAATTATACAAAGTATCTTTTCTATTCACAAAGGAATGAAACTAGAGATCAATAACAGAGAAAAAATTTAAAAACACACAAATATATGAAAATTTAAAAACACACTCTTAACCATTGGGTCAAAGAAGAGATCACAAGGGAAATTAGAAGATATCTTGAGACAAATGAAAATGAAAACACCATTTTCTAAAATTTATGAGATGCAGCAAAAGCAGTGCTAGGTGGGAAATTTATAGCTATAAACTCTTACATTAAAAAAGGAAATATTTCATATCTACTTTAAAAACTACAAAATGTTTACAGCTTAAGGAACTAGAAAAGAACAAACTGCACCCAGAGGCAGTAGAAAGACAGAAATAAGGATAAGAGCAGAGATAAACAAAAGCGAGAACAGACCAAACACAGAGAAAATCAATGAAACCAAGAGTCAGTTCTTTGAGTGACTAAAGAAAATTGACAGACTTTTAGCTAGGTTGACTTAAAAACTTTAAAAAGAGAGAGAGAGAAAAGATTAACATAACTAAAATCTGAAATGAAAAAAGGGAGAGAACTACAGATTTTACAGACAAATTTGGGTTTTACTACCCAACTTTGTTGATTTGCAGTTGGTGGTGCTTCCTTTCTCAGCATTCTAGAAAGGAATATCATCCATTTAAAAGATTTCTGAGAAAGCAGTAACTTTTCCAAAATAGTTACCTATAAATGTCCTGAAGAATCCCTTTATCTTGTTTATGTAAATATTATAAAAATTATCTGGGGTTTTAGGCTGAACACCTGTTCCACTCAAGAGAAAAATAGTCTGATCTCTCCAGACATGTGTCAGTCATAGCTCTTGACACTCCTTGTCCTGTTTAGAAACCTTAAATTAAACACACAAAACAAAACAAAGTCATAAGTATAATTTGATAGATTGTATTGTACGATGCATTCATGATGCATACAGTGTGCGCCATGACGACACATGCTGAGCTACCTGTAGCTGAGTTAATGTGGTTCATCGTGTGTTGACTAACATGTTAGAAAGTTTAATTATCATCCTGCTATAAATGGTGAAATAGTTTTCAGAATTTGGTGCAGCCAGCTTTATGGTTTATAATTTATTACCACAATATTGGGGGAAATAAGACTACATTAAGCCATTTGTGTCCCTCGAAAATGTCCCTTAATCCAAAAAAAAAAAAAAAAAAAAGAGAGAGAGAGAGAGAATCTGATGATTTCTGTAACTGTCATTTGCATAGGCCAAAAATATACATATTCAAAACCCAGAAAGGAAGGAATGATTGAACACTTTCAGGGCTATGTTTTGTTACCTTTAAATTTTGACCATTTGTGCATTAAAATGTATTTTTAATCAGTGGTGTTCACATATATAGAAGGAGACAAAAGGGAAAAACACACTTGTACTTACAGTTCGAAACCCCACAGTTGATTAGAATTGCTTCTTTGACAGCTGAGAAAAATTATAATTGCATGAGTTTTTATCTATGAAATATTTACTGGTGAAACACTGTATAATATTTACAATGCATAAACTTTCTTATAGTTAATACCTGTTTTGGTTAACATTGCCTAATGCCAGCACCAGGGAAGAGCAATTAGCAAACTTCCTTTAGGGTTCACTTTTCCTTTCTGGTGAAAAAAAAGTTTTTAAACATATTACATCTATTTATTGATCAGTTTTGATGGTTTGTACCCAGTATTATTTTAGTAGTAAAGATCCAGATTCAGGCTGTGTTTCTCATGCTGATGCCTACAATGCAGGGCAGGGCTTGGCTTATATTCTGTCTTCATACAGGGAGAAAATCAGATAGCGCTAGATTTGAATTCTCACTCGGGTACTTAATAATTGTATAATCTTGGTCCAGTCACTTAAACTGTCTGTCTTCATCCATAAGATGAGAACAATAAAGCCTACTTTATAAGATTGTTATAAAGACTAAATGAAAACATGTATATATAATGTTTATAGCATAGTGTCTGACACATTATAAGTGTTCACTAAAATATAGCTGCTACTATCATTGTCATTTTTTTCACCACAGAGGCATAAATAACTTAATAGATAAAGTCACTAAGAGTCACAATTTTGGATATCACCTACAGAATGAATATTATATCCATCTATTGACGAATTCTATGAAGAAAATCACTGGAAAGAAAATATAATAGAAGATTTCTGAGCCTCAGATTCTTCAATATGCTGCTCTGATTTGAATAGCAGTAGGCATTGGTTCCTCACAGCATGTCACATTGTATCATTATATGCTCATGAAAAAAAAATGACATACTCCCTAAAGTCCACTTTGAAGAGGGAAAAAAAATAAGAAATCAAATGGCTCTTTGCTGTCCCTACAATTTGAATGTGACAAAAGAAAGGTGCTACTGAGGAACATGACTAACTTCAAGAATACAAATTAGCATATAATTAATCTTATTGATTTAATTATTAATTCCCTTTGAAATGAATGCATTAGTTGCACGTTTTTAAGTTTTATCACATCTTTGATGTTGGGTTATTTTATATTGCATTTTAGTTGACATAATTAATGAAACATCCTGTCATACATAATACAGCATAAGGAAAAATGACACTTTGGTGGGTGTTTCAGAAATAAATCATAAATGATAGACATGAACAACTTGATAGTTCCCTATATCAATCAGTGGAGGTACCCGAAATTATCTTATTCTTTTTATTTGAAAACATATGAATTTAAACACTTTTGTCAAGAACTATTTATGGATGCCAATAAATACAAAAACTCTGTCCAAAGATCTTCATTCACCTTAAGACTTGAGATATTTTTGACTGAAAAAGAAATGAAAAATGAAAGTATGGATTTTGAGACTTTCTTGATATTTCTTTTTTTTCTTTGGAAAAATTAGAAATGGTTTATCATTAACAGCATGTTCTATTAACTCTTTCTAAAAGCTCCTTGGAAATATTGTAGCTTTGGAATTACAAACATGAGGCCTCACTACTCACATAAAGTAAAATTGTTTTTTATTAATACTAGCAGAGTTTTATTCACTTGGAAGTACTTGTAGAAATTTTACAGAAGAGAAAATTAGAGAAAAATATGAGTAGCTAAGAAGTATATTTAAAAACGTATAATTAACTACTTAAAAATGAGACTTTATGTCAGAAAATACATGACTTTCTTTAGAATAAAGTAGTTTGTCTTGGAGGTATGACTCGGAGGTGTAAAAATAACAATAAAAATACAAGCTTAATAGTAAATATCTACTTTTCATTGGGAGGTACAAAGCTGCAAGAGACTATGGGCTCGACTTTAATAAAAAGAGCAAGCTAAAGAAGCTACAAAGTCAACATTAAAACAAAGAAAGCAAATAAAACAAAACATCAGAAAGCTGAAGATGAAAACAAAACAACATCAAAAATGTATGAACTCCACTTCAGAAAGTGATGGACCCTTTCGAAGGCAGAAGAACCTCCCAGCTGCTTTGATTTCTGGTGAAGAGAGAGGAGGATAAGAATCTTCCTGAGAAAGGCAGATGGAGAAACCAGCTGAACATTTAATACAGTTTTAATGGACATTTGTGGGCTGGTTTGAAGGATTAGAATACTGAGGAACCCCAGTCACAAATTCAGTTGCATTCTTCTACTAATTTTTTTTCTACTAACCTTTCCTTAATCAAAAGCTGAGATAGAACAAGAGAATTAAGCGGAATCCCCTCCCTGAGGTGCTGTCCCCACAGCACCTTGCTTACTTTAGTTGAGCAGGGCAAGAGAGCCAGAGAACAACTACCTGAGACACAATGGGTCATTGTCAAATGCAGGTAACCGCTGTCAGCGATGGTGAGGAGGACAGGAAAGCTGAGATAAATCCCTCTAAGTCACTCTTCACCCACAGTCTCTGTGTGTATTGCGGAAATCTTCCAAAGGCTGGGTGAGGTAGGAACTCTGAGAAAGAGGAATCCTTCTCGGGCACCCCTGGTGTTCACTGAAAGCATTGCAGCTCTGCTTCAAAGGGTCGAATGTAGAACAGCTGAGGGAGGAAGATTCCCGGAAAACTTCCAAAGGATTAACCTAGACATCAGAGGGGATTTCTCAGTGGCCCAAAGGCCTGGTGCCAAGCTTAAATTAGAAAGTGACATCCCACGGCTTGAAAGCTGGCATCCGGAAAGGCACATGAAAATTATTGACATTTTGTTGATGTTCAAGTCCAAAGTTTGGATGAAGGAAATGTCGTTGTTCTTTTCACCAAATAGTGTAAGCCAATGGTGAGCCACAGGAATAAAGCTGCAACGAAGTCCAGGCCCAGGTAAAATATGGCTATACTCAGCCCAACAGTAGCGACCTTACAGGAATAAGGGTGTTCCATTTTCTAGGCTAAATATTGTTTTGCTAATGTACTAGATACTTTTATATTCAATATCTGATGTACGGTAAAAGTTACTAAACATGCAGAAACAAGAAAGTGTAGTCCATTGTCAAGAGAGGAAACAGGCTGGGCGCTGTGTCTCACGCCTGTAATCGCAATACTTTGGGAGGCCGGGGCGGGTGGATCACCTGAGGTCAGGAATTGGAGACCAGCCTGGCCAACATGGTGAAACCGTGTCTGTACTAAAAGCACAAAAAAAATTAGCTGGGCGTGGTGGCATATGCCTGTAGTCCCAGCTATTTGAGAGGCTGAGGCAGGAGAATTACTTGAACCTAGGACGCAGAGGTTGCAGTGAGCTGAGATTGCGACATTGCACTCCAGCCTGTGCGACACGGTGAGACTCCATTACACACAAAAAAGAGAGAAAACAGAAAATTCACACAGATACAGAGATAGCCTAGATTTGAAAAGTTTATGGATGGATTTAGTTGAAAAAATGTGTAACATTTACTAATAAATGGGATATTTCATCACAGGTATAAAAACTATAAAAATAAACCAAATGAATTCAATGGACAGATTTAGCAGCATGCTAGAAACTAAAAAGGAAAGACTCAGTGAACTTGAAGGCAATTCTATAGGAATTATCAAATTGAAACACAAAGTACAAATAAGTTTTAATAAAAATAGCTGGAAAAACTGGTTATTTGAATGGAAAAAATAATCGCATCCCCTTTCACTGTACATATATGAAGAAGATATAAAAGCTAAAAAAAAAAAAAAAGTGATCCTCAAGTAAAATATGGAGAAGTTAAAGGATGCATAGAAAGGTTCAGAGGCAGAAATTTCAGTCACTATGTGTGCTGGCTCTATTCCATTTTTGTTCTGTCAGTAAAATGGATTATTGCACACTTTGAAAAAGTCCTTTATTCACTTGCACTGTGTTATTATATTAGTATAGTACTTTGTACTGAATGACCCCTGAGTAAGAATGAGGATACTAGTTGTCCAACCTTGTTGACAGAATTTTATATTGTAGTATTTCTATTAGCCTCCAGCATTTGTGAAATTATAACTTTTTGTAGCTTTAATTTATAATTCCCTAACGACGAATAATTTTGAGTACTTTTACATGCTTATTGATTATTAATTTATCTTTCTTTAGATGTATCCAAGTCTTTTATCCATTTTTAATTGGTTTGCTTGCCTATAGAAGTTTGTTATGTAAGTTTTCTGTATATTATAAATTTGAACTTTTGCCAAACATATGTATTACAAATAGTTTTTTCTCAGAGTGTGGCTTGTTAACGTATTTTCTTACTAATGTCTTTGATGAGCAGATGTTTTTAATTTTGATGAATATGATTTGTCATTTTTTCTTGTATAGTTAGTACATTTTGGTCTAAGAAATCTAAGAAATACATGTGTACTCCAAGATTATGAAGATATTTGCTCAAATTTTCACTTAAAATCTTTACTCTGACATTTACATTTATGTCTAAGATAAATATAAAGAAAGATAAATGAATGATCAAAAAAGGTACTAAATGCAATGCAAATGAATAAGGGGTTTTTCTGAAGTGTGCAATAAGCAATTTTAATGACAGAACAAAAATGAAATCCAGCCAGTACATATAGTGACTGAAATTTCTGCCTCTGAATCCTTCTTTGCATCCTTTAAATTCTCCATATTTTACTTGAGGATGAGATTTTCTTTTCTTTGTTTTCTTTCTTCTTTCTTTCTTTCTTTCTTTCTTTCTTTCTCTCCTTCTTTCTTTTTTTTTTTTTTTTTTTTGTTTTCATGTCTTCTTTGTACCTCTAAAAGTGCAATTTATTCTTGGCATTATTCTGAACAAGGAACATATTCTGGCCTATTCTGTTCACTGTGTTTTTGTTTAAGCTCTTATCATCACTTAATTTTCCTGGTCTTCTCATGTCCAGTTTGAAACACTTAGAATCTCTTCTTTGCTCAATTGTGACACAGGGATCAAATAGATATTAAATACAGCACCTAGCCTCATATCTTCATCTGGCAAATGGCAGTTTCAAATATGGGAGCACGAGCTGTGCAAGGAACCCTAAAAGAATTTATTACAAAATTTAACTTCATAAGGTATCTATGTAGAATCAATGAGAAAATGCATATAAAATACAAAGTAGAGTACCTTGCACACAATAAGAAAATAATAGATTTTTTACTATATCAAAACCTTATAAGACCAATAAATTATAATTGCATGCATCTTATAAATCTATTATTGTAGACCTTTTGTTATTATTATTTGAAAATTTACCAGGACACAGAGCATGCTGTGAACACTTTAGTAAGTACTTAAGACTTTTTTATGTTTTTAGTAAAGGGATATGCAATGCAAAAGAAATTAAATTTATTAATTACTATGTCTTTATGTCAACTTGACCTTTATATTTTTGTAACACCATTTAAAGGGTGAAAAATTTCAAAGTAGAGTCATGTCATTTATTCTAAATATTCTTAGTCATGTCAAATACATTGTTTATATAATAGCGTAATTAATCTAGAATAAAATGAAAGTGCTTGACCCTCCAGAAGTATAGTTCTGGTCTGTGTTACCATCATGAGATTGCTTTACATTAAATTAATTCCAGGATTTATAAAATAGCGTTAAACAACCAGAGAATGAATAGTAAATTCATAGCTGTGCAGAAGATGGTTTCTAGCTGAGCTACAGCAAATATTTTGATTATAAGATAATAATTTTCTTGAGGGCTGGAAATACACTTGATTATAACTTTATCTCACTGTTTAGCAAAGTGCCTAGTATAGAGTAGGTATCACTAACTGTATCATCGTTACATGATCTTCAGATAGTGCATTTTCTTTTCATGTGCTTCACCTGTTCTATATTTTAGTGACACCTCATAATATAGAAAATATGATTTTGAGAAACTTATCACAAGATGACTTATATGAACCCCTATTTTCTTGTACATATACAAATAATTTAATGTATTTTATTCAATGTTAACCTACTAGTAAATGGAAAATCTGAAATTAGAAACAGATCTGACTGCATACTAAATTTGCATTCCAAAGTGATGTATATATATATAGAAGCATGAACATCAATTAAAATAGTTAAGGTTTTCCTAAAAGGAAATGTCTTCATTTAAATTTAACTAACTTCCCAAGATACCCCATAACGTTACATTAATTTTAAGGAAACATGCTGAAATAGAAATTCTTAATTTGAAAACTCCCTTATTGATATTAAGTATGCTCACCAAAGGACTCAGTCACAGCATGTAGCACTTTAGAATAGTCAAATTAAATTTACTGAGCTATAGGTTTATTGCTTTGATAAGCATAGTGTATATTTACTATTTCTGTCATATATTTTCCGTAATTAGAGCAACTGTTATCTCATTTGACAAATAGCAGACAAAATGCTCTTCAAAAAAGGATTTTCACTGAATTCCTCTTTTTTTTTTTCTCAGAAGCATTCAGTAACACACTGTGCTCAAAAGCCTGGCTGCTTAGCAAATCAAATCATCTCATGTCTTATGCCCAGCATTCGAAGTCTTTCTTCAGTTACCCTCTAATTCTCAACCTGTCTATTCTCACTTTTGTAAAATCTCCTTTATTAAGTCAAACCTTTTCTACTTTTGACTATGTTTTGTACATGTTTTATTCTTCCTCTACTCCATTTCATGCACACTATTTTGATGCTCAGATGAAAAGTCACCCAATTTGAGATGAATTTCCTTGTTATTATTTCCATAGCTTCGAATTTTCTTACCTTCTTGAAAAAATCCATATTCTGATTGCCAATATGGCAAGAACTGAGCTCTTTCCTACTCTTGATCCACATATTTCTAGGGAATCTGTTGACATTGGATGAGGCAATCTAGAAGAAATCCTGGAAGAGGAAATATTTGGTCTGAGACTTAATGATGAGAAGAAGTAGTTCTATGGAAATCTGAGGAGAGCATTCCACGCAGAGAAAAGTTAAGGGCAAGAGTTGGGGGTTAAAATAGACTTTTCTTTTTTTGTCAATTGAAAGAAGACACAGCAGCCAAAGTATAATGTACAATGGGGACAGGAGTAAGAGATGAGATGGAAGGAGTTTCCAAGACGAGATCCTAACACGGCCTTAAATGTGTGGAAAGTGTTTGGATTTTATGTTAAATATGCAGAACGCTATTGGAATATTTTAAAAAGAAAGCTCATATGTTCTGACACATATTTTTTAAAAATCATTTTGGCTATTGAGGGGAAAATGCACTAAGGGTATTACAGAATAAGTCTCCTCTGTGGCCATGGGAAAATCCGATATGGACTTCGTCAGCTGTCAAATGGGGATAATAGCTTCACAGAATCATGACAAATTATGCTCCTTTATGAGAAAAATTTAGATGCAGGTATGAGGAAAATAAAGATATTAGAAAAGATCTTGAAATTTATGGAAAAAAATGCCTATGGCAGTGTAAGGAATATAGTCTATTCGAGAAATCAGAAAAGTGGAGAATAACAGCAATAAGTTATGCAAGTAACTGAAGGAGAAAAAGAAAATGGAGTCTCCACTGAGCCACCTTCCGAACTCATTGGTTTCATTGTCCTTGTTTTTTCATTTTCTGATTTCATTGGTTAGCTTAGGCTCTTTTCTACTCTCGATGTAATTTTCATTATTTATTAAATATGTTGAGAGACCAGTATAGTAAAAGTGAGGAGTCAAATAGAAAAAAAAAGAAGGCTCAAAACAAGAGCAGCAATGAAGAAAATACTTGTAGCAGCTATTTCCAAGCTGCTTGAGACACTCATCTACCTATTTCATGAAATCTGTCTGATTTTCTGTTTTCTGCTCTTGTCCAGGAATACTCAATGGAATGTACAGGGTGAAGAACAAAGAATGATGCTGCTGATTTGTTCCACGTATCCACAACCGAGTCTGTGAATTAAGATTGAAATCTTAATCCATGCTTTCTTTAACACTGGAAACAAGTGATGCACAAATTATTTTAATAATTGATATTAACTTTGCTTATTTTCTCTACTGTTGAAGTCACTATGTGTGAAAGTATTAGCGCATTCACATCAGAAAGAACAATAAACACATCCCTAATATCTTATCTCTGTGTCTGAGGAAGCAAAGACTTTGTTTGTCTACTTAAGGGAGCATTCTTGTTTATTCATGATCATCAATATGGGAAACTTGTGAACTTTTCTGTTTGTTATTTTCGCAAAAGTGGTTTTCAATCCACCTTAAGGTGCAAAATGTGCAGTGTTGCATAAAGCTAGTTTGGATGCAAAAATAAAGTCATTTCTTTGACTTCAGATAATTCATTGCTCATCCAAAAAAAGTTCCACTTTCTATTAATGTTTTATTGTGCAAACAATAGATAGATACAGTCTCTTTATAAGAATTTCAACTTGCTTATAAGGTTACAGTCCACTTTCCTCATTGCCCAGAAATATTTGGTACCTCTCTTTTCATTGTGAGGTAACTATCCTTCAATTTGTGAAGACTTCCAACTTGTATTTACATTCATGCAATATATTTATGGATACAAAAATAAACCCACAAAATATCTAATATTTTTCAAATAAATGTTATCAATCCATACATGTCGTCCTGAACTTTTTGAAAAATTTAACACGGTGTCTTCAAAATAATCCTGTATTTCTACACATTATTTTCAGCTATTGCGTAATATATTGTTCATTGTTTTGTAAATGAGAAGAACCTAAATGCTATGACTAGGAAAAGATATTTTCTATCTGTTTTCAAATCAGTACTGAGGCATCTCACTTATTTTTATGTGGAATCTCTGGCAATATAGCTCAAGTTTCTAGAAATAAAAGAAATCAAATGTAATGATTTACTTTCCGTTGATGTATGCCCAGCAATAATGGAATAATATTGGACTCTAATTTAGTATTTTAAAAATTTATCACCAATAATCTAGTTGTGAGAGTTACAAAAGAAATTCAGTGAATTTTGCAGAAACTTAGTCTCCTCATCTGTAGAATGAATGGTTGTGCTGTAGGATCTACTACCTTTGATACAGGAGAGGGGGCAGGGAAGTGATGGGTAGAGAAAAGCAGGGCCCCTGGCAAGGGCTCCATCCTTGGACCTGTGCCCACGGACCTAGGTGAGCACAGACACTCCTGTTTTCATGCCCAAATGTTGCATTTTTCAAGGCCACCCTGGCCCTCCATGCCCTCCATCCGGTGCCTATAAAAACCTGAGACCCTAGTGGGTACACACACATGCCTCTAGACGTTGAGAGAAACACACCAGTAGAAGAACACACGGGTGGCTGGATGTTGAGAGGTGCAAAGAAGCAGAAGAGCATACTGACAGGCGCCAGCAGATGCCAGTAGGCTGTCAAAGGTGAGACCATGTGGAATTCGGTGGGAGGTAGGGGTTGGAGGAGAGTTTGGCCACTGGGTGGCCTGATTCTGGGGAAGTCCACCTTCCCAATCCATCCCACTTCTGGTTCCCCATTCATCACTGAGAGTTACTTCAACCATTCAATAAAACCCTACACTCATTCTCCAAGCCCACTTGCGATCCAGTTTTTCCAGTACACCAAGGCAAGAACCCTGGGGTACAGAAAGTCCTCTTGCAATAAGGCAGAGGATCTAATTGAGCTGATTAACACAAGCCACCTACAGATGGCAAAACTAAAATAGCACACTGTATCCCCTGCCCACTGGGGTTTCAGGAGATGTAAACATTCACCTCTAGACACTGCTGTGGGTTCGGAGCCCTACAACCTGCCCATCTGCATGCTCCCCTAGAGGTGTGAGCAGCAGGGCACCAAAGATGCAAGCCACACTCTCATCACATACAATGTGAGGGAGATAAAGAAACTTTCCCATTTCACTTTCATGGTAGTACTGTGACAGTGACTTGGAGTAAGTAATAGATGTGAAACCATTTGGATGCCTACTAGGGATTTATTAAAATGGCTAGCAGACATACATTGTTTGCTTCTTATTCTCTATCAATTGATATTATGTTATTGATACATAACAAACAACCTCCAAACTCTGTGGCTTAAAATACATTTATTATTTCTCATGCATTTGCAGTTTGCTTGGGTTTAGGCAGAGCTAGGACGGACTCTGCTGAAGTGACTCTCTCCTATGTGTCTCTCAACCTCCTTGAACCATCAAGCTAGCTAATATGTGTTCTTTTCATGTTGATGCAAAGTTGCAAAGGAAACAAGTGGAAACATGCAAGGCCTCTTAAGTTCTGGATTCAGCACCAGCACACTGTCACTTCTCACCTTCTGTTAGCCAAATAAGGTACATTACCAAAATGACCTCAAGGGTCAGAGAAATGTTCATCACCCCTTTAGGGAAAGAATTTGCAAAATCACATGGAAAGGCTGTACATACAGGGAAAGCTGAATAATAGGGGCTATGGGTGCAACCCACAACATCAAATTGATTTTTCTTTCCAACGTAGTAATTCCAAATTCCAATCACATCTTAATACCCTTATGAGTGTCTCCATATCTCTATATGCCATTACATAATTAATATTTTAACCTATTTTGAAAAAAGCTTCAAATTATTATGGTAAAAATAACCATAAAATAAATATATACTTATAAACATTTAAAATGTTATTACAAACAACACCTGTTCTCATTTTCCATAGCAGCAGCAATGTACTACACCTTGAGAAACCCCTAGTATATCAAAACATCATAAAGAGTGGTCAGTCTTAATGTTAATTGCTATAATTGCCGCATTACTTTCATAACTAATTCTTGGCCACAATTCAGCATCATGCTGGGCTACAGCTTAGATGATCTTGCTGTAGGAGAATAAATAATTAATTCAGTTATTATACTATCTGTCTCAAATGCTAGATCATCATTAATTAATTATTGAATTATTTGAGGATTCCCGAACTTCTCTTCAAATAAATGATATTTCTAGATGGAAAAAAGGTATTCCTGTCAGCAAAGTTTCTTTGTGAAAAGACTAACAAATGAAGAACATGATTAAAAAAAAAAAAACTTGGTTTAAGATATGTCTCCTTAAGTGACATAGGGATAGGGGACTGTTTTCAGATAGAAAAATGATTAGAGTAGTCTCTTTCCCTCTCCCTCTTTCTCTGTCTCCCTCTCTCTTTTTCTCTCAAAACACATTATAATTAAAAGGGCTGAAAATATTTTTCTTCTTATAAGAATAAGAAGATAAAACAAGGAACTTTTATAGTATCCTTTTCAACAAATTTCTCTACTACCTTTCTGTGTTTAGGTAAAATACACTGATATTTAACATGCTACATGTTCGTGATCATGATACCTAGAAATAACCCATGGAATATGACTGTTCTGCTCAGAAGCTTGAGACTGAAACATTCTGTTGCTAGATTATGCTTAGCATTTGGTGCCACTGGACACATTCTGGCCATGGGGCTGTGAACCCTCCAAAGAAAACCTATGTGAGGCAGGAATGGTTTCAGGAGTGGTTTCCCTAGAACCTGAACCAATTTTCTTAGTGGTGGAAATACTGGTGCCCTGGTGACCTTATAGCACATAGGCCACACAGTCAAGGCTCGTGTGAGGTAAGTCTTATCAGAATACCTTGTGATCCGCCAAGAACAGGAAGGAAGTCTTTGAGGAGCTGCTGCAAGGCAATGTCTTACCTACTCCCTTACCATGAGACTTTCACAGGCAGTTCCTCATCTGCCTCTCTAGTTCCCAGAGGGATGTTTTCTGCCTTGTTTCCTCTTAGGGTACAGCTGCAGACTGTAAAACTGCTTAGTTGCTGTGTGGAATTGGCTCCACAGAACACAGTGCCTTGTAACTTATTTGCATGTCATTTTGCCCTTTTTGTTTGAGTGTCAACCTGTGGGACAAGAAACAAGGGACGTGGAGCACTGCCATCATTGTTGACTTTGTTTGGTTGACAATGTAAGTGAAAAACTATGACTTTATCTGGGCTTATGTTTTATTTACCAACTGAATCATTCAGCTTTCTTGACAAATTTGGCTCCCAACTTTGGGCTATTGAGATCGCAGCGCTTTTTTGGAAGAATGACAACAGGATTCTGGTGGGCTGGCTGGTCAGATACAGTACAGCTCATTGGTGAGTGGAAGCAAATTTGGTTGCTAAAGTGTTCAGTAACAATAGAGGTAACTATTTCTGGGCCACGATGTCTAAGATGATTGATGAATTACCTTGGTAGTTACAATTAGAGATAGAACCTATGACACCAAGAAAGTATTCTGTGGTTGTCACTCACCATTTGGCACCACTGGGAAAGTGAGGCCACTTTCCTCAGTCCCGGTTCTTGACAATCAACAGTAATTAGTTATCCATAAAAATACTGAGGTTTTCCCTTACAATAAACCCAAACAAGCAAAACTGGATATCAATTTGGGCAAAAGCCTTATGGTATTATAAAAATGTGACTCATCTGATTCACAGATTAGGGCACTACACAAGTGTTGCTAGATAAAAAGAAATGGAATTATTTTAGTCACTTAATAATCGGCCCTGTGCTCCAAGACAGTCTGGCCACAGCCACTTTATGCAATGCCATAGGCAAGGAAGAACATGTAAAGACAGACCAAGACTTACTGCAATTGTCCAGGGGTTAGCAATTGCGGTACTTACTGCAATTGATATGGTTAGGCTTTGTGTCCTGAGCCAAACCTCATCTTGAATTGTAATCCTCACAATCCCCATAGTCCCCACGTGTGAAAGGAGAGACAAGGTGGAGGTAACTGAATCATGCAGTTGATTTCTGCCATGCTATTCTTGTAATAATGAGTGAGTTCTCATGAGATCTGATAATTTTATAAGGGCCTCTTTCCCGTTTGCTCAGCACTTCTCCTTCTGGCCGCCTTGTGAAGAAGGTGCCTTGCCTCCCCTTTGCCTTTCATCATGATTGTAAGTTTCCTGAGGCCTGCCTAGCCATGTTGAACTGTGAGTTAACTAAACCTCTTTTCTTTATAAATGACCCAGTCTCGGGTATTTTCTTATAGCAGTATGAAAATAAACTAATATAATAAATTTGTACCACAGAGGGTGTGGTGTGGCTATAAATTTACCCAATAATATGGAAGTGTCTTTGGAACTGTTTAGCAAGCAGAGGGCAAAGGACTCAGAAGAAGACATGTTGGAAACAGGCCCCCCAAAATCTAGCCATAAACTGGCCCCAAAACTGGCCATAAATAAAATCTCTGCAGCACTGTGACATATTCATGATGGCCATAATGCCCATGCTGGAAGGTTGTGGGTTTACTGGAATGAGGGCAAGGAATGCCTGGCCCACCCAGGGCAGAAAACCACTTAAAGGCGTTCTTAAACCACAAACAATAGCATGAGCGATCTGTGCCTTAAGAACATGCTCCTGCTGCAGATAACTAGCCCAACCCATCCCTTTATTTTGGCCCATCCCTTCGTTTCCCATAAGGGATACTTTTAGTTAATCTAATATCTATAGAAACAATGCTAATGACTGGCTTGCTGTTAATAAATTCGTGGGTAAATCTCTGTTTGAGGCTCTCAGCTCTGAAAGCTGTGAGATCCCTGATTTCCCACTTCACACCTCTATATTTCTGTGTGTGTGTGTTTTTAATTCCTCTAGTGCCAGTCACTGGTTAGGGTCTCCCCAGATGAACTGATCTTGGTAAGTGGCAGCCATTTTGGGGGCTGGAATCCAGGTCAAAGGGTCACTGGAGCGATGGTTGGAGAACGTGGAATTAGCTGGAGGACACCTGATTACTCTTAAAGCAATCCCTATGGTGAGTAAGAAGGGGAGCTCGGAAGCATCAGGGTAACGATGGGACAAGTATGGGGTCTGGTTCGTTTCACCTTGGAACTTTTTCACACTGATGATGAGGAGGAAGGAGAGTATAACGAAGTAACAGAAGAGGTTACAGAGCAGATTTGTTTGCCAGTTAAAGCGGCAAAGGAGGGAGAGATTCACACCTACCGTTCTGCACCCCCTCATTATTATTTTGAAGAAAAAGACCCTCCAGATCTTTCTTTTCCAGAGAACACTGGGTGAAAAGTAGTTGCCCCAGTGATTGTTCGAGCAGCGCCTCGAGCAACCACTCTTAATTCTGTTCAGGCAGGAATTAACCAAGCTAGACGAGAGGGTGATTTAGAGGCTTGGCAGTTCCCTGTTAGAATACACCCCCCAGATCAACAGGGAAATATTATAGCTACATCTGAGACTTTTCCTTTTAAATTATGGAAAGTACGTTTAGTTGATTATATCAAGGCCTGTGATGGTATCAGAGGTATTCTGCATAAGGATTCTCTCCTAGCACAGGCAGCAGCAGGACTAAGAGTGGATAAAAGAAATACTCCATTTCCTGGAGCTTGTTTTAACTGTGGGAAGCATGGTCATACTAAAGAAGAATACAGAAAAAAATCAGTGAGTCAGGCTGCCAGATAGGGGAAAAAAGAAAAATGAGCCTGAAATATGTCCAAAATATAAAAAAGGAAAACATTGGGCTAATGAACATCACTCTAAGTTTGATAAAGATGGGAACCTGATTTCTGGAAATGCCATAAGGGGCCCATCCCGCGTTTCCAGCTCAGGCCATTCCCTCACCCCTGTACAATGTCTGTCCCCTGCCATAGCCAGTAGTGCCGCAGTAGATTTATGCTGCACAAAAGCTGTGAGCCTTCTGCCTGGGGAACTCCTGGCAAAAGGTCCCAACAGGAGTCTGTGGACCCTTGCCAGTGGGGACAATAGGATTACTTTTAGGAAGGTCTAGTTTAAGTTTAGGAAGATCTAGCTTAAGATACATACAGGAGTCATTGATTCAGATTATAATGGGGAAATTCAAATTGTTATATCTACTTCTGTTCTCTGGATAGCAGAGCCAGGAGAGTACATAGCATAACTCCTGATTGTGCCATATGTGGGAATGGGAAAAAGTGAAATTAAATGAACAGGAGGATTTGGAAGCACAAATAAACAAGGCAAAGCAGCTTATTAGGTAAATCAAAGTACTGATAAACATCCTACCTGTGAAATAACTATTCAGGGAAATAAATTTAAAGGTTTGGTAGATACAGGAGGGGACATTTCAATCATTTCTCTACAGCACTGGCTGTCCATGTGGCCAATTCAACCTGGTCAATGTAACATAGTTGGAGTTGGTAAAGCCCCTAAAGTATATCAAAGTAGCTATATTTTGCATTGTGAAAGGCAAATGGACAACCTGGGACTATTCAACCAATTATAACTTCTGTACCTATAAATTTATGGGGGAGAGATTTATTACAACAATGGGGAGCACAAGTTCTAACTCCAGAAGAATTATATAGCCCTCAAAGTCAACATACAATGCATGAAATGGGGTATGTCCCTGGTATGGCACTAGAAAAAAAAAATTGCAAGGTTTGAAAGAACTGCTTCAACTGGAAAGACAAAGTTCCCACCAAAGATTAGGATATCATTTTTGATGGTGGCCATTGTTAAGCCTCCAAAACCTATACCTTTAGAAAGGTTAATAGACAAGCCAATCTGGATAGAACAAGGGCCGCTATGTAAAGAGAAACGGGAGGCTTTAGAGAAATTAGTTACTGAACAATTAGAAAATGGGCACATAGCTCCAACATTTTCTCCTTGAAATTCTCCAGTTTTCGTAATTAAGAAAAAATCAAGTAAATGGAGAATGTTAACTGACTTAAGAACCATCAATTCAGTTATACAACCTATGGGAACATTACAGCCAGGATTGCCTTCTCCTGCTATAATTTCAAAAAATTGGCCTTTAATAGTCATAGATTTAAAAGACTATTTCTTTACTATTCCCTTAGCTGAGCAAGACTGTGAACAGTTTGTATTTACAATTCCTGCGGTAAACAACCTGCAACCTGCTAAGCATTTTCATTGTTTTACAGATGGGTCTAGTAATGGTAAAGCTTATTGTTCTGGTTCGAAAAGTGAAGTATTGCAGATGCCTTATACTTCAGCTCAAAAAGCAGAGCTTGTAGCTATAATTGATGTTTTAACTGCTTTTGATATGCCTATTAATGTGATTTCTGATTCTTCATACATGGTTCATTCCACATAGTTAATTAAAAATGCTCAGTTACTATTTCATACAGATAAACAACTGAAGACAAAAACAAAAAAGGGGGAGAAATAGGGTTTATGGGACAGCCCATACACAATTGAATCTAGCATTATTAACTTTAATTTTTTTTGAAGCTGCCTAAAGGCCAGATTTTATCAGCAGTTGAACAGCATCTACAGAAACCAGCTTCAAAGACAGAAGCAGAACAATTGGTTTGGTGGAGAGATCCAATAACAAAAAGTTGGGAAATAAGTAAAATAATAACTTGGGGTAGAGGTTATGCTTGTATTTCTCCAGGCCAAAACCCCAGCAACCGATTTGGATGCTATCAAGACACCTGAAACCTTATCACTAGCCAGATGCCGAGGGAGAGATTCTGGGAGGATACCGAGGACCCCTGGGTTGCAGCCATGTCAAGACTAATGCTGAAGAGGACCCCAACTGTCACAAGCAATACCCGTTGAACACAGCCACCCACCTGGGGACAGATCAAGAAGCTGTCACAGATTGCAGAAGGAAACCTAAGGAAAATGGGACAACCAGTCACAATGAGTAATTTAATGGTAGTTATGATAGTGGTGATCACCATTGCTTTGAGTATTCCTTCAACAAGGGCTGACACAGAGAACAATTATACTTATTGGGCATATTTATCAATCTTAGCTGACAATAATGCCTGGATGTAATCACTCTATGACACAGTTACACATGCTTTCTGATCTCAGTATTTACCATAATCTACTCCTATAATTGAGGCATACTGCCCTCAAAAACCTATTTGTAAACAAAATGGAACCTGATCAGAAAGAAATGAACATACTTGTTTAGGAAAATTGCACTGCAGAACAGGTAGAGGTGCTGCACAATGATTCCTATGAAATCATTATTAATTGGTCCCCTAAGGAGATGTTTAGCTTGAATTACACCTCTCAGTCTGCATGCCATGGCCACACTACGTTTTGATGGTCTGAACAAAATGGTCAGATGGCAGAAATGATAAGAAGTACAGCAAGAGCTCTTATTATCTGGAACCATGGAGGGTATAGTGGCACCTCAACCTCAAATGATATGACTCATTGTAGGAGCTACACATAAGGATTAGTGGAAACTATTAATAACTCTTAATAAGATCAAAATTTGGGAAAAAAAATAAAAAAAATCTAGAAGGATACTCTAGAAACTTGTCTTTAGATATTACAAAATTAAAAGAACAAATATTTAAAGCATCCCAGGCACACCTGACCTTAATGCCAGGAACTGGAGTGCTTGAAGGAGCTGCAGACAGATTAACAGCTAGTAACCCATTAAAATGGATAAAAATACTTGGAAGCTCTGTGATTTCAATGATGATTGTGCTTTGAAACTGTGTTGTTTGTCTTTGTATAGTCTGCACATGGGGATCCTGACTCCTGCGAGAAGTAGCTCACTGTGACAAAGCTACCCTTTCTTTTATCACTTTGCAAATCAAATAAGGGGGACATGTTGGGAACAGGGCCCCAAAATCTGGCCATAAACTGACCCCAAAACTGGCCATAAACAAAATCTCTGCAGCACTGTGACATATTCATGATGGCCATAACACACACGCTGGAAGGTTGTGGGTTTACCAGAATGAGGGCAAGGAACACCTGGCCCACCCAGGGCGGAAAATCACTTAAAGGTGTTCTTAAACCACAAACAATAGCATGAGCAATTTGTGCCTTAAGGACATGCTCCTGCTACAGATAACTAGCCCAACCCATCCCTTTATTTTGGCCCATCCCTTCATTTCCCATAAGGGATACTTTTAGTTAATCTAATATCTATAGAAACACTGCTAACGATTGACTTGCTGTTAATAAATTCGTGGGTAAATCTCTGTTTGAGGCTCTCAGCTCTGAAGGCTGTGAGACCCCTGATTTCCCACTTCACACATCTATATGTTTCTGTGTGTGTGTCTTTAATTCCTCTAGCACCATTGGGGTAGGGTCTCCCCAACTGAGCTGGTCTCGGCAAGACAGAAAGATGTGTGAATGTTTGTAACTTCCTAGAGGCTTGTTAAATGGTTTTGACCAAAATGCTAATAGTGATATGGAGAATTAAGTGCACATGAGGTGGTCTCAGGTGCAGATGAGGAGCTTGTTGGGAATTGGAGTAAACGTTACTTGGTATGCAAAGAGACTGGCAATGTTTTGCCCCTGTCCTAGAGATATGAAGATCCTTGAATTTGAGAGAGATGATTTAGGGTATCTGGCAGAAGAAATTTCTAATCAGCAAAGCATTCAAGAGGCGACTTGGGTTTTCTTAAAGGCACTCAGTTTTATGCATTTAGAAAGAGATGCTTTGGAATTGGAGCTTATGCTTAAAAGGGAAATAGAGCATAAAAGTTTAGAAAATTTGCAGCCTGACAATGTGATAGAAAGAAATACCCATTTTTTGTGAGGAGAAATTCAATCCAGCTGCAGAAATTTGCATAAATAACAAGGAGTTGAATGTTAATCATGAAGAAAATGAGGAAAATGTCTCTGGGGCATGCCAGAGGTCTTCATGGCAGCCCCTCCCATCACAGGACTGGAGGCCTAGCAGGAAAATGTGATTTTGTGGGTCAGGCCCAGGGCCTTGCTGCTTTGTGCAGTCTTAAAACTTGGTTATCTGTGTCCCAGCTGTGGGTAAAAGGGGCCAAGGCAAAGCTCAGGCTGTTATGGGTACACAGAAGTCAAGGATTCAGGTTGGGGAACCCCTTTCTAGATTTCAGAGGATGTATAGAAATTCCTGGATGTCCAGGCAGAAGTTTACTACAGGGGTGGAGTCCTCATGGAGAACCTCTGCTAGGGCAGTGTGGAAGGGAAATGTGGGATCAGAGTCCCCATAGATTTTCCACTGGGCACTGCCTAGTGGAGCTGTGAGAAGAGGGCCACCATCCTCCAGACCCTAGAATGGTAGATCCACTAACAGCTTGCACCATGTGCCTAGAAAAACAGTAGACAATGACAGCCCATAAAATCAGCCGGGAGGGGGACTGTGCCCTGCAAAGCCACAGGGGCAGAGCTGCCCAAGACCATGGGGGTCCACTTCTTGCATTAGCATGACCTAGATGTGAGACATGGTGTCAAATGAGATCATTTTGGAGCTTTACTATTTAACAGCCCCACTGGATTTCGGATTTGCATAAGGCCTGTAACCTGTTTGTTTTGGCCAATTCATTCCATTTCAAATGGGTGTATTTACCAAATGCCTCTACCCCCATTGCGTCTAGGAAGTAACTAACTTGCTTTTGATGTTACAGGCTCATAGGCAAAGGGATTTGCCTTGTCTCAGGTGAGACTTTGGATTTGGACTTTTGGGTTAATGATGGAATGAATTAAGACTTTGTGAGGCTGTTGGGAAGGCATGATTGGTTTTAAAAGGTAAAAAGGACATGATTTGAGAGTGGCCAGGGGTGCAATGATGTGGTTAGGCTCTGTGTCCCTACCCAACTCTCATCTTGAATTGCAATCCCCATAATCCCCACATGTCAAGGGAGAGAGCAGGTGGAAGTAATTGAATTACAGGAGTGGTTTCTATCACGCTGTTCTCATGATAGTAAGTGAGTTCTCACAATATGATGGTTTTATAAGGGGCTCTTCCCCTTTGCTTGGATCTTCTCCTTCCTGCCACCTTGTGAAGAAGGTGCCTCCCCTTTGCCTTACCCTACGATTGTAAGTTTTCTGAGGCCTCCTCAGCTATGCTTAACAGTGAGTCAATTAAACCTCTTTCCTTTATAAATTACCCGGTCTTGGGTATCTCCTTATAGCAGTGTGAAAAAGAATAATACACCCAGAATGAGTTTCCATCCTCTGATAAGCACCCAAGGAAATCTGTTGGAGAAATTCTAACTTCCCTTAGAACTTCTTTAACCCCCACTCTGGATTGATAAATACATCACGGGCACCCAGATAATGAAATAGTCACCTGGGTCTGATTTACTGATTTGTTCAATCAGCACCACTACCCTATTGGGAAATGAGTGTCATAATGTGCACCTGGGATAAGCTCTACTAGGAAACAAACTGCTTGGGAAAGTTTTGGCAAATGTCAGGGAAAGTGACCTTAGACCTAGAATGTAAGGAGGGATAAATAAAATCAATTAAAATGCATACACTAGAACCATGCAGATCAGGCTGTTATATCAGGAAGTCCCCAAGGAGATTAGTGGTTTCCCCTCAGAAGATATTATCTGTCATTATCAAACCTTTAAAGGGACAAAAACTTTGAAGATCTGGAGAGTAGCAGAGGAAATCGCCCACTAGCTTTACATTTAGTATGGCCAACAGGAGGCAAGGAAGGAGGATCTCAGTGCCTTTGCTGAGGTTTGTGCTATTTGGGCTTGTGTTGATTCAACACCTTGGATACCACTTCTCTATCCTTATTTTGCCCCCTTCAAGAATAAACAGACAAGAATAGAGAATAAAGTTGCCTAAAGGGCACTGGAGACCTTATTTACTCATAAAGGTGTACAGAGGATTTTACAGCAACCAAGTTTGCCAAACCTTTTCAGCCCTGTGGTGCTGGGAAGCACCTATGAGTGGGGCCAAAAAAATATTTTAACTGGATTTGCAAAAATTCTCAGATTGGACAATCAACTGATCGACTTGTGAGTAGGTCCTTTTGGAGCAGTGCACAACAGTATTGATAATGCTGAATACATTGTGGGATTACATGTGTTGAGTGTGTAATCCACTCTTGATTCTAAGGAATGTTCTCCAGGTGAGATATCCTGATTAGAACAGTGGTAGGAAGATTACATAACTAGAGCCGATTAGCCTTACTTTGCCTAATCACGTAACTACTATGAAGCAGTATAATATACTGGTGGGGCAAGGGTAGAAAGAAATCATGACATTGTTCAAGGTGATAGTAGAGGCAGAGCTACTTCTTGTTATCCCCTTGTGATAGCATTATGTGGCCAGTGAAGAAGTCCCACAGTACTTGACACATCTCTGTGGACTATTTCCAGGTCAATGTTGCAGTAGCTCCCTTTGCCCTTGCAGTTCCAGATAACAGAATCCATTGCATAGACTAAAGGTGCTTGGTACATAGGGGTGGGCATTATTAATGCTTTTCAAGCACCCCATTGCATCCAGATGATCAAAATCAATTTATATTTTCATGGCCATGTCACAATATATTTTTACTTTACTGTCTAAAGGCTGTCTAAACTTCCCCATGATTTGTCTCCAGCAATTAAGCAGAGACCTGGAACAGATGAAGATCCTACCAGAGGTGACGTGGTACCATTATATTGATAAATTATTCTTATTGGAGGGACTAAAAACAGAGTACAGGCTGACTTAGAAGAAAATATCTCAATATCTGAGAAACCAGGATGAGAATTAACCCTGAGAAGTTAGAGGGGCTAGTCACCTTTATTATCCATTTTTATGCTCCTGATAAAGTCATACTCAAGACTAGGCAATTTACAAAAGAAAGATCTTTAATGGACTTACAGTTACATGTGGTTGGGGAGGCCTCACAAACATGGTGGCAAACAAGGAGGAGCAAATTACGTCTTACATGGATGGTGGCAGAAAAAAAAAGAGCATGTGCAGGGAAACTCCCATTTTTAAAACCATCAGATCGCATTAGCCTCATTCACTATCTCGAGAGCAGTGCAGAACAGACCTGGACCCATATGAATCACCTTCCACTTGGTTCCTCCCACAACATGTGGTAATTGTGGGAGTTACAGTACAAAATGAGATTTGAGTGGGGACAGGCCAAACCATATCATTCTCCCCTGGCCCCTCCAAAATCTCATGTCTTCACATTTTAAAATCAATCATGCTTTCCCAACAGTCCCTGAAAGTTTTAAATCATTTCAGCATTAACTCAAAAGTCCACAGTCCAACGTATCATCTGAGACAAGGCAAGTCCCTTCCACCTATGAGCCAGTAAAATCAAAAACAAAGGCTGGGCATAGTGGTTCATGACGGTAATCCCAACGCTTTGGGAGGTCGAGATGGGCAGATCACCTGAGGTCAAGAGTTTGAGATCAGCCTGATCAACATGGAGAAACCCCATGTCTACTAAAAATACATAATTATCTGGGCATGGTGGTACATCCTATAATCCCAGCTACTAAGGAGGGTGAGACAGGAGAATTGCTTGAACCCGGGAGGCAGAGATTGTGGTGAGCTGAAATTGTGCCATTGCACTCCAGCCTGAGAGCAAAACTCTATGTCACAAAAAAAAAAAAAAAAAAATCAAAAGCAATTTAGTTACTTCCTAGACACAATGGGAGTACAGGCATTGGGTAAATACAGCTTTTCCAAATGAGAGAAATTGGCCAAAACAAAGGGGCTACAGGTCCTACAGAGGTCCAAAATCCAGCAGGAGAGTCAAATCTTAAAGCTCCAAAATGATCTTTTTTGACTCCATGTCTCACATCCACGTCATGCTGCTTCAAGAGGTGAGTTCCCATGGTCTTGGGCAGCTCTGCCCCTGTGGCTTTGCAGGGTACAGCCTCCCTCCTGGCTGAATTCACAGGCTGGTGTTGAGTGTCTGTGGCTTTTCCAGGTACACGGTGCAAGCTGTCAGTGGATCAACTATTTTAGGGTCTGGAGGATGATGGACCTCTCCTCACAGCTCCCTAGGGGGTACCCCAGTAAGGACTCCACATTTTTCCTTTCTGCACTCCCCTAACAGATGTTCTCCATGAGGATTCTGCCCCTGCAGCAAACTTCTGGCTGGGTATCCATGCATTTTCACACAACCTCTGAAATCTAGGCAGAGGTTCCTAAACCTCAGTTCTTGAATTCTGTGAACCCACAGACTCAACACCACATGGAAGCTGCCAACGCTTGGGGCTTCCACCCTCTGAAGCAACAGCTCAAGCTACTTTGGCTCCTTTTAGTCACAGCTGGAGCTGCTGAGATGCAGGGCACCAAGTCCCTAGACTGCACGTAGCAGAGGGACCCTGGGCCGACCCCATGAAACAATTTTTTCCTCCTAAACCTCTGGGTCTATGATGGGAAAGGCTGCTGCAAAGTTTTCTGACATGCCCTGCAGGCATTTCCCTCATTGTCTTGGTGATTAACATTTGGCTCCTCATTACTTATGCAAATTTCTGCAGCCAGCTTGAATTTCTCCTCAGAAAATAGGATTTTTCTTCTTCTGCATGGTCAGGTTACACATTTTCCAAACTTTTATGCTCTGTTTCCCTTTTAAAGCTGAATGCCTTTAGTAGCACCTGCCACCTCTTGAATGCTTTGCTGCTTAAAAATTTCTTCTGCCAGATACCCTAAATCCTCTCTCCCATGTTCACAGTGCCATAAATCTCTAGGGCGGGGGCAAAATGCCACCAGTGTCTTCTAAAACAAAACAAGATACTTTTACTCCAGTTCTTAACAAGTTCCTTTTCTTCACCTGAGACCACCTCAGCCTGGATTTTATTGTTCATATCATTCTTAGCATTTTGGACAAAGCCATTCAACAAGTCTCTAGGGAGTTCCATCTTTCCCACATTTTCCTATCTTTTTCTGAGCCCTCCAAACTGTTCCAATCTCTGCCCATTACCCAGTTCCTATGTTACTTCCACATTTCGGGGTATTTTTTTCAGCAACACTGCATTCTGCTAGTACCAATTTACTGTATTAGTTTGTTTTTACACTGCCGATAAAGACATACCAAAGACAGGGCAATTTACAAAAGAAAGAAGTTTAATGGACTTACATTTCCACATGGCTGGGGAGGCCTCACAATCATGACAGAAGGCAAATAAGAGCAAGTCATATTTTACGTGGATGGCAGCAGACAAAAAAACAACAACAAAAAAGGAGCTCGTGCAGGGAAACTCCCATTTTTAAAACCATCACATCTCATGAAACTGATTCACTATCATGAGCATAATTCAGTGACGTCACCTGGTTCCCCATGACACATGCTAATTGTGGGAGTTACAATTCAAGATGAGATTTGAGTGGGAACACAGCCAAACCATATCATCACCCAAGCAAAAATGTGAACACTATGTAAAATAATGTCCCAAGGATAAACTATGAATCTACTAAAGAAGAATCGGTAGCCTTAAAAATTCCAGGGTGTGGTTGCTCACGCCTGTAATCACAGCACTTTGGGAGGCAAAAGCAGGAGAATCATGAGGTTAGGAGTTCAAGACTAGCCTGGCCAAGATAGTGAAACCCCATCTCTACTAAAAATCAAAAAAAAAAAAAAAAAAAATTAGCTGGGTGTGGTGGTAGGTGCCTGTAATCTCAGCTAATCAGGAGGTTGAGGCAGAGAACTGCTTGAACCCGGGAAGCAGAGGTTTCAGTGAGCCGAGATCACATGACTGCACTCCAGCCTGGGCGACAGAAGCGAGACTTCATTAAAAAAAAAAAAAAAAAATCCGACAAACAAAAAGAAGGCAAGCATCTAATTGACCTGATTAGGTATTGTAGTTAGTTCATATGTTGTGTGAGGATTCTATGCAGAGGATTATACAAGAACACCGAAAAGACAACAACTTTTCAGTGAATCTGCGAAGACAAAAAAGCCATAGAATCCACTCACTAAGTTGTACAGACTAATAACTTTTTGAGCTGCAAACACTAGTGACTGACAATAACATAAACTGGAGCCAATGGTAAAAAGATATCACAACTAAAGCAATGATGTCCCCTGGGGTTTTTGGACACGCTGCTTTGGACACACGCCTTACTTCACACCCTGGTAATACCTCATTTGGTGGCTATTACTGTTTTGTTATTGACTGTTAATGGATACCGTGAGACTAACTACAACGGCAACAGCATATTCATCCTCTACATCCCAAGCTGGGGTGAGTAAAAATGAAAGCATTAACAAAATGAGTATTGACCAAGAGGCATGTATTATCAAAGGAAATGATATATCCTCTGAAAAAAAAGTAAATTGATGATTAAGGGAGTTTTGCAGCTACACAAGAAAGTGGTTAGTTACTCCCTAGATGTGAATACATCAAATTTGGGGTCTGCACAGTACCTGAGGCTCTTGATGGATTCTAGAACACCAACATTCTTGGACACTTGCCCTGAGGCTGCCATCAGTGCCAAAGTCGCTTTAGTCATGCAGACCAGGCCTATCTGTTGTTCAGTGAGCCAATTTTGAAAGTGCAACTGCAGTTGTTTTTAAATTTCCTCCCTGACAGCAAATTCTTTGGGAATATTAGAAACTATTACGTAGGACTAGGGGGTCAGGCTGACCTGGGGAAGATTGTGAGCTGAAGGACTAAGGGCTTCCTGAGATCCGTGGACCACAGAAGTAAGTAACACATTTTTCTGTTGTTTCTGCCATAATTGCTGTGTTAGACATTGGATTTCAGATTCCAGTTTTTTTTTACTTTTTTAAAATTTTTTTGAGATGGAGTCTCACTCTGTTATGCAGGCTGGGGTGCAGTGGCATGATCTCAGCTCACTGTAACCTCTGCCTCCGAGGTTCAAGCAATTCTCTGCCTCAACCTCCTCAGTAACTGGGATTGAAGGTGCTCGCCACCACATCCGACTGATTTTTGCATTTTTAGTAGAGACGGGGTTTCACCATCTTGGCCAGGCTGGTCTTGAACTCCTGACCTTGTAATCCGCCTGCCTCGGCCTCCCAAAGTGCTGGGATTATAGGTGTGAGCCACTGCTCCTGACTGGGATTTCAGTTATTTTGGAGAGATTGTCACTTTCTGGGCCCAGATAACTAGGTAGCGAGCATGTATGCCCGGGCTTAGATCTCCAGGCCTGCAGCACGAAACTTTGGGCTTTTTCCTTTATATACTGTTTATTGCCTTTGTCTACTACCTGAGGGATGCCCTCTGCCTCTCCCATGCAATCTACTGAGAGAGCAAAGATTCTGTCTTTTACTGGAATAATTACCTGTGCTTTATGTTGATTTTACCATGTTCTTGACTATTTAAGAAAACAAAGGTTTCTCACTTAGGAAAGAACCAAGATTATTTACAATCATGTTATCTTATATATTTACATTTAAATATTTTATTCTCATTTTATATAGAAGAGCTAAGAATTGTTTTTCAGGCAACCATGACCATAATCCTATCTTATGTGTTCAAATATCATGACCATTTTTGATTTTTGCTTTAACATCAGATTTTAAATATAAAAATAAATTAAAAATGTTAGGACATCTTTAATATATAAAAATATGTTTGCTATTTGACAAAGGGCTACTGGAAAATCAGAGTTTTGTTTCCTCACCTTATAAAAAGAGAAGTATTAGAAGGAAGAGGACAGAATCTGACATGTTTTCATCAAACACAGCTGGAGGAAGCACCAAGTTTACCCTGCCCAAGAGGGCAACATCGTGTTGAGCAGTATCCGTTCAGATATTATCAAAAATACATCCCATGTGCACTTCCACAGAAAGGCCACCAGTGTGGTCTGCAACCACAAGCCCTGAGCAGTCATAAGAAGGTGAGACCTGGGTTTGCTGTGTATGTATTAGAGAAAACCGTGTGAGTGTCATGTTTAACAATACTGGCGTCTTCCCATTCCTTCATATCAAATGGTTAATCTTTCCTTTTTCACCCCTTTTTTCCCCTGTGTTCCTATGCAGTCTACCACCAAGTCAACCTGTTCCCCACTCCCTGTCTCATTTTTCACTAGGAATTGGGTGGTTGCACAGGTATCTGCTGCCTGTGCCTTGCAATGAAGTCGCATTAAGTCAGCAACCTCACAGAGACTCTCCATGCGGAAGGCCTTTCCTTCCATGAGGTTCCAAGCTAATGGGGAGCTCTCGTTTCCAAGTTCATGTTTGTTCCAGATAGATGAATACCAGAGACATTGATAATTCTTAAACTGCATCTCTGCTGTTTCTATGCTACCCCACCATCCCGTTGCTTACTACAGCAATATTTCCCAAACATATATCACCCACTGCAACCCAACATCTACCCAGCTCTGTGTCTTCTGGACATTGGCTAATTTTTCAAAAATGCAGCAGTCTCTGCAAGCTGGGTGATCTCCTGGAAAGTATGGAAAGCTGGCATTGGTCAGAGTTTAATTTTCATGTCTCTGTATGTGAAATGATTTCATATGCTTGCCTGGAGCACAACCTGAAATCTATTTGAATGTATTTTAGGAAAAAGTAGCTGTGCTTCTGCTGAAAACTGTATTTTGTCTATAGCACACCTTTCAGAGTTTTCAGAATTTGATTGCATGGCATCTGTTTTAGAACACTGTAAAAGTTGTAGATAATTGACAGCAATGCAAAGTAATTACTGTCAATAAATACTGACAGAAAAAATTATCCTTGAATTCAAAAGACCTTTATTCTATTGTACATAGGTAGGACCACAGAAAAAAAGGTTGAAGAACAAAAGATTAACCAGCTGGTATGAAGGAATGGGAAGTCCCCAGCATCCCTAATCATGATGCTCGCACCTTTTCCCCTGATACATGCACAGCAAACCCAGGTCTCATCTTCTAATGACTGCTCAGGGCTTATGGCTTTAGAGCACATTGGTGGCCTTTCTGTGGAAGAACACACGAGATTTATCTTTGATAATATCTGATAATATCCGCATGGATATTACTCAACCTGGCGTTGCCCTCTTGGGCAAGGTGGACTTAGTGTTTCCTCCAGCTGTGCTTGATGACAACATGTAATTCCCCTTTAAATTCTACTCACATCTTACTATGAGTATGTTGAAAGCTTTAACATAGATATTATACCTATATTAGAATCATACTTTCACATCCCCCACCACCCCCCAGCCTTTTTTGATAATTGCTTGTAACAATGTGAAGAGATTTCTTGCACAGGCTGCTGAATAGTGTATCCTTCTCAAACTCCAAGCTTCTTTGATGTTTCCTCAGCCCTCCCTTTTCCTTCGCTTCCTATTTGATATGGGTAGGCTTTGTGTCCCCACCCAAATCTCATATTAAATTGTAAACCCCAGGTGTTGAGGGAGGAACCTGGTGGTAGGTGATTGAATCATAGGGTCAGTTTTCCCCATGCTGTTCTCGTGATAGTGAGTTCTCATGAGATCTGATGGTTTTATAAGCATCTGGCATTTCACTTGCTGCGCTTCTCTCTCCTATCCCCATGTGAAATAAGTCCTTTCGCCCTTTACTTTCTGCTATGATTTTATGTTCCTGAGGCCGCCCTAGCCATGTGGGACTGTGAGTCAATTAAACCCCTTTCCTTTATAAATTGCCCAGTCTCCAGTATTTCTTTATAGCAGTGTGAGGATGAACTAATGCACTACTGTTTGGTGGGGAGAGCAGATACACAAATAATAATCTGATTTACTATATTCAGCACTCAGGATCCCAAATGTCCTGCTGTCAACAGCTAAAAATCTCCAAACACAAGCTGTTAGTACCCTCTCTGGGGATGAGATAGGGAAGGCAAGTAAGAGAGTGGCATATGTCCTTTCAGGTAGAGAGGTGCAAAATTCCTGCTCATGTGGACACACAGTAATTCCCTGCCCAGGAATCCTCTATAGCTTAGGTATAAGAAGAGAAAGAGGTGGACTTCTTTGCATCTTCATTAAGACTAAGCTAAGAGGTTGAGGTAGCAGTGCTCACTTCCCAACTTTTTTTTTTCCCCCAACTGTCATCAGGCTGGAGTGCAGTAGCTTGATCTCGGCTCACTGCAACCTCCACTTCCCGGGTTCAAGCGATTCTCCTTCCTCAGCTTCCTGAGTAGTTGGGACTACAGGCGTGCATCATCACGCCCAGATAATTTTTGGGTGAAAACCCAACAAGGTTTCACCATGTTGGACAGGATGGTCTCCATCTCTTGACCCCGTGATCCGCCCGCCTTGGCCTCCCAAAATGCTGGGATTACAGGCAAGAGCCACTGAGCCCATCCCCCAAATGTTTACTGGGGAAAAAACAAAGGGTCATAGTGCAGATTGCAGCTATTTCCAGGAAAAGAATCAGAGATAGAGATTTCCTCCATCTTCAGAGCTCAGGGCCTAGCCACCCTCAGACTTCCAATTTTCCCATGTGTGCTAGAGGAAGCTACTAGTCTCTTATCTCCCTGAAAGACTGTCAGAGAATGGCATTTCCTGTTAGGGCAGTGTATTCACATCCACCCCACAGTAGCAGAGTTCACAGAGTTCAGGACACTGGGGGATGGCATAAATGCTTGAGCCAGGACCTGAAATTGGGCCTGCAGTAGACTTTATAAAAGTCAATTTCAAAAGACCCTGAATGATTTTATAGTATTTTCTTTCTATTGTACATATTTTTTCCTTATGACAATATTATGAAAATACTATGTGTTTTAAAAACAGGATATCTGGCCGGGTGTGGTGGCTCACATTTCAGTAATCCCAGGACTTTGGAAGGTTGAGGCAGGAGAATTGCTTGAGCCCAGGACTTCAAGAGTAGCCTGGGTAACATAGAGAGACCCTGATCCCACAAGAAAAAAATAATAAAAGCCAGGCGAGGTAGCGTGTGCCTGTGGTCCCAACTGCTTATGTGGCTGAGGCAGGAGCGTCACCTGAACCCAGGAGATAAAGGCTACAGTAAGCTGAGATTGCAGCACTGCATTTCAGCCTGGGAAACAGAGTGAGACTGTCTCAAAAACAAACAAACAAATAAGTACGTAAATAAATAAATAAAACAAATGGCAATAGGATATATGAGCAGGTGCAAATAAAATCAGCCAAGGATGGTAGTGGTGTCAACACCACTGTCATCCTCCATCCACGAACAAGGTCTTCTTTAGAAGCTGAAGCAGTCACTCAATAAGAGCTGAGTTTAACTCCTTGGTTCCTTTTAGCCCAAATACACTAATTTAGCTACTGAAATATACTAAAGTTTGGCCCAAGGCATGGCAGAGAAGGATGACATCAGACTCGTATTAGAAGAAACAAATATATTTGGAAAAGAAAAACGAACTTTTTAAAAGTCATTTAAGTATGATGTTAATATAGGTATAATATCCATGTTAAAGCTTTCAACATACTCATAGCGAGGTATCAGTGGAATTTAAAAGGAGAGCTACATGTTATCATCAAGCACATGTGAAGACACAGTAAAAACAGACGCCACTATTTACAGAATTTGCCAGTCTAACGTATTTTATTTTTATGACTGAAATTTTTTTTGATATATATTTTCATTTTTAAAAGAGATGGAGGAGGACTTTCAGGCAGGTTAGAAGTGACAAAGGGCAAAAGGCACAACCAGGGCAATGGCACATGCCATCCGAACAACCTGGCATTCTGGACACAGCATGGTCCTGTCTGGGACACAGGCTAACTGAGAGGCATGGCATGAGGACGCCTAGGACACAATTGTTTTTGTTTGTTTGCTTGCTTGTTTTTGACAGACTTTATTTTCTATAGCATTTTTACATTTATAGAAAAACTGTAAAGATAGTAGAAGATATTATGTAGTTCCTATATACCCTGAACACAGTTTCCCCTCTTATTAGAAGCTCACAAGGCTGGGCGCGGTGGCTCATGTCTGTAATCCCAGCACTTTGGGAGGCCAAGGCAGGCAGATCATGAGGTCAGGAGATCAAGACCATCCTGGCTAACTTGGTGAAACCCCGTCTCTACTAAAAATACAACAACAACAAAAAAATTAGCCGGGTGTGGTGGCGGGCACCTGTAGTCCCAACTACTCGGGAGGCTGAGGCAGGAGAATAAGCCAAGATCGTGCCACCGCACTCCAGCCTGGATGACAGATCGAGACTCCTTCAAAAATAAAAAAAATAAAAAAAATAAAAAAAATAAAAAAAAAAGCAGGTTACACTAGAATAGTATATTTGACAATTAGAAAACCAACATTTTTATATTATTCTATATAATTAATTTAAATATGCAAGTGGTTTTCACCTATTCTCCTCTTTTTATTCCAGGATCTCACCCAATATACCCCATTACAGTTGTCAAAATGTCTCCATAGGCTCTTTTGCATGTGACAGTTTGATTTTCCTAGTTTTTGATGATCTTGACAGTTTTGGGGAGTACTGGTCAAGTATTTTGTAGAATGTCCCTCAGTTGGTGTTTGTCTGATGTTTTCTTATGATTAGATTTGAGTTATGAGTTGTCATCACAAAACCCATAGTGGTAAAGTCCCGTTTTCATCACATTATATCAACCTTTCATACTGTCAACATGACTTACCACTGCTGATGTTGACCTCAATCAGCAGACTCAAGTAAGGCTTGTCAGGTTTCTCCACTGTGAAGTTACTTTTTTCTTCCCGACTTTTCGTACTTCCCATTCCTTCTTTGAAAGAAGGACACTCTTCAGCCCACACTTCATGAGTGGGCAGTAGGGCACCACCTCCCTGAGAGAGGAATATCTGCAAAAGTTAGGTGAAATTCTTCTACATTGGAGAGTTGTTTCTTCTTTCATTTATTGATTTATTTATCCAATCATTTATTTATATCAGCAGAGACTCATACACAATAACTCTATGGTTCTAATCTCATTCTACTTTTGTTATTCAAATTGGTATAGTGTTGGCAATAGGAGCTCTTTCGATTGCCTTCTGCTTCCCTTGACATACCCTCATTCCTGTGGGTAGTAACTTTTATTTTTTTTTGTTTTGAGTACTTTTTACTTTCTGGCACTACAAGACACCCCCAACTCATTTTATATACTTCCTGTCCCAGCCATTTCTCTAAATGGCTCCTTTTATGAGACAACGGTATTAGAAATCAAGGTCTAGGAGCTAGATGTGTTCATTTCTGCAGGATTGTTTTTACTTATATGCCCCTTCAGCTGACAGAGCAAGGACACAGGTGTGCATAAGAACACATATATATGCACATATGTTTAAGTGTTTCCATATCTAAACATCTGTATTTATATTAAGCTAAATACGAGTTCACACACAGTCTCCAACTCCAGTCTATTATCACATGAATTGTTCTGATGTCCTGCCATTGTTTGTAAAATCCCATTCCAATGATGAGAAAACTGACTCCATCATCTACCATTTGTTTTCTTAATTGTCCAAGTCCAGTATAGAGTCACACATTGCATAACAAAGTTTCAGCCAACAATACACTGTATATACAATGTAGATCCCATAAGATTAGAATACCATATTTTTATTGCACTTTTTCTATGTTTAGATGTGTGTAAATACACTAGCACTTAACATTATGTAACAGTTTCCCACAGAATTCAATACAGTAACATGCTATCCAGGTTTGTAGGCTAGGGGCAATAGGCTGTAACATATAGCCTAGGTGTGTAGTAGGCTATACTGTCTAGGCTGGGGTAAGCACTCTATGATGTTTACATAATGATGAAATTGCCTAATGAAGCAGTTCTCAAAATGTATGTCTGTTGTTAAGCAACAAATGACTATATATATGAAACATCAGAATCTTTAACTTGCATCTCCATGGGCAATAACTTCATCAACTAAAGTATAGTGCTGTGTACTGTTTCTTTCGCTTTGGTTTTAAAGGGTCCATAGATTTCCAGTTACTTAGATCAGCACCTTTTTATCATTCTTTCAGTGAGATTGTTTTAGATATTTGTAATGGAGTTAGCTTTTTTTGTCACATACTAAATCTCATGCTGGAATACTCCAACCTCCTAAATGGTAGATATTTTAATTAACATACATGAAGACTCTCTCTTCGCAGTGTACCTTTCTTATTTTTGGCAAATATATAGTGTCATGTATTAATAATTACAATATCATATAAAATAGTTTCAATACCTTAAAAACTCCCCCATGTTTATCTATTCATCCCTCTCCTCTTCCATCCCCCAAATTTCCAGAAACCACTTCAATAATTTTGCCTTTTCCAAAACGTTATTGAAGAGAAATCATAGTGTAGAGCCATTTCACACTAGCTCCTTTTCCTTAGCAATATGCATATAAAAATTTTTTATGGCAAAAAGTATTTTTAAATTTTTCAAATTTTAAATTCCAACTGCTAATTGCTGGTATGTAGGAAATTGGTTAACTTTTATGCATTAAACTGGTATTTGAACCTTGCTATATTTGCTTAGTTTCAGGAGATTTTTGGTTGACTTTTTCTGATTTTCTAAATACATTAACAATCATGATATCTGTGAAAAAAGACAATTTTACTCCTTTCTTTTTAACATATATATCTTTATTTCCTTTTCTTCATTATACTTCATTATACTGCATTAGTTAGTCCTTCCAATGAGATATTGTGTCTGAGTGATTAAAATGGGCATATCTTTTTACTGATGTAATTTCTCGCCATTAAATACAATGTTTGCTGTAGGGTTTCTGTGCATGTTCTTTAAGTTTAGAAAGTCTTCTATATTTCTAGTCTGCTGAAAGTATTTACTATGACTAAGTGTTAGATTTTATAAAATGCTCTTCCTGTATCTAATAATATGATGATATGGCTTATCTTCTTTAGCTTGTTGATAGTTACATTAGATTTTCAAATACTGAATTAGCTTTGCATATCTGAAATAAATCCCATTTTCTCATGGTGTATAATTTTCCTTGCCACCTCTTTTCCTGTAGAGCAAATACACCTTTTGGTTGCTTCAAACAAGTCTGCTCTGCCCCCTCATGCCACACCCTGCTCAGCAAACCTGAAGTCCTGTAGTTAAACAGTCACCCCCTTAAACAGACAGTTCAGTGACAATTCATTATTAGTTGAGCAAACCCCTTCAGAGCCTTTCCTCTCACTACAAGTACTTTAGCAAATTCTTTGTCCCCTAAAAGCAGATTGCTCTATGAAGGAGATAAGAGAAGGGGATTCTAGTGCTAGGAGGAAAAGAGTCAGTATTTCAGATTTTATATAAATGTGACAATGTATTCAAGGAGCCAGTAATATTTGAATAATTCTTTAAAACTCCAAAGTGTATTTTTAGCTAAATTGATTTCCCTTCACCACAGGTTTAAATTGGGCTGCCGCAGTGTGCTTAGTACATAGAGTTAGCTTGGTAGAATGAGAAAAAAAAAATAAGCCAAAGTTTAAAAATATATCTTTATGACACAACTGTTATAATACTAATTCAAGATAACCATTCATTTTTCTGTATTTTTCCACATTAATAGAAACTATTGTGAAAATAGAACAATTAATTTTTCCTACTTCCTGTTTTTTTAAGTCAACTGTTCTGGAGAAAACACCATTGCTCATTTTCATTCAGCTTTTAATCTGAAAATAGATCGTGCTTGTCTATAACTCAATGCACCTGTTGCTGAAATACATGAACTAGCACCTTCTTCAACTGAAGGCAAAGAGAAAAACAAATGGGAAAAAAATGGGAGCTAGCACTTTTTGAGCAGGAACTGGGCTTAATGCGATATATAAATATAAATGCATATGTGTTTTAAAACAGAATGGTGAGACAAGAAATAATAGAAAAGGTAATGAAGGATCGTTTAGATTAAGTAGTTTTCCCAAAGCCATGAAACTGGAGAGTGGTAGAGATTCAAGTTCAAATCAAGGTAGAGATAACCCTCATAAATTAGTATAGCCAAAACCAGATGTCTCCAGGGCTACTTTTTGAAATAATTTCATAATATCCAGAATTTTTTTTGGATCTACATGATTCCCCTCATTAAATTCAGGTCTTCAGAACGTGCTTGAATCCTGCAAGTTTAGCCTTTATTTCTCTGCTTTGCACAAGGAAGAAGGCAGCCCAGTAATCACAGGCATGTTTAGTTAGCTATGTGATCTGTAAAGTACCTCTTTGAGTTGACTGTCTTCCCTGCATGAAGTCCACGTCTTAGACCCAGTGCATGTTGTGGGATCAGGTCCATGACTGACATTGATCTTGACTTTCAATATCTTCAGTGTCCCCAGATCGGTTTGGTTGGAATAGGCCTGAACTCTGCTCAGATAGGGACATTGACATATTTTGTTTCCGGGGAGCTTACTGACTTTTTCATTTTTTCCTGGGGTTAATTCACCCTAGTTAATGATGTGTTCTTTATCTGACTTTACTTTTCTGAAGAGCCCAATCCTTTTAGGAAAGGAACTGGGGACATTTTGCTCAACAGAATGAATATCTGTTTGACTTCCTGTCCCTGGCCAAGTTGCTTGTCTTTCCTCTGGTGTGTGAAGTTCCCTAACCTTGGATCCCTTTCTATAATATATGCTTCCCGAAGAGATTGTCTCTTAAGGCCTTCTTCTTTTTGGAGGGTCTAAATTAATGCACTGTCTTTTTTTTTTTTTTGGACATGAAAGTAAAAGGATGCTTGTTCTCGCTGACCCAGTGTGCATCCCCTGTCCTCCAGCTCTCTAGTTCAGTCTCTTTTTGCCTGGTTTTGTCTTTGATGTGGGGCATGAGGGGTTGGTCCCTGGAAATTCATGTTTGATATCAAAGTGGGACCATCTCAAGGCTTTCTTGTCTTCTTCATCTATAGGGGAAAGTTCAAGTAAAACATAATCACGGGTAGATAAGAACTTTTTTGTGGCCAGGCACAGTGGCTCACGCCTGTAATCCCAGCACTTTGGAAGGCCGAGGTGGTCAGATCACGAGGTCAGGAGCTCGAGACCAGCCTGACCAACATGGTGAAACCCTGTCTCTACTAAAAATAGAAAAATTAGCTGGGCATGGTGGCATGTCTGTAATCCCAGCTACTCAGGAGGCTGAGACAGGAGAATTGTTTAAACCCAGGAAGCAGAGGTTGTAGTGAGCCAAGATTGCGCCACTACACTCCAGCCTGGGCAACAGAGTGAAACTCCATCTCACACCCCACAAAAAAAAAATGAAACTTTTTTTTGTAATCACCGTTCTCCATGAAATGCTGGACATTTTCCTATTAGAAGCTGAGAAATCATGGCTATGGAGTCTGCCCCTAAACCAAGCATGTCCAGTATACTCTTCCCCAAGAAAGAGACCAGGCTTGGGCTTTTCTCATCCGATACAGTTTTCTGGATTCAAGGACCTTGAGAGTTAGGCCTCACCTCTGCCACCCACAAAATTGTATCAAGTAGGCTTCTAGCACGTATCGAGTCCTGAGATCAAGGAAGGAAAGCTCCAAGAGGTATTGAGATGATGTTATTGACCCAGTAAAATAGCACATTTTTGATTCCACATGTATGAGACTTCTTATGAAGGGAGAAGAGAGAGAGGGTTGCTATCCATGAAGACTGTATACCCTGATTGACATGCTGTGTCTTTCTGACAGAGGTTATGTTCTGGATGTTTTCTGGATGATTTCCTCTGGTTCTCCCTTAAATCATGAAAATAAATCATTCACTGAGTGAGTCACTAAGTCACTTTTTACCTCCTTCTCAGCATTAGCTCCCTAACTCTTTATTAGGTATACTTCCAAAAGCCTTGAGAGGTTATACTCTGGACTTCTTAGGACATATCCCAGGCCCTTAAGTCATTCTGTAGGCAGATGTTTCTGGGCCTTCTCCCCTAGAAGCTTCTTGGATGCATCAACCCAGTCCTCCAAATCTTACTGCTTTGGCCTTAAACACAGAGGGCCATGAGAGTCCACATTCCCTCTTTGATTTAGCAATCTCTGGTCATTTGCTATACGGCTGCATGAATGCCAGATTTCTGCAGTTGTGCAGGCCAGGCCTATTTTGAATGTGATGCTAGAATTGTTTCCATATATTCTTGTTGACAGCAAATTTTCAGGAATGTTAGACTCCATCGCATAGAACAGAGTCCAGGCCATCCTGGGGAAGGCTGTGAGCTGGAAAACTAAGGCTTCCTGAGATCTCTGGACCTCTCAGGGTAAACTCCTGAACCTTTCCAGTTGCTTCTACCATGAGCACCATTTTTCTTTTCCAATATTGATCTTCATAAGAAACTGTGCTTCTTTCTGGATTCTAATGAGCAATACTCCACAGACTCTAACATGTTGGAGAGGATGTTAGTAGAATTGGGAGATAGGCTTGAAGTGGGCCTGTGGCTATAACAGAGACAAATGTCTGGGCTGCAACTGAGATGAAGAGGAGGCCACAGCTGGAGAAGCAGTGGGGATTTGTGATACACGTTAGGCCTAGGGTTGGCACTGGATATTACTCAGAATAAGACAGAGGTAGTTGCAAGAGGAAAACAGCTACCAGAGACAAACACAGTGGCCACCAGTGACTTGCTTTGTCTGAAGAGGAATTTTTAGAAGAACAGAATCCATTTCTGTTGCAAATGTTCTCTAGAGCTTTTCAGGTAATTTGGTAGGCAGTAGGAAATATGCAGCTACCCTGATTACCCCTCAGTGGTCCAGGAGTATTGGGGTAGGTGTATTTATGCATCTCAAGTTATGCTACAATATTAAGAGTATTCAGTTTATAGCCCGGTCTCAATTGTTTTAGAAATTAGACCTTCTTTTGTTTTCCTCCAACCCTATCTGGAAGTTCACCTTCTTCAGGACTCAAATCTTTAGGTTATCCTGGATATTGTGTCTACGCAGAGAGAGGCTTCCATCTTCTGTATTGCTGGTTGCAGAATTTTCACTGAGTCAAGTCTTGATATATGGAGAGAAAGATGGCATTGTGAAGAACACAGTGTGGGAATGTTGAAAAGGACAAGTCTTTTGCATATATCTGCCACAAGAATGCTGAAATGGGCAATTGTGAGTAGTCTGTGGCTGATAATATTAGAACAGCTGAGGCCAACAAATCTAGACATTCTGGAGATAAGCTCTTTCAGACATTGTTCAGCAGAACAAGAATCATATAAGTTTCGGTCAGACTTCATATGGTATATGGTAGTTGTGGTAGGCATAGTAGTGAATACCAAAGATGTCTGTTTCTTAATTACTGGAACCTGTGAATAAGTTATCTTCCATGGAAAAAGAACTACAGGTATAAGATGGAATTAGGTTTGCTAAGCAACGGACCTTAAAATATAGAGATCAACTGTGATTATTTAGTTGGGACCAATATAGTCACAGGGTTCTTAAATGGGGAAAATGGAGGCAGAAGAGTCAGGATTAGAAATATGTGACTTAAGAAAGACTCAAATGTCCCTTGCTGGCTTTGAAGATGGAAAGGGACCACAAGCCAAAGAATGCAGGAAGTCTCTAGAAGCTGGGAAGGGAAAGAAAGCAAACTGTCCCTTAAGACCTCCAGAAATGAAGTAGCCCTGCTGATACATAAATTGTAGCCTACTGAGAACCATTTCATCTTTCTGTAGGATACCAAATCTGTGTCATTTCAAACCATTAAGTTTGTGATAATTTGTTACAGCAGCCATAGAAAGACAGTGTTAGTGAAAGAGAGAGGGTTGGTGGTGGAGGAAGACAAGCAAATGTATCAGCTCTATTCTTGGGGTGGTTGAGACTGATGATAAATTAATATCCTTAGAGAATGTGGGATCATCTGAGGACTTTCTTATCTTGCTTCTGTGTGGAACAAGAAAGCAAAGAAAGTGGAACCAAACTGTCAGTCTTCTCTCCCTAGGCAAGTTACAGAGCTTTATTACCTATGAATTATGTGACTTTCTACATTGGGTTCATGGGCAGACTCCGTGCTTCTTTTATGTTATTTATTTGTAAAGATAGTAAACATACTTTATATTGCACCTTCTTTGTAAAACTCAACTAAAGAAGTGCTTTATGCACATGTTTCTCTATTAAGATTCCAGTCAGGAGCCCTCTGCTGAGGACAGCTGCAGAATCAATGACCTATATAGGTATGTGTATGCTCTGACAGGTAGGATTCTGCTCCCTAAGGTCAGAGTTCAGTATTTAGCATTTGATCGGAGGCTTTCAGACACTCAGCCTTTATCTCCACGTCATCACAAAGACAGAGGCCAGGTCTAAAGGTGCCTGATGTAGAAAACAGAGTGCTGAACAATTGTGTGATTCTGCTTCTCCACAGGTATGCTGCACTCTCTTAACAATCCACTCCACAGACACTGTATCACAGGGTTTCAACCTCATGTTGGAATTTTTTACAACACCAAGATAGAATTGCCCATGAGGTTTAGATAGAAGATTCAGTAATCACTTTAATCACTGTCTTGTCCAGCCTACTCTCCTAGTAGAAAATATTTCCTATTTATACTGAGATGTCCCATCTCACATGTCTGTTGATTTAGTAGAACTGGAAGAAAAACATGAAAGTAAAAACAAGAACAATAAAATACAGTCAACCTTCATTGGTGGGCAAATCCAGAATTTTTAAAAAATCTTATTTCTATCCCCTTTTTCTAAACATTGATTCACCTGGAAGGAGTACATAAACCAAAAAGAGTCTCACACTCCACAAGAAGGAAAAAGAAACAGAAAATGTCCTAGAAGGTTGAGTTTGAACTCATTCATGGGTACTACAGCTGTTCAATAAATGAAAGTTTTTCTATATTTTATACTGCACACTGCTATCTCGGGCCCACTGGGTCCTGAGCATGTGCTCTATGGCCTAGAGAGCTATGAGGGTCTTGAGTGTAAAGAGGGTGAAGAGGAGACAAAAAGAAGGTGCATCCCCAATCCCATCCACACCAACCAACCAAGCAGATCCAACCACATATCCTGGGCTACTATACTTCTCCAACCTTCTCTTGGCCTCACTAATTTCCAACCCTAACCACTTAGAAATGTCATGTATACTTCAGTACATTTTTTAGATTTTTGTCAAATAAAACCAGATATTAACTTAGTCTAGCTTTATTCCTTTGAGTTCTCAGCTTTGAAATGACCAATTTCACAACCTTGAAAGCCTGGAGTTTTCCCAGAAATGGTTGCTTATTCTCTGATCATTATACTTTTAGGATCTTCCCTATTCTTAACTACAGCTTCACAATATAAACTGGTCCTGTCTTTGATCAACCCTGACATAGAACTAAGCAACTTTTCAAGTTTACCTATAACAATCTACTTAAACCAAAAAGCATGAGTGAGCAATATAGCCTCTATTAAATATCTTGCAAGAGTGCAAAATTATTGAGAAAAATGTTATCATACCCTATGGCAAATAATTTGATCACCTCTCTTAATCGTTAGTCCTCTTTGTCTCTTGTAGGCTACTATGCCCCTGAGGTCTATCGTGTCTCTTCCTGAAGCTAAACTTCCCAACCTGCTGGTCCTTCACTTTCAGGTCTCCTAACATTTTAATTTTTCCCCCCGTTCTCACACTGAGCAATCCAATTCTCACATATAGAATTGGCATCACATCCCTAAGCCAAGCTGCATACCTAAACCCATCTTGATGTAGAGAGTGGGTGAGAACCTCTCCTTAGCAAAATTCAGTCTCTAATGGGAGCACGTGAGGTTACACAGAGCAGGATGTATGGTAGTGTTGAATTACATCGAAGTTTATTCCTCTGTGAATCATTTCCCTATTTTTCTCTTCTATTCTCTAAATTTTTGGTTTAACTCAAACCACTCTTGGTGGTTTTAAAAATACCTAATATTTTAAAACATAATTAATGAGGAGATTTACTTGATGGTATATATTGATATAGATGTAGGCAGGTAGGTGTGAAAGAACATTCCCATGAGTATTTCTCCTTGTGTGATGTATGCCTGTGAAAGTTACAATATGGACAGCTTCATCACTGAGCTTAGAAATTGCTGAAGTCAAGCACTACAGGATTTACTTGCTTTGATTTCTTCAATTCTCTTCTGATTCTAAAGCAACAGTCTTGGCCCAGAAAATCAAACCTTTCTCATTCATATTATGAAGATTTAGCAGACTTGGCAGCTTTTTTTCTTTGCCTGGCTTCTGTAACAACAACTTCTCATTTGTCAGGTAACCCCTTAAAAACTTGGAATGTAAGTCATGCCTCCTTCCCTTATTTACTCTACCTTCAATGCAGAGAGTCCTTCTGTGTGGAAAATTTTCTCTGAAAAATTTCTGGCATGTCTGGTACTGCCATATCTTTAATGTCATTTATGATTCTGGCCCTGGCTGGCTCTAAAGGTCTCAGCACTTCTATATGTAAAAATACTCTTTCCAGTTTGAACAAAGGTATGCTTCAAACACACACTATCAAGGTGATATAAGGGGCTATAAAAGTAGTCCATCAACTTTATTCTTCAAAAATGTCAATATCGTAAAAGGCAAAGAAAGCCTGGGGAACCTTTACAAATTAAAGGAGTCTAGAGGCACATGATAACTAAATATATTATGTGACCATAGACTAGAATCTATGACTATAGATTATAATTCATAGCCAATAAAATATGTAGTAGAAGAAATTCAATGCTATAAAGGATACTCCAGGATGAATTGAAATGTGACTGGCAGATTTGATAAAATTCTGTATAAATATTCAATATAAAAACTTGATAATTGTACTATGGGTACAAGTCTACATTTTAGAAAACATCCTCTAAAATATTTAATGGTGAAGGGCGATGATGTACTCAACTCACTCTCAAATATTCAGGAAAACCTATAACATGCATATTATATAAAGAGATCAGAGAACAAAAATATTATAATTAGGTAAATCTGGGTAAAGGTATAGAGGACAATCCTAACTATTCTTGTAACTTTCTGTAAGTTTGGAACAACTTGTAATTTTAAAAATTTGTATATTTGATTTTACCTCTACTTTAAGTTTCTATTCATTTATCACAAAGTCACCAGTACCCACGATTTCCAGAATTGTGCTATTTCAACTTTAAATCAGCTGTTTCAGATCCTGTCCCAGGAAAAAATTGTATATACTTATGAAAACTGAGGTTTTAACATTTCAACTAGGTTATTCAAAAATACTAAGAAAGAGCAAAAATCAATACATGCAACTTACAAGAATACAAAATAAATAGAAAAGTAAAAAGAATCACATTTCCAACCTATAGGGTTCAAATCCAAAGATTCTAAGTGTAGATTTGGAGTCCAACAAAACTAAGTCCAAATCTTTGTTTTGATATTTACAAGTTGTGCGACTTGAACATTTTAGTTCTTAAATATTTGGTTTCCTTATCTGTAATGTAATGATAAAAGTCCCCAGTATATGAAAAAATATATACGCAGGCAGATGATGGAGAGTTATGATGAAAAAGAAATAAGGAGGAAAAACTAGCATTATCAAAAAAGAAAACATAATATCCAGTCACCATGGTTAAAGCAACATGGTACCAATATAGCACTAAACCAAAAAATAAATAGAAACAGAATAGCGTCCCCAAATTCATCCCAATAACCAGACAACTTTATCTTTGATACAGGAAGCCATTTACATAATTAGGAAAGCGATTGATTCAACATATTCTATTGAGACAAATGAGTAGCTGAGGAGAAATGAATTTTCAGAATGATGGAAAACTAGTGGCTGAGATGGGTACTGACCAGACCTTTCCCCAGTAGGGAACTGGATGCTTCTATCATTTCCATAAATTTTTCTGAATGAATGACAAAAACAGCAAGTGTAAAATATCAAAATAACTCAGTTTCCATATCCAGCAGATGAGGTCATCATTCAAGACTGAACATCAAGGGAATAACCAGTGAGAAGCATTTTGTCTCCTTATGAACCAAGTGGCCACCTCTTTTGAAAATATTGTTTGTGTGTTTCTGTTTATGTGCTGTTTTTCTCCTTAATCTGTAGGCACTCAAGAACGTGTAGAAGACATGAAAATATCAATAAACTCAAAAATTTAAATGTGGACAAGGAATGCCATAAAAAAACCACCTGGGAATATTTTACTATCTTCCCTTCCCTTTCCTCCCTCCCTCCCTCCCTCCCTCCTTCCCTCCTTCCCTCCTTCCCTCCTTCCTTCCTTCCTTCCTTCCTTCCTTCCTTCCTTCCTTCCTTCCTTCCTTCCTTCCTTCCTTCGTTCCTTCGTTCCTTCCTGCCTTCCTTCCTTCTTTCCCTCTTTCCCTCCCTTTTTCCTTACTTTTCTTCTTTTAAAGATACAGGGTTTCTCTCTGTCACCCAGGTTGCAGTCAGTTGACGTGATGACAGATCGCCTTAGCCTTAAGCTCCTGGGTTTAAGCAATCCTCCCACATCATCCTGAGTAGCTGGGACCAAAGGTGCCCACCACCATACCTGGCTAAGATTTTTGCTTTTTTAAGTTGTAGACAGAGGGTCTTGTTTTGTTACCCAGGCTGGTCTCAAACTCCTGGCTTCAAGTGATCCTACTGCTTTGCCCTCCCCAAATATTGGAATTATGAATGTTGAGCCATTGACCTTAGGCTTCTTTTTCCTTAATAATCTCAGAATGGGAAAGTCTGTCCAAGTATTTTCCCAATCTATTACTGAAGTGACTGAAAAATGCAGGAAAAAACACTCCCATTTCTCCCATCTCTGACCCCTGGCCACTCAGTCCCTCTACTCTAAGACCACCAACTGTCCTGATGTTTGAATACAATTTGAAGTTGTCTATGCATATAGAATAACAGAGGGACATGGAGCACTTAACATTTAACATTAATATTAACAGACCACGAATTGTTCTTCTTCTTACTTTTCAAAAAAGATATCCAAAGTTCTATATCAACAAAATAAAATTACTTAGTTCTTTAAATATCATAGTTTTCCATTGTATTACTCTGCATGACTTACTTAACCAGGAATGATTGATGTGTATTTTTCTTCTTTCCAATGTTTTGCTATCACTAAGATGCTTTGATGACATTCTTCAATTCATATCAATGAGTATATATTTTGAGTAAATCTTTAGAAACTTTATAAACATTCTAGTTTTTAAAATTATTGAAAAATTTATCTTAAGGATATTGAAATCTTGTATCCTCCACACCAATCAAAGGTGAGAGTTCCTGCTTCCGCAACACCCCCAGGAAGCTGTAGATTTACTAAATGACTTTTTTATCTTTGTCAGTCAGGCAATTGAAATGACAATTTGTGGCTTTAAATGGTACTTTTAAAAATATTTTAAGTCAGATTGAACATTGTTTCAAAAATTTTAAAATTACTTTCCTTAACTATGTTTGGTTGTTACTCATATTTATTCTACCTGAATTTTAATATTTTTTATCTTAGAACAGCCTTTTGTATATTAACAATATGAGCCATTTGTCTATAGTATTAGATAGAAACATTTTTCCTAACCTAATTTGTTTACCATCTTCAGTCATATTTATTGGGTTTGTGGGTGTGTGCACATATGTGCACATGCTCGTAAGCATAAGTGTATTTATTGCTCTTCTTAAAAGTTTTATTTATTTATTTTTTTGAGGTGCTGCTTTTTTTTTTTTTTTTTTTTTGAATTAGAGATGAAGTCTCACTCTGTTGCCCAGGCTGGAGTGCAGTGGTGCAGTCTTGGCTCGCTACAACCTCTGCCTCCAGGGTCCAAGCGATTCTCCTGTCTCAGCCTCCCAAGTAGCTGGGACTACAGGCATGTGACTCCATGCTCAGCTAATTTTGTATTTTTAGTGGAGATGAGGTTTCACCATATTGGTCAAGCTGGTTTCAAACTCCTGACCTCAAGTGATCCATCCACCTTGGCCTCCCAAAGTGCTGGGATTACAGGTGTGAGATACCACGACTGGCTAAGGTGCTACTTCTTAAATTGTTTAATTAATGACAAATCAGAAAATCAGATAGTTCAAGACAATTCTCTTTGCTTTGCTTTGCTTTGCTTTTACTTTTTAGAGGCAGGGTTTTGTTCTGTTGCTCAGACTGGAGTGCACTGGTGTCATAATAGCTCACTGTAGTCTTGAACTCAAGGGCTCAAACGCCCTTCCCAGCCTTTCAAAAAGTTGAGACTACAGGTGAGTGTCACCTCACCCAGCTAATTAAATTAATTAATTAATTAATTATTTTTTTGTATTGGAAGGATCTCCCTATGTTAATTAGGATAGTCTCAAACTCCTGGCCTCAAACGATTCTACCGACTTGGCCTCCCAAAGGGTTGGAGTTAAAGGCACGAGCCACCATCTTCAGTCCAGAACAGTTTTCAAGTTCACATGGAACAAAATTTCAGGGTTTTTTTTTTTTTGTTTCTTTTTTTGGTTTTTTTTTGGTAAATAAAAGGATAACTAAAGCAAAACTATGTTCTATTTTATTTATTTATTTATTTATTTTGGAGACAAGGTCTCCCTGTGCCACCCAGGCTGGAATGCAGCACAGCGATCATAGCTCACTGTAGCCTTGAAATCCTGGGCTCCAGCAATCCTTCTGCCTCAGTCTCCCAAGTAGCTAGGACAACAGGTGTGCACCACCACCCCAGAGTAATTTTAAATTTTTTTGTAGAGACAGGGTCTCACTATATTGCTCACTCTAGTCTTGAACTTTTGTCCTTAAGCAATCCCAAAGTGCTGGGATCACAGATGTGAGTCACGGTGCCCAGCCTATATTCTCTTTCAGACTGAACATATTGTACTGATGTTTTGTTAAGATTTGTTTTGCATTAGCAAAATGCTTAGATTCTGTCAATGCTGTTAAGTTCTGAATCATGTTTCCATTTAAGGAAGGAAAGATTAATTGGAGGCTTATAGTCTGTAATTTCCACCATTTGTATTAGGAAAATGTATAAAGAACAAATTTAACTTAATCAGAAATATTCAAAACTGTCTACCTATTTTAATATTTTATTTAATATTTTAATTAGCTCACTTTGTAAAAATATTGGCTATTTAAGACATAAAATATTCTTGTAGGGATGTAATTAGATTTTAGTGCTGCTCATTTTTATTCATTAGCAAAGAGGACTTCATTTGAATTTTTATTGGTGAGTTAACTGAGTTAATCTATGGCATATCCAGTAGCCAGACAAACATCATCATTTAAACATGCCTGTATGTATGTTTATTTACAGTGCAGGTTCTATTACTTGAAGTATATTCAAAGATAGAATTATTGTTTGAAGAAAGTGTTAAGGAAAGTGATTTATTTAGTAACCAGCTCTATACCAAAAGCTTTGCAAATGCTCTCTCCTTCTGTACCTCTCTCTGACATTCTCTTCTCTTTTATCTTTTGCTTTCTCTGTATATTCTCTTTTCTGTGGGAGGAATTACAAGAGAATTAATCAGAATTTACTGTTGGAAGTAGGTGAGAAAATACAAATTTAGTTTTTATATTTTATAGTATCATGCTATTTACATTTTTCTGCATAAATATATATTCTTTTCATTTATTTCTAGAAAATATGTTAACAGTGGATTTCCCAGCAAGGAGATTATCCATCCTCTCCTTGATTTTTATTCTATAGTAGGGAGAACACAACAACAGAAAATATGTGTTCTTGCAAAAATATTTAAAATCCTGGATCCTATGCCATCATGGTCCATGTGGCATTTGTCTCAGTAGACAAGGTTCCAGGAAAGTGGTTTATTTGGGAGGTGATCCCAGATGCACTGGCAGAGGAGCAGGGGAGTGAGAGAGAAGGAAAGTGTATTGTTTCTCCAATTCACTGGATTTTCATCCCCACTAGGATGAAGCTGTGAGTCAGTGTGGCACATGTGCCTCAGGGTCATCCCACAGGAGGGTTCACTGGCGGGGCGGGGGCGGGGGGTGCGGGGAGCTGCTCCCAAGGACTGTTAACTCTCTGGCCTTTCAAACCTGCCAGGAGTCCGGGGAGAGCAGGCTCTGGCAGCCAGAGAGAATCCTCAGGGAGCAGAAAGCCAGTTGTGCGTGACAATCATAATGCCTTAGTGGGTACAGGCAGGAAGCTTCAAATCAGCTTCAAGTTCTCTGACATGTACCCAGAGCAGTGAGCGCTCCATCATAGCTTCCTGTGGTCTGAGGTTTTCACGGCGACTTTTCTCTCTGCTGCCCTCATCTGGCCACTATTGACTGTTAGGGGCTGCTCAGGACGTTGAGGACAGATCCTCTGGAAAAGATTAACTCTTCTGAGGCCGGCTTAGGAGGCAGATGAACCTCACTTCACCTGTGTAGCATTCATTCGTGTTTGCCCACACAGAGGAGTCCGGCTTCTTAAAAACCCCATAGTTTTTATTGGGGGATGCTCCATCCTCATGCAAACAGTCTCAGTTTATGTGAATCAGGATGAACACATGCGGATTTAAATCAGGACAGTTTAAATAACGGCAGGTTAAGTCCTAAGGTCTTTGTTAAGAATACGAGAAAAGGGGTGCATGTCTTTGTTCTTGAGCTGAAGTTGGAAAGATTTTGCCTTTGGTGTCTCTGTTTGCCATTGGGTAACCACAGGGAGAGACTCTCTGAGCGTGGGTTAGCACAGTAAAAGAGAGCTGAGTTCAAGAGAGAGCTAAGGTCCTGAGCCATCATTTGGGGGTGTCATCTTTATTCCAGGCTTGCTTAAATGCCACACCTACCCCTGGGTTTCTTTAACCTCAATAGATAAATCAGTTTAAGTAACTCATTTTGTTCATTTGTGTAGAAAAGTTTCTAAAATGTAGCATTAGGTGATCAGATCATTTCTGAATAAGGGTAACGAGATATGAGAAAGACTGAAAACAGTATCAACCCAATAATGGCTGTATTGAGAAACAGCACTCCTGGATTTGTCAAGGAATTAGAGATGGGACAAGTCAGGTCCTCATTTCGGAAAGATCTGGAAAACACGAGAGGGGACCAAGGAATGCAGGGTTTCTGCTTCAGGAAATAAGCCTGTCGGTTACTTAAACAAGGCTACAACACAGGGCCCTCAAGAGAAGAAATGCTACAAAAACTGACCTGCTGAAACCAAAGATGTCAGCAACATAGATCTTGCTTTCTGTCGAGCCCCTCTTTCTGGTTTTCTTGTCCTCCTTCTCCCCTTTTCTGCTCTCCAGAACATTGTTTACCAGGCTGTGGGGACGGGCAGAACGCATGTAGTTCATCAATATTATTGCTGGATTCTGTATTTATGAATCCCTCTACTCTCCAAAATTGATACGTAATCCCCAAATTGACACAGCACTTTTATAGTCACTGGAGATGTGAAAAGTGCAGTGAAAAATTTGTTACCAGAAGTGCACATTCCCAGCTGAGATCAACTCTTCCATTTTGTTTCAGTTCTCATTCTGTAAACAAGTTTTCTCTTAGTGATCAATTTAATGGCACGTTTTTCCCATTTTTGACTTTCTGTTGATGATTTTGTCATTTAAAATGGCCCCCAACCAGAGTGCTAAAGTGCTATGTAGTGTTCCTAAGAGTAAGAAGGCTGTGATGTGTCTTAGGGAGAAAATGTGTGTATGATAAACTTCATTCAGATACAAACTATAGTGCTATTGGCCATGAGCTCAGTGTTAATGCATCAACGGTATATTACATAAGTTTTCTGTAAATAGAAACATGTAAAGCAAGGTTATATATTTATCAGTTGAAAATGTCGGCCAGGCATGGTGGCTTATGCCTGTAATCCCAGCATTTTGGAAGGTCAAGGCTGGTGGATCACCTGAAGTCAGGGATTCGAGACCAGCCTGGCGACATGTTGAAATCCCATCTCTACTCAAAATACAAAAATTAGCCAGGCGTGGTGGCGTGTACCTGTAATCCCAGCTACTGGGGAGGCTGAGGCAGGAGAATCACTTGAATCAAGGGGACAGAGGTTGCAGTGAGCTGAGTTTGTGCCATTGCACTCCAGCCTGGGCAACAAGAGTGAAACACCACCTCCCCACCCCCATCCACCCCCCCAAAAAAAAGAAAAAGAAAAAAGAAAATGTTGTGACCAGAGGTTTGTAGAAATTTTACCCTCTACTTCCCCCAGAAGCAATGGTTCTGTCTTTGCTAATTACATTTTTTAGAATGGCTTTATATAGCATAACTACCACAAATAATGAGAATCAACAGTGTCTTTGTTCCTTTATTGTTTTAACTTGTGTCATTGGTCAAAGTGGACTTGCCTGGATTCAGACCAACCTACATCCCCATAGGCATCTGCTCATATGTTACTCTATGCACCTCAGTTTCCTACAAATATGAATAATGATACCAACCTGATAGATTTGTTTTGAGGATTAATGTTAGTTAACGTAAAGGGCTTATTTCAGTGCCTTGCAATATAAAAAATGCTCAGTAACATTATTTGCAGGTGATGCCTTTTTAATTCTAGCACATAAGTGGAAATGCTCATTATATTTTCGCTTAATCAGATTTCAAGTAGATCAGCCTAGAAGTGGTGCCCCAAGGCGGCTGCTGTTCTCATATCTCTTTCGGCTTCTTAAAGGGAAGCTATTTTTTTTTAATGGAGAATTTGGGTGCACTTCTCCTGCATCCTGAATATTTTATACTTTTATCAGGTTTCTCAACTTCTTCTGACAGATTTAACTTGACACCACTCCCCTTACCTCCCTGCTGAGAGCTGTGGGCTATCGCAACTGTCATCGCTCGGCAGCTTAGCTTGCTGTCCTGGCCTGTTTTTTAAGGAATAGTTCAGTGAGACTGCAGTTAACTTTTCAGTTTTAGAAAAATCACTAAGTTTTCTTACATGGCAAAAGTAATTCTTTTAAATTAAATGTTTAGTAGTCACCTAGCAAATCCTAAACAAAATCAGGGTAAAACAAACATCTGCCTATTTATTTTGTTTGGAAACGTCTTCAGAAGTTTCCAGTCTCTTAGACTTTAATTTTAAAGAGGCCTCTGTGGGTATCTCAGGCTGTCTGTGGGTAGCACACACTCTTTAACCAACAATACTGAGTGTGAAATTATTATGCTTCTGTCATCCCCCCTCAGAGGCAGGGCCTCTAAGACGGGCAAAAACTTGAGGTTTTGTGACCCTTTTGTGTATTAATGCCTACTTTGCTTTTTATTTGAAGAAGGACATAGACAAAAGGGCTTGGATTTTGCCTCCCATGTGTTTTCTGAAAACAGCTTGATTGGAAGTGAGGTGAAGTTTGTCTTGGGGGTCTTCTCTATGCATTCCTCCTCCATTTCTGTGGCTCCTCTCCTGTATCCCTCCCTGCTGAGGAATTTGGAGGCATCCTTGTCTCAGGTTTACCTGTAGGCCGGTGTCTTTCCCTGACACTCCTATCACCCCTACTGAAGAGAAGCTGTCTCCTCTGTTCTATGACCTTAGGGTCCTGTTTCCCATCCCCCCATTTTTCATAATCTTTTTCTTCAGCTTTATTGAGATATAACTGAAGACAATAAAAAATGCATGTATTTAAGGTATACAAGGTGGTGTCTTGATGTATGTATACATTGTGAAATGATCGCCACAATCAAGCTAATTAACATAACCATCACTTTGTATAGATACCATCTGTGTGTGCCTGTGCGTGTGTGTGGTGAGAACACTTAAGATCTACTCTCTTAGCAAATTTCAAGTATACAATACATTTTATCAGCTATGGTCACCATCCTGTACATTACATCTCTAAAACTTATTCATCCTGTATAACTGATAGTTTGTTTTCTTTGATCACCATTCTTTGATCTCCTCAATCCCCCACCCTCCCCTCAGCTACCCTTTTACTCTTGCTTCTATGAATTTGACTTATTTAGATACCACATATAAATGACATAATGCAGTATTTAACTTTCTGTGCCTGGCTTATTTCATTTAACATAATGAACTCAAGTTTCATCCATTTTGGTGAAAGTAACAGGATTTCTTTCTTTCCTGAGGTTGAAAAATATTTCATCATGTGGGTAAGGGTGTGTGTGTGTGTGTGTGTACATATGCATATATATATATACACACATGTACACATTGACATTTACATGTATATATATTTACATATACACACACAAAATATATACATGTGTCTAATAAATATTATCAATGTATCAGTTCATGAACATTTAGGTTGTTTTCATACCTTGGCTATTGTGAAAAATGCTGTAGTGAACATGGGAGTGCAGGTATCTCTTCCACACACTGATTTCATTTATTTTGTATATATACTCAGGTGTTGCAGGAAGTCAGGGACCCCAAATGGAGGAACCGGCTGAAGCCATGACAGAAGAACATAAATTGTGAAGATTTCATGGACATTTATTAGTCCCCCAAATTAATACTTTTATAATTTCTTATGCCTGTCTTTACTGCCATCCCCCAACATAAATTGTGAAGATTTCATGGACACGTATCACTTCCCCAATTAATATTCTTGTGATTTCCTATGCCTGTCTTTAATCTCTTAATCCTGTCATCTTTGTAAACTGAGGAGGATGTATGTTGCCTCAGGACCCTTTGATGATTGCGTTAATTGCACAAATTGCTTGTAAAGCATGTGTGTTTGAACAATATGAAATCTGGGCACCTTGAAGAAAGAACAGGATAACAGTAATCTTCAGGGAACAAGGGAGATAAGACTTGGAGTCTGACCTCCGGTGAGCCGGACAAAACAGAGCCATAGTTTTCTTCTTTCAAAGGCAAATAGGAGAAATATCGCTGAATTCTTTTTCTCAGCAAGGAACATCCCTGAGAAAGAGAATGTGCCCTGAGGGTAGGTCCTATCGATGGCCCCCTTGAGGCAACCACCTTTTATGGTTGAAGCCGATGGGATGAAATAAGCCCCAGTCTCCTGTAGCGCTCCCAGGCTTGAGGAAATTCCCACCTAATAAATTTTGGTCAGACAGATTGTCTGCTCTCAAACCCTGCCTCCTGATAAGATGTTATCAATGACAATGCATGCCCAAAATTTCATTAGCAATTTTAATTTCACCCCATCCTGTGGTCCTGTGATCTCGCCCTGCCTCCACTTGCTTTGTGATATTTTATTACATTGTGAAGTATGTGATCTCTGTGACCCACACCCTATTTGTACACTCCCACCCCTTTTGAAAATTGCTAATAAAAACTTGCTGGTTTTACAGCTCAGGGAGCATCATGGAACCTGCCAACGTGTGATGTCTCCCTCAGACACCCAACTTTAAAATTTCTCTCTCTTGTACTCATTCCCTTTATTTCTCAAACCAGCTGAGACACTTAGGGAAATAGAAAAGAACCCACAATAAATGTGGGGGGTGGGGTTTTCCCCGATACTCAGGAGTGGGATTGCTAGTAGTTCTATTTTTAATTTTTTGAGGAATTGTTCATAACGACTGTACTAATTTACATTCCAACCTACAATGCACAAGGGTTCCATTTCCTCCACATCCCTAACAACATTGGTTATCTTTTGACTTTTTGGTAATAGCCACCCTAACTTGCATGTGATGATAATCTCATTGTGGTTTCAGTTTGCATTTTTAGGGTCCTGCTCTTGCTGCCTAATGTGTCCACTTAATTCATTCCAGTTTTCATGGTAATGGACATGAACAGGTTTAATGTGTTATCCCATCTGTCAACTTTGCATCTCATTAGGGCCTTTAAGGCTAAACTAATATAATTAACTAATGTGGTAAATTTTAGAACTATTTACAAGATAGTAAATGAAATGTTTTTGCCCTCTCTGGAGAAGGGTGGTTCCCTCCTCTGTCCCATACCAGGTTTCTGTTACACAACAAAATGTGGTACGTAACAGTGGTACGGTTTGGCTGTGTCCTCACCAAAATCTCATCTTCAATTGTAGCTCCTGTAATTCTTATGTGTTGTGGGAAAGACGTGGTGGGAAGTAATTGAATAATGGTGGTGGGTCTTTCCTGTGCTGTTCTCGTGATAGTGAATAAGTCTCATGAGAGCTGATGACTTTATAAAGGGCAATTCCCCTACCCACACTTTCTTGCCTGCCACCATGTAAGATGCTCCTCATTCTCCTTTAACCATGATTGTTATGCCTCCCTAACCATGTGGAACTGTGAGTAAATTAAACCTCTTTCTTTTATAAATTACCCAGTCTCAGGTATGAATTTATTAGCAGAGTGAGAACAGAGTAATACAAACAGAATAAGAAGGCTATCGCGTTCATGATCCTCAGCCTGGAAACTCTGGAGCAGAATGCAACTCCCTCTCTCCAAATTTTATTCAGAAGGTAAAAAAGAATATGATTTGAAAAGGCAGATTCAATACAGTAATTGCTTTGATTTGCTTTTATAAATAGTATTTATATATTCAATAATATGTATTTTTTATTATTCTAAAACAGCCAGGATGGGGGGGGGTGATGATGTCATGTGTTGAAAAATAAAAATGAAAAACAAAGCAAAATAAACAAACAAAAACCCAAAGATAGTCTTGACTAGCCAGGGCAATTGTGAGAAGAATCACCACTGCACCATAGTCATGGTCGGGGGTAAATTTCTTGATTAGGGAGCCCTGCAGCCTCCCAGGCCCATCTCTTCTCTCTCACCCTAGCAAGCATAAGGCCCTCAGAAATAACTAAGTAAGAAAGAACTGAAGAAGAAAGGGTCCAAATACCTTGTGGACAGTGCAATTTAAAACAGGTATTAGACTCAGTCAGGAAAGCAGAGCTAGATCTCTGGTCAGCTCTTATTAGATCTTCAGATACTGGTTACAACATTTGCACCTCAAGGAGTCCTTCTATGACTGCACCTCTAGGACAGACCCTGTCTATTACCCTCTCATACCAGTTTCATTTTCCTTCATAAGGCTTCCATTATTTTATTCAGATATATATTTGTCTGATTCTAAATCCATTGTCTGTCTTCCTCAGTTGCGTGTAGGCTCTCTGAAGATAGGAGCCAAGTTTTGTAGACCTAGCAAAATACCAGAAAATACAGTCAGTATTTATTCCATAAATAGATGTTAAATGATGTAATGGAGGCCAGGTCACCAGATTTCTGTCCTCAGTGGTGCTATTTGGAGTAAAGAGAAGATCATTTAGATTATTGGTGGGGTCTTTGCATCATTTGCTACTTAGCATCTAAATCAGTGGTTGCCAACTTGGAACAATTTTGCATCTCTCCATGGGGAACTTTCTGGGATATCTGAAAAATCATTGGCTGTCACAATTCAGAGGGTTGGGGAGTCTTATTAAAGATGTGTAAAATGCACAGGACAGCGCCTCACAGCAAAGAATTATCCAGCCCCAAATATCAGGGCCAGTGTTAACAAACCTTGACCTAAATGTGCTGTCTCCTCTTTCTCTGGGATTCTTGTTCCCCGATTACATTCATTACTCCCCCTGTAAACTCTCCCAGATGAGTTTTAATTAAGTTATTGAAAAGCGTTTAGGGCCATACCTAGAGCTCTTAGAATGCATTCATACAAAAAGAGCCAGATTTGAGAATTGGTTTTCTTAAACCCAGATAGAATAATGAATTGTTCACCTCTCAAAAAAATCTGTCAGGAAGCATGTAACAGGAGACAGTTATGGGGCCAGACCTTTATTTAGAGTCCCAAGCCATTTGAAACTGGCAATGAGGTTAAAAAAAGGAAGCCTAGAAATTACATAAAAAAGGAAGCTTAGCTTCTGCCAACGATTAAGAAATTTATAGCTTCTTTGTAAGCTTGATCTTAATACTGCCAAGCAGTATAAATGTCTCCACCTCACAGACTGGGGTTTCTATTAACTAACAGTAAATCTAACATGTCTTCCTCTTAGAAAGAATATCACATATTTTTACAGGGCGTTCTCAAGGAAATTTGAATAACTTTCAGCCCATCTCATTAGCTTACATGCAAAGAAATAAAGCTAAATATGAAAGCTCAAGTATATGACTTCACTACACTGAGAGTTGCCCAACATCTGACAACATCATGTATACATCTATGCATGCGCACATACACACACTGCAATTCACAGTGAATATATATAACAGTCCAAAATGTAGAATGGGGAAAAATCATACCACAGTTGACCCTTGAACAACATGAGTTTAAGCTGTGCTGGTCCACTTGTATGGATTTTTTTCAATAAACCTAGAACAATTTTTGGAGATTGTGACAATTTAAATAAACTTGTAGACGAACTAGGTAGCCTAGAAATATTGAAAAAAATCAGAAAAAGTTAGATATGTCATGAATATATAAGATGTGTGTATAAGACACTTGCCTATTTTGTCATTTACTATCATTAAATATATACAAATTTATTATATAAAGTTAAAATTTATCAAACTTATACATACACAAACCATTCATGGCACCATTCCCCATCAGGAAAAAATTGTAAACAAACATAAAAGTGCAGTATTAAATCATCACTGTATAAAATTAACTGTAGTATGTACTGTACTGCTAGAACAAGTTCTCCTGTAGCTATTGCAGTGAGCTCAGAGTTGTGAGTATATACTTAAAACACCAAATGATGCTAATCATCTCTGTGTGAGCAACCCTTCTCTCTAGTAAATTGAGCATTTCAGTAAAAGGTGATCTCTCATGGTTCTTGCAATTTTTTTATTGTGTTTAGTACACTATCATAAACCTTGAATAACACCGTGGGACCCATACGAAATGCCACTAGTGATGATGGAAGTGCTCCCAAGAAGCAGAGAAAAGTCATGACATTACAAGAACAAGCTGAATTGCTTGCTATGCACCACAGATTGAGGTCTGCAGCTGTGGTTGCCCACCATCTCAGACAGATGATTCATCTTGTAAACAGATGACATAAACTTATGGTATCAATAAACACAGTACGGTACTATAAATGTATTTTCTCTTCCTTATGGTTTTCTTAATAACAAATTATTTTCTCTAGTTTACCGTATTGTAAAATAAACTATATAATACAATAACATACAAAATGTGTTAATTGACAGTTTATGCTATTGTTAAGGCTTCTAGTCAATAGTAGGCTCCTAGTAGTTAAATTTTGGAGGGATCTAAAGTTACATGTGCATTTTTTACTGTGTGGAAGGAGGGGAGTTGGAACCCTTAACCCTGGAGTTGTCCAAAGATTTAGCGCACTCACTCTCAAGACTCACATGAGTATTAAATAAATACAGTCGAAAGAACTGCACAGTTGCTTACCCTCCATATCATTCCAGTGATTGGCGTTATGTGGACAAATCCTCCTAATGAGAGCAGGCCTTAATTATGCTTCAAGATGAAGCATTTATCACTATTTACCAAGTAGAAAGTTACTATGTACATTCTATAAAAGCTATTTAGTTACCGGATTTACCATATTAATTTTAGTAGCTATAGATCAAAGAGTAGTATGATTATAACAATGTCTAAGGGAGTCACTGGATGAAACTTTACTTGAAGAAAATGTAGTCACTAGCAGCAATTCATCTTATTGAACATTTATTGTGTGTGTCACAGGTTGAGTTCCCAGGAAGCAACAACTCTGAGATAAAGATCAGTATGCAAGACATCAACTAGGATCAATTCTTACGAAAACGAAAAGGAGTTTTGATCAGAGGAAGAAGTTGAGCTGTGAGGCATTCTCAGTAGATGCCTCAGCCAACCCCAAGAAGCCTCTTTAGAGGTGGGATGGCCCTTTGGAGTCTTCACAAGTTAGAGCGAGGGAATGAGCCTATATATGCTGTCATCAGCCACTGATGCAGGTTGTCCTTGGAAGAAGGCATGACCTTGGAAGAGGAAGTTGGCTTCAGATGAGGCTATCTCCTAAGAGAGACAAAAGAATTGTTAGTGCTCATCAGCCAGCAGTCGAGGGAATATATCCATGGTTTCTTCTTGAAGATGCTCCTCAGAGAATCTACCATTATGTTCCAGAAACTGGGATGAAAAATAGCGTGTGTGTGTGTGTGTGTGTATGTGTGTATCTATCTGCATATATGTGTGTATATATAAGCATATGTGTGTATATAGATTTATATTTCTATAAAACCTAACTCAATTATTAATTATGTAAAAAATCATTTGGAATAAAAATGTATGTAGAGGATTGAGTCAAATCAAATTAGTGCTTTCAGGGCTTGCATATACATTCTTGTTTGTCAAGACAGTTCCAGTGTAGTAGTTATTACTAGTATTGCCTTCACTTTCAAAAGTGTCCCAGTTTAGATAATACAATGAAAGACTACCCTTGGTAGGGCCAGCATTGAGGCTGGCCGGGATTAGTGCACACAAGTTGGATATCAAGTGGGGAAAGCCAAGGCCAGAGGAGGACTCAAGAAGTATAGAAACAAACATAACAATCTAGGGGTTCTCAAAGTCAGATCTCCAGAGAAGCAATGCCAGCACCATCTGGAAATTTGTTTAAAAATGCAAATTATTGGGCCCCACTGCAGAGCTGTAGAATCCAACAACTTTTGGGGAAGGGGATCAGGATTCTGTGTCTTAAGGAATCGTCAGATAATTTCAATACTTTCTCAAGTTTGAGAATCACTGGGATAATTCATAGACTGACTTGGAGAACACGTTTCTAACTAATTTGTTTGTGCTTGGCTATGCTTTTGACTGTAGTCAAGAAGGACTGGTTTCCCAGCAAATGGAGGAGAAATTTCAGGGTGAAATGCAGGTTTTAAGCCTCAAAATTTTCCACAGTACTGTGACTCATCACACCTAAAAAGTCTTCACAGTTTTTTCCTTCACGTTTGTATTAACGTGGAGAGTCAGCTCTGCCACCTCAAAATCCTGTTTTCTGATGTGGGTTCTGTCAGAGGTCTGCTGTGTGATGATACTTGTTATTAATCTCAGTCTTCTATTCTCTCCTACTCTCTAGCTCTCTCTTTCCCTTCCTCTCCCGCATCTCTCCTCCAATTTATTCTAAACCATACTTAAGGTGAAAGTTGTATGACTTTATCCAAGATACCAAACATCTGTATGTCTCTATTTATATGTACAATGGAAGGATGAATACCTATTTTACCTATCCCACGGATTTTTCGTGAAGATTAAATAAAACAGCGTATGAATAGTTATTTATAAACTGTGCAGTCCTGTGCAATCATAAGATGGGAATGTAATAGTATAATAATTACTCGTTTTTTTAGCTTTCAGGAAACACAGTTTTTGATTAATTTATATGCGATTTTTATAAAGCAACCTTATTAAAAATAATAGCTTATGTGAATGTTTGGGGTCAGGGAAGAGAAAGATAGGAGAGTGAGAATAACATAGTGCTTCAAAAAAGGCATTTCTTTTCTTGTTTAATAAATACAGTTTTCCCTGTGTCTGTGAGAACAGGAGGTAAAACCTTAACAAATATTTAACCTGAAAAGTTGTCTTCCAGTTTTTGTTTCCCTGTGGAATTTAAGAAGAAAACCAGTCTGGATGGGCAAGGATAGACCAATAAAGGACTGAAAAACAATTTCATCATGTTTTTGGAATTGCATGAGTGTTAGTGAAACCATCCAAGAAAATGAAACTGATCTCTGTGGACTCCTAAATCGATCTCAGTACTCACCAGTGCATCCACCGAGACTTACATAGCAGCTTCACAGCATTAACTGAGTCCGAATACAACAGATTCTGGCCCAGTGATGGAAGAGGTAAGGGACAGTTCATTACTGCCGGAAGTCAGAACTATAATCCTGACTTTCTCCCCATATTGAGCCATCTGTGAAGATTTTACAAATTTGTCAACTACAGCACAGTGGCTCATGCCTATAATCCCAATATTTTATAGGCCGACGCCAGGGAATCACTTAAGCCCAGGAATTTGAGGGCAGACTGGACAACATAGTGAGACCCATTCTCTACCAAAAATAAAATGAAATGAAACAATTTTTTAAATGTCAGCAAATTATTTGAAACTCCTTTTTGAACAGGGTTAGACGTGTTGTTTTACTTCTAACAAAATGGGATTAATGACGTGTGACCGAGACAGAGCATAGAAACATGGAGACGTCACTGTGCTCTCTCTCTTTCAATACTGTCTCTGGGTGAAGTAGCTGCTATGTGGGAAGCAGGCCTGGAGAAGCATATGTGGCAGGGAGCTGCAGCTTCTGGCCAACAACCAGGCTAACCTTGAGATGACTGCAGCCCCCGCCCAGTTTTAACAGCAACCATGAACCAGAACCATCCACCTAAGCTGCCAGACTTCTGACTCTCCAAAACTGTGTGAGGTTTTTAAGTTTTTTGTTTTAAACTATTAAGTTTTGTGGAAATGTGTTATATAGAAATAGAAAGCTAGCGCAAGACATCTTGTCACAACGAAATGATTGTTTATGTTAAAGTCCGTTGTCTTCAACTGAGCCCTAGATACCAGAGGGATATTACGTGAAGACAATGGAGATGGACACGTGTTTGTACCCAGTTTAAAGTTTTGTGTCTATCCAAAGTATGGCTCTTTGAATCTTTAAAACTAGCTTTTTTACTAACTGAGACCTAAAAAAAAAAAAAATTCTTCTAACTCATGTGTCACAGCCAAAACTTAGGACTGGGAGTTCATAGTTGCGTTGCTTCAGCCAAGGTTTTAATTTTCTCTTTATATCCTCTTATATGGTGAGCACGGTGCTAGGCACTCAGGATCAGGCTGTAAACAAAACAGCTTCTCTCAGTCATTCTATGTAGGCCATGATGTCTGATTTTCTACTTACTCACTGAATTCCTAGAAACTCTAAAATTATTTAACATAGAATACGTATCACATGCCACCTTCATTTTCTCTAACCCTACCTCATAAGAAAATAGTCTGCAAGAGAGGAGAGAGCCATATTTGTGTTAGCTAGAGAAAATAAAAGTCAGGTAATAATGGAAAATGCAAAATTGGATCCATGTAAAATGTCTTTTTTCTGAATAGAGATGAAATAACTTTTACTTGCTTATTTTGTTACAAAAGCAATGTATATTCATCTTAAAAACATAAATTCAAAATAAAATGTCACATGTAATCACATAGAAAATGGTAATAATTACAAGTTTCTTATTAGTCATTCTCTCTGTATCTTCCTCCCTCTCTCACTGTGTATGCCTGTGTAGTATATGATACACACATTGACAAGAAGAGGAAGATACAGATAGACAGATGGATAAATAGGTGAGAGTTATCAATTATACACACACACCTATTCATTTTAGATAAAATATTCTAGTGAATCTTTGCATTCATATAATGCTTTATATTTTCAGTTGCTCAGTAAACAGATGAACTATTAAACCTTTACAGACAGTTAGCACATCTTATAAGTTTAAATGTTTACCACAGTAACCAACATGTAGCATGGATCTAATAAATGTTGAAAGCATTCTTTCTATTTTATATGGAGTGAAATAATTCAAAGAGAAAGAAAAAGGCTTATTTAAGACATGCAGTTGGTTCTCAATAGGTTTGGAATTGAAAGCCACTGTAATGCTTGTATGGCTTCCTTTTCTCTAAGAAGGCACATCACTCTTGTCTAAGAAGGTACCTCACCATCCTCTGAGAAGGCAAACTGCCATCTAGGAAAATGGATTGATGAAGAGAATGAGCAAACTCTGAAGATCAGGGTGTAGTCACCTTTGAGCTCAGCTTTCTTTTGTAGTATTGAAAACCACCCGACTGTTTTACCCACAGATGGTCAAAGACCAGGTCCAGTCATAAGTTGAAGATGGTAGGAGAGAGACCACACCACTGGAGTCTGCAAAATGTGTGGCTTCTAGAAACTGTGGTGGTTTTCATTACCAAGGTGTTGTCTGCAGATGGTATACAGCAGAAAAACTTTGACTCTTTGTTTCCTTGACAAAAAAGTAATTTCAGAAATCATCGCAGTCGTTCATCCACACCAGGCAGAAATTCTGTCAGAACTTGTCACTTTTATTTAAGCAAGGCCCTGACATTGAGCAGCTTTATTCTAATGCTCACATTTGATTTGACAGTTTCAGAATATTTTGTGTGTCCATTGTACATGCTCAGATAGATAATTTATCACCAAGCATTTCTCTTTTGGCAACTCTGATAGATTCTCACCTTCTTTTAGCCCAATTTCTGGGAAGCAAAAAAGCCTATATTAAAAATAACAGTTTTTTAGTTCTCTGGGGATAATGTGAGAAAACATACTACAGAAACAAACACAAATTATTATCAGGAGGGAGAAAAGTCAACAAAAAATATCATAAAAAGATGAATTGCCCACAGAAAATTGAATCCTGGACTTTTAAATTTTCTCTTATTTTCCCAATAGATTACATTAACTCAGTCGGTTTTCTTGTAGTTTACACAAACATCCTAACATGTAAATTTACAATTATATTAATAATGATCCGCAGACTGAACCTTTTAAACATGTCAAGCATACCTTAAAAAGACTCAAAGTTATAGAACATTATTGAATAATCTGTTTTAATTGGTGATGCACAAAAACATTGCCATAATACTACCATAACTATTTTGTTTTTATTTCTTGAACATGTATTATGGCTCAAACATTCTTCTTGCTTTATGTACATTATTTCATATAATACTTTCATCCACTATGTGAGGCATTATTATCTCTATTTTGCAGCAAAGGAGATTGAGCCTCAGAGCAGTCAAGCTTCTCATTTAAAGTTACTGTAAAGAAAGTTCATCTCAGAAAGATGGCCAACTATGAATTTTCAATGTAGATATTTAGGTGACTGTACAGCTATTTTTGGAGGTGTAGAGGCACAAATGTGTGTCTCCTTATGGCCTGGAAGACTGACCAGGACAAATGATACAACAGGATTTTAACCAGAAGCCTTCTCACAAATTCCAACCAGCAACACACTTCAGTAAAGAAGGAAAGTTACAAATGGGCAGTGCCTCAGGTATGGCAACACCCACTTTGCACAGGTTGTTGAAATTAGAGTCCTCTGGCTTTTACATATATCTCTGGAATCTCTAGAGAGATTAAGTGTGTTCAGTCATATATCTGTCTAAAAATATTAGGAAGAGATCATTTGTTCTCACCAAATATCCACGTCCTCCTCTCAGTTAATATTCTCCTTTGCAGTCGATTAGTGTTGTGCAACGTGTTCTGGCGAATGACTCTGTGAAGTGATTCACTTCACTTCCAGGCTAAGGTAGTCAGAGAAAAAAAGACATTAGTGAACAAATAGACAAAATTCTAGTAAGACCTGTAGTTTAGTTAGTCATATTTTACCAGTTTAATTTATTGGTTTTGATAATTGTACTAGAGGAGATGTTACCATTAGGGGAAGCTGAGTAGGAGATAAAGGGGAACCCTCTGTACTATTTTTATAACTTTGTTGTAAGTGTGAAATTGGTTCAAAACAAATGAAAAGGTTAAAAACAAATAGTGTGTTTTCTCTATCTTTCTCTTCTCTTGTTTTTTAGCTCCTGAAATTACAAGATGGAGAAAAATCACATTGTCCATGTGAGAATTTAAGTGAATAATAAATAGCACTTTTATGATGCTAAGTTTCTGAGATTTGGGAGTCTGTCTGTTGGGGCAACAAATAATTAGATACTGGAGATGATACTATTGGTTCCTTACCCCAGTGCCCCTCCTAAAAGGACCACAATTGTGTTCAGGTTTCCATTCCCAACATCTATGTGACTGATGAGTTCCGTCGTGTATATGTGATCCAATCCTTACCAAGAAAGCATGAGGACAGACTCATGCAGGAATACAGGTGCTGTCTTCTCTTCCTCTTTCTCTGGGAATAAAGGTGGTTCTCAACTGAGGTCAATTTTGACCCGTCTTCCCACCAAAGGTCTTTTATCACTGTCTAGAGACATTTTGGGTTTCATAACCAAGGGATAATTTGGAAAGTGGCTAATGTATTCTACTGAATAGACATCAGGGACGCTGCTACATATACTACCATGTGCAGGACAGGCCCCATGACAAAGAATTATGCAGAATACTGATAGTTCTCAGGTCGAGAAACCTTGCTCTTAATGTTGATGTATCAGGATATGAAATACATATCTTCTGCTTCCTATGACAAACAGTCCAAGAATAAAATCAAGATTAAGAATGGTAGAAAGGGCCGGGCGCGGTGGCTCACGCCTGTAATCCCAGCACTTTGGGAGGCCGAGACGGGCAGATCACGAGGTCAGGAGATCGAGACCATCCTGGCTGACACCGTGAAACCCCGTCTCTACTAAAAAAATACAAAAAACTAGCCAGGCGAGGTGACGGGCACCTGTAGTCCCAGCTACTCGGGAGGCTGAGGCAGGAGAATGGCGTAAACCCGGGAGGCGCAGCTTGCAGTGAGCTGAGATCTGGCCACTGCACTCCAGCCTGGGCGACAGAGTGAGACTCCGTCTCAAAAAAAAAAAAAAAAAAAAAAAAAAAAAAAGAATGGTAGAAAGATAAAATAGAGGTCTTTGTTCTTGAAGGCAAAACCAAGTAGTGGAATGAACCAGGCTTGAAATCTATTCTACCTTAAGCGATCCTGATGCTTGCAGTAATCAATTTCCTTATTTTTTAAACCTGCGTTTAAACAATATAGTTTTTCATATTTGCAGCAGAATGTGTCTTAATAAAATAATATAATCAGGTAAATCAGTATTTACTTAACTATCTACGGCTCATGACTTTTGTCACAGATCTCAATTTATAACTCTTATAGTTTGTGATATAGTCACAAAACTCGTAGATAGAAAGGCTGAAACCCAATGTTTCCTTACCCCACAGCCTTCACAAATAACCATCACACTTGATTTTATTTCAAATTTAAAATGTGATATGCCTAATAATATTAGAATAATAGCAGTAATTAGTATTGATGGTATTGGCAGCAGTAACATCAGTATTTACTGTTTCAGATACTGCCAAGCATGACACAAAAATTCTATTTTTAAATTCTAGCTTTAATCTTTTGAGGAAATGAAACTTTTAACAAGTGAGAAATTGCTTCTTAATTGTTCATGGTATAGAAACACTCTCAGTGGACCTACTTGGTTCTCTAAACAAGATCACCACCAGATTTGGCTGGCACTAATATTCTTGGAGTTCATATAAACAATGCAATTATAGTATTGTACCTCTTTTTTGCTTTCTGGAACTTGCTGGTTTGGATAAGACTCATCTTTCTCATTTGTGAAATGAGGGAGTTAGATAATGTGTACAGTTCCCTTCAGAACTGGGTTATGTAAGAGTAACATTATACTGACCCGTAAGTAATGATTGCTTTTCCTCTGTGTGTCCATGATTATGAATGACAGCTAGACTGATGGGCACAATCCCTTCCATATTAGGGGTTTACAACTGCAAACCTAGACAGTGGCAGTTGGTCAAGATTTCATATGCGAGTTTGCAAAAATAATGACACTGAATAATAATACATACTCTGCCATGTTAGAATGAACCCAAGGAAGCTGAAGTTCTATGAAGATTTTGACGATTGCCTGAGTCATGCTGAAGAGAAAAACAAAAATGTCATTAAAATCAGTATCTTGGCCAGGTGTAGTGACTCATGCTGTAATCCCAGCACTTTGGGAGGCTGAGGCAGGTGGATCATTGAGGTCAGAAATTTGAAACCAGTCTGGCCAACATGGTGAAACCTTGTCACTATTAAAAATACAAAAATTAACTTGGTGTGGTAGCATGAGCCTGTAATCCCAGATACTCGAGAGGCTGATGCACAAGAATCATTTGAACCCCAGGTCAGAGTCTGCAGTGGGTTGAGATTGCACCACTGCACTCCAGTCTGGGCAACATAGCAAGAGTCTGTCTCAAAAAAAAAAAAAAAAAAAAAAGGGTTTCTTGACTAAGATTTATATCCCGCTTCATAGTCCTACATTCAGCAACACGTGACCCCTCTGAATTTATGTGACCTGGGAGTAAGGACTCAGGAAGAGATAGGAAGGGAATCCTGAACATCCACAGCCTGAGATAACATATATGTGAATGCAATTTTCTGTGGCCTATTTATTCTTATTTTTAGGCCTTTTAACCTTAGTATTAACTCCTACCTATTGAGCAGAGTGTCCTGGAACACCACCTGTAGATTGTGCTCTGCCAAATGTATAGAATTCCTGTGGAATGAAGAGTCTTAGGCCATTTTCTATGTGGATTGTTGATAGCCTTTAAGCCCCACCATTCCCCTTCCTTTCCGTGCAATGCCTGAGAAAGCTCAGAAAGGGTGGTTATTTTCTTCTTTGATACCATCAGAATGTTCAAGCCATGGAATCTCTAGTCTGTGCATTGGAAAACACAACCCAGCCTAATCAACTAACCACCATTAAAACCAAGCATTTCGCTACCCTTTCAAGCCATTTCTGGACCAACTTGAGAGCCAACCCCTGCTCCCTCCTAGAATGTCTCATTATGTAGGTAATAGCCATTTTCATTCCCTCTTGGTGTATGTGTAGGTAGAATTATCAGTCTCAACATCCAAATCAAATTTTAGGTGAGGGATTCATCCATCTCTATGGGGTAACCAAAATATCATCTATGTTTCCTCTTATAAAATAGGGATAGTAACTTCATCTTTGAAAGTTTGTTAAGAAGGTAAACAGTAATTTAGAAGAAGCTAATGCATTTGCTGAAAGTTATATTTCTTACTGCAAAGGAACATAGACATATTCAAGATCCCTGGGCTTCTAGATGATACTCTCCTAAAAATAAATTATAAGTAAATTTAAAAAGGACATTGAATATTTAGAAAAAGATTGGCAGGAGGAGATGAACAGTACATAGTAGGAGTCAACAATTAGAGACATTTTTATTTCATTTAAGACTATAGAATAGAAGAATAATAAGAATAATAGGCAAGTTTCCAAATTATGCCTGCATATTTGCTTTTAATGAAGTCTTTAACATAAAATTAATTTTCCAACTCCAATGGTTGATTTTTACTTTCCATTATATGTAAAATATATATGTAATATTGTGTTTTTTCCATTAATTTTGTTATGAGTCTACACAAAACTCTCTTCCTAAGAAAAGCACTAGAATGAACCAAAAGAAAAACAACAAAATCTGATTCCACACAGCTGGAAAGCTCAAACATCTTTCTTTTTTTTCTTTTTTTTTTTTTTTTTTTTGAGACAGAGTCTGGCTCTGTAGGCCAGGCTGGAGTACAGTGGCACGATCTCCACTCACTGCAAGCTCTGCCTCCCGGGTTCACGCCATTCTCCTGCCTCAGCCTCCAGAGTAGCTGGGACTACAGGTGCCCACCACCATGCCCAGCTAATTTTTTGTATTTATAGTAGTGACGGGTTTCACCGTGTGAGCCAGGATGGTCTGAATCTCCTGACCTCAGGTGATCCACCCGCCTTGGCCTCCCAAAGTGCTGGGATTATAGGAGTGAGCCACCGGGCCCGGCCTCAAACCTCTTTCTTAACACCCTTGGAAAAATTATTATAAGCAACTAATTTTACAATGACTTTTCACACTTATCTTTTTGGAAATACTGTATTAATGGTGCTAAATAGGTTACAGTTAAATAAGTGAGGAAATTTACAACAATCTACTTGGAAAGTGGGCAGTATGTATTGCAGTTCTACAAGGAACCGTTTGGAAATCTTTACAGTTTCACCCAAGGGATCACACTGTTATTGCATAATTTATGATGCTGAGTAATGTCATGCTTAGTAGCTCTAAAAAGCTAGGAAAATAGCCAAATAAGTGGGGAAATTATTATAAGAAATGCAGTATTCTTATGCTTATTTATCTAATTCAATTAATCTATTCTGGTTTATTTGTAACAAAGATAAATAAAATGATTGAACATATGGTTAAACTAAAAGGCAAGAACATTGACTGTGATCCAATCAATCAAAATGTAGGTACTATGTTTTCTCTAACTCCTATCTGAAATTGCTTTTCTCAGTAGAATTACATTTAATCAACCAATTTGAGGAATTTTACTCTCTAGTGTTGCATTACTTGTGATGAAATGAATGGAACTGTCTTCTAAAAGCATAACCTTTGGTACTATATTTCTAAAAATAAAGCATAGTCCTCTAAAGTAGATGTTTTCATTCAGGTGGTATGCAAAATTTTAAAATAACCATGGCAGGTCTAGATTGCAGCTGTTACTCAGACAGACAGAGCAGTGTCTGGAGGCTCTCTCCGTGAATTATTATTCCAGAACAACTACAGGAATAAATCAAGAAACCTGAGAGGACTCACAGACCCCTTTAAGAAAGTGGATTGATCCTGCAGGACCCGGGAGGCACCCCAAATACTGTGAGTGTCCAGACTGTGGAAGTGGGAAACATCCACAGCTGAATATCTGCCAGTCTCACTGCGGAAACTGAAGGCCTAGATTATGGGAGAAGATTTTGAACTTACCTGGAGCTGAGTCAATTTAAAGAGCAAAGCAAAATACAGGGGTAGAGGAAGCAGTGGGAAAAGCCCTAGGATCTTGTAGGGTCCCCTATCAAGCTGATTTTGCCGGGTCATACATGAGTTCTTCAGGAGGGTAGACAGAAGTGCTGGAAAAAGGCCACACGGAGAGGGAAATCTCCAGCTAAACTTCATAACAATTTGAACTGACTGAGAAGCCTCCTGGTCAGAACTCAGGGAAAGACATGAATCCGGTGTGCAGACTTCACAGGCAGGGAAAGAAGGAAAGCCATATTTGCTTTTGCTGCTGGTAGGTGGGTAGTCTGGGGCAAGTTCTCAGCCCTGTTTGCCCATTGCCTGGAAACAGACTCGGTGCTGTTGAAGGGGGCATGGTGGGAGTAAGACTGGCCCCTTGGATTGTGTACTGGGTGAGGCCTGTAACTGCCGACTTTCCCCCACTTCCCTGACAACCTAAATGACACAGTAGAGACAGTCATAGTCCTCCTAGGTACCCAGTTCCATTGACCTGGGAATCTCATCCTTATCCGCTACAGCAGCTGCAGCAAAATCCACCCAAGGAGTCAGCTCAGACACACCTAGCCCTGCCACCACCCAGTGGTCCTTCCCTACCCACCCTGGTAACTGAAGACAAAGGGCATATACTCTTGGGAGTTCTAGGGCTCTGCCCACCACCTGTTCCTCCACAAACTACTGATGCTTTCTGGAAAGCACCACCTCCTGGCAGGAGGCCAACTAGCACAAAATTAGTGCATTAAACCACCAATGCTAATAGCCCCCACAGAGTCCATTTCACCCACCTGGCACCTTCACCAGAACACGTGCTGGTATCTATGGCTGAGAGAACCACAGAGAATTCACATTACAGAGCTCTTTGCAGACAACCCCCAGTACCATCCTGGAGCCTGGTAGACTTGCTGAGTGGCTAGATCCAGAAGAGAGATAACAATCATTACAGCTCTGCTCTCAGGAAGTCACATCCATAGGAAAAGGGGGAGAGTACTACATCAAGGGAACACACTGTGGGACAAAAGAATCTGAACAACAGCCCTCATCCCTAGACCTTCCCTCTGACAGAACCTACCCAAATGAGAAGAAATGAGAAAACCAGCTCTGGTAATATGACAAAACAGGGTTCTTTAACACCCCCAATAAATCACACTAGCTCACAAGCAATGGACCCAAAACAAGAAGAAATCCCTAATTTACTTGAAAAAGAATTCAAGAAGTTAGTTATTAAGCTAATCAGGGAGGCACCAGAGAAAGGTAAAGCCCAATGTAAAGAAATCCAAAATATGATACAAGAAGTGAGGGGGTAAATATTCAAAGAAATAGATAGCATAAATAAAAAACAATCAAAACTTCAGGAAACATTGGACACACTAATAGAAATACAAATTGCTCTAGAAAGTCTCAGCAATAGAATTAAGCAAGTAAAAGAAAGAAATTCAGAGCTTGAAGACAAATTAACCCAATCTAACAAAGACAAAGAGAAAAGAATAAAGAAATATGAACAAAGTCTCCAAGATGTCTAGGATTATGTTAAATGACCAAACCTAAGAATAATTGGTGTTCCTGAGGAAAAAAAGAAATATAAAAGTCTGGAAAACATATTTGTGGGAATAATTGAGGAAAACTTCTCTGGTCTTGCTAGAGGCCTAGACCTCCAAATAGAAAGAAGCATAAAAAACACCTGGGAAATTCTTCTCAAAAAGATCATCACCTAGGCACATTATCATCATGTTATCTACAGTTAAGACAAAGGAAAGAACCTTAAGAGCTGTGACAAAAGCACCAGGTAACCTGTAAAAGAAAACCTATCAGATTAACAGAAGATTTCTCAGCAGAAACCCTAGAGGCTGGAAGGGATTGGGGCCCTATGTTCAGCCACCTCAGACAAAACAATTATTAGCCAAGAATTTTGTATCTAGTGAAACTAAGCTTCATATATGATCAAAAGATACAGTCTTCTTCAGACAAACAAATGTTGAAAGAATTCACCATTACCAAGCCACCACTACAAGAACTGCTAAAAGGAGCTCTAAATATTGAAACAAATCCTGGAAACATATCAAAACAGAACCTCTTTAAAGCATAAATTTCACAGGACCTATAAAACAAAAATAAAGTTAAAAAAAAACTAAAACAAAGAACAAAAAGTCAAGGTATACAGGCAATAAATAGCATGATTAATGGAATGGTACCTCATATCTCAACATTAACAATGAATGTAAATACCCTAAATGCTCCACCTAAAAGATACAGAATTGCTGATGAATATGAATTTACCATCAACTATCTGTTGGCTTCAAGAGACTCACCTAACACATAAGGACTCACATAAACTTAAGATAAAGGGGTGGAAAAAGACATTTAATGTAAATGGACACAAAAAACGAGCAGGACTAGCTATTCTTATATCAGATAAAACAAACTTTAAAGCAACAGCAATTAAAAAAAAAAAGACAAAGAGGGGCATTATATGATAATAACAGGCCTTGTCCAACAGGAAACTATCACAATCCTAAACATATGCTCCTAACACTGGAGTTCCCAAATTTATAGAATAATCACTAATATACCTAAAAAATGAAATAGACCATGACACAATAATAGTGGGAGACTTCAATACTCCCCTGACAGCACTAGACAGGTTATCAAGACAGAAAGTCAGCAAAAAAACAATGGATTTAAACTATACCCTGGAATAAATGAACTTAACAGATACACACAGAACATTCCATCAAACAACTGCAGAATATACATTCTATTCAACAGCGCATGGAACTTTCTCCAAGATAGATTATATGTTAGGCCACAAAATGACCCTCATAAATTTAAGAAAATTGAAATTATATTAGGCGCTCTCTCAGACCACAGTGGAATAAAACTGGAAATCAACTCCAAAAGGAATCTTCAAAGCCATACAAATACATGAAAATCAAATAACCTGCTCCTGAAGGAGCATTGGGTTAAAAATGAAATCAAGATGCAAATTACAAAAATTTTTGAACTGAACAACAACAGTGCCACAACCTATCAAAACCTCTGGGACACAGAAAAGGTGGTGATAAGAGGAATGTTCATAGCCTTAAACACCTACATCAAAAAGTCTGAAAGAACACAGACAATCTAAGGTCCCACCTGAAGGAACTAGAGAAACAAGAACAAATCAAAACCAAACCCAGCAGAAGAAAGGAAATAACCAAGATCAGAACAGAACTAAATGAAATTGAAACAAAAAATCTCCACAAAAGATAAATGAAACAAAAAGCTGATTCTTTGAAGAGATAAATAAAATTGACAGACCATTGGCAAGGTTAACCAAGAAAAGAAGAGAGAAAATCCAAATAAGCTCAGTAAGAAATGAACTGAGAGATACTGCAGCTGACACCATAGAAATACAAAAGATAATTCAAGGCTACTATGAACATCTTTATGTGCATGAACTAGAAAACCTAAAAGAGATGGATAAATTCCTTGATAAATACAACCCTGGTAGCTTAAGTCAGGAAGAATTAGATACCTTGAACAGTCCAATAATAACCAACAAGATTAAAATAGTAATTAAAAAATTACCAATAAAAAAGTCCAGGACCAGATAGATTCACAGCAGATTTTTAGCAGACATTCAAAGAAGAATTGGTACCAATCCTATTGACATTATTCCACGATACAGAGAAAGAGGGAACCCTTCCTAAATCATTCTGTGAAATCAGTATCACCCTAATACCAAAACTAGGAAAGGACATAACCAAAAAAGAAAACTGCAGGCCAATATCCCTGATGAACATAGATGCTAAAATCCTAAACAAAATACTTACAAACTGAATCCAACAACATATCAAAAAGATAGTCCACCATGATCAAGTGGGTTTCATACCAAGGATGCAGGGGTGGTTTAATATACATGTCAATGAATGTGATATGCCACACACACAGAATTAAAAACAAAAATCACATGATCATCTCAATAGATGCAGAAAAGGCTTTTGATAAAATCCAGCATCCCTTTATGATTAAAACTCTCAGAAAAACTGGCATAAAGGGATATACTTCAGTAAAATAAAAGCCATCTATGAGAAACCCACCGCCAACATAATACTGAAAAAGGGAAAAGTTGAAAGCATTCTCTCTGAGAACTGGAACAAGAAATGAATTCCCACTCTCACCACTCCTATTCAACATAGTACTGGAAATCCTAGCCAGAGCAATCAGAGAAGAGAAAGAAATAAAGGGCAACCAAATCAGTAAAGAGTAAGTCAAACTGTTGCTGTTTGCTGATGATAAAATTGTTTACCTAGAAAACCCTAAAGACTCCTCCAGAAAGCTCATATAACTGAAAAAGAATCCAGCAAGGTCTCTGGATAAAAAATTAATGCACACAATTCAGTAGCACTTCTATATACCAATAGCGACCAAGCTGAGAATCAAGTCAAGAACTCTACCCTTTTTACGATAGCTGGAAACAAACAAACAAACAAAAATGACGACAACAACTTAGGAATATACCTAACCAAGGATGTAAAAGACCTCTACAAGGAAAACTACAAAACACTGCTGAAAGAAATAATAAATGACACAAACAGATGGAAACACATACCATGCCCATGGAGGGTAAAATCAATGTTTTGAAAATGACCACACTGCAAACAGCAATCCAAAAATTCAATGCAATTTTCATAAAAATACCACCATCATTATTCACAGAATTAGAAAAAAACAATCATAAAATTTACATGGAACCAAAAAAGAGCCCACATAGCCAAAGCAAGACTAAGCAAAAAACAAACAAACAAACAAACAAAAACAATAAAACAAATCTGGAGGCATCACGTTACCTGATTTCAAAATACACTGTAAGGCCATGGTCACCAAAACAGCATAGTATTGGTATAAAAATAGGCACATAGACCAATGGAACAGAATAGAGAACCCAGAAATAAAGTCAAATACTTACAGACAACTGATCTTTGACAAAGCAAACAAAAACATAAAATGGGGAAAGGACGCCCTGTTGAACAAATAGTGCTGGGATAATTGGCAAGCCACATGTAGGAGAATGAAATTGGATCCTCAGCACTTGCCTTATACAAAAATCAACTCCAGATGGATTAAGGACTTAAATCTAAGACCTGAAACTTTAAAATTATAGAAGACAACATTGGAACAACTTTTCAAGACATTGACTTAGGCTAGAAGAACCCAAAACAGATGCAAGAAAAACAAAGATACATTGCTGGGACTTAATTAAACTAAAGAGGGTTTGCAGGTTAAAAGTAACAATCAGCATAGTAAACAGACAACCCACAGAGTGGGAGAAAAACCTCACAATCTATACATCTGATGAAGGACTAATATCCAGAATCTACAATGAACTCAAACAAATCAACAAGAATAAAGCAAACTATCCCATCAATAAGTGGGCGAAAGACATGAATAGACAATTCTCAAAAGAAGATACACAAATGGCCAACAACCATATTTTTAAAAATGCTCAGCATTCCTAATGATCAGTGAAATTCAAATCAAAACCACAATATGATAATACCTTACTCCTGCAAGAATGGCCATAATCAAAAAATCAAAAAAGAGTAGATGTTAGTGTGGACGCAGTGAACAGGGAACACTTCTACACTGGTGGTGAGAAGGTAAAGTAGTACAACCACTATGGAAAACAGTGTGGAGATTCCTTAAAAAACTAAAAGTAGAACTATCATTTGATCTAGCAATCCCACTGCTGGGTATCTACCCAGAGGAAAATAAGTCGTTATATGGAAAAGATACTTGCACAGGAATGTTTAGAGCAGCACAATTTGCAATTGCAAAAATATGGAACTAGCCGAAATACCCATCCATCAACGAGTGGATAAAGACACTGTGATTATCTATCTATCTATCTATCTATCTATCTATCTATCTATCTATCTATACACATATATACATGATGGAATATTACCCAGCCATAAAAGTGAATGAATTGATGGCAATCGAAGTAACGTGGATGAGATTGGAGACTGTTCTAAGTGAAGTAACTCAGAAATGAAGCATAGTATGTTTTCACTCATAAGTGGGAACTAAGCTATGAGGCTGCAAAGGCATACGAATTACACAAAGGACTTTGGGGATTCATGGGGAAAGGGGATGAGGGGAAAGGGATAAAAGAGGGTACAGTGTATACTACTCAGATGATGGGGTACACCAAAATCTCACAAATCACCACTAAAGAACTTACTCATGTAACAAAACACCACCTGTTCCCCAATAAACTATGGAAATTAAAAAAAAAATAAATCTGAAGGAAAAAGTAGAGAAATTAAAATCAGCTGGCTATTTTAACATTTTTTCTATTATCAGTTGATTGTACCAAAAAATAAAACACTCTGAATTCAGTAGGCTACAGAAGGGAGCAATACTACTAATTTGCTCTAAGTGACATGTACTGAACAATATACTCAACATTTTTATAAGTGCACATGGAATATCGACCAAGATAGAGCACACCTTGGGTTATAAAATAAATTAGTGTACAACTCTAAAGAATAAAATCTCATAGAATATGTAATCTGACCACAACAGAGTTAAACTAAAAGTAAAAAACATCTAGAAAAAAAATGATGGCATATTTCTCTGTTTCAATTTCACTCGTTTTAGAAAAATAATTAAATAAGCCAAACACAATGAGACACACCCATGAGAAGGACTAACATCTTCAAAAATGACAACTAATGTTTAATGGATATAAAGCAACTGGAACTATCATACATTTTTGATGGGACTGTAAAATATTGCAATGTATTTAGAAAAAGTTCTGGTGGTTTCTTATAAAATTAAACCTATATCTACCCTATGATGCAGCAATTCCATTATTAGTTTTTTACCCAAGATACATGAAACCCTAAGCTCAAACTGATTTGAAGCTGGTGTTGTGCACCTGTAGTCTCAGCTACTCACGAGGATGAGGCAAGAAGATCCCTTGAAATCAGAAGTTTGAGTTCAGCCTGGTAAACATAGCGAGCCCTCGTCTCTTAAAAAATTGGAAACATAATATTCCCAGTGGCTTTATTTATAATAGTCTTAAAACAGCTAAAAATTCACTTTCCATGAAAGAAGGATGGTTAAAATAAAACTCTGATATATTTATATGATAGTATACAACTCAGAGATATAAAAGAACAACTACTCATAATGTGCAATAATGTGGAAAAAGTCTCAAAAACATCATCCTGTGTGAAAAAAGCCATACACCAAAGAATATACATGGTTTGCTTCCATTTGTATAACATCTAGAATAAGTAAAACTCACCTACAATAAAAAAAAAAAAAAAAAAAAAAAACACAACAACAATGATTGCCTTTTGGGAGTTGATAGTAGGAATCTTCTGGGAAGGGCTAGAGGAAAACTCTCTGGGGATAATGGTAATATTGTATCTTGAAATTAGTTTGCATTATACAGATGTATGCATTTGTCAACGGTCGGATAATGGTACATTTGGGATTTGTACATTTCACTCTATAGACATTTTACTCTTAAAAATGAAAATGAATTAAAAGAATAATGGATAGGTCAAGAGATATGTGAGAAAACAAATACAGCAAAATTAAAAAATGTATCTAATGTATGACTGTATTGGTCCGTTTTCATACCACTATAAGGAAATACCTGAGACTGGGCAATTTATAAAGAAAAGAGGTCTAATGGACTCACAGATCCACATGGCTGGGGATGTCTCACAATCATGGCAGAAGGCAAAGAAGGAGAAAAGGCACATCTGACATGGCAGCAGGCAGGGGAGTGTGTGCAGGGGAATTGCCCTTTATGAAATAATCAGATCACATGAGACTTGTTCAGTATCAAAACAACAGCAAGGGAAAAACCTGCCCCATATTTTAATTACCTTCCACTGGGTCCCTCCTACAACATATGGGAATTATGGGAGCTGAAATTAAAGATGTAATCTGGGTGTGGACATAGTCAAATTATACCAGTTATATATTAATAAAGAAAATGACAGAAGTGGTTTTTAACATGGAATTAAGTAGAGTTATTACTACAAATTCTGTCCTTTAAGAGTTTAGTATCATTTTTCAAATTAAAATTAAAGCCCAACAATTTGTATTTATATTCTTTATTGAAAGCATAGGACTCCGTTTGAAATGAGGATTTTGAACCACTAACTTCATTTTATTTACACATGTTTTTAAGAGATGGGAGTCTCACTGTGTTGTCCAAAATGAACTCAGACTCCTGGGCTTAAGTGATCCTCCTGCCTCAGCCTCCTGAGTATCTTAGATTGAAGGCATGCTGCACATCTCCTGGCTTGAATGATTAGCTTTAAACAAGCAATAAATGAATAAATTGATGAATAAATAAATAAATAAGAAGAAAATTCTGATATTTCCAAAGGTTTTGATGAGATTCACACTCATAAAGAAAAGTTGAGAACAAAGGATACTGCAATAGCATTACATCAATCATGGCAAGATAATTTGTCTTTGTTTTAACAGCACCAGTCTGAAAAAAAAAAAAAAAGTAAAAGGCTACATTGTATTTAAATGCTTATTTAAAACTGAAAATAAGCCTACATTTTCATGGATCTTGTACATGAGAACATACCATTCCTCAATTGTACAAGCTCATTTAACTTCTGATTCTGGCACAGTTCTAGCTACAAGCATCTTAAACTTCTGAAAAACACAAATTAAAATTATTCTGTGGAAAAACTTATGCTTACAAAAGAAAAGAAATCCACAGGTGCTAGAAATAAAGATTAAACAACATCCAAGCAGCAAGAGGAAAGTGTAAAAAAATCCACCACTTTAATCTAGCGATTAAGGTTTTAACAATGACCCAAGAATAAGAGACAAATGTTACTGTCTATAGGAATTAAACTTCCTGCTTAAAGCCATATCACACAATGAGTTATTTTATTGGCTGCTTGGAAACCTATATGTAAATTGTGTTAGTCCCTGCATGATCTCACACATCTTATCTCTCATCTAATTCTTGCTTTGCTTATTTACAAAATGGAAATTATAGCTACCAACTCTTGGGTAGTTTTTACCAAAAGAAAAATCTATTATATTGGAGAATAGAAATACATGAGGTTTAATGGGAAGATATAGAATGACAAATCAGTAAATTTGATATATATGTGTATACACACACACTCTCACACATATATGTTTACATTCATGTCATTATTTTAATATATATTTAAATATATATTTTAAATGTGTATGTGTATATATATTTTACTACATACATTATTTTTAAGCTTATGCTTTCTATATAAATATTAAAGGCATACTTTAAATATACGTATTTGAGCATATGTATATTTCAGCCTATTTCAGTAAATGAACACCATTACTTTAGCTGTTGGATATCGCACATTGCATAGATGTGCCATACTTGTGATAATCAATCCCTTCTTAATGTCTGTTCCCAACTTTACATTATTACCGAAACTGTAGCAATGCATTTTTTTTTTCTTTTTACCTTTCCTTCAAGAACTTACGTGGACATTGTGTTATACTGAAGTAGACCAATAAAACAATGGATTAGAACAGGAATTTTGGAAAGATACCTTTAAACGTATGCAAAATCATTAAAAGAAGGAGGTTGCATACACTTTAAAGGGGAAAATGATTAATGAATACTTTTTGCTGGATTAAATAATTGTACATATGGAATAAATTAAATTAGGTCCTACTTTTAAAAATATAAAAATATGTACATAAATCATTAGCTCTGCTACAACAACAATGACCAAGCTGAGAATCAAATCAGGAACTCAAGCCTCTTCACAATGGCTGCCAAAAAGTAAAAATTAAAAAAATAAAATAATAAAAATAAAAAAAAAGTAAAAATAAAATAAATAAAATAAAAACTTAGAAATGTACCACCCAAGGACGTGAAAAACCTCTACAAGGAAAACTACAAAACACTGCTGAAAGAAATAATAAATGACACAAACAATGCAATTTTCATCAAAATACCATCATCATTCTTCACAGAATTAGAAAAAAAGAATCCTAAAATTCACATGGGACCAAAAAGAACCCACATAGCCAAAGCAAGGCTAAGCAAAAAGAACAAATCTCTGGAGGCATCACACTACCCAACTTTATGCTATAACACTATAGTCACCAAAACAGCATGGAACTGGTATAGAAATAGGCACACAAACCAATGGAACAGAATAGAGAACCTGGAAATAAAGCCAAATACTTACAACCAACTGATTTTCAACAAAGCAAACAAAAACATAACGTGGGGAAAGGACACCCTATTCAACAAGTGGTACTGAAATAATTGGCAAGCCACATGTAGAAGAACGAAACTGGATCCTCAGTTCTTGCCTTATACAAAAATCAACTCAAGGTGGATCAAAGACTTATATCTAATACCCGATACTTTAAGATTCTAGAAGATAACATTGGAAAAACCTTCTAGACATTGGTTTAGCTGAAACTTTATGACCAAGAACCCAAAAGAAGTTGCAACTAAAACAGAGATAAATAGATGGGACTTAATTAGACTAAAAAGCTTCTGCACAGCAAAAGAAATAATCAGCAGAGTTAACAGACAACCCACAGAGTGGGAGAAAATCTTCACAATCTACATCTGACCACAGGCTAATATTCAGAATCTACAAGAAACCCAAACAAATCATCAACAGCAGCAAAAGCAATCCCGTTAATAAGTGGGCTAACACTTTTGATGACTTAGACTACTCTCAAAAGAAGATACACAAAAGGCCAACAAGTATATGGAAAAATGCTCAACATCACTAATGATCAGGGAAGTGTAAATCAAAACAACAATGCGATACCACCACACTCCTGCAAAGATGGTCATAATCAAAAAATCAAAAAATAATTCATGCTCGCGTGGATACTATGATATGGGTACACTTTTACACTGTTCATGGGAATGTAAACTAGTACAGGCACTATGGAAAACAGTGTGGAGATTCCTTAAGGAACTAAAAGTAGATCTACCATTTGGTCCAGCAATCCCACTACTAGGTATCCACCCAGAGGAAAAGAAGTCATTATATAAAAAAGATACTTGCACACACGCATTTATAACAGCACAAATTGTAATTGCAAAAATATGGAACCAGCCCAAATGCTCATCAATCAACAAGTGGATAAAGAAAATGTTATATATATGTGTGTGTGTGTGTGTATATATATATATATATAAACATTCTATGGTGTACATATGTATATATACACATATATATGTGTATATATATACATATACCATAGAATACTACTCAGACATAAAAAAGAATGAAATAATGGCATTTGCAGCAACCTGGATGGAATTGGAGACTATTATTGTAAATGAAGTAACTCAGGAACAGAAACCCAAACATCATACATTCTCACTCATATGTAGGAGCTAAACTATGAGGACACAAAGGCATAAGAATGATACATTAGACATTGGGAACTCAGGGGAAAGGATGGGGTGTGGCATGGGAATAAAGACTACACATTGGTTACAGTGTACACTCCTTGGGTGATGGGTGCATCAAAATCTCAGAAATCACCATTAAAGAACTTACTCAAGTAACCAAACACCACCTGTTCCATAAACCTATTGAAATAAAAAAAATAACTTGTATGAATGCAAAAAATATATATACAAATTAATTATATCTGGAATAATTACCTTAATATTAAAACAATGAAAACTACAAAAGTGTTACAATAAAATATGTAAATAGAGTTTTATGTGTGGGGAAGACTTTCTGAAGGAAAACATGTAAGTTCAACCACAATGAATTAAAAAATTCTGTATTCCATAGAAATCATAAAGTTTAAAAAACAGCTGGGTAGACTAAGAGAAGATATTTACAACATTTATACATCTCCAATACAAGTAAAATATGCAAAACATAAAATAAACACCTATCAATGAATAGGAAAAAAAAAAACCAAGAAGAAAGAAATAAAAAACAACCAATGGTATGGACAATCAATTCAAATAAGAAATCTGAATGATCACAAACATAAGAAAGGATTTTGAATCTCATAAATTTGTAAAAATGCAACTTAAAACAAAGCAGCACAATTCAAATCCTATGAATCAGAAAGAACATTAAAAAGTTTTAAATAATATTCATCAGCAGAAGTGTGAGAAACATTATTCTCTTATATTTTTTCTGGTGGGAGTCTAAACTGATGCGACTACTTTGAAGAGAAATGTCAGTGGATAGGAAAACCGATGAACGCAACCATCAACATTTCTTTCAAACTATACAAACTGTGGGTTGTCCTTGGATTTGAGTTGAAAACATAATGTGCATAAATTCAGAGGATTACAGAATCCCTGAAATCTATTCATGAATAGTCTAGAGTGTCCATTAACTTCTGCACCAGTGATCCTTTGAGTATAATTACGTTGTTTGCAAACTAACATCATATAATACATATCTAATGACTAGTAGAGATTTTGTAGGAGCTGAGAACAACTTAGACATCTCAAAACTACCTGTAGAGCAAGGAATGGACCTTTCCCTGTTATAAATTTTTCCCTTGGTAGAAGTCAAGCTGAGAGGCAAATTAATGACAATAATGTTAATAGTTTTGGTATTGATTTGACTTAGTAAATTTATAGATTGAAAGCTGTCTAAAATGTCAATTAAGAAAATAAAACCTAATTCCAGGAAATTTTATATTGTGTGTGTATATATGTATAATTACATATCATTAATAATTATACTATATTATAATAATATGTAATATAGTATAATTATCTATGATAATTATTACTATTATATATTATAAAATATAGTATGTTATATATATTATCATGAATAATTGATATATGCTAATAATATATAGTATATATTATACATTATTGTTAATTATTGTATGTTATCTATAAATATATTATACAATATATTATATGTTATATAATATATAGTAATATGCAATATATTATAAATGATATATAATACATATACAAAACACAATATACAATTTCTTGGAATTAGGTTTTATTTCCTTAATTGACATATATATGTTACAAATATATATGTAAATAATACAGAATAAATTATTTATTAAGCCAATCTGGCTGGCATACAAAAGACATGTGCTACATTAGGCATATGTAATACCAACCCCCCATCCTTGACTCCCTGTCCTTTCCCATGCAACGCCAGTCTCTCAGGTCACTTTATTAATTCAACTACATTTCAAGGATCATATTTAACTGGCTAAAACTGGCACATAAGATGTATGCTGGCTTAAATGATGGCCCTGGAAAACTAATGCAAAGTGGAAACAATTTAACTTCTGAGGGATAAAATCTCCCTGATGCTCAGCTTAACAGAACAGGAAATCTGTCCCTTAGACGCTGATTAACTTTGCTTCATGCTCTAATAACTAACGCCATGCAAATCCAATCAACTAGCCCTGACAAATTTGACTACAATGCAAACTATCAGTCACGGCCAGAAAAGAGTCTATTCTAGAAATTGCATAGACATTAGCAAGATATTTTGGCAAGGGCACGATATTAAAGGTGCCTTCCCTTCACCTATGTACTGGATCCCATCACATTCGGTGTCCTTAAGGGTCTGGGTCATTTAATACAATTTATTTTATTTTTCTCAGCCTTTTCTTCTCTGTTGACCCCTCTCAAGAGTATTAAAACCAATAAAAGTTTCTCCCATCTTTAAAATATAAAATTTTTCCTTCACCTCTTTTGGACCCCCTGAAGCTATTCTCTTATCTTTCTCATTCCCTTTACAACCAAGTGTCCTGAAGAAGCTGTCTGCAAAAAAAAAAAAAAAAAAAAAATGGCTGTATCCATTTTTTCACCCTCTATTTGTGTTTCACACAACTACAACCTGGCTTCTGTCACGTCTGCTAGGCTGAAATTGTTGTAGATAAAAATCACCATTGACTTCTTTGTTACTTCATTGAATGGAAATGTCTCAGCCCTAGTTTTGGTTAATCTTTGCTTGGAATTTGATGTGTTCATCAACCTTTCCTTACATTGTACTCTATTTTGGTGGGGGAGGGAGCATGTCACACCACATCCTTCTTAATGTGTCCTTCTCAGCCTCCTTACTAGAATTTTCTTTTGTTTTCCTCGTGGTTACAGCCTCTTTTTATTCTGAACACTTTTCCTCAGTGAACTTATCCATTCCCTGATCTTCATGTACTGTTTTATATTTTAATAATTTAAGCTATATTTCCAGTGTAAGTTTTACTCCTTATCTCCAGTCCACATATCAATGTATCTATGGAAGTATAGCCTGGTGGTAACATTGTACCACTATTAAATATAAGAATCATAATAATTGAGAACTCACTGTTGATGAGTCCCTGATAAATCCATTGATGAATTATCAACCTTAAAAGGCAGTTTCAAATATTAACTCCCTTTAAAGATAAGTAAACTGAAGATTACAGATATTTAATAAATTATTCAATACATTCAATTAGAATTGAGATGTGTCTTACTCCCAACCCCATGCTATTAGTCACTTTTCATTCTGCCTCTAGTGATAAATATGCAAGGGCTTCTCCACAAAAACTCAAATCCAACAGAACCTAAATTGAAATTTTCCATTTGATTTATTATTGCAATAATTTGCAATTATTCATCAATTTATACACTCAAGAAATTAGACATTTTCTCTTGCAGATCATATGTAATAGATCATAAGTTTTGTAGCTTGTCCTTTCTTAAAACCTGAAATATACAGCCAAATCTCTCTATCCCCGCTGTTCAAAACACCATTTAACCCACCCCATAATCACTGCAGCAACTTCCTTACTGGTGTCCCTGTTCCAGTTCATGACCCTTCCAGTCTATTTTTTGCAATGCATTCTGAGTTATTTTCTCAAGTTAAATCTGGTCATGTCCCTTTCTTGCTTACTTAGAGCCTGTCAATGTCATTCTACTGCCTTCAGGATAAGATCCAAACTCCTTAGTAAGACATGCAAGGTCATTCATGACCCAGCATATGTCTAAATCTGTGGCTTCTTCTATCCAAACTACTTACTTCATTCTATGTTCCAACCATTGGACACTATTTGTAGATTTCCAAGCAGGCTGCACTTTATTTCACCTTTAAGATTTACAAAAAAAGTTCTTTTCTACTGCCTAACAATGTGACCTTCTCTCTCATTCAGTAGGCTAACTGCACATCATCCTTCATGATTCAGCTTAGATGTTAACTTCCTCTTGTAAGCCTTCTCTCCCTCCCCAAGGTCTCCCTATGATCTCCCAGAGGATATAATCATTACCCTGATCATAGAATTTATCACACTGCCTCTTTTCTTTTGCATCTTAATTACTCACTTTTTTTTTTTTTTTTTTTTTTTTTTTTTTTTTTTTTTGCACAACTGTCACTGAATTTTATGTCCCTTCAAGGGTAGGCACCTTGACTTTCTCTTGGCTTAATTTTCCCTAGAAGCAGGGCCTGAGAGAAAGATTCAAGTGCAATAATTTTGAAAGTGATCTTCCTTACTGATGACAGAGTAAGGAAGAGAGACAGGGAAGGGAAAGTAATCAATAAACAGATCATCAAGGACATTACCACTCTAGGTGAGTGGAGCTTAGATTCTCCAGGAGACAGTGTAAAATATGTGCCTCAGAGTTACTCTAGCCTAGGAAAGCGTTACCATATTCACACACTACCTAGTATGAGCAACTAGCCTGATAGCACTGAAAGTTACAGTTTTATCACTGAAAGTGCTACATCCTGGATAACCCGTCAGTCTCAGACAAACCAGAGTAATCACCCTAGAACCAACTTCCATTAGTTATGGTTAAAGGCAGCTAAAGAGAAGACAGGTGATTGGAGGAATGGGGGATTGTTATAAATTCCCTGACACTTTTAGTCTGTTGTGTAGACAACAAGATAAACTCCAATGACCCAAAAGCCCCCAGGCCAAAAAAAAATGTGCAAGAGCTGACAGTTGAAGGTTGGGCTCCTCTACATCAGATACAGATGGTAGATGTGGGTCTCAACAGCATTGGCTATTACACAGGCTTTCCTGTTCTAGTCTTCATACATCATAATGTCTGCTTCATAACAGATGTTCTAAACCATTCATTAGATAAGTTGTTCTTAAAAGGAAGAGGTTTCTGACTCGTTCTTGTTCTATTGTACCGAGAAGCATCATTTTCATCACTTGTATTCCCTAGCTATTTTTGAATGAATAAATGAATAGTAGAATAACAGCCTCACTGAGTGAAGTAGATAATCTTCAGGATTTTTATAAAATGTGAGAGATTCTTTTATATATATTATATATGTGTGTGTTTTTAATCATATATACACGTATATATACTCCCCTTCCACAGTGTCCTCTATTATCTCATGCATGGGTGCTGTGGACAGCAAGCACACTATTTAATCATTCTTAATCAGTCCACATTAGGAGACAGGAATGTTGCAACTTTCTTTCATCAGCCTCACAGCAGAGTAGCTGTGACTAATTGGAGGAGGGCAACCATGACCCAGTTTTGGAGCCCTGGCGCTTCTGCAACATTTAAAATATCACTGTGGGATGGTGGAACATATTGACCAGTGCCATCTGACCTCCTCCAATAATGGAAATGTAGAGACAACTCCAGTCTCAAAAGCTATTTCTCTCTTGCTTCTTAAGAGCACTTTCTGTATTTTTCAGGAAAAAAAAAAAAAAGGAACTAAAAGTGGAGGTGCGGGTGTGGGAGGGGCTGAGCCTTCAAATAGCTCCCTGAAATGTCATCTGAAACAGGAAGGGTTTGGAGGAAAGGACAAAGGGAATGTGTTTAAACAACAACGGAAAGTAAATGCACTCAACTTCTGGTTTTTAGAACACTTGACATTTTTTAAAAACTTTATTTATTTATTTATTTATTTTTTTGAATTGTATATGTAGCCCTGCGGTCTACTTTGCTACGCATATACCTTTTTTTTTTTTGTATAATTTTGATTTACTGGGAACAATCTTTCCCACTCTGACCACATATATTTTTAAAATCCAGATTTTTGTCATAGCAATTTTATAATTTAAGAATATATCCATTTTCTTAATTAAATAAAATTAATTTGTACAATTAAAGATTTTAGAAAACTCAGAGGGATATTTTTAAAAATAAAAATCACTGATGGTCTCTAATGTTCCAAACAGCATAAATATTATTAATATATTTTCTGTCTGGCTGGCTATCTATCATCTCTCTAGCTAATCCATCCACAAAATTTGATTTTCGGATTGAAAATGTGCTATGTGGTGTACTCAAAATTTACTTTGGGGGACCCACAGTTAGGTTCCCAGAGAAGTTGAAAATAATGATTTGTTTTGAACATGAGCGGTTTTTTGTAGTTCGTTCTCAGATGGATGGTAAAGTCTTGATGTTTTCCTTGCAGAACTCTCTTTGGGTGTTGGTCTTCAAAACAGCTAAGATCTAGGCACAGTTTAGCAGACCATGTGACTCTGGTCAGGGAAGACAGGCTCACAATTCATAAAACAGCTGTCTCAAGTCATCTGTCACAAAGATAACCAATTTTTATGTGCCTAATTCTTGTTTGGCCAATGTATGTTACATAGATGAGTGTAAATAGCACGAAAGATTTTCTCATTTGGTAAGAGTTATTGATTCTCCATGGATATGCATAAAGGCGTTATTTTCACAACATATGAATTACTCTGTTCATACAACTTGCAGAATATTTTTCAACTACTGAAATAATGATGCAATTTATTGGGCTTCTAGTTATATAGTTAAAATCCGTGGTCAACTTATAACATGCATTTTGTGAAGTGAACAAGTATAAATCTAAATGAACATAACAATGATCTACTGATACTCTAGAAACTGTGTTCATTATCTTTACACTCTCTCAAAGGCAGTATCAATACCTGGGAGATCGATATGAAATTTCACATATAGCTTATGGAATATAAGGTACGAAAGTTAAACTTGGAGTTAATATAGTTCAAGTCCCTCATGAGAAAACTCTGGATATGCTATATTTTTTCCTGAGGTCACAATGTTTTTTGTTGAAAAACCAGTATTTAAAATAAAACAAATCTGATTTTCTTTAAGATCCCTTATATTATGCCTCATGGCTTCACAACCAAAGTATGTATTTTATTTATTTATCATAGATGTATATTGTTTGTCGATATATATAAAGAAATATAGAATATGTATATATGCAAACGTACACCTTTATGCAATTTTTTTTTCAGAGTCTCGCTCTGTTGCCCAGGCTGCAGTGCAGTGGTGTGACCTCAGCTCACTGCAACCTCTGCCTCCCAGGTTCAAGTGATTCTCCTGCCTCAACCTCCTGAGTAGCTGGGATTACAGGTGCCTGCCACCACACCTGGCTAATTTTTGTAATTTTTTTTACTAGAGACAGGAATTCACCATGTTGGCTATGCTGATCTTGAACTTGACGTCAGGTGATCTGCCCTCCCTGGCCTCCCAAAATGCTGGGATTACAGGAGTGAGCCACTGTGCCCAGCCACCTTTATGTATTTTTGAAGTTTCTATTGAAATAAATATATGTATTGAAAAGGGTACTGATCATATATTTTTCACAAAATAGGTGCAACTTATCCACCTATGCAGAACCCAGATCAAGAAGGAGTTTAATGGTGTTATCAATATCCCAAAGTGCTTCTCATGCTCAGCCCTTTTCTCCCGGATCTCCTCCACAACACACACACACACACACACAAGAGTTCTCCTCACATCTACAGGTCTTTCTCCGTCACCTGATCTGGAGCACAGCGGCATGATCATTGCTCACTGGAGCCACCTGGGCTCAAAAGGTTCTCCTCTCTTTGCCTCCTGAGTGGCTGGGACTATAGGCACACACCACCAAGACTTTGCTATTTTTTTTTTTTTTTTTTTTAAGTGGAGACAGGGTCTCACAATTTTGCCCAGGCGGTCTGAAACTCCTTGCCTCCACTGATCCTCCTACTTTGGCCTCCCAAAGCTCTGAGATTACAGGCGTGAGCCACCACACCTGGCTCTTTCTCAGTTTTATGTGAATGTAATCTTAGTGTCTTAGATCAGGTTGTTATAACAAAATATCATAGACTGGGTGATAATGGTAGGAATACATTTCTCATAGTTCTGAAGAATGGAATTCTGAGATCTCGGCACTAGGATAGTCAGGTTCTGATGAGCACCCTCTCTGGATTGCAGATTGTCAATTTCTCATTGTATCCTATGTGAAAGAAGGAGAACTACCTGGCTTTCCAGCCTGAAAAAGCACTAATCCCATTCATGAACGCTTCACCTTCGTTACTTACTTCCCAAAGGCCCCATCTCCTAATATTATCACATTGGGATTAAGGTTTCAACTTACGAATTTTGGGGGCACACAAGTATTTAGTGTAGCGCAAATATGATGTTGATTTTGTTCTACATTACAGATATGAGATTCATACATATTTTATCTGCTTGCTGCACAAAATACGTTATTCTATATTATATTTACTATATATTCTACAGTACAAAATATGTTATTATGAGACTATACCAAAGCTTTTTTATTCATTCTGCATTTGATAGGCATTTTAGTGTTTTTGCTATTTGAGTTATTAAAAAAGTAGTATTCTATGAATGTACAAGCTGGTAAAAATTGTGCTCTGATGAATATTTTTATAACTATATTTTTGCTGAATATGTTTATGCTTTCATTAGGGGAATTTCTAGGTCATTGGATATGAATAGTTTAGTCAATTTTTCCAACACTGTTCAAAAATACTGTGCAATTTACACTTCCACAAGTAGAGTTTGAGGGTTTATATGGCTTCACATGTTTGCAACACTTGAAATGTTTTCTTTTTCAAACTAGTTCAGTAGTTGTATATTGATTTGGCATTACAGTTTTAATATACACTCATGATAGTTAAATAGATTAGTTGGTATCTCATATGTAAAGAACTCACTTAATATTTGACAATTTTTTATTGGGTTTTCTTATTATTATTGACTTGTAGGAGTTAATCATACAATTTTAGCGAGACTTTTTCCTACATATGTACCAAAAATAACTCCTAGATCCTCTGTGTGTTGCTTTCTTTAATGTGTCTTTTGAAGAAAATAAATAATCCAATTTATCAGTTGTTGACATTATGTTTAGCATTTTATTTTGGCATGTCTTGAGTAAGAACTCTTTTCTCCTTCAAGTACTTCTTACATTTTTTAAGTTTTTATAAGTTAACAAGTTTTTATAAGTGTAACAACATAGCTTTGAAAGAAAAAAAAGTGCTAGGAGAAAAATGGAATAATCTTGAAATATGGCAAATATCTAAAATATCAATGTCCACAAAATAAAATTTATTGGAAAAATGTGTATAAAAATATAGAGAAATATCTTTTCTTTTTTATTTTCAACTTTTATTTTAAGTTTAGGGGTACATGTGCAGGATGTGCAGGTTTGTTACATAGGTAAACGTGTACTATGGTTGTTTGCTGCACAGTTCAACCCAACACGCAGGTATTAAGCCCAGAATCCACTAGCTTTTCTTCCTCATCCTCTCCCTCCTCCCAACCCCACCCTTTGATAGGCCTCAGTGTGTGTTGTTCCCCTCCCTGAGTCCATGTGTTCTCATTGTTGAACTCCCACTTATAAGCAAGAACATATGGTGTTTGGTTTTCTGTTTCTGAGTTCGTTTGCTAAGGATAATAGCCTCCAGCTCTATCCATGCCCCTGCAAAGAACATGATCTCATTCCTTTTTATGGCTACATAGTATTCCATGGTGTATATGTACCACAATTTCTTTATCCAGTCCATCATTGATGGGCATTTAGGTTGATTCCATGTTATGGCTATTGTGGAAAGTGCTGCAATGAACATATGTGTGAATATGTGCATATTTGTCATAGAATGATTTCTATCCCTTTGGGTATATACCCAGTAATGGGATTGCTGGGTTACATGATATGTTTGCCTCTAGGTCTTTGAGGAATCACCACACTGTTTTACACAATGGTTGAACCAATTTACACTTCAACAGTGTACAAGTGTTCCTTTTTCTGCACAACCTCACTAGCATCTGTTATTTTTTCACTTTTTAGTAATACGTTCTGACTGGTATGAGACGGTATCTAATTGTGGTTTTGCGTTTCTCTAATGATCAGCTATGTTGAGCCTTTTTTCATGTTTGCTGACCTCATGTATGTCTTCTTTTGAGAAGTGACTGTTCATGTACTTTGTTCACTTTTTAACAAGGTTTTTTTTCTTGTAAATTTGTTTAAGTTCCTAACAGATGCTGGGCTGGATATTAGACTTTTGTCAGATGCATAGTTTGCAAAACTTTTCTTCCATTCTGTAGGTTGTCTATTTACTCTGTTGATAGTTTCTTTTGCTGTGCAAAAGCTCTTTAGTTTAATTAGATCTCATTTGTCAATTTTTGCTTTTGTTGCAATTGCTTTTGGCATCTTCATGAAATCTTTGCCCATACCTGTGTCCTGAATGGTATTACCTAAGTTTTCTTCTATGGCTTTTATAGTGTTGAGTTTTATATTTATGTCTTTAATCCATCTTGAGTCAATTTTTGTATATCATATAAGGAAGGGGTCCAGTTTTAATCTTTGGAATATGGCTAGCCAGTTCTCCCAGAACCAATTATTAAATAGGAAATCCTTTCCCTATTGCTTGTTTTTGTTACCTTTATTGAAAATCAGATGGTTGTAGTTGTGTGGCTTTATTTCTGGGCTCTTTATTCTGTTCCATTGGTCTATGTGTCTGTTTTAGTAAGAGTACAGTGGTGTTTTGGTTACTATAGCCCTGTAGTACAGTTTGAAGTCAGGTAGCATGATGCCTCTAGCTTTGTTCTTTTTGCTTAGGATTGCCTTGGCTCTTTGGCTCTTTGTTGATTCTTGTACCAGTATAGTGGTGATTGGGTTACTGTAGCCCTATAGTACAGTTTAAAGTCAGGTAATGTGATGTCTCCAGCTTCGTTCTTTTTGCTTAGGATTGTATTGGCTATGTGGGCTCTTTTTTGATTCCATATGAATTTTAACTTTTTCTAATTCTGTGAAGAATGTCAATGATAGTTTAATGGGAATAGCATTGAATCTTTAAGTTGATTTGGGTAGTATGGCCATTTTTCATGATATTGATTCTTCCTATCTGTGATCATGGAATGTTTTCCCATTTGTTTGTGTCATCTCTGAATTTCTTTCAGCCATTGTTTGTAGTTCTTGAAGAAGTCTTGAACTTCCCTTCTTAGCTGTCTTCCTAGGTATTTTATACTTTTTGTGGCTACTGTAAATGGAAGTTCATTCCTGATTTGGTTCTTGGCTTGCCTTTTGTTGGATATATGCTAGTGATTTTTGCATATTGATTATATTGATTTTGTATCCTGAGACTGCTGGAGTTGCTTATCAGCTTAAGAAGCTTTTAGGTTGAGTTAATAGGGTTTTCTAGATACAGGATTATGTCATCTTCAAACAAAGATGGTTTGACTTCCTCTCTTCCTATTTGAATATCCTTCATTTTCTTTTCTTTTTGTTTAATCTTACCTGATTGCCTTTGCTAGATCTTCCAATAGTATATTGAATAGGAGTGATGAGAGAGGGCATCCTTGTCTTGTGCTGGTTTTCAAGGGAAATGCTTACAGCTTTTGCCCATTTAGTATGATCTTGGCTGTGGGTTTGTCATATATGACTCTTATTTTGAGTTATGTTCCTTCAATATCTAGTTTATTGAGAGCTTTTAACATGAAGGGATGTTGAATTTTATCAAAGGCCTTTTTTGAATCTATTGAGATAATAATGTGCTTTTTGTCATTTGTTTTCTTTATGTGATGAATCACATCTGTTGATTTGCGTATGTTGAACAAACTTTTCATCCTGGGGATAATGCCTACTTGATTGTGGTGGATGAGCTTTTTGACGTTTTGCTGGATTTGATTTATCAATATTTTGTTGAGGGTTTTTGCGTTGATGTTCATCAAGAATATTGACCTGAAGATTTCTTTTATTGTTGTAACTCTGCCAGGTTTTGGTGTCAGGATGATGCTTCCCTCATCTAATGAGTTAGGGAGGAGTCCCTCCTTTTCAATTGCTTGGAATAGTTTCAGTAGGAATGGTACCAGCTCTTCTTTGTAACTGTGGTAGAATTCACCAGTGAATTTATCTGGTCCTGTGCTTTTTTTTTTTTTTCTTCCAGTTTGAAGGCTATTTGTTCTTGCCTCAAATTCCAAACTTGTTATTGGTCTATTCAGAGATTCAATATTTTTCTGGTTCAATCTTAGTAGGGTGCATGTGTCCAGGAATTTGTCCATTTCTTCTAAATTTTTTTCTAGTTTATGTGCATAGAAGTATTTATAATGTTCTTTGATGGTTGTTTCTATTTCTGTGAGGTCAGTAGTAATACTGCCCTTATCATTTCTGATTGCATTTATTTGAATCTTCTCTCTTTTTTATTAGCCTAGTTAGCAGTCTGTTTTATTAATTTCTTCAAAAAATCAGTTCTGTGAGTTATTGATCTTTTGAAGTCTTGTTCTGTGTCTCTGTCTCCTTTGGTTCAACCATGATCTTTGTTATTTCTGGTCTTCTGCTAATTTGGGGTATTGTTTGCTCTTGTTTTTCTAGTTCTTTTAGTTGTGATATTTGGTTGTTAACTTGAGAATTATTTAGCTTTTCAATATGGAAACTTCGTGTCATAAATGTCCCTCTCTTTTTTTTCTTTTTCTTTTTTCTTTTTTTTGAGATGGACTCTTGCTTTGTTGCCAGACTGGAGTGCAGCAGCGTGATCTTGGCTCATGGTGACCTCCACCTCCCAGGTTCAAGTGATTCTCCTGTCTCAGCCTCCCGAGTAGCTGGGACAACAGGTATGTGTCAGCACACCCAGCTAATTTTTGTATTTTTAGTAGAGATGGGTTTCACCATGTTAGCAAGGATGGTCTTGATCTCTTGACCTCATAAGATGCCCACCTCTGCCTTCCAAAGTGCTGGAATTACAGGCATGAGCCACTGCTCCTGGCCTACGTTTCCCTCCGAATACTGATTTAACTGTGTCACAGAGATTCTGGTACGTTATCTTTTTGTTCTCATTAGTTTCAAAGAACTTCTTGATATCTTCCTTAATTTTTTTATTTACCTAAAAGTCATTCAGGAGCAGGTTGTTCAATTTCTATGTAGTTGTATGGTTTTGAGTGAATTGAGTGAATTTCTTGATCTTGAATTTAATTTGATTTTGCTGTGGTCTGAGAGACTGTTTGTTATGATTTCAGTTCTTTTGCATTTGCTGAAGATTGCTTTACTTTCAACTATGCAATAAATTTTAGAGTAAGTGCCATGTGGTGATGAGAAGAATGTATATTCTGTTGTTTTGCAGGGGAGAGTTCTATAGATATCTATCTGCTCTGTTTGATTCAGAGCTGGGTTCAGATTCTGAATATCTTTGCTAATTTTCTGTCTTGATGATCTGTCTAATATTGTCAGTGTGGTGTTAAAGTCTCCCATTATTATTGTATGGGAGTCTAAGTCTCTTTGAAGGTCTTTAAGAACTTGCTTTCTGAATCTGGGTGGTCCTGTATTGGGTGCATATGTATTTAGGATAATTATCTCCTCTTGTTGAATTGTATACTTTACCATTATGTAATACCCTTCTTTGTCTTTATTGATCTTTGTTGGTTTAAAGTTTGTTTTGTCAGAAACTCGAATTGCAACCCCTGCTATTTTCTGTTTTCCATTTGCTTGGCAAATTTTCCCCATCCCTTTATTTTGAGACTATGTATGTCTTTGCATGTGAGATGGGTCTCTTGTAGACAGCATACCAATAGGTCTTGGTTCTTTATCCAGCTTGCCACTTTATGCTCATTAATTGGGGCATTTAGCCCATTTACATTTAAGGTTACTATTATTATGTGTGAATTTGATCCTGTCGTCATGATGCTAACTGGTTGTTTTGCAGCCATGTTTATGTGGTTGCTTCATAGTGTCACTGGTCTATGTACTTCAGTGGGATTTTGTAGTGGCTGGTAATGATTTCTGCTTTCCAGAAAATACATAGTGCTTCTTTCAGAAGCTCCTGTAAGGCAGGTCTGGTGGTGGTAACAAATTCCCTTAGCATTTGCTCGTCTGAAAAGGATCTTATTTCTCTTTTGCTTATGAAGCTTAATTTGGCTGGATATCAAATTCTGGGTTGCAATTTATTTTATTTAAGAATATTGAATATTGACATCCAATCTTTTCTGGCTGGTAGGGTTTATGCTGAGAGATTCACTGTTTGTTTGATGGGCTTTCCTTTGCAGGAGACCTGGCCTTCCTCTCTAGCTTCCATTAACATTTTTTCTTTCATTTCAACCTTAGAGAATCTGATGATTATGTGCCTTGGGGATGATCTTCTTGCAGAGTATCTTACTGGGGTTTTCTGCATTTCCTGAGTTTGAATATTGGCTTGTCTAGCTAGGCTGACGTTTAGATGGGGTTTTTGTGTCTGTTTTTGTTGTTGTTGTTGTAATTGTTGTTGTTTTATTTATTTTTCTCTTAAGAGTCTGGCCACTCTTCTGTAAGGCTGCTATGATTTGCTGGGGGTTCACTCCAGACCTGAGTTGTCTTGGTTCTTCCAGCATCTGGAGGTATCACCAGTGAAGGCTGTGAAACAGCAAAGATGGCAGCCTGCCCCTTCCTCTTGGAACTTCTCCCCAGGAAAGGACTGAACTGTTGTAGGCTTGAACACAGCTATAGAAGGTGGTTGGAGACCCCAGGTTGGAGGTCTCCTCAGTCAGGAGGAACAGGATCAGGGACCTGCTTAAAGAAGTAGTCTGGCTGCATTTTGGTAGAGCAGCTGTGCTGTGTAGGGAATCTCTTCAGCCCCTGATCAGTCTGGGCTCTCCAAGGCCCAAAGGCTGGACTGGCTGATGTGCCCAAACAGCAAAGGTGGTGGCCCACTTTATCCCCCAGGCCCTGTGTCCCAGAGAGAAATTAGAACTCTGTTTGCCATAGAACACAGGAAGGGGTTGCCAGAGGCCCCAGCTAAGAGAACCTGCCCAGTGAGAAGGAATGGATCAGGGTCTCATTTAAAAATGCAGTCTGGCCATGCCTCGACAAAACAGCCAGGCCATGCTGGGGAACTGCCTCTGACCAAGTCAGCTTGGATTCTCCAAATCCTGCAGGCTGGAATGGCGAAATAATCCAAACAGCAAAGTCACAGCCTGCCCCTTTCCCTGGGCACTCTATCCCAAGAAAAGATCAGAGCTCTGTCCATAGAATATGGGGGGGGTGACTGGAGACCCCAGCAGGGAGGTCGCACCCAGAGGAGGCATGAATTGGGATCTCACTTAAAGTAGTAGTCTAGCCATGTTTTGGTAAAGCAGCTGTGCTGTGTAGAGGTGGTGGTCGGGGGGTCCCTTCCTTGTCTAAACTGCTTGGACTCCCCAAAGCCCAGAGACTGGAATGATTGAGTCATCCAAACAACAAAGCTGGTGGCCTGTCCTTCCCCTGGCTCTCCATCCCAGGGAGAGTTCAGAGCTCTGTCTGTAGAATATAGGCAGGCAGGGTTGGCTAGAGGCCCTTGCTAGGAGGTGCATCACAGTGCGGAATGGATCAGGGTCCTGCTTAAAGGAGCAGTCCATCAACATTTTGGTAAAGAGCTGTGCTACACTGGGGAGTTCCTTCCTTGTCAGGATCGTTTGGACTCTCCAAAGCCTGCAGATTGGAATGGCTGAGTCGTGCAAACAGCAAAGATGGTGGCCCACCCCTCTTCTTGGGGGCTCTATCCCATCTCAGGTCTCAGGCAGGTTCTACCCTGTTGCCAGTGGCTGGCTGGAATTTCAAGATAATAAGTCTTATCTTGTGTGGTGCCATGGAAATGGGGCCTTCAGACCAATCCTGCCCAGCCCCTGGATTCAGCCCCCTTCTAGGAGTATGTACAGATGTTACAAGACCTAGAAATGATTTAGGCAGATAGCAAAGGTAAGAGAGTCCTCAGAAAGATTTCCTTTTAATAAAAAGCAGCCCCCAAATCATTTCTTTTCTAACAAGAAGCCCAGCCTGAAAAATCAGGCTGCAAGCATGGATAAGCAAGCCAAAATCTTGCATAGGTAAATGCTAGCAGCTGTGCCAATAGAAAAGGGATACCTGGAAGCCAGATATATTCAACATGGAGGTTTTCTCTTCCCTTTTCTTTTTTGCTACATGTGCAGTAAAAAAGCAGACAACACGACACCAGCCAGGTAGAGACCCCCTCTGCATAATAAAAGATTGGGGTGAGATGGACAGCTTCTTCATGTGCTATGCAAATGGGACACCTGGTCTGACCAATTTCTTGTGCCCTATGTAAATCAGACACTGCCTCCTCAAGCTCTACTACAAAATCCTGTGCACTTCACCACAGAACCAGAAGACCCACTGGGGAACTTCTCTCTCTCTGCAAGAGAGAGAACTTTTCTCTTTTCTGTTTCTTTTGCCTATGAAACTTCTGCTTTTATACTCACTCCTTGTGTTTTTCCACGTTGTCCTTCATTTCCTTGGCATGAGGGAAGGAACCTCGAGTATTACCCCAAACAAATGACTCTGCTTCACATACCTCCTGCCTTGCCTGAGTTGCAGTCACCTTTGTCGGAACCCTAGGGTCAGAGTATGTGCATGCCTGAATAGCTACTCTGCTGAGACTCCTCACAGCTCTGTGTGTCAGACCCAAGGCCCTGGTGGAGTGGCACATGAGATGATCTCTTGATCTGAGGGTTGCAAAGATCCATGGGAGAAGTGTGGTTTTCCAGGGTTGCACATTCACTCACCACTTCCCTTGGCAGGAGGTAGGGGTTCACTTGACTCGATGTTGCTCCCAGGTAGGCCATTATCCTGCCCTGCTTTTCTTCATTCTCTATGGGTCAAATTGTTTACCCTATCAGTCCCAATAAGAGTACCTGGTTATTTCAGTTGAAGGTGCTGTATTTTCTTGGCCCTTTTATTCCCCTCCATAAGTACTATGCACTGTAGCTGCTTCTAACCAGTCATCTTTGTCCCTCCCCCTGTCACATCTTTCTTAGCATATAATTTTGTCATTATTGTAATTAAAGCAGACATTTATTGAGTACTAGTGATGAGCAGCATGTTGTGATTAAACTTTGTCATAAACAACAGAACATTTGGAAAATTATAAATAGTATTTTCTACTCAATATACAAATAAAAATATTAGTGCTCAAAGTGTTACTAGTGATAATATGAAGACTAATATAACTTTTGCAAATAAGAATATCATATCCCAATATGAAGAAATTATTACATTTGGAGTTCTGATTAAATTATTTCTAATAGTAATGAATTAATGGTCAGAGAAGTATAAATTCCTTTATCCTTTCCCCATTGTGTTATTTATTCCTCATTATCTCATCTTGCTCTTGGCCTGGATCTTGCTCTTACTCTCACCCACTATAAACATGTAAAGATGACCTATTTCTTACATTTTGTATAATGTATATAAAACCATCAAAATAAGCTTTTGAAGGATGTAGACATTAAACAGAATAACCAGAAAATTATCATCCTTTTATTTTTCTACCTTGGATTAAGTATTAAAACATTATGCAAAAAAATACAATAAACTCTCCAAATTGTGTTCACTGAGGGCTTAAAGAAATTAAGACAATTATAAATAATTGCTAACTTGTTGTATTAGTCCATTTTGTGTTGCTATAAAGGAATACCTGAGGCTGGCTAATATATGAAGGAAAAAAGCTTAATTGGCTCATGGTTTTGCAAGCTATACAGTAAGCATAGTGCTGACGTCTGCTAGGCTTCTGGTGAGGCCTCAGGGAGCTTTTACTCATAGAAGAAGGTGAAGCAGGAGCAGCACACCACATGGTGCAAGAAGAAAAGGGAGCAAGATACAGAAGGAGGAAGTCCCAGAATTTTTACAACAACCAGATTTTGTGAAGTAGTTGAGTGAGAACTCATTTATCTTTAGGAGGTTAATGCTAAAGCATTCGTGAGACATTTATCTTATGATTCAATAATCTCCTACCAGGCCCCATCTCCAACATTGGGGTTCACATTTCCACATGAGATTTGTAGAGAACAAATATCCAAACCATATTATTTATCAAGAAAGAAAGTAATTTTAGTCTTGACCCTTGTTAGGATTTACCTGGGAAAATCTCATTTCAGGAAATGTGTTTCCTGTTTCTCCTCAAAACTAATTGAGTCGCTTGGTTGCCATTGATAGTTAATTGCTAAATAACAAATCTCAGTAAGTTGTCTTAAATTTCATGGGGATTTTCAGTAGATACCATCTTTGATGATGCTCTCATATTAACATCTGAGGATTACCTTTGATTATGTTCATCAAGTTAGTGGTACTCTTCTGGGGGAAGATTTGTGAGAGGATGCTTTAGAATGTTGTGGTGACTACTCACACACACACACATAAACATATACATACACACACATATATATTATATATATATATATATAGTCCTCCTTAAACTAAAAAAAATAGAATGGGTTTTTAAAATAAAACCTTCACAAATAATAGTCAAATAGCATCTCAATTTTGACAGACTGTATTTTAAAAACTTCATCTCTCAAGTGGCTATTATGGGTCAGGCCTTGTGTTAGGCAATAAAGATTTAGAAGTGTAAACTCTGGCCCTCACTTTGAGAAGCCATAGCTTTACAAGAAATATTGCATTAAGTATATATATATAGCAAATGCATGGATATGCATGGGGCGTGTATATTAGCTTAAAATGTACAATTATTGCTTATCATAGGTCAATATAAGTTTTAAAGCCCCAATTTTCATGGTAGCAGCAGGAATTTATTACTTTAATAATTGGTACTAATTCCTCAATGCCAAACTAGGGAAGTCAATCATTTAATATAAAATACCACTGAGAGCACTTTACGATTCTCTGTCGTTTAGTCCCTTGGTAAAAGATCACTATGCCTGAAAAGCAATGTGTTTTCCAAAGAAATACATGTTGCCTGTGTAATTTCATATACATGCCTGAAAATACATTTATAATGAAAAAAACCTGATTCGATCCTCTAGCAGATACAAGCAATTTTTAAAAATGAAAAATGTATTATCCTAAGGAAACCCCATGATCCACTACTTCATAGGTTTATTTTCTATATCTAAGAAATAAATCTATTAATATTAATTGAAGAATATCAGCTTAAACCTACCCCACACATTTATATATATAGAATTTGGAGAGGTGTGAGGCATTTATGATCAGATATTTACCTCTGCATTAATAATACTAACCACCCACTTAATTTCACATTTCTTACCTCTTTTTGTATTATATTGTAAATTCTGTAAGGATAGGGCCTAAGCCAATAATTTTTACCAAGATATCTCCAATGCATAGTGCTGTTCTTGGCGTATGGTAGGCACTCAACATACTTACTGAATTGAATCACATCTTCATTGCCTCACAATAACATCAAGTCTTTTTGAAGAAATAAAAGAGATTGAAAGAATGAAAGGGGAGAAACAGAGTCAATAGAGGTTTAGAAGAGAAGAGCTAAATTTAAGTGCCATGTAAAATTGTCCTTCTTTTTTGTTCAACAGGGTCCACAATCTAGCCCTAATGAAGACTCAGTTTCCCCCATGACTTCAAGAGGATGGGAAGGCTGTCAATGAGAAAGTCATAGTCTTGTACACTGTAAGAGGCTATGTTCAGAGTGTCAGTACTAAGCTAGTCTGTTTTCCAAATGGTTTACTGTTTTCACTTTAGGTTAAGTTGTCCAGATTAAGTTTTAATTGTCCTTACAGTCATTGTGTTTACAGAAATAGGTCTGTGGTTTTGCTATTTTCAGCCTTGAACCCAGTATAGAATTGTACCCTTGGGCTCTCAGTGACTCAGAAGCCCTGTCCCTTTTTAAGGTCTACAATAACAGATGAGGAATATTGGCTCACAAGGTCCACCCTTTGTGAAAATAGCTCAAGGGTGCTATGGCCTGCAAATCACTGACTAAATTGGCACCCTTGCCACAGGACTCACCAGAAGGGCATGTCTATTAACCCACATTAACTTCCAGAAAGTAGTTGTATAAAGACTTTTGCTTTATCGTTTTAAAGCCTGTTGAAAAGTTGTTCAGGTTGAACAGATTACCCAATATAAAATATATGGATCTGTAATATTCCAGCATAACAACTTTTAAAGACTACTTTTTCCATGGCATAGAAATCTATTTGAAAACCTCAAACTTCTTCTTTATTTCAGAAAGTTATGATAAGTAGGGTACAAGTAAAGAAGATTTCTTTTGTAGCATTCATGCTAATTTTTGGAGAGGTTTTCTGGATCATTTCTAGTCATTTCTCTGGATCCATTCTTCAAAGTTCTTCATCACATGTTGTGCCCCATGAGGCTGACCTCTGGCGCACCCTATCTGCATTTCCCTGTCCACTAGTTTCCTTTTGGTTTGACCAATTAGATATACTTTAGGTAGGAGAAGAGAGAATTCTGATTACTTATTCCTACACTCTCTCCTTGACTGGCCACTGTTGGGCAGTGGCTGTATTAGTTTAAAGTCACAGTTCCTGTTCTACAGCTTTTCTGGGTCCAGTAACTGTCCCTTCCTTTTGTGCTTTAATGACTGGGGTGGTCTGGTAGGCAAAATAATAGGTCCCCAAAAAAGGTCCTTGTTTGAATCCGTGCAAACTGTACATATGATATCTTATGTGGTAAAAGGGAATTTGCAGACCTGGTTAAGGATCTGGAGACGAGATTATCTTGGATTACCTGGGTGGATCCAATGTAATCTCAAGGGTCTTTGTAAGTAGGAGGCTTGAGGTCAGAGCCAGAGGAAAGATGAAGGAAATGGACTGAGTGATGTAGTTGCTGGCTTTAAAGGTGAACATGAACCACAAGCCAGGGAATTCAAGAGGCCTCTAGAACATGGAAAAGTCAAGAAATTAATTCTCCCCTAAATCCTTCAGACGGAATGCAGCCTTGTTCACATCTTGACTTCAGCCACTGAAATTTCTGACCTTCTGAAATTAATTATGATAATGAATTTATATTGTTCTAAGTCACTGAGTTCATGATAATTTGTACAATGGATATAGGTAACTAGTTCAGTTGATAGATGCTAGACCCGTTGTACTAAACCATCCTTTAATTGGTAAACTTTAACCTGGCCTAAATCTTTCTAAGTAACCCCTCATTAATTTTTCTTCAATTACTCCTTGGAGTATACCATTTGTTTTCTGCCAGGACTCTAATTGTTAAATGCTTATACATTTTAATTCAGCAAAGCTCATGTTTAGGGATTTATTCTATGAAAATAGAGGAAGACATATATATATATATAGAGTTATTTATATTTTTAATGTATTGTTATATATATATTTATATATTGTTACATATATTTATATACATATAAAACTCTCAGCTATAAAAATATATATGGAGGAAAACAAAAATAAAAAGGTAAATACTATTTTAGTGATTAACTCTTGCTAATGGATTAAAAACAATATTGTTATGTGCATGTACATAGTTTTCAAATAGTCCATAGGATTTTTATTAGTAATTATAGAAAGGGGGCTTTTAAGCATGAAGGGACCTCCTCACATGTAGAGGAATGCTTTTTATACAGAGAAATCCTTTTCTGACTTCACTCACAGTTAGAATAATGACTTATTCTATCTACAACTACTTGTGTGCAGTTCCATTAGAGTTATTTGTATTCTTTTCTGACTTTTGTATCATATTATGGGCATTTCAGGGCCAAGCATAGCTGAAATTTATCTCTTCCTGCACTCACAGTGCCCTATATTAGGCCCATGGCATGAATTTACTGATAACTTTACATTAAACTGAATGTATAGATGCTTAATGAAAACTTATTTGATGAGGAACTTAATTCCACACCCATAAAACATACAAGTCTCAGGAAAAAAACAAACAAACAAACAAACAAAACTATGAGGCAAATTTATAGAGCATGGAGATAGAAGATGACCATCATGATTTAAGATGCAAATTGATAGTGAATTATTTATAATATATTCTTGTCACAGCATTGTTCATTTAATGTTTGTTTACTAAGAGGATTGGATGAATGCAAGTATTTAACTCAGATAAACATTAGGATTAGGCCATTTGAAAGTCACATCAAGAACTGGAAGAGATAAAAGAAAATAACATATTGAACTTTAGTGAAACTGGGAAGACCTTACAGACCAGGTAGAGTCTTTAATTAGAGACTGTTGAATCTGTTGAGCAGAGAAAGACATTCTAGGACTATTGTGCTTTTTCGTAGAAGTCTCAAGAAGGAAATAACATAAATGAGCCAAGATAGCTGTGTGGAGATAAGACATAGTTTAATAGAGTCAGAATGTTAGATGGTAATCAATAACATCAGGCCATAGCAAATAGCAGAGAAGTGATCAAATAAAAGCCTGCTGGAGAAAAAGGGGCCAAATTCTCTCATTTACATAAGAAACTGAATATCATCAAGATAGGAATATTTGGAAATCCCCAGATGTTAACTGAAATTTCTATCCCTTGTCCAGTGACTTTTTTTTTTAAATGAGAAAAGATAGTCCTCACAAATGATGATCAATATTTTTAAGCAAAGTAGATATGGTCTTTGTACCCTGTATTTTCTGAAACTTCATATCCTTACTGAGGAAAATTACTAGCATCCAGTAATTCTTTGGTATTAACTCAGTTTCTCCTTATAATAAAGTTTGACATATACACCAATATTATCTCTATTTTTTCAGGTGAGAAAACTGAGGCAGACAAAAGTTGACAGGGCTGATATTTGAACCTAGTTAATCTAGAGCAAGAGCCTCTGCTTTTCCAATTAGTTATACAAACCATAATTAGAGTAAACTATTTCTTTATTATCCCAAATGTGGCAAAAGAAAGTTACAACTGGATTTTGCAATTTCCCTATAATCTGTAACCTTAGAAAGAATCATAATAGTTAGGTCACTCGTCACCACTTTGCTTAAATAGTAGAAAGAATGAACCTGCAGATCCTAGCCATGGAAACTTTTCGGTTGTCTACTACCCCATACCCTAAAGGACAAAGGCTAACCCTAGGTCTGGAGTTGTTTAGATGTTTCTTTGAAACAGCATTCTGAAAGTAGTATGGGTAATATTAAATATCAATTGGTCATTTTACATGAGAAGGAATAAAATAAATACAAAACCCATTGACTTCCTTCTGTTATGAGGTATTCTAAAATTCCTGTTTCATTACAATAAAATGAGTCAAAGTGAGGTTTAGATCAAAGAAAGAAAGCATCCTGCAGTTTGGCAGATCCTAAAATATTAACAGAAAGATAAAATATTCCAGAATTTTACTTCTAAATTCTGAAATACTGTGAGACACAGTGGAACAAGCAATGCTCAGATGACCCCTTGATCTGTCATTAACTAGCTGTGTGACTTTTGGCAGTTCACTGAGCACTGAAAAACATAGCCAAGCTTTTTTTCTACGTCATTCCCCCATATTCTACACCTTTGACAAAGATTCATAGTGACAAAGCATAGAGATAGCAATTTTTGACATAATCCCTGAAGACCACATCATTTGGTTAACTTAATTTGACCTTCATTGCAGACAAAAATTGTTGCTACTAGTCAGAATAATATTGAGACTTAATACAAGGAATGAAGGCCATATAAAGATATGCACTCAGCTAAAGATAAGGGCATTGAGTTAGACAGCAGAGAACATCTAAGTGAAAACTACATTTTTATAAGTTTGAAAGGTGAGAAATAGATGTTTAAATTAGACGCAGGAAGACATACAGGGTCAAGAGAATGGGGCTGAGGATGGTTAGGGCAACTGTGTTGTGAAGATCATACTATATTCCCGGGAGAATTTCAAAAGACTTCAAGAAAACATGACATTGTCTCTGGAGTAGGGCTAATCGACTTTGTATGTTTGTAGATTTGGGGGGTATGAATAACAGTTATTTGGCCTTAAAAATAACTAACGTAATGTGTAAGTTTTTTCCAATGAGACTGGAATTTCCAACATATAGTTTAAAAGACTTGCAATGCAAATATTTCCTAAAAATAAAATAGAGTGATGTAGAGTCACTTAAAGGCTTATATGCATAATGCTGGATTCTATTAGGGAAGCTAGTTTGATAGGGTGAAGGGAGCATGACAACAGTGCATGGAAGGCGTTGGAAGTGAGGGAGAGAGCTTTTGACCATTTGTTGTGTGTCATTACAGAGGTAAGCATTAGTATACCTAATTTATAGCTGTTAAAATGGAGACTTCTAGCTGGGCATGGTGGCATGTGTCCGTAGTTCCAGCTATTCAGGAGGCTGGGTCAGGAGGAACGCTTTAGCACAGAAGTTTGAAGCTTCAGTGAGCTATTATTGTGCCACTGCACTTCAGACTGAGTGACAGAGGGAGACCCCATCTCTAAACAAATAAACAAATACATAAATTATTTTTAATGGAGGATTCTAAAGGCTGAATCGACAATTGTCTAACAACTAGTAAATAGTAAAGCTGGGATTCCAACTTTGTCTGGCACTGGAATTAATGTTAACCACACCAAAATTCTTGAGGTAGAGAAGGCTTGAATTTTTACTTACTTTATTATATATCTGCCTTTCTTCTTCACTCTACAACCCACATGCCTCTCTTAATTTTTTTGAGGTGAAGAGTACCGCCATGCAAAACACAGTCACACAGCTCACAAATAAAGCTCACTGACAGGGGATTTGGGGAAATGAGACAGGAAAGAGAGGTCACAATCTCTAAGACAAACAGTCCTACCAGACTACTGAGATGCCACCATGGATTAGAATGCAGCATTTTTATTGTAAAAGTCCACATGTTAGGCAATTCCCTTTGTGAAAAGGTTTCCAAATACATAGACAGGGAGCAGCTTATAATAAGTATTAGATTATATATAATATATATGTTCATATTGCCAATACTATGCACACATTGGAAAGCTAGCTTTTTGTAGTGTCCCCGTTACAGAACACATTTCAAGTTGACAATAACATGTTTCTCACCAATGAAACTTGCCAACAACTCTCCCAAAGAGTCAACATTTAATATATTGACAATTCAAAACAAGAAAATAATTCATTCTATTTACATTTGTTTGAGGTTATATACTGGAGCACTGATATATTAAAGGTTTGTAAAACTGGCAGCTAAATGTGTTTCAAGATTCATCCAGATGACTTGATGATGACTTTACATGGTTTTATACTGACAAAGCTGCTCTCTCTTCTATTGTTTTTAGGTTATCTGTAAAGTTATACTAGCTATGACTTAATTATAACAGTAATAATTTCCATAAAAATAATTAACAAAGGGTGCTATTTTAGAAAAATAAGGATTCAGGATGAGTACATGAAGATAGAGCTCAACTCATCATGTTTTAAGTCTGGAGAAACTGCTTTGTTTAATTACAATATAATCTAATGAGACCACAGTCATTGGCTCAACCTCTATGTAAGTCATTCATTTTTGTTTTTTCGGTTTTTAAAATCTAATCTTCAGTACTTTTTCACACAGAATACTACATTCCAAACACTAGTCAGGTATGAATTTTACTTATTCCTGTTATAAGTTCACAAACAAAATTGTGGATGGGTAAGGACTGACTCATCCCCAAACCTGGAAAAATAATACACAAACTCTAATTATGCCCTAGTAGAGTCATCTCTATACACAAACATAGGACATAAATATTGTTTTAAAAGGAGTATGGACTTTGCCTAAAATGAATTTTTGAAGATGAACATAAATAGCTAAAATTCTTTGGATCCTACTGGTTATTTTTACAAAATCAAATATCACTTGACAACACCTATGTGAGAAGATGAATCACTGGTTTCAGGCCAGCACAGAGATTTGCCAGAAGCATCTGAGGGCAATTCACTTCAAACCATATTTATTGAGCACCAACTATGTGCCAGGCACTATGCAAGGTGCTATGGACCCAAAGAGGAAATGACAAGGATTCTGCCCACAAGGCACTCACAATCACTAGAAGCAGATCTTGAAATGGAGAATAAGTTCTGTTATGATCTATCATCCTAAAAGGAAGAAAAAATAGCGGCAAGCACATACAATTACTTTATACTCTAGTTATGAAATTGGGCATATTTAGAGGTGGCAAATGTTGATTATTCAGTCTACATTTTACTTAAAGTGTTGTAATATGTAATACAAGGAAAAAATAAGCTGTTCGAATCTTCATGCATGAGGGAGAAGGCAATGAAAATTACTCCCTCCATTTCCAAACCCAAATCCTTATAATTACATTCAGGATTCTTTTATAGCCCAAGGACACAAAATAAAAGACAATAGGATGATAACTTCAATCCATTTATTTTGGATCTAAAGAGATGCATGCACTAAACTTGAAGCATTCTAAGTTATTGAAATATTTACATCATTGTACATGAATATGGAGGAAATTTTCTTCCTATTTTGAGATAAAGGCGTAATAGATTTCTGGACTAGGCTTTCATATTTAAAGTGAATTGTGATTTTTCTTAAATGAGAGAGGTATTCTATTGGGATCAAATGTATCACAACTTGACCCGTAGTGAACATAGGGTACAGTTTTGGACCTTTTCTATCTAATTGCATTATGAATCTAGTAAGGATACCACCACTGTAAATAGTCAGGGCTTTCACTGTTTCATTTGCTGTAGCTGAAAAATATATTATTTGGTTTGAATGTTCTTGCTCTAATTTTACTTTGCCTTGCAGGTTTGAAACACAGCAAACATTGAAGTTCAAAGTACACTAACCAAAGGAGGGCTGGGCACAAACAATATGACATTATAAAATTTACCAGGTTTGGACATAGAAACAAATTCAGATCATTATCAACTACATAGAGGATTATTTAAGTGGACTTAGAACAGACATCTCTCCATGAGACTCAGTGAATAAGACCCATATCAATAAAACCCATACCTCTTCACAGGTAGAGGTAGGAGACCCAATAAACCAGATTAAACAGGCAGAAGGCAGTTGGGAAGAAGATCCGAGCATAGGAGTCCATTTTGGCAATGCGGATATGTATCCTCCCATGTCTCCAAGCTCCTGTTCGACAATCTTCAAAACAGCAGAAAAAACTGGCACAGTCCTTGCCGTCCAGACACTCATAGCCATACTCTTCATCTCTCTCTTGAAGGTGTGTAGCATTATTCATTTGAATGGTTGCTGATCTTGGGCGGATATCAATGGTAGGGGCCTGGGATGAGGGTAGGGAAGGAGAGGGATCAGTTAGTTGTTCTTGAGAGATCCTAGTCTGTTTTTCCACAATGTCACCAATGTGATGATGAATCTGAAAATGGGTACTCAGGAAATTGCTATGACATCATGATCTACAATGGTAAAATTGAACTTAGAAAGATAGCACATTTGCAGATTTCAAATTTTGAGCTTAAGCAGTGCAGCTGAAAATAATATCATCAAGCTAATAGCTATAGCAAGGAGATTGAACACCAAAAGAACTCAAAGTTAAAGATTTAAATAAAACCACATGGAGTCTTATTCTAGTAACTATTAGATGTGAAGTTGGTTACATGAATGCATTTAATGGTGCTGCATGTGAGTAGAACAGATAAATAAAAATGCATCAATTCTGAAATCAAATATTGTGTCATGCTTAGTTATAGGCAAATAGAAAACCCGTTACACTGAGCAAATGTATTACATGTTGTTAATAGAAAATGTTAAAATCTATATAAGTATAGAATTCTCCTGATTTTATCCACAAAGGTATGGCTTATGTTTTAAAGCACTATGATATTTTTCCTAATATTCACCATCTATAAGCTTAAGAATGCCAACAATGTTTACCTACATGTGAACGGAAGTTGAGAAAAGAATGTTACTACTTGGCAAATTTCCTGCTAGACCAGTTAGTAAATTTCTATACAAGTATATGATACATTTAATGTTAATTTGGATGATTTAGTTTTAGGATAATGTAAACAGAAATTCTAACATCATGGAATCAGCTATTATATTTAAATAGAAATCTCATTGCAACATATTATGGTAGAGCCAACAGGCCCAAGGATCACTTTGGAAACAAGGAATGGATATTTTAACTCAAAGCCTTTCAAAACGAATATTGTTCTTATAGAACTTACAGGTAAAGTTCAGAAAAACAGAAATCATTAAGTTTACGAAACAATAATGAACCAATCCATTTTGAATTAAGATTTACAGAGTTAAATTTTAGTTTTAAAAGAGTACAAACTTAGTAGGTGTAACCAGTAAGACTCAATCCCATTTTCATCTGAAAAGAGGAAGCTCATTTTGACTTTGATGGATAAAGCAGCCTTCTTTACCTATGACAGCTCATAAGGATTATAGCTTTTTAGCTTGGTGTAAGATTAATACCTATGTGAATTAGTGTATAGTTGCTGAATCAACTCTAGAAGTCTATAGAACTTTCTCCAACATATTATCTCTAGTAGAATGCTTAAATATCTAGTCATAAAACAAAATAAAACACCATGTAAGCATTAATAGTTAAATTCAGCAGTTGCATGCAGTGAATTTCCATTCCAAAAACATTATACCTTGAAGGAAAACATCCGAAGAAGCTTTGGGTGTGTAGACAGAAAAGAGAATTGCATTTGTTTTTAATAAAAAGGAGACAAAAAGAAAAGAAAAAAGAGAGAGAGACAAGATAAATTAAAAATACATTTTGAAAACATAGTAAGTGAAATGAACTGAAATTATAAACACAGAAGGAGAGTTCTGAGCTTGGGATAAAGTATTTGCTTAAAGTTAAGTGTAATTTTGCAATTACTAGTGAAATTTTTAATAAATTAATCTACAATTATTTGACTGAAGAAGCCAGAGTTGTTCAACTGTGAGGAAGTTTTCTATTGCCTGGTTCCCCTGTTTAAAAATACCATGATTCTATTTTCTAATTATCATCAAGGATAATTTAATAGGTGAGTCTTGACACAATTATCCAAAAGGCATATTAAACAGGAAAATAAACTTTCAGCTTCTCATTCCCAGTTTATTTTCTTGCTAGCTCTGATAAATCATCTAATTGCCTAAAAAGAAGTGCATGAAATTCTCAGGTAATTTCATTTTCTCAATTTTTTTTATCCTGTTCTCCTCTGCCTTGTCTTCTTCTGCCATTTCCATGACCCTGAATAAAGGAATCTGCCTCTATCTTTGCAACAAAATCCACTCTGCAATGGCCTAGCTGACAGAGTGCCAAGGGGCTTTTTCCAAAGGACTCATCAGAACTTGTTTGAAAGTCAGTCCTCACGTCCTTGTTATAGCTGGCAGGTAATATGCCAACTCTCAAAAGAACCACCTTCTTGAGGGAGAGTGAAATGGAAAGTGAACAAGAGGGAGCAAACAAAAACAACACAACAAGGAAAATAAAACAAGGATAGAGAAAATGGAAAGTCAGAGAGAGGCAAAACAGACAGGGAAGGGAAGGACTGCATAAAGCATTGTAAATATTTGAGCAATTAAAGACAAGCATTTTTTTTAAAAATCAAGAATAATGACGTTTCTTTCTTTACATGTTTCAAAATCTTACATTCAGATAAACACATTACTCTTGCAGTATTTCACTTGGGTTTCTGGAGCTGCATCGGAATACAACCTAGAATCAGCTAAATTCCCTCCTTAAAATTCAACCTCCAAAGTCTCTGGGTTGGATAGCTAGAGACTATTACGGCTCTCAAAGCAGAAGACCAGGATCCAGGACAGTCAGGTGATTCTCTTTGCCCATATCTTGGAAGGGAATGGACCTTAACTTTCATGGGGAGTTCTATGAGCCAGCCACTTTGTTCAGGTGTGTAAATGGGTAACTATGTGCTCTCCTCAACACTCACAATAAAAAACAGTTGCTTTAGGCATTTGTATTTGTGCCTCATCCTCACTATTTGAAGTCTGGTGGCAAGTAGAAGTCATCTTCCCCGTTTTCAAACCATGGCACTGAAGTCAATCCAGGCTGGTAAGTGTATAAATCATCAAAATCAACTATCATCACCAACTACTAATGTTAAGTACACTCATGTGTCGAGCACTATGTAATATTTTGGGTTTAATTTTTCTGCCCTTCATTGTCACATTTATTTCTCATAGCAGTCCCACAAGACAAGTGTTTTTAAATTATATATATATATATATACACACACACGCAAAGAGGCTAACTAACTTGCCCATATAATAGTAAATCACTTGTTTTAAAAACAAAAAGATACCTTTCGAGAATGAAACAAATAGAAATTCTCTAGTGACAATACACAAACTCCACCTCCACACACACACTAAATCATTTGCAAAAATATAGTCACCCTTGAAACTTCAAGGACCTTATAGCTTCCTAGTGGAATGCCTTAGATGGAAATTTTAATTTAAAACATCAGTAATTTAATAATATTATCGTGGCCAGGCACAGTGGCTCACGCCTCTAATCCCAGCATTTTGGGGGGCTGAGGCAGGTGGATCACCTGAGGTCAGGAGTTACAGACCAGCCTGACCAATATGGTGAAATCCTGTCTCTACTAAAAATATAAAAATTAGCTAGGCTTGGTGGTGTGCGCCTATAGTCCCAGATACTCGGGAAGCTGAGGCAGGAGAATTGCTTGAACCCAGGAGGCAGAGGTTGCAGTAAGCTGAGATCCTGCCACTGCATTCCAGCCTGGGCGACACAGCGACACCCGATCTCAAAAAATCAGTGAAACCTGGAATAATAGCAACTAGAAGAAGGTTGCATTTCTCAACAATGACTTTAGTCTCCACAAAATAAAGAGAGCAGGTAACTATATTTGCATAAAAATTCTGACAGAGAGAGAAAAATAGAAACAGACTTGAGTCTCCCTCAAGTAACTAATGACCATAAATGAATCATTATGGCCTGGCCAAACTCATACATTCTGTTTTCATCTTGGAGCCCCAATTGCTGAGCCTTAGCCTGCAGATAGGCTAATGAAAACAAACTAAACCAAAATCATAAAAATTTCAATGGTCCCAATGGGAAATGATACATACAGGATTTTTCTTCTTTTTATCTTTGTCCTTGCTTGGTTTCCGGTTGCTGACAAAATAATGCAAGGTGCCATACTCCACCAAAGCAGAGAAGACAAAGATGAAACAAACAGATACAAAGAGATCCATCGCTGTGACATAGGAGACCTTAGGGAGCGATTTCCGGGCAATGGTGCTGAGGGTGGTCATTGTCAGGACAGTGGTGATACCTGAAGAGAGGTACAATATATCAGGTCATGTGATTGCATAAGCAAGCTGGGTAACTGAGTCACTTGTGAAACTACACTTGTTTCATGACTTCTGATGGGCAGTTTCAACAACGGGAAAGGAGGTATAAGTGGAATTAATTCACTCTATTTACAAATATTTATTGTCTGTCTACTATGTATCAGTTAAAATGACAAACACTGATGAATAGATTTGTTCTGACCTTTATGTAACTTATATTTTAGTGAGAGAGATATACCGTGAATCATGTCAGCAAAGAAAAGTGTAATGTCACATTATGGAATGTGCCATGGAGAATACAGGGATGGTGAGAATCTAGTTAGATGGAAGGTTCCGAGAAGACCTTTTTGAGGAGTTGATGTTTAAAGTAAAGCTTAAAATGTAAGAAGAAACTAACCTTTTGATTATTATTTGATTAAGGGAGGGTTCTGAGAAAGAGAAATCTTGTCTGTTTTTTAAATTTTTAGAAGACCTGGCACCTGGGGAGGGACAAGGGGCTTAAGATTATTTTGGTAAAAAGGAAGTTATAAAATGTGGCACATGTAGACAGTTTACACTTTGTTCCAAGTGCAAGGAGAAATTATTCAAAGATGTTAAATAGAGGAGGTGGGTTATGTGTAAGTGGCATGCTCTGATTGATGGATTCTTTTTAGATTATTATAGGATTAAAATAAGTATCTCAGAAGTAACATAATAAGTAATATTTACTGAAAACTTCCTTCTGACAAGCGCAATGATAAGCACTTCATATACATTGTTCCTTTGAATCTTCACAGCAAGTATTTTCATTCTGAATATGTAGACAGAAGAACAAGGCTAAATAACCAGTACTTCATCCAATAGTTGGTAAGTAGCAGACAGAATTGAACACAGAAATTACATGTCTGATTTCAAAGCTCTTACTTTACTAATTATACAACAGCACCTATCCAAACCTGTCCTCTCCAGTGATTGTTTAGTGACAGGGAACAATGTCAAGACAACCTATATTTATCAACCAGAGAAGGATGAGGAGATCTCCTATGTAAAAGTTGTGTTATTTATACTAAAAGCAACATGGATTCAATATTCAAATAGGTTCTAGCTCTTGCTATAGGAACTTAAGTCATCTTAACACTCTAGGCCTCAGTTTTCTCATCTGTGGTACTAACTCTTTGAAGGTCTACCTAGCTTACCATTCTACGATTCTAGTTCGGCATTTCTAATCCTGAGTGGAAGCATCTTTTTGCACTCTAAAAGCAATAATCCCACACCTTTACCAGGTTTTGTTATTTATATTTCTTATGGGGGACAGAAATGAAAATAACGTTTGCATCATTTAATGATGTGCAATCATGACTATTACTGTTAACCAAGAGACTTCTAGGGGACAGTCAGATTTTCCTGTGTCAAATGGAAGTGCTAGGGAAACTTCAAAATAAAGAGGTCGGGCCAGGCATGATGGCTCACACCTGAAATTCCAGTACTTTGAGAGGTCGAGGTGGGTGGATCATGAGATCAAGAGTTCGAGACCAGCCTGGCCAACATGGTGAATCCTCGTCTTTACTAAAAATACAAAAAATTATCTGGACGTGGTGGCGGGTGCCTGTAATCCCAGCTACTCGGGAGGCTGAGGCAGGAGAATCACTTGAACCTGGGAGGCGGGGGTTGCAGTAAGCTGCAATCATGGCATTGCACTCCAGCCTCTGTGAAGAAAGAAAGAAAGGAAGGAGGGAAAGAAGGAAGGAAGGAAGGAAGGAAGGAAGGAAGGAAGGAAGGAAGGAAGGAAGGAAGGAAGGAAGGAAGGAAAGAAGTGAGGGAGGGAGGGAGGGAGGGAGGGGAGAGGAAGAAGAGAGAGAGAAAGTTGAAAAGAAAGAAAGAGAGAGAAGGGAGAGAGAAAGATGAAAAGAAAGAAAGAAGAGAGAGAGAGAGAGAGAGAGAAAGAAAGAAAGAAAGAAAGAAAGAAAGAAAGAAAGAAAGAAAGAAAGAAAGAAAGAAAGAAAGAAAGAAAGAGAAAGAAAGAAAGAGAAAGAAAGAAAGAGAAAGAAAGAAAGAGAAAGAAAGAAAGAGAAGAAAGCAAGAGGTAGAGAGACTTGGAGGGCAAGAGAAGAAGATACTGAGAAAAGCACCAGTGTCATACAGGAAAAGAGGTAAAGCTTTTACTCTCTAATAAGTAGGTAACTGGTAGAATATGCTTAGAAGAAAACTGAGAAAAGCAAAAACACTCTTGAAGAAAGGATAAGTAAGAGGAAATAAAATTGCTGTTATCTTCCTAATTGTTCAAGTCTTTGAGCCATTTTTGAAGGGTTTAGCTACATTTCCAAGAACCATGTGGTTCTCTTAGGTCATTTAAGTGTAACTTAATGTGAAAGTTTCCTAAATACATACTGTGTTATGAAATTCCAGAGAGTGGAAAGACTAGTGTTGGTTGAAATAACGATAGAGGAAAGGTAGCCTTTAATAGAGGAAAGAGGTGATCAAGTGAACTACGTTTATAAATACCATCGGCTCTTTTCTATACTATTACTGATTATGTAATAACCATTTTCCCTTTCTAGTCTGTATACTCTACGACAACACAATCTGTCTTAATGCAGTGGACTGGGACTCAATAAATGTTAGCCCAATGTATGTGTGAAACAATGAATCAATGCATAGTATATACATGAAAGATCAAAGATGCTCAATCTACATTTGATAATAGGAATCCATAATTATGACTTTTGGGAGATATTTTTGATTGCAAAAAACAGTAGTTATTGATCTTTTCCTTTGGCCAGGTACTGTGTCAAGCAATTTTTCTCTATTATCTCACAAGATCCTTATAATGATTCTATAATGTAAGTATTATTATTACAGGTAACAAACACTGAGCACTGGAAGAATAAAAATTTGTTCAAGATAGAAAGTGGTAGAGATAAGATACAAACCTAGGCAGCCCGACATCAAATACTGTGCTCTGAACCACAGTATTTTAGCTCCATAAATACATGAAAAATATGTGGAATGAAACGCCAGAGATGGGACCTATTGTAGATTCCCGACTGGGGAGGTGCTATGGGTCTGGCATCTTCCATGTTGTCATGGTAGAACCTTAGGGAGGTTTGAGATCCTCATCTACAAACTGGGAGTGGTGGTGATAATGATGGGGAACCTTATCAGTCTCTTGTGAAGATTAAATTTAAAAATGTGTGTAAGGTACCAATACCTAGTAAAATCCCAATAAATATTAGGTATTCATAGTATTTATTTTAGGAAAGAAAGTTCTATTTCTTAAACTAAAAAACATTTAATTAGGTTGTCTATGCATTAATTCATGTAAGTTCCTCATTGTACCTGATCACAACTGATATTTTTGCAGAGGACTGAAAAACTAAATTGGCACTGTGGCCTTCATTTTACAATCAGGCCTGAGGCCACACTTGACCCTTGACAAGTGAAAATGTCAGTATTTATGGTAGGTACTATAGATTAGTTAATTTTTTTTTTAAATGTGACATGCGATAATTTGGAAGAAACAAATTCTGACATGCAAGTTAAATACTGATCCAGCAAATTGGGAAAATGTTATTTAGGCTACATAGACATTCATCACAGCCATGTAGAAGTAGACTCTTGAACAAATTCCTCAGGATATTTTCAGGGCTCTGCCTGGAGTCACAGGAAAGAGACGGCGGTGACATCAATAGTGAGAGGCAGAGCAGGGATGGTTTATATTGGCTCCTCAACCAACAATAAGACCGCTTCCATTCTGATAAGTAAATAAGTTAGACTTCTCTTACCTGGGGTAGATGAAATATATCCATAGCTTTTACCAGTTCCTCCAGTCTTGGCATGAAGTAAGCTCTTCAGGGATGTTACCTCACCTCCAATCAGTTGGGTGAAAAATACCAAATGGTATTTTCATTTCATTCATTGTCAGTACACCAGAAATACACCTCACCAACTACCACCTGGGAACCAAACTACATTCACTTTTATATGCTCCAAGATGATGGCTACCCATACTCTAGGACTCTGTGCTCAGAAAACAGCCATTATCTCTGAGTCACGTGGATAAATTTATCTTGCTCATCAAACAACATGGCTTAACTGTTCTGTGGCAAGAAGCTTAAGCTCTGCATGTGCTTAAGGTCATCTCATTTAACTCTGGATTGTAAACACTGGAAAAAGTAATGGGACTCAGTGAAATCTAGAGCAGGATTATAAAAGGTGACTGCACATTTGAATCACCTGGGGATGTTTTGTTTGCTTGTTTTTCAATCCTAACACCTAAGTCATGTTCTAAACACATTAGATGAACATTTCTTGGGGTTGAACTGAAGCATCTGAACTTCAAAAAGTCCTCTAGTGACTTAAATGTGCAATTAAATTTAAGGAGCACTGATCTAGAAAAGTGAGACAGCAAAGTTAAAATAGAGAAACTGGCTAAGCTCCGCTTCTCATCTGTACCTACAATTGGCCTTCAACAAGGCCTCCTACCCAGAGCAAACCTATGTCCCATCAGCTGAGGTGCAGATCTACTGTTTCCTTATGTTGTGACTTTGTGTATGTCATCAAACCTTGCAACAACTCTGCTTTCTTAGCTCAGCTCTAAACATTGTGATAATAATGATCATTACAGTAACTTCTACATGCAGGTGTTGTGAAGAATAGAAAAGACATAGAGACAATATTGAGCATTCCTGACTTATAAATTATAAACAAATAGAAGTACCTGTCTGCTGTTTGTTCAAGGGCCTCTCGCTCATTCCAAAACTCACTCACTTTGATCCTTTCTTCCACCATAACCCTTTGCCAGTGAATACTCATTTACTGAGTGGGTTAAATGAGCTACCCAAAGAGTAATGAGAGAGATTTTGGCCAGCAAGAATCCAGGCTTCAAGAGGAGGGACTGATTGGAAATCTCATCCTTAAAATGTTTTTGGGAAGTGGGTGGATTGGAATACGTCAATGTATTTGCTCTATCCATTCATAAGTGTATACATTAATTGAACAATTATTTGAGGTACCAGTCATGTTCCAGGCACTGTACTAGAGATGTACAAGACTGACATTCTGACGAGAGACATAGAAGCATGTAATGCAGTATATATCCATTCACAGTGACGAGTAAGGATCCTAAAGTAATAGGCTCAACATATTTGCGGTTTGTTTCAGCATGTAGCATTAGACAAGATATTTTAATTTTTGAGAAGTACTTGTAACACAAAGTACCACATATAACAGGAAAAATCAAAATAACTTTCTTTTGAAACAGATGGGAAACTAAATTAGGTTTGGAAGAGGACAGATATGCAAATGATGTCTTTTTTCCCCCACTAATCACTTCTGCCCTCAGCTTAATAACTTAGTACAGACCATTTTGTCAGAAAATGATTATAGTAGCCAACATTTCTGAGGCTTTACTTTGTTATGTGCAATTTGCATCAAATACTTTATTTAACCCTAGTAGAACCCAATAAGTTAGGTGCAGGAAATTATACATGTTTTATATATGAGGAAACTGTGAATTAGAGATTAAATGACATTCTAATGTTATACTAAATGTGGGATGTCAAACCCATATTTGTGGGACTTCAAAACCCAATTTCCTAGCTATTACACCCTACTGACTCTTTAGACAGTCAGCAAGAGATGTGGTTCTAGGTTTTACATAGCTGATGAAAGGGTGTTGAATTTTATTCACCTCTCACAAGCTTTAGTTTCACTTCAGGTTTTAAAATGTTTCACGTGTTGGGCTTTGTTTTAGTCTGTGTGAGTCTTCTTCCCCATGGGAAGAAAAAGATGTGAAAATTCAAGACAAAGGTTGCCATATATATTAGATTGAGCAAATTGCAAATAATCTTAAGAGTCGCTTTCTCTCCTAAAATTTCACAGGTAAATATGTTTTCTCAAAAATATTTTTTTCCATGGCTCTTCTGTAAAGAGCCAATTACTTCAAATGTTATCCCAAAAATTACTCATGTGGCAAATAGCCAAAAGTCAAAGGTGTGCTGGTAAATGTGTAACAATTAACTCTAGAAAATAGAAGGCCCTGATTTTTATTGTTTCCATGTTCTTAATATGTCCTCCTTGGCTGATTTCACGTTATCAGTGTGACATCACCGAATACTAAGTTGGGAAGAGAGAAACACAATCAGCTTTCACGAGCTGGTGCAAGCAGCTTCAGCATATGACCCAGAGACCTAAACAAACACATCTGTTCATATTAAAACAGTTTTTAAAAACTAGTTAACTAAAATTTCTTAAGAAAAGTTACTCAAGAAATCCTATCCAGGAAACTAAGGAGAACCAAACTGCAGAAGTAGGAAACCTTAAACACTGTTTTAAAAAACGCCAATTCTCTTGAACATGAAACTAATGGTATTTCTATGCAATTGCAGGCTAAATTGAAAGCAGATCAACATAGAAATGGAAGTAAAAATTACTTGTATTTGCCACTTATCTTGAGAAACTGCAACATAAACAAAGGTGTCTCACCTAAAGATGTTCTGGCTGGAACAGCATCCTTATTGATCCAGAAAGACACCCAGGATAGGACGACAATGAGTGTGCAGGGGATATAGGTCTGGATGGTAAAGTATCCCATTCTTCTGCTCAGATCAAAGTAGACAGACATAACCACATAATCTCCTGGAACAGAGCAAAGATAGCACCACACAACCCTTTATCAATCACTGGAAAGCATTTTAAAATAAGCATATATTCAATGGTCATGCACACACATTTAAATTAAGAGTTTTCTACAAGTGGTATGGTGAAAACTATTTTTGCCCACTTGGGTTAAAAAACAAAAACGAAACACAACCTGAACTGAATCCTGACTCTTTCGGAAGCAATTTGTCTACTAGATGGAAGGAAACATTTTTAGCATACTGATATATTTTCTTCTTTCTGTGCTTTCTGACGTCCTCTCTTCCTACTTCACAAACGTTATAAAAATGTTTGTTTGGTGAGAAGGGCAGGGAACAGTATTTCTACATTGTGCATATCTTGCCTGCAATTCATTCTAGGTTTTGTAACAATTTCCTCTTATTTCTTAGGATAAAATCTTTATCTATAAAAACCAGACAGGAATATCGTGGTGCTTGACACTAATAAATGAACATTTTACTCAGAATGTATAACTAAATTCCTATGATGTGACATTTTTTCACATGTTAATTGAATCATATGGTTTTCCTTCATAGCAGTTACTTTAAATTTTGAATCTTCATTCGTGTGGTGATTTTTGCAGTATCTTTCCCCCCACTGGACTTTATCTGCGTGAGTCCACAAACAGTGCCCATTTAAGCCCACCATTGCAAATGCTAGTACTTAGCCTTCTGCATGACTCCAAACAGGCATTCAGTAATATTTGTCAAGTAATTGTGCAAATGAATTCATGCCTTTATAAATTCTACAGATAAAATTCTCTAAAAATCAAGAAGATACATTATGGAACCTTTGAATTAAAAAGCAAAATTTGGCCTGGCATGGTGGCTCACGCCTGTAATCCCAGCACTTTGGGAAGCTAAGGTGGGCGGATCACAAGGTCAGGAGATTGAGACAATCCTGGCTAAAAAGGTGAAACCCCATCTCTACTAAAAATACAAAAATTAGCCGGGTGAGGTGGCGGGCGCCTGTAGTCCCAGCTACTCGGGAGGCTGAGGCAGGAGAATGGCGTGAACCCGGGAGGTGGTGATTGTAGTAAGCTGAGATTGTGCCACTGCACTCCAGACTGGGCAACAGAGCGAGACTCCTTCTCAAAAAAAAAAAAAAAAAAAAACAGCAAAATTTATGTAAATAATCCAGAGAATATATTTAGAAAAACTACTAAAAGAATAAAGGAATAACCACGTAGCCGTGCATGAGAACAATTTATTGTGACACAGTTTGAAGTCTCTGACTTTTTAAAGTCATGATGCATAAATTGCTGTTAAAATTCCATGTCGTTCATTTTGAATTATCCCAAGTAAAATTTTAAAGCATTTTAATTTTTAAAATCAGAAAATATACTACAGGAACACATCCCAGTTACTACACCTTTTTAAAATACTCTTAGAGCATATCAGTTTCAAATATTGTATCTGCACTCACAATGTGGGATGAATAAATGAGATAGCTTTTCAAATGTTGCTTCTTTTTTCTTTGCTAAGTTATATTTTGCTCTAAAATGCATAGATAATTAAATTCAAATCATATCTTTTAGCTTGATTAGTTGGCTTTGTGCCTACGTTTCCCTACTTACATGCCTGATTTAATCTGATTTGAAAATAAGGTGCCCTAGAAGCCTCATGCAGAGAAGATTGACTTAGAGGGGTGAGTTATTACTACTCAGTCTAGTTTTTCTTTCCCACTCTCAAGCTTTACCCATACCCCGCAAAGCTGCTGAAATAGAAAGACCTTTACTGGATGCTCTTTGAGGGAGTAGACTGTTGCCTAATGTTGCATTGTTTCCTAAGTGGGGTTTTGAATGCCTCTTAACACTGCTTTTTGGCATACAGTTACTTGTTTAAGTCAGACCTGGTTGATGTAGTGATCATGACCTAGCACTGATCAGGGAATTCGGCTTCCAATGGGACACCAGTTTCCTCTCAGAGATCAATAAGTAGCAATTATTTAGCAACTGTGCCTAAAGACTTGAAGGTAGAAATTTTTTATCAATGATAATAGATTTTAGCTAATTCCCACAGCATATGCTTCCCTATGTTAATTTATTGAACATAAGCTATTTAAAGCCATAGAATTTCATAAATTAGTTTGGTCTCTGCTTTTGTCCTAATTTAGAATATAATAGACACAGGCTATGATTGAAGAGTAAAAAGATTTAATTTGAGATGACCTCTATTAACATCCATCTTTTTCTTTCTCATTTCTTTGATCAGAATACTAAAGGCAAATACATCCTCTCTTATTCCAGTTAGGAAAAGCAAAGTAATAAAAGAAGATTTTTCATTTAAATAATAATATTTAGGGGTACCTTTTCTCCTATTTTCCCAGTCCTTGAGCTTTCCGCACATTTTAAATATGTTTAAATAAAAAATTATGAATTATAATGTTTTAAATAAAGCTAGACAATTTTAGTAACTTCTTTTCACCTTATCATGTAAGTGAATGAGGATCTGCACTTTGGTATTAATGATCTGGCATTTTTAAAGGTGAACTTTAATTTTGTCCAAAGTTAACAAGATAATTACCTCAATTCAATTCTCCACTTCCCTTTAGGTCACAGTCTAAACTTCCATCGTCCACTTATCTATCAATTTCTATTATAAGGTAATGGCTTCTGAGCATCTCTCACCATTGCCAGCAAGTCTACAGCTTTTCTACCAGTGGATTATGGACTCAAACTTGAGAACAAGCCATTTAAAAGCCAGGCAGCTTCACGGTGACAGCCTGATGCCTGTCATATCTCCAAGGCCACGTCGCTTTCTGTATTCCTAAAACCTCCTGGGCTAAAGAGCCTATAAAATCAAATCCCCTTAAAGTACCGCATCAGTGATTCCCCAAGCCTGAATGGTTTAAATGCCAAGCAAGTCAAAGGTAGTTATTTCTGCCACTTCAGATTTATTCCTCCTATTGATTTATCCTAACATATGACATTAAAGTTATAGTATTTTATTTATTAGTTTCATTCCTGCTTTGGTCTTAATTTAGAGTTTATAGATGAAGGCTATGATTGAAGAGCAGAGACATATAATTTCAAACAACACTCATTAATGTTGATCTTTTTTTGTGTGAAATTCTTATGTCTAGTTTTAGGAAGAGAGTATCAATGTGGGGTTTTTTTTTAAGCTGTAGTGGTAAATAACCATACGGTAGTTTTAAAATTTAATATTTAGTGGAGTGTTTAGGTTCTTATTTTCTACATGAAACTATCTCATCTTAAAAACTTGAAGATTCCACGGTAAAGAAGTCTTTGCCTCTATTGAACCCCTGACATAATAGAAAATAATTTTCAAGTTGCCAGTCATGAAAGCCTACTATGTGTAGACACTGGGCTGAATGGTTTGCATATATTATCTGTAAATATCCTAAATGCTTTGTCAGGATGGTAAAAAACAAAGTATCAAATGTATCTTTATTTTGTTCCTCTCTCGCCATTCTTACTCAACTAAAACATAGTTGAATAAAGTATATCTTATTCTACTAGGTTAACTTTGAGGGCATAAATAGTGCTGTACTCTTCTTTACATTCCTTTCTCTAGCTCCTTTTTAAAGCCCACAGATATGTTTAATCACTGCTATGCATAGAGCAGTGTATTAGGTAATGTGGAGATTAAGACATAGGGGGCCTCATAACTGATTCTAAATTAAGTGTGTTAAAAGGACATAAGATTATTCTTTTTCTACAACCCAGATAGACAGAGAGATGTTCTGGGACAATGCATTCGATCTAGCTTTAGCATCCCTCATTAAACACTTGAATTGGGGGCATAAATCCATGAGGCTGATTTTGACCAAAGGCATGCAGGAGAGTTGATTGAGTTTTCATTTGGGAAAATTGTTTTCTGAAATTAGATCTGTACCTCACTCTAACACACAAAATAAATTTAACATGGAACAAAGATCCAAATTTATGAGCGAATATAAATACTACAGAATGAAAACTATAGAATATCTATATAATCTTAGTGTGGAAAAAGCTTTGTCAAGTATAACATAAAATTTAAAAGGCATAAAGGAAAAAAGTTATGGATTGACTGTGTAAAATGTAAGACTTCTGTGTTATCAAGACTGCTATCTGGGCACCGTGGCTCATACCTGTAATCCCCTCACTTGGGGAGCACAAGGCACATGGATTGCTTGAGTCCAGGAGTTCAATACCAGCCTGGGCAACATAGTGAAAACCCATCACTACAAAAAAAAAATACCAAAAATTAGCCAGGCATCGCGGCATGCACCTGTAGTCCCAGCTACTCCAGGGACCGAGGTAGGAGGATCCCTTGAGCCTGGGAGGTGGAGGTTGCAGGTTGCAGTGGGTGGAAGGACATCCTTCTACCACACCTCAGACTCCTGCACTCCAGCGTGGGTGACAGTGAGACTTTGTTAAAAAAAAAAAAAAAAAAAAAAAGAAAGAAAGAAAGAAGGAAGAAAAGAAAAGAAAAAGAATGACTGCAATAACCAGTTTTAAAAGGCAAAACATCACATTTGAATGTGGTGAGATATTTCCAAAATAAATAAGAATTCAAAGGCTAATATCACCAATACATAAGGAATTCCAATTTGTCATTGAGGAGAAAAAAAAAAACCTAAATTTTTAACTAAGCTAAAACATGAATGAAAAACTTATAAATACAAAATATTTGAAAACTCAACTTCAGAGGGGATCAGTGAAATCCAACATCTAATAATAGTATTTCATTGTCAGCCTGGCAGATTGAGGAAAAAATAAATTCCTTGGTAATGTTTGGTCCTGAAAAATATGTGGACAGGGATCAGAGGTACACACTCTTGGTGGGGATATACAATGAAGTGAACTTTTAGGAAGATAATCTGGAAGTATATAAAAACATATTTTATTCTTAAATGTCTTGGATAAACATGACAGAAACAAAAAGTTGTCAAATATTGCCACTCAGTTGGCACCAAAATGTTCTCATGGTTTGTCACGTGCCTAGAAGTCTAGGTAGAATACCCAATCTTTGGGCAGAATCCCAATCCCTGAGCTTAAGTGATCCAGAACATTATTGTGTATAAAAGATTTCCAAATTAATCAGTTGCTAACTTCTATAAATGCTACTCCCAGGCAGTTTCTGCATTCATCACTTGCCCACCATTCTCGGGGTTGTTTATTCTCTCATTAACTCTTCTGGAGTACTTTCAATATCTCCTGCCAACCAGGTCCTGTGAGGTCAAGAGAGGGAAAAAATACATAGCTAAGCTCTAGCTTTTGCCATCAAGGAGTTGTCAGGCCAAGAAAGTCATATCAATATATTATCACTTCATAATGGCACAAGAGCTCTAATATAACAGATACATGCCAATTTATCTTACACACCACAATTAAACTTTCTGACAGGCACATTTTTGAAAATTCTGAGTAAATAAATCTATTTTCACCAAACTTAAATAGGTCTATGCTCCTCTTCAGAGAAAGCCTAGGCTTCTACACCTGGCAATCAAGGCTGTCTGTAATCTAAATTTAACCTAGGTCTTTCTCTCTTATTATTCTATTTGTGTCCTCTGAGCCCTAGACAAATAAATTAAATATTTTTATTTCATGCCTCTATGATTTTTCTGTCTTTATTCTTCCTGCCATCATCTCTCTCCTAGATTGCTAAATAATCTCTTTACTCTTTTTGTTCATTCCAACTTTCTGACCACCTACGCCACCACCGCCACCACCACCCCACACATATTCCACAATGCAACTACACCTGTGCTATCTAACATGGTAGCCATATTAAACACACTTTAAAAAATTAAATTTACTGTCTTAGTTGCACAAGCCACATTTCAAGTGTGCAAGAGCTACCTGTAGCTAGTGACTAGCATACTGGACAGTCCAGATTACAGAGCAGTTCCTTCATCATGGAACATTCAGTTGGACAGTGCTAAATCAAGCTTTTTTTTTCTAGAATACGTATTTGTTCAGGTCATTCCCTTTGAGCATCTCAGTATGAAATTTACACTGCTTAACATGTGATTCTGGCCCGGTTTACTTCGATCCATCCTGAACCGTCCCAGCTTTATAATCTCCCCACTTTGAGCTCAGCCATATGATTTATTTTCTGCTTTTCCAAGGGGAAACTTCTCATTATTTTGACCTTGTTTGCAATATGTTGCTCTCAACTTCCGAAATGTTCTCTACCCCTCTGATCATACCATATACATATAAATACCTCCAGACTCTTCAATAATTGCCCATTGATATCAGGACACAATAAAATTCTTTAACTTGTTCTCTAGGGCTTCATATGTTGTTTTGCTTTGTTTTGTTTTGTTTTGTTTTGTTTTCCCTCACTATATTCTCAGACTCATATTCAATAGTGATTCTTCACTGACTGGGGTTCCTGTAGTTCTTTACATGCCTTCCTCACCCTGCTTCCTCTTCCCACGGGGTTCTTTCACCTGCTGCCTCCTCTGGCCTCAACTCTGATATCCCATCTTTCTTTACTCAATTAACTCCATTTATTTTTCAAATGTCAATTAATGTATCTCATCATGAAAGAAGCTCTTATTACATCAAATGTCCTCAGTAAGACATCATAGTAAGAGCTCAGTAAGATCACAATAAAAATATATGATGGTGAATACTGAATTATATTCTAGATTATTAATATTTTATGAACTCTATAAGGGATGCAGCTCTAGCTATTTTCCTCACTATTTTATTTTGGGCATTTAGCACGGTGCCTGGGACATAGAGGGAATTCCACAATTATCTGTTACATAAATAAATGCTTTAGCTCAGAATGACAAGAAGAAAATTCTAGATGAGCTATACATCAAAAGTCTTTAAGACCAAGGTGGAGATTAACATGGGTTTTTAAGATATTAAACTTTTACATTACAAATTATTGCATCTGGAAAAATTTTTGCTGAACTTAATGTCAATGGATATAAGGTCACAGTGAGCTGTTAGCAATCTTAACTGCTTGCCAAGAAAAGAAAAAAGAGAGAAGGGAAATCAGCTTTATCAGAGTGGCTGCATTATGTTTAGTAAAGTATTATTCAGTGATTTGAGCTTCTCAGCCAGATCCAATTAGCGAAAGAAGAGAACAAAGGGGTTTGGCTGCTAAAACACAAGCGTCACAGTCTGCCAAGCCTACTAGGTGTGTTTTCGTTTAAAAACTTTGCCGTTCTCATTTCATCTATTAAGTCCGTGAAGAAGAACAAAATAGCAATTGAGGAAAATATAATTTTAAAAAGTGCATTAACATAATTTTTCTGGTTTAAATTTATCCTTTAAAAACTCCATCTGAATATCCACCTAGGACAGGGGTGGAGAACTATAGTGAAGAATGAGAACTGCTTTGAATCATTTTCCCTAGAAGGAGAGCAGTAATTTGTTCCCTCCAGGCTGCCGAGGAGGGATGGTCTCAGTCTCGTAGCTGAAATGGCTTTATTTTGGCCAATGGTATTTCTCTAGAAAAAGTGGCAAGTAGTGAGGTGTCAGCAGCCAACTCCTGAACATCTGAGAGATGGGTGTGTGAGTTCAAGGAAGGTGATAGGGTGGCAGGGGCGTCAACAGTGTCCACTGCAAGGGCAAATGTGAGATTAACTGGGTTCAAAATTCGAATCGTGTCACTAACTGGTTATGCGATTTCAAGCAACTTTTCTATGTCTCTGAGTCTCAACTTCTTTATCTGTAAAGTAAGGATAATAATGGAATCCACTTCGCAGTAATATTGTGAACATAAAAAGAGTGAATATACATGCCATTCTTGGTACAATTCCTGGCACATAGGATGGTATGATAATGTCAGTTATGACAAAGCAGAGTATCTATGAAATATGATTGAACACTGTTCTGACCCGTAATAAACATAGGAGAAACTTACCAAATATTTAAAAAAGAGTTAGAGTTAGAAAGGGTCTTAGAATAAATCTATACCAACCAATTCTATTCTCTTAGAGATTAAGCAGTTGACATTCATCAAAGAAGGATGCTTTATCCAAAGAGACAGAGCTACCTAGTGGCAGGCCGAAGACTCCTGCCTTATAAACCCATACTCCTTCTGTAGAAAACAGCCTCTGCATTCTAAATCAGTGGTTTGGACTATGACGATAAATCCAAAAAACAAACAAAAACAATGTGGAATGCTGACTAATTGTTGAATGTCAAGAACGTGGTTGATATAGAAAGCTGGTTTGGATAACTGGGGCCCTCAAACTCAAACAGAGACTTCATTTACTCTTGAACCTTATATAATGCACATATTAGCTTTAGGAAGTTGAAAACTCATTTGTCTGGAATACCAGCCTGTGCCTGACTCAATAATAGCAGAAATTTTCTCTTGGCAGATAGCTTTAGACGAAAGAAAGCTCAGTATTTGCAAAGCCTCCAAATGTGGTTTTCTCTAGGTTCACAGAGTGAGGTCTTTGCTAATATCCCAGTTTTCTGCCTTCCTTTACTAGAAAATTCTCTTTATGCAAGAGGTTCTCTTTCTCACCCCCCAAAAAAGCTACCACAGATGCCTAGCCCAATGTGGAATTTTGTAATGCAATTCATTTGTCTGAGTCCAAAATCAAATTCCAAAAAATGCAGCAAATATGTTCACCTTGGGATACACATAAATAAAACAACTCCAGCTCAGAAATCTAAAACTACAGCTACAAATGAATACATTTGCTACTTTGATCCATCAAAAGAGACAGCAGTTTCCCAGTATAATTAACTGTAACTCCTGCAAACATCTAACTAGATATTAAAACATGTTTTACATAAACGCAGGGCGATTCACAGCAGCAGATCTAGTCCCAGGATTCAAGCACATGCGATCATGATAATAAGGTACAGAAATGCGGGTAAGTTGTTTAAATTCTCTCACTAAAGTAGAAATAAACAAACTTATTGCTAAGGCTATTGGGAGAAACACATTTGCTAATGGTAGGGAAAGTGTTTTGTCATCTTTCGAACACAGAGTATAAATAAAGTGGTACATAGAGCTTTTTTGAGGACAGTCGATTAGAAAAATAACTTCTGTGACATTGGTAGGTAATTTTGGTAGGTAATTTTCCTGTTGAGTAATTTTTTTTTTAGCCTTTGTTAAAAGGCTGCCTTCAGCCTTCAAGAGTAATAGTAAAGCAGCGAATCTTAATCTTGTTTCTACTAATATTAATGCATCCATGAAAGCCAGTAATATACTATTAGAGTCATACACTATTAGAATCAGTAATACATTATTAGCTCTCACATATTTGCATTAGTAAAATTATGCTCTTCTGTTCAACTCAGATTTCGAGAAACAGACTAATTACATACCAACAGGTTTTGTCAGAAGGTAACAAAATATTCTTTTATATGTAGTTAATGTTTGTATAGAGTATGATTGTGACACTAACAGATCTAATTTACCTTCTGCAGAAGTCCCATTTGGGGAGAAATTTTAAAATGTGAATTCATATTCCATTCTTAACTCTCATGATTCAATGGAAATAGTTTCAGCACTTCAGAAGAGAGATGCCAATAAGAAGCAGATACAACAGTCTAGTTGCATCTATTAACTCTGATGATAAAATTAGCTTTAAGAGAGAAAGTGGGATCTACAGAGGTATCAGTGAAGATCTGATAAATTCTGAGTAATCTTGCAGTCATTTACTTCTACTCAACCATACATAGTTAGGTAAGTGCTAGATATCCTCCTCTGAGTAAGAGATTATAATTGATTTGTCAGAGTTGGAATCCCAGAGCCACAGAGGTGGGGTTGATATGTTACATTTTGCCCTTCTGACATAGAAATGATGAGACTGCATTTCACGGATAAAATGAGTAGAAATTCTATTTATGATGTGTGAGAAGAACAAAGAATTCTCAACAGAAAAATGCCTGGTCCATAGGTCTATCCTGAAAAACAGATGCCTTATCCATGGGGAACCACTTTTTCCATCTACTCGGCAGACAGAATCTTGTTCTCCTGAAAAATTACTTGGTATCCATAAATTTATAAAAACAGGACAGTATCTTTAGTAAGAACCAAGTTTTTGTCCCAAATTGGTCAAAAACTAATTTGTGATATTAGGAGGTTATGTTAACTAACCAATCTGAGACTCAGTTTCCTATTTTGTAAAATAGAGATGACAAAATTCTCCATAGCAACCTCACAGAGTTCTTGCAATACCTGTTGCAATAACTGGTTGTAATTAATCAATAGTTGGTGTAATTACCACCATTTTTGATCCTCCTCTTGGTGCCGAAGGCTCTGCTAGGAACTCTGAATGCCACCCAAAACATATGTTTTACTATTAGAAATGTTTCACTGACTAATATACATAGATTTCAAATTTGTGGTAACTTCCTTATAGCTACTAATATTGGAGTAGGTATCTCACCAAGTTTTGACCCTAAATCCAAGGCTTACCAATTATTTTTCAATAATTCTAATAAGGTAACAGCTGCAAAGTTTAGAAGGAGGGCAGTATGAACATTGGGGGACATTTGAATCATGGCATATGGATTCAGATTATATTTAGATGGATGCTATCTTGTGGATTTGAAAGTATGCATGCTAAAAGTCTTTATAAATATTTATTCTATATAAATTTAATCTTTATCAATAATTTGTATTCTTTAATAATTATAAATATTACAAATTTTTGTTCTTTCTTTTGGCTCATAGTTTATTTCATTGCTTGTTTAACATTCCTACCAAAGTTTGAGAACTACCAGAATTTAATATATTTAAAAAAAAGAAGGAAGTAGGAAGAGAACACAGTGGAGGAGAAAGAAGAAGAGAATAGTCGGGAATACTCTTAAAGTGATGTTTCTAAATAATATTTTTTATTGAACATTGGTTTCATAATGTGCTAAAAATAATGACTTCTTCAATCAGGAACATTTGATTTTTGTGGAAAAGCATGTGATACCACTGGAGGTTCACCATGCACATTAGCACATGTGTGCTTCTGCACTAGAAGATGTTTGCCTTTAACTTAGCATTTTCTAAAGCTATATTATCACAAAACTAGGTTTTTAGGAAACATTTACTATAGCCTACAGTACACATATTCAGCTGGACTTGCTGTGGGGGACACTGCTCTTTAGGAGTCATAATGTCCTTTGTCTTCCTTCATTTTTTCCTGACCTGTGAAAAGAAATATACGCCCTTTTAGAAGTATTGGAAAGAAAAGATTCCACTGTTTCTCCTCTCACTTTATTCATTTTGGTTATCTAATTGGTGAAATTAAGACATTTCACCACTTAGGTGTTTTCTTACTGAATGGATCTCATAATTCCTTGCTTTTGTCCTTCATTTGATAAGCTGTCTTGAATCAAGGCATGGATTACTGTTTAGATGATGACCTCGTGGTCTCTCTCCGTGCCTACTATGGAGACTCAGTGAGTGTCAGCCAGCTATTCCAAGCAAGTGTATGGTCTCCCACACCCACATCTCTCTTGAGTTGGTTAATACCAAATATTAGCCTTGGTGGAGAAAAAGCAAGAATCCAAGCTGTAAATAAAAACAAATCCTACAAACCAAGGCTACCTGCAATCAAGATGATATTTGAATCCTATCTCTTCAATTTGCAACTCTATCTCACAAATGGGTCAAAATCAAGAGATAAAGAGAGAAATGTTATTAATAAATATAGCCCCAAACCCAGAAACCTCTTTTGGAGAAATAAGCGTATTAGTAGTAATGCTTTATTTTTCTTGTCATATTCACCTTTTTGATGAGCCTGGGTAACTTTGCATTTTTGGCCGGACCTGATTAACGTAACCCAGGCACTGACATTTTCTTAAAGAAAAGGCTCCACAGAGGTAGAGAAACCTAATGTTATCAGAATATCGAGCTTTCTAAAATGGCTTTGAAAGCAGCTAGAAAAGAAAAAAAAAAAAATTGTTCAAATTCACACAACTGCAGGCAGTGGTTGCAAAAGGTCAAATCACAAAATGTTCCCCAAGATGTCAAATCACTCCTGGGGATACTCTGCAAAATTATAGGTTTAAAAACTTGACCTTACTTGCTCTTTATTTCCAAGCACTCGATTTTAAACTACCACACCCCTGCCCCCATGGAATCTTTCACCCAGGAAGTTTTTCATTTTGTGAAATTCAAGGATATTTTTAAGATATCTGTTAAAAATCATTGCCAATATGTATTTTAAAACCTCTGTACATTTTACCATACTATATAGAGTTGATTCGAAAAAGCTCAACTTCTCTGAATAAGGAAACTTTCTATGTTGGTGGGCAAAGCACTGGATTCAAAGTCAGCAGGCCTAGCTTCTAATTCCTGCCTACATGTGACCTTGTGTGATCTTAGGTGAATCCCATCTCTTCTCTAATTCTCTTTCTCTTCCCTATAAATTATAACAAATTCAATTAAACAATAGATCAGTGAAAACTGTATGTAAATGTTAAATTTAATTTGAATATTTAAAAATTTATAGTGTTATTTAAATTTACATACATAATATATATGTCAAATTCTAACAATGGAAGTTCTAAAATTTATTTTTGAAAAATTAAGGAATACAACATTTGATGAAAAATTTGAAAAAAACCTTTAATTTCTTAGTTTGACCTTTATTTGCTTTATAATGTTGAGCAAGAAATGTTACCTTACTTGTCTGGTCTGTTTTTTTCGCAGATGAAAAAGGAAAAAATTATCATCTGTACCTCATAGATTTGTTGAATGGATTAAATAAATGATTCCTATGGTGTTTTAGCACAAGGACTCAGATCGGGTGCTTAACAAATGTTATTGAATGTTACTACCATTTTTTTTTTCACTTTTTAAATGTTTTCACATAACTCATAGGGTCTTATAATCTTGAGAAACTAGTTGTATATCACAGTTGTTTGTTTGGGTTTGCATTTACCAAAAAAAAAAAAAAAAAAAAAAAATCTTTTATGTTTTTCTGTACCTGTCAGGAAATCACATGCTTAGTCTCATTCTTTCGTCTTCCTGTTTTAAATCTAAAAATCCTATACCTGTACCTCTAACAAGATCTTTTATCATGCATTGTAAAGCCAAGAAAGGAGGACAATCTTTCTTCTTTCCCTGGCAAGACTCTACTACAGCCATAGAAATATGAGAAGGCAACAGCTCAGCCATGATATAAGAATGCTGCCTAGTAAAGGGTAGCAGGCCTTGTACACTACATGAAACTCTGCAGATTAAAAGCTTCCCTTCAGGGCCATCTTACCTCTACTCCACTGTTAGGCATAATCACCTCTGTACATCAAAATCTTTTGTTGTGACTTGATCGTGTCACCAAGTAAAATAACATGACGACTTTGGAAAAAGCAGATAACCATATGCATTTTCAGATTATATTTGGAATTCAGAACCAAGTTTGTCTTGTTTTTCAGTTTACATGCCAAAGAATGACTCCTATTTATTTATTTATTTATTTACTTATTTTTGAGATGGAGTCTCGCCCAGGTTGGAGTGCAGTGGCGTGTTCCTGGCTCACTGCAGCCTCTGCCTCCCGGGTTCAAGCTATTCTCTTGCACCAGCCTCCCTAGTAGTTGGAATTACAGGTGCCTGCCACCACACCCAGCTAATTTTGTATTCAAACAATGAACTCTGGCCTCAATCTGTTTGCCATATAAGACATTGAGTCTCTTTCATTTTATAAAAGACAAACCGGGGGTTGGGGGGAGGTTAGTGTCAAGCATTTTCTGTCCACAGGGAAGATTTTGGTTGTACTCTTGAGCAGAACAGACTTCTAGGAGCCACTGCTCTGAGAGAAGAATCCTGTGAATCAAAGTATGTAGGCATCTGCCCTATATCTGGCTTCTGCTACCGTAGGATTAATATAGGGGATTACCAAAGGCTCTCCAATTTCATTCTTTTGAGTTGGTACTTGCTTTATTTTCACTAGTATCCCATGACTAATCAGCATCAAAAACAATACTACGACGCTCTGCTCACCAAAACTCAAACTTTCTCTGGCCTCAATATGGACAGTTTTCAGTGACAGTGCTTTCATTGCTGATTTAGCGTTTGCATTTGATGGCCGGGTGCGGTGGCTCACGCCTCTAATCCCAGCACTTTGGGAGGCCGAGGCGGGCAGATCACGAGGTCAGGAGATTGAGACCATCCTGACTAACATGGTGAAACCCTGTCTTAACTAAAAAAATACAAAAAATTAGCCGGGCGTGTTGGTGGGCGCCTGTAGTCCCAGCTACTCGGGAGGCTGAGGCAGGAGAATGGCGTGAACCAGGGAGGTGGAGCTTGCAGTGAGAGCCCAGATCGTGCCACTGCACTCCAGCCTGGGCAGCAGAGCGAGACTCTTGTCTCAAAAAAAAAAAAAAAAAAAAAAAAAAAAAAAAAAAAAAAGGTTTTGCATTTGATCATGCAGTGTCAGAGCTGAAAGACAATTTATAGATTAGACCAGTTTCTTCAAGTGAGCAAGAGGAGCCCTGAAAGGTACAGGAGCTTGTCACAGGTCACTGCTCACACCTAGAACCTGCACGTGAAGCCAGGTCCCTCAGTTTACAGTGGGTGCTTTTAATATTTTAATCAATACTGTCATTTTAACAACTAAACTATAAGTTGTAAATCTGAACTATAGTTTAAGCATAAAATATTTAATATATTTGTCCCTCTCCTTTTTCATGCTTGAGTTCCTGAATAAACTTCAGAGTTAACCTATCCTTGTGGAGTAACTGCTTTAATAATTTGCAAATAATAATAAGGGAAAAATAAAGTCCTTAATTTTAAAGAGCTACATTATTGCTAAGGCTCTACTGTTCTCTCAGCATTGAGGAAACAACTTCTCATCCCAAATGATATAGAGAGATTTTTCAAGGAGGATTTGATGATGGCATTAATGAATTTGTAGCCTACTTTGAATCTGGTCTTTAAATAATAGTCACTTTCTTGCCCTCTGTAGCCTTCCCTGGAAAATAGTTGCTTTGAGTTAAAAGTAATTGTTTTTAATCTTTTTCATGTTGGGAAAGATACCCTTAGTGATGTTTTAAGACTTGTGTTCTGAACAAGGAGAAAAATAAATACTTCCTTTTCTTGTTTTCCATGTATCAACTTTTGTGTAAAATCTGTAACCTTACCCAATGTCAAATTTACCAAGATTTCATGTAGCTTATCTTCTGTAGAAAGGCAAAGAAAATTCTGGTGACATAAACATTGCTCACAAACTTTCTTGCTTTCTTATGCCAGTTTGGCTATTGTTATTGTTAAGAAAATATGCTGATCAACAACTAATAAAATATGAACAGGCTTCCTGTGTTTTTAGTTCTAAAATTATTTCTTTAAAATATTATCACTTTAAAGTAAATAAAAGATAAACCAACTGGAAAAAAGAAAGTATATAATAGATTATTATTTGCAGTTAGAAAGAATATCAAGGATCACCTAATCCAGCTATAACTGCGACTCAGAGAGTTGAAATTACATACCCAGGGTCACATGATTAGTACCAGATCTAGATGTAGAATTTTAGTTGTTTGATTCTTAATTTAAGAATTTCTCACAATGGCATTCCATTAAAAGACATGCACAGAGATTTCGGCTCATGCTGCTGAAATAATAACAGGATAACCATGACCACAGAATTATGCACATTTAGATATCAACTCCTTCAATCCTTCCATCTTAGAAATGATGAAACTGAAGCCCCTTGCTTTTCATCCTGCCTCCTCGAGAAGTCGAAGTGCAGTATCAGAGCTTCACTGTCATAGAAAACCATGTGATAGAAGAGGGAGAGGAGAGGAGAGGAAGGAGCTCAGCACGGAGGAATATTTATTATCTGCCTGCTGAAAGCTGAGTTTAGAGCAACAGTATTTTGCAAATGCTCATGTTTCCCTCCTATATGTCAGGAGAAGGGAAGCCAGGGCCGTTTCCAACATTGTTCCTTGAAGAGTTGTGGCATGCTGTTACGTAAAACAAACCCAGACAATGGAAGGGATGCCAGCAAACAGTCTTACCACACTTAGTCAACTGTCCTCCAGGGAGAGACTGACAGTGTCTCTCTGCTTCCAGCAGTGAAAGAATGCCACTTGCGGAATGTGGGTTGAATGACCCAGATGAGAATCTGAGCTGAAATCAATACACCTCCTCACTGTATCTCAGCCAGAAAAGAGAACTGGGGAAAACTTAAGCAGAAGAGACGTTTGGCTTGGCATGTAGCCACCTTCTGTGATCTCCAGGAAAGGGAGGGTATTCAGGAAATTGGGCCAGCAGGTAAAAGAAAAGAGGAGTTTCCCTTCTTCTGAATAATTTGAAGTAAAAGCATGATAAATACTGAATTTATATATCAGGCGTGCTTTGCATTTCTCTGGGAAATGGTCTCTTGATACTCTCTGTCCCATGTGACCAAAGATCTGCTTTCCACTTCCTACATAACTTCACACAGGGCACCTGCCAGACCATTTACTCTGAGCAGCACTCTGTGCTCTCACTACGTCCACGTGGCTTTCAGAACAAATCTGGATTCACACCCTGACTCTGGTTCTTACTAAGTGTATGACTTTAAGTTACTGAAATCCTTGGATCGTCAGTTTCTTCATGTCTCTGCTCAAACCTTTTGTGTTGCATTCCCTCCCTTTGACTGATCTGATAGAAAGCGTAATATACTAGGTGTCTAATGATTGCCTTTCTTGGGCATTTGCATTTTTAGGGGATTCCTGAAGATACAATGTTGTGAATTCAGGAGACAACATATTTAATAATGGGGTTTTGGTATCATGGTGCATAGGAGGATGGGATCATATCTATAGCCCTCAAATTCATTGTCATTCATTCATTCATTGAAAAAACAGAATCTCTAATCTGCCCTAAAGACCCAAACTCAGTGATGCTCACATATTGAGATATGAGTTTCCAGTGATGGTTGAACTATGTTATAAGTAAAGATACCCCAAATTTTATAATCTTACAAAAATCTTAGATTTAGTCATATACTAGAGCATACCATATAGGTGATTAGATGAAGAAAACAAACTAGAACAAATAAACTTAGAATGATCTTAGGTTTTTTTTTTCTAGCATACTTTTAATTTTGGGGAAAAGCCATTAGTCACAAATATCTAAAGTATAGGCACTAGTGACAAGATGATTTTCATGAAAAAAACTACATTTATATTCAAAACACAAAGGTTTTCCAGTGTGCAGAGATTTAATAACTTTGCTTTAAAAATTCTTAACAAGAGTTATGAGCTTCTGGCAATCCTGCTATCTTCATCTCCATTACTTATGTGTCTGTACTTAAGACTTTTTTTATCTTTCTTTTCATCCTTAAGAGTGCTACGGTTGAATTCTAATGATGGTAGGTTTGCAGAGGTAATGGTGCCTGGAAATTACCTCTGGAATTTTCTAACTGTAAATTTTAAAATGTTCAGGATGATTAACTACTATGGGAAATTAAATGAACTTATAACAACCAGAGTTTGTTGACTGTTGGCTTATGTTGACTGCTATCAGCCACTCCCAGTGGTAGGAAATGTAGATACAGGATAAACAAGAGAGTTCCAGACTGAAAAGTACCTTGTGTGTACAATGAGAGACTTCAGGTAAACAAGCAATTCAAAGCATGGTTATAACTGCCATGAACAAGGACAATAAGCATATTTTCAGAAATTGCCACATCACAACGTAATGATAAAGGACAAACAAGAGTTTTCAAGTGAAGAACATTTCAGGCAGAGGAAACAAGTGAAAAGTCCCTCGGGCATGTGGAAGCTGGGCTTATTTGAAAAACTACAAACAGTTCATGTGGCTGTAACGTTGACTACGAGAATTAGGTGAAGGGGAAGGCGGAGAAAGATGGGCTCGAAGAACTGGGTATGAAGTTTCATGTATGTCATGCTAAGGTATTTGAAATTACTTCTGGGGACAATGTGAAGCATTTCTTAGGCCATCTACCACCATTGGTGTGCAGAGGGAAACCTCATGCTAGGATAACATCTGCGTTTCCCAAAGTTTTAACTCTATCTGAAGATGTCAAGTGGAGTCTCACACTTCATATAATTCCATCCCCCTACAATAGAGGTCAAAAGTGAGTTCACACACTATTCTAGGACAATGATTTCCATAGGCTTTTCCATTTATCAGAGATCCACTTGTGGGTGGAGCACTGGATTGCACGCTGTGATAAACATCCAATCCTCTGGAATGCCTTTCCTCGTCTGTAGGGGTGAAGATGAAACCACAAGTATGACTTCTTCATTCATACTCTCAATAGTTGCACCAACACTAGCTGACTTGAATCTATTATGTCTAATCTTAGTATGAAATGTCATTACCCCCTCATTTCTTGAAGATTTTAACTATTGGCACTATCACATACTCCACACCTTTTGTATTAATTCTTGAGGTTTCAAAAATATGACCCACAAATCCTGTCTTCTAAGTTTCTTACATTTCTCTGCATCGATGGTATATGAGGTTGACCTCGATACTATTTCATTCACCCTCTTCAATGACATACTCAAGACATTACTATTTTTAAATTAATAACTGTAACCTTTCCATAATGTCTATTTCATGAATCTTACTGTGGAACAACATCTCTTATTTGTTTCTGATTAAGCCCCTCTTATACTCTTATGCTTTAGCATTCCAAATCTTTTTACTTTATGGAGACCTTTAGTCTCTTGATTCTATGACCTTACAACCCTGCCTCATCCCCTCAGTGGTCACTCCTTCCTTATTCTGCATGAGTTCTTTCGTTGATCATTACAACCACTCCCTCAGTTCCTTTGTCTTGCATTATGTTCATCTGACCAAACCACCACTTTGATTAAACCAAAGTTTTCTTCTGCTTTATGCTTACTCTCAACCAACCTGAACTTCTTGCTGTTCTTTAGACAATCGACGTGTCTTCTCGCCTTAATAACTTTTCAATACTTAACAAGTAGAGTTTAAAACTGGGAATCCTAACTATCAAAAATGGCACAGGACATCAAACTTTATGCATCATGCCTTAAAGTGAAGCTGCTATCTACATTTGCCTTGAGACTTCAGTGATATATCACCCAAAGTCTTGGTGGGAGATAACTTAGTCGCTAGAAGCCAGACACTCTTTGATCATATTTCATGATACCATTTTAAAAGTATTTTAAAATCAGACACTAACAACAGAAAGGATAGATGAGCAAACAACAGAGTAAAAATGAATATCCAGAAGATTAAAAAGAATGCTTGCACCAAAGAGAGTTTGCTCAACGATTCAACTGGGAATAAATAAATATAAATACTGGAAATTAAGAGAAAAAAATAGGCAATAGATTTCTCTAGTTGTTTCTCTACCAGAAAGTGAAAGTTTCTGTTTTCTTGGAATATAGCACATTTGTCCCAGGGTTTTATTTTCTTATTTATTTTGAGACTGCTCTGATGTGTAGGTAATGCCCTTTCATGGTGACTTGTGAGATTCCTTGCATCATTTTGCAGAAGCATATTTCAATTCTTCCATTTATTAGCTATTAGGAATATTTAGAAAGGGCTGGGAATAACAGACCAGATCTCTAGCACTGTGTGTCATGCAGCACATTAAGAAATAGCACTTTTTTGAGAAATGCAGATTTTCAAGTCTTGCCTAGGTGGAGGGATGCTTTTTCTTCACTCCTCATGTTTCCTTCCCTTGAAGAAACTCCATTAGAACAACGCTACCAGCCTCTCTCTGTCTGTCCTTTAACTCTACCCTGGAGGAGAAAAAAAAACCTGGATGTGCATCGCCCCATTCCTTCCTATTCCTTTTTCTTGGGAGGGCTCTCTAAAGGGCATACCTATTCTATTCTGTTTTTCCAGGGGCGAGTAACACTGATTCTGCTAGATAGATAATTCTAGTTCTGGGATTTAATATTATAAAGCAATTTCTCTCATAGGTATAAACAAAATGTTTCAATATCATGAATATCAATAACAAAGATGATGCTTTGGTCACTTTCTACTCACTTTATTGGTTGTATTTTTCTATTGTTTTACAACATGGGAGGCAAGAAGATGGTGTTGCCAATTGAACTCTTAAACAAAAACATTCACAATCACTTGAAAACCCTTGGTCATTCTGCCATATTAGCCTTTATTTATACTAGTATACTGGCCTAAATGCCCCCTTTTTCTCTTTAGCTAACTGAAATTTCACAATAAGACCCAGCTCAACCACTTTCTCTTTGAGGAAACTTCTATGTTTCCTCACACCTCTTAGGCCCTCTCCTGATCATTGCTTTAACCCTAGTTATTCCTCACCTTGATTCATCATTCCTTGCTGCATTTTGCTTATATGAATAAAAGAGAATCATTTTTTCTCCCAGATTTCCTGATGACCAATCATTTGAAGATGTTGCATCTATAGTTATAATTATTTTCAATGTTTCACACACATACAAAAGCATTAACACAGTGGTTACGGACACATCCTTTGGAGGTAGACAGGCCCATTTACAAGTCTCGGCTTTGCTACACACTATGTGACCCACTGGTAAATTTCCTAACTTCTCTAAATCTGTTTCTCTCCTGTAGAATAATAATAAAACAAGTCCTCACAGTTACTATAATGATCAATTGAGTAATGCTATAAAATACTTAGCTCAGCTCCTGACACATAGCAAATACCCAGTGAAAAGAAGCTACCATCAGTCTTTATAAATATACATGTGTTTATATGTAAACAGACACACACTTACATAAGTATGTTACTTTTTCTTTTTGCTATAACTCCCAAGACAGGTTGAGCTCAACTAAAGTTTTTTATTTGTTTTGAGAATACATAATTATTTTTTTTGGTTAATGTCCATCAAGTTCCACAAGAAAATTTATTTAAATATAGATGTGTGGTATGACAATACCATCTGATCATACAAAAATAATTAGATAAAATAATAATCATTAGATAAAGAAAAGTTTCATATGCATAGAACATTATTAGAGTCCAATGAAGATGATTATATCTTATCCATGACTAATTCCAAACAAATACATCTTTGACTTTTAATGTTGCAAGTGTGAAGAAACAGAAATTAGAAAAAAAATAATATCAGGAGGATGATTTTCAGATTTTATTGATAGAAAACAAATAGTATCTATTTCTTCTATTTCTTCTTTTTTCTCAAATACGATTAGTTAACTCTTTGTAGAATATTAAGACATTTAATTAGTCATCTTTTAATTGTGATTAAGCCCTTTGTTTTCAAATATACAATGATTTTCATGTTGAATATATTCTAAGGTATTTTCACTCTGGTACTTTCTTGACTGTGCCAAAAGTTACTTCCCAGATACATACTGCAAGATATTATAGCATTGATTTTTAAATGTCTAAATTTTAGAGATATTAAAAAGAAAAATTAACGTAAACTTTAAAATCAACAAAATAAAGTAATTTTAATGTTTTCTTTCCTTTCCTTTCCTTCCTTCCTTTTTTATTTTCTTACTTGCCTGACAAAGTCTTTTACTATTATGTCAGGTTTTAATGGGCTCAAAACTCATGCTCTATCTTTTCCGTTCTGAAATCGTTTGTATAAGAATAATATTTTATTTTAATGTTTAAATATATTTACTGATGAAGTTATTTATCTAGAGATGTCTTTGTGAAAGTCTTTCTTTTTGGCTCTCATTGATCTTTTATTTTTTTCTCTCTTTTTAAAATGACCGTTCAAGACAATTGAAATATAATGGGCTGTCTGTCATGAAGGTAAACAAGCATTAAATAATCTGAACTATAAAACAGACTATCCCTGAATGTCTCTACACTGGTGATGAAAGCCTTCAATAATACATGTGGCAAATGGATTATGTAGATTATCTGTTCTCTCTTTTAATATACTCAGTGGAAGTAAATTCTATAATCATTTAATTTTTTAAATGGCTTCAGTTATTTTTGTCTGTTTTGAAATTTGTGTATGTGTGTTTTCATTTGTCTAGTTTGTTTATTTTTGGTTTGTTTTGATTTGCTTTTAATAGGCACAACACTGCAGCAGAGGCCTAACTCATAGTTATTAGGGTATAGGTTCTATGAATTGCATTTAAGTAGTCAACTTCCTCCCTAAGTTTAGCCAACTCAACTTTTATTTTGGTTCTAAATAATTTAAAATTAGTTCAAGTTACATAAATATATATCTCGCCAAATTTTAAAGTAAGCATTTATTTTTATGTGTTTGTGTGTATTCTAGAGGAATTAAGAAATATATATCTGAAACTCTTCCAATTTCACAAATTTTCTTATGTTTCTTACGTAATTTAAAGTTAAGATTGTTTTTAAACCTGACTTTTGCCATCAGTGACACTAAGACATTGGAAAGTTAATGACAGCACTAATTTATTTATGCATGCACAGTTTCTATATGACCCTGTGACTGCTAGCTATTCTACATTTTATAGATACAGAAATTCAAATGCCTTAAGTTACATTAAACGATAATCCCTTGATCTTAAGGGGACACATTGATGCTCTTTCTGTTCTGTCCACTTCACTATCAAACCCAATTTCTCCCTATTTGCAAGATTCATTTCAAATGCTTCCATTTCATGATCTTTCTTCTAGTTACCTCCTTCAATTCCAGAATGTCTTTAAAAAGCACCTACTGTGTGCTAGGCACTAAGCTAGTTGCTAAGGAGATAACAATAAAATGGGATGTTCGTGGCATTGTATCTAGAATCGTTCTTATGAAGGAGAAACCCTCTTATCAAATACAAAAAGAGCTTGTACTAGGTCCGTTGGTGAAAAGGAATCTTTTATAAGTTACTAATGAATATAATTTATAGAATGTTTCAAAATGCATTTTAATTAAAAATCTACAAAATGTACACTTTGTCCACCATTAAAAAAAAAATAGATCCAAAGCTCTTTTGCTTTGAGCTAGAGTCTGCCAACTGGTTGTCAAGGTGTCATCATTCATATACAAATCACATTCAAATTCATCAATTTTAAAAAGATCAAGTGTAAAAATTCTTTCTAATATGCGCTGTTTTATAAGCATTTGCAAATAATTAGCTCACACCTAATTATATGGCGTTATGTAACATTTAAATTGCATCATTGCAATAATAGTCCAACATTCATTAACAGGTTTGGGCAGAAACACAACTGACTCTGGATAAATATTAAACTCAGCAGAAGTATGTGGACATGCGATGGAATGACTCATGAGCATTTAGCGTTCAAATTGCCACAGTCATTCATCCATACTTTTGACAGAGGGAGGTTTCAGTAAAAAGCATAGTGCTTCTACAGTTTTATAATGATTCACATGAATAGGTAAGACTTTAAACTTATTAACACGGGAATCCTTGCCTTGTATAACTTTGAACCTGATATCCCTTGATACAGTGTTTTATATACAATATGTGCTCAGCAAATACTAAACAAATAATGAACAATGTTTCTAATTGAGTAATAGCTTGGTTAAAGAGAGCAATGCTGGCTTTTACTACCAGGTTTTAATGAGAATTCTTAATCTAAACTGACTAGTTCTCTTCTTGTATAACGCAGTTTAAATGGTCCTGTAAAGTTCTATAGTACTTTGCAATTGCAGAGTCATTTTCATATACTTTAATCTCATTTAATAATTGCAAGGATCCTATAAGGTCAGATAAATTGAATATTTATTTTCTATTTATAGGCACGTAAAGTGTGGCTAAGGTAGATTAGAAACTGCCTAAGTTCATGCAGCTTGCAGAGGTGTCATGAGAGCTCACATGCCATCTCTATTATCTGATACTTCATCCCAAATCCTCCCAAGTCTGTCTCTTATGTTGAAGGATGAATGGTCAAGCAAAAGTTATAGTTCTTGAGTCCTAACTGCAACTCTCTAATATCTCCACTGTACAGAGAATTCAAGTAGGCATAACCTCAGGTTCAGACATGAAACTTCAGTGCTAGAGTAATAATTGCAAAAAGAGTTTAATATTCTCTTTGAATGTGATCTATTATATTATATTTTCCTAGGCCTCAGAAAGAACCCCTGAGGGAATGAGGTAAGATGGAAGTGTTGGACACAACATCAAATGACTATCATATCTAGAATTACAGACAGATGACATATGTACGGGTGCAAACGTTGTGCCTGGTACTTCCATGGCCAAAAATTGAATGTAAAAGACAGGGAAAGGCAACTATAAACCATATAGCACCTGAATTAATGTTAACTTGGCACAGCTATGGAAATACCACTTTTGTCACTTTTTGAGGTTTCAGCAAAGGCTCCTCAAGTAAACCCCAGTTATTTCAGTGCAGGGCTGGCAGATGGACGCTGCAGATACATTTCTCCCACCAGCCTCTGTCTGAGAGGCACTAGGCATGGCAAGCATGGGGGCGATCATTCCAAATGCCAGGAAGAGGAGTGGGTGGAAGTAGGCAACTTGCTAAAATAAGCCCCTGGAGTCATCACAATTAAGAACTACAATAGCTCTTAAACAGCATTATGACTGTACCAATACCTTCAAATTATATTCCAAACATATCCTAAGGTATTTTAAGAAGTTAAGGTATATTTAGGATAATGATTTCTTCATTCAGAAAAAATAAAAATGAGAATGACATGCTATTGAAGCCTGTAGGCACTGATGTGCTCAGTTGTAGTAAAAAGCACAGATTTCAGTGTAAGGGTAGGTGCTTCATCAGTCTTAGCATATAGAGATTCATATAAAAATTATTTAATGTTCAGTTACATCTGACTCATTGTCATTTCATTGGACTGTGGACTGATCAAGGAAAATTTACTTTCTTGAACCCTATTTGGGAACATGGGAGGCCCAGAATAAATAATCAAGAAACTTACCTCTAAAAGGAGGTAGTGATCATATATCTACTTCAAAGTTCTAAAGAGAATTATGATATACTATAAACAAAGTGCTATGGGCAGTTTGTTGCACACAGTAGTTTTCAACAAACAAAATACACTAATAACTTATTACAACATTGGGTAACTATGGAATCTTGAAGTAAACAGCAATTATCCGGAGAGAAATTTGGGAAGTTGAAAATAGGTTCTCAGTTTTCAGGAGGAAATAAGCATTTGTTTATCTCAGCCCCAGACAGAACAGAGACTAGCGCTAACGCAGAGTTTTGTAATTCTCCTTGTGTCCCTACATACAGGCAAGAGAACGCATTGAATGTTTTAATATGAAAGGATAAGTCTCTTAAATATTTCTCTATATCTCTCTGTGGAGTCTAATTTCAAATTGTTTTTCATCCTACATTTCTTATCTGAAAGTTTAATTTTCAATTCCCAAATGAGTTAAAGGACTGTATTTAACTGGGTCCAGCATTCTCAAATGCCCCTGGGGACTTCACAATGGTCTAATGCTACAGGTCCCTTTTTCACTTTAGGTTAAACTGCATTAATCTTAGGGACCATCCCAATACCGCCTTCCTCTGGCTTCCTCTAAGTGAGGCATTCTTTATCCTTTTATTTCCACATTTAGCCTTCATCTTTTAATAGCAATTTTCCACCAAAGTGACAGAAAAGTCAGAATTTTGCCTTTTGTGTTGCTTTAATAACACCGTTGATTGTTATCAGCTTGTCATCCTTCTTAAGTGCCAATGACAAAATCTGAACACAGGAACCCAGGAGTGAGAAGCAGGAACTTGACTCACAATCTCAGTCTTGCTTCTTGTGGAATTGGGAGAAATGATTCATTTATTTCATGTGTCAATTTGCTTACTGGCATATATATACACACACACACACATATATATGCATATGTGTATATATGCATATATATATATAGAGAGAGAGAGAGTTTTGCTCAAATATATTCACATGTTCATAAGTTTACCTGGGACTTAAAGCCAGATCTTCTCACCTCTAGCCTAGTTTTGCTATTATAGCACCTATGTAATTATACCCAGAGTTTTCCTTTGAGACATAGATAATATGTCCAGTTATGGGAAGCATTTTAAATGTCCTTGATTAAGTTACACCTGTTACTGCCTCATTCTTGTTTTTATATAAAGAAAACTAGGCATATTAGGTTAGAGTTAATTATCAAAACTCTATGGCCATTAATTGCAGTCAATAAAACTTATCAGGCTGTTACAGTATATAATTGGCATGAGTACCCTGAAAATACATGTTTTTATCATGTTTATTACAGATACACATGCACACACACACACACACAGCATTGGAACTTCTGTGAATATCAATAGTTGTTGTTTTTTTTTTTCCCCCTTGATAAAACTACTATGGATGGCAGAAAAAGATTTGAGGAGAAAAAAATACACAAAACTGCTATACCAAATCACCATTACCTACAAATAAGACTTGACAAAAATTCTGGGGCTGACTTCTCAAATCAGCTACTGACTCAGGATTTGAATCTAAAATTCAAAAACCTGCAAAAATTTGTTGCAGGTTTACAGTTTTAGTGAAGTGCTTAGCACGGTGTCTTTCATATGTGAAATGCCCAACAACGGTCTGCTTTAGTATCTGCGTCATCATCATCATCATTATCATCATCATATCATTACCAACACTACTTATCTGTGCATATATTAACAGTGGCAGATTTTTAGGACCAAAATATCTCTTAGTACTCAATTATTCAACGTCAACCAATGAAATGGCAATTCTGTTTTGTACTAATTCAGTCTTGGGTAGAGGACAGAACAGTTGCTTGGGGTTCCCTATGCTTGTTAATTAGCTTTAGTTCTACTAATAACTGGCCATATGGCAATGTTTTAAATTATTGTTAGCACTATGCTTCATGTACTTTATCTATAAAATAGAGGAACATAATTTAAGAATGCTTCATAAAAGAAAAGGTTAAATCATAGCTCGATTGTTAAGATTAAATACAGGAAAGCGTTTTAAAAGTTGGTGGAAACTACTCTTTTTGACAATATATTCCTCTTACACAGGACTGTTAGGGACATCAAGGATATTTTTCCATGCAAAAAATAATAACAATCAAGACAATCTGAACTTTACATTATTTTGTGGCCATTCTTTATTAAATCATGTTCAATTACTTCCTCCTACTGACAAGGGGATGATTCTGGTTTATCATTTCTTAGAAGTTACCACTGGCTAATAACTGTAACATCGAATTTAGTACAGGACCAATATTTTGGACTTATAATTAATAAAGCTGTCTCAGCAGTACAACAAAGAAAATTTTGCTTATGTTTATAAAATGTGACAGTTCCCATCACCCTACAATCATTTTCATGTTAATATCATGTGTTCTCACCTGCTCTTCTGAAACCAATTTTACATAAATTAGAAATCATGCTATAGGTCACTGACAGAGTGAGACAGGCTTGACCCAAAACAGTCTCTTTTTGAGAAGATAATTCTCAGACAGACATTTTCATGCCTGGGCTGTATTTTCTCTGTGAGCACGGTATCCCTTTCTGTTATTAAAAGTAACTTATCCTGACACATGATCTTGAGATCGGAACAGAAACTAAAACTGGCAAATCACGAGCCTGGGACTCTGTTCCCCATTCACATGATTAGGAATTCCTTTCAACCTCTTTAAGAAGATGGGATCTTTGTCAAAGTTACGGTCTCATACTGCAGAATTAAATGTCACAGAGTATTGCCTGCCCTACTGCTTCTAGAGAAGACTTCATGAGAACTGGTGACTGGCCCCTCTGACATGGCCAGGTAGGCGAGTCGTGTGTAGTATAAAGGATTATACTATTGTTAATTGTTGGTGATGGTTTTGTAGTCCAGATATTTGCTTCCCCTTTCTACAAAGTCCATCCCTATAGAGGCCTTCCCTGGTGTCCCTTTGTGTGAAAGCATTGTGCATCATATTCCATGGACATCAGACTTATTCATGGGATTTGCTTTGGTCAGTAGAATGTGAGTCGAAATCACTTAAGACCCGCAAAGCAGAGGCTTTAAGGACCATTTTACTCTTCTATCATTTCCCCTTTGGCTCATGAGAATGATATGCCACAGAATAAAGAAACACAGGAGGGAGAACAATTGAGATTGTTCTTACTTTAAACCACTGAGATTTTGAGGGTTATTTGCTACCATAGCATTGTCTAGATTAAGCTGACCAATACAGACTGATTCTACCATACTTACATGCAATCAGCTTAAGATAAATAGATGAAGGATAGTTTAGATAGATAGATAGATGCCAAAACAATAACAGGAACATAAATCATAAATTACACACTAGATAAAGAAATAGGGCCAAGAGTAAGTCTTTCTGGAAACACACACACACACACACACACACACACACACACCCCTTGGTGTTTAATTCATAATTGGAATCAGACTGTCAGTCAGGAAAGATGAGTGCCTATTCAGTAACTTACACCATGATATTGCACAAAGTTCCCACCCTCTCTGTCAATTTTACTACAAGGTTGGTTGTACCTGGTAATTTCTTCTGCAAAATGAGCATCACATTATAGAATGGCTGTGAAAAATGAATGAGCTGATGTATACGAAGTGCTTCACAATGTTAGCACATATTATTATTATTATCATTATTACTATTATTGTAGAGGTAGTAGTGTCATTATTATTTTGAGTGCTGATTCACAGGACTATACAAGTTCAGCCAATTTATACAATTAAGATATTAAAAACAAAATAATAAGCTAATAAATTAAGGTCCTTTTATGCACTCTTGATTGCAAGTCTTCTTCCTGTTTGAAGACCTGAGTATCTATTCCTTCCTCTCTGAAAGCCATGTCACAGCCACTGTCCTACCTTCACCCCATCCCTAATTTCTCATTCACATAAATTCAGTTAGCATCTGCCCTTGCTCCTCCCATTCACAGCAGGTCTATGTTTTCATGCTGAATTCACTTTATCAGACCTTAGCTAGCTTATCAACCATCTCTATGGCAACACCCTGGTCCCCTTCTCTCACCTAAGATCTCCACATGTGACAGACAAAGTAGATCTGTTAATTTCTGAATGGGACATAACAAGAAAACATGACAAAAGTTTTGTTAGGAATTCTGGGGGACATAGAGAACGCAAATACCCACCAGATGTTTGCTTCATAACAGAGATGCTAAATACCAGGAAATATGACAGTGTTTTATGAGTGAAGTAGACCTGCAAAATCAGTCTAGTCTGGTTTTTATTTGTTTTGAGGTGAAGAAATTGCAGGTTCAAAGAGAAAATGACTTCCTTAAGGTCATTCAGCTACGAATACCACAACAAAAATGGAAACCTTTAAATAGGAATCATAGGGTATGTAAAGTTCTATATGCAGCTGCCTCATTTCATCAAAGCAAGTAAAGAATAGGATTTTATTGCAGAACATTAACTACACAGATCTTCAGAAAACTACAAAAGGACACAGTATCAATTTGATTGACAATGCAAGACTGCTAATGTGCAAGAAAATGGCAACAAAGCAAAATGGCAACAAAGCAAAAAACAGCAACAAAGCTTTTAGCTACTTACACGTGAGTTGAAAAAGAAACTAAATGACAGTGAAGACTACAGGCACAGATGTCCATATATAGAACTTCCCAATTTTATTTTTATTCAAAATCCATCTTCCATGAAAGTGGAAGTAGAGATAAACTGAATGAACTTAAAATTGCTTATGTTAGATATTTATGATACATAAGCCCAGTTGCAGAATGTCAAAAGGAGGTGAGACCTAGATTGACAAGATTCTGGTACTTCTTTGCAATTCGCCTAATATTTATATTCAGGCAAACTTTGATTGAGTCATGCTTTTAGCATTCATTTTTTAGAGTGTCATTTTGTGATAGAAAAATCCTCTTTGCCCTTTAATCTTTTTATTTATTTATTTATTTATTTATTTATTTATTTTTGAGACTGAATTATGCTCTTGTTGCCTAGGCTGGGGTGCAAATGGCCCAATCTCAGCTCACCACAACCTCTGCCTCCTGGGTTCAAGGGATTCTTCTGCCTCAACCTCCTGTTATCTTTTATTTTAAAAGATAAAATGATATTCTTCATCTCTACAGATACATATGCGATCTCATTTTGAGATTAATTATCTTTAATTTTCCCCATTTTTATAGTGATACACATACACATTGCTTTACAAAATATGAAAACAGTAGCTCAAGAAGAAAACATAACTCCAAAAACAGGAAATAGGACAGGGAGTAGTAGAGACTTTGGTAAACTGGAGATTGTATCACCCACATGTTGAGACAGGTGACAATTCAGCTCTACATAAATGCTTTTACATGGGAATGAGGGCTTTCGCAGATGTTTAAGATATAAAAATCTTTAAATTTCCCATAAAAATTCTCAGTTGTTTAATATTAGCTGAGAAATAAAATAAAATTTAACTCTGCCCATCCTAAAGCCCCATGCCACAGGCAGGAGTCAAATAATTCGGAAGCTCTGACAATTCGGAAGCTCTGACTTTACCTCTTTGGAGTGATTTCCCTGTAAGTGAAATTACACCTGGGCTTGGTCTTTAAGATTCAGCCCTAAAATTTTATTTTTGTACCAATCCTACTTCACTCTTAGTCACTAATACTGGTAACAGGAAACCACCCACAAGGAAAAGTGATCATTAGGCGATTGTAATTGGTGTCCATGATTGCATTACCTCTTTAACAAGGAACCATTACACAGTTCCTGAATTGCACATTGTCTTTTATAGTACATAGCTCTTCACCACTTAGCAATGAACAGTAGATGTAATGTTGAAAGTACATCAGTGGTACATGGTGCTATTAGTCATGTGAGTATAGGCAGATTACAAATTATGTTTGGAAACTAATCCAGTAAACTCACTTGTCTAAACTGAAGCTTTCATCTTTGAGTCTTGTCAGCAATATAACTTATTTATTGTACTCCAGTGTTTCTAAAGAAAGATATCTTATAAAGCTGCTAGAGAAGTGCTTATGGGCAAAGCAATTAGGTTTATAGTGGGCATGGAAGAAGAACTAATTTTAAGAGAATAGATCTTTTTAGTTTATCTTCTTGTCATCATTGTGGAACATGGTGTACTGCAAAGAGTAGTTAATTTTGGAGTGGATAAATTGGAAAACAGAGAAATGTGAAAAATTAGACATCTATGATGTGTTTTCTATGTTAACTGTAAAGCACTGTCAATTTCTTGAACAGCAGAGATATCCATATATAAAAACAAACCAGGCTGGGCACGGTGGCTCACACCTGTAATCCCAGCACTTTGGGAGGCCTAGGCAGGTGAATCACGTGCGACTGGGAGCTCGAGAGCAACTTGGCCAACATGGCAAAACCCCGTCTCTACTAAAAATACAAAAATTAGCCAGGCATAGTGGCGTGCACCTGTAATCCCAGCTACTTGGGAGGCTGAGGCACGAACCTGGGAGGTGGAGGTTGCATGAGCCATGATCTCACCACTGCACTCCAGGCTGGGTGACAGAGTGAGACTCTGTCTCAAAATAATAATAATAATATTAAAATAAAATAAAATAAAAGCAAACAAAAAAGTGACATTGTAAACCATGTTTAACATAATGGTCAATCCTTTTTCCTTGGGTTTTACTGTCTGTTTCTGTTTTGCTGGATGTACTACTAAAATTAGATGTTCTTAATCTCTTAAATGAAATATATTACATGAGTGGCAGGTGAAAATGGCAAATAAACTCTGCAGGCCCTAGTCTGTATGCCCAGCAAATTCTTTTCTAGAATGTTGTGCGACACAATGTTGTGGCCTTCATAAAAATTTCCTTTTAAAGAAAAGAAGGTAAAATATTTTAAAAAGAATACATTACTTTCCTCATTGCTATTTGCTGCCCATTTCCAGTCTGTCATGTGCTTAAAAGTGCATATCTGCAATGCTGAATAGCATTATTTTCTGAAACTGCAAGACTAAGATGAATAAATCATTCGCTTACGTCAAATAGGGTAAAAGCAATCTTCAATTAGTTTACATGTAGAGTATCATCTCTAAAGGCTCAGTCTTCATCCTCTCACATTTTTGCATTTTCAAAAAAAATTTCTTTCAAATTTATTTTGGGGCAGTAGCTGTTTAGGAGAGATCTGTTAGTTATATCAGTCACACTGATGTAAATTTCTCTTAAATGTAGCAAAATAGGATTTTCAGTTGAGTTAGAAAATATCAACAACTTGGATTAAAAAAATGATTTTTTGATCTGGTTGCTTTTGATAGACTGACAAAATATTAATTTTAAAATTTATTATAATAGTAGTCATGTAAACCATTTATTATATATTCTCTCAAATGGATTTTTTTTTTCCAAAGAACAAGTTTTCACAAATGCACTGGATTCAACAATTTTTTAGTTAAAGCCAGATTTGAATGCTCATGTGCAGATCCACTTAACTAGTGACTAGTACTGACCACTTAACTAGTAAATAATACTATCTTCTAAGTGGTAAATAACTTTAATGAAAAATGAAAGGATATAATTGCTAAATTAAGTTTCTCACTTGATACTTTTGTTATATCTAAACATAATTGCTATTCCTACAGGTTAACATACTGTTGATTCATATATATGGCTACCATATTAAGTGCTAATACTTCATTGTTGCATGTCTCTGTAAAAGTAGCTGTTATCAAGCTTAGGAATAGTTTTTATTTTAATTCATCTCTTTATAGAGTAAAAATTCTGGATCTGAATAAATAGCTCTATCCATTGAATATCCTTGAACAAATAACTTAGCCCATCTAAACTTTAGTTTCCTCATCTATCAAATGGAAAAATAATATCTTTCTCAGAAGCTTTTGTGAGAAATAAAATACCATTGTGTGTATTGCATAGATACTAGAAAGTCATAAAATCCATTGTCTCTTCCCAACTCAAAACTGAGCTACATTTCCCACCCCCATTTTATCTCTACAGGAATATGCAACTAGTTCTTGCCAATAGAACAGAAGCAGAAATGACATGTGTCACCTTGAAACCAGATAATTTTCCTTTGATTTCACAAAACTTCTCTATGCCATCTGCCTCCACCCCTTAAAAACTATCTCCATGCTAGATAGTGTGAACACAACCTTGGAATTTAAAATCCAAATGTGTGATTTTTAACATAACATATGAATATTCCAGGATCACAATGGAAACAAAATAGGTTATCATTTTTGGTTAACATTTTTGTTTAATGTGTGTAATAACATATCACTAAGAACAAAATAGAGGGGGAGAACTGCTTCCTCTAAATTAAAAATCCCAAGGAATTTGCTTTTGTATTTGTTTTGAAATTTTATTGAAAACTTGATCAAGGAAAAACATTCTAGAAAAATATTCATTTATAAAGAAAGTGGCTCTTACATTAGGACATTGACAGTGTAACCTTGGTTATATCAGGGATTATGAATAAATGCTGAGGACAAGAACTTTAGAGAAGCATCTAATCAAATGCATTCCTTTTATAGATAAGTAACTTTCATCCCAGGGAGGGAAAGTGACTTCCCCATGGCTGCTCTAGGCCCAGCTCTATTTACAAAATTCATACACTTTTCTCTCCTGAGAGCAAAGCTAACTTTCTAAATTGAAGCTTAAAAATAAAATTAAAATCTATTACTGTGCAATCATCCACTGGTTTATTTTAAGATATTACGCTGCTTCAAGTAGTTTGAAAAATTTAGTATTGACTAAAATAGGCTCACAACTCACTGAGATGCAGGAGTAACAAGAGATTGTAGGATTGGTGCTGTAGTTGTTTATTTCTCTTTTTTCATTTAGTATTTTTTTTTTCATTTAGTTTTTGTTGTTGTTGTTGTTTTTCCCTTTCAACCTCTTCAATTTAAAAAGTACCATTAACTCGTACTTTTTTTTACCTTCCTTTTCTTCTGCCAAACTAGATCATCTAAATGATGAGTCAAGTTTTACGCATGTCTCCTTAGTTTACCAAGGACATTTAAATTAAAACAGCCTAAAAGGTGGAAGCTATTGTTCTCTATTTGAGGAAGGATTTTATTCATATGTAAATATTGATGTAGGCAGAAAAGGCTGGACTTGAGCTTGGTATTAAATAATAAAATAAATAGGAACAGAGACTTTGGGATAGGTGTAATATAGCAAGAAAACCTCAGGGAAGGGAACAGTATGATGGGATAATGATGCATAGCATTTAAAGATACAGAATATGGATATTTTAGAAATCAGGCAACAAGCATGAACTTCATCCATGGAGCTGGTGTTTCGAGATTGTGATCTGCATGTCACTGGCAGAAAGGAAGATAAATTTAGTGGTATACAGATTTTTCATTTTCCCAGTTATATATTCCTTGTGATAAAAATCAGGAAAATATAACTAGATCATGGAATCTAAGAAGAAAGTGGGATTAAAAACAACAAAAACAGAAAATAATTTACATAGTTATGCCAAAAATAGTTATGAAGATGTTTCATGAAACCCTGATGTTTCGGATGCATTGCTAAAGACAATATGAGTTAGTGGTATTCTCACTTGGGAGAAATGTGGTATATTTCTTTGTGATTCATTATGATGGCACAAGGATCCCAGCAATGTACGTTTCCTGTAAGAAACCCATTTGTCCACTTTTCTAGCCCACATCTCAGGATGACAACAGAGAAGAAAAAAGAGTCAAAAATTATGGATAGAATTTGATGAGCTAGCCGTGGCAACATGACAAAAAGAGTAAACTCTTCCAGTTTAGAGTACACAATGAGCAATGGAAAACATAGATAATAGCATTCTCCATTATGTATTTCATTGATGAATGATATACTGTTGTATCAATGTAATTGTCACAAGTGATTAATACAACAATTATCTATAATCACCTCTAAGTCAGACACCAGGTTAATAGTCCATGGTGACTACCACACCGGTGACTGGCTTAGAGGTGATTTAAAAGTTTCTGTTGTGAAGCTTAAGTAGTGGAGGAAGGGGTCAGAGACTGAAGGGTAAAACAAGTGCCCAAGCAACACAAGGCAGAAATCATGTTTTCTTAAGGTCGGTGACAATGCTCTTGGAGGAGTTAATGGAATAATAATGATAGTGATAATAATAGTAATATTGTTGCCTTCCATTTGCCAAGCTCTTCCCATTTGTCAGGCACATTTTTAATGCAGTATGTTTCTTAATTCTTGGAACAACCCTGTGGATACTGGTGATATTGGGCTCAGATATATTAAATGATTTATATAAAGTCACACCACTAGTAAGTGGCAAAGCTGGTGCTGAAACCTGAGCTGTCTGACTCCAGTGGTGAACATTCTTAAAAACTGCTTCAAGTTGTTTTGGTATTAAGATCAGTGAAGGCACTGTTGAAGAGATGCCATTGATTTAAGCCTTAAAGTCATAGAGATGAGATGGTAGTGATGCATTAAGAAGCCATTCAAAACAGAAAGAGATTGAGATTCAATGTGAGTGTAAGACTGGTTAAACACAGAAAAGTATTCACAGATTGGTTCTTTCACAAGCTAGGAAATTATAGAAAACAAGGCTGGAAAGTTCCTGCGACCAGGTTCTTACATACTAGAAACAATAGCTTGCGCTCAATTGAACCTACCGAATTATTGAGACATGAGGAAGGGATATATCAGGGGCTCACTGGGCCATGATGGGAGTCAAATAGTGTTGTGATTAAGAGCATGAATCTCAGAGCAGACGACTTTGAGTTTCTGTCCCAGTACTTGAACTTGATCCCTGCAGGTAAATGAACCCCTCAAAGTCTCAATTTCCTCATCTGCAGTGATACCATCAGTGTTAACAGTAAATGTAACTATGGTTATGAGAAAGCAGATCATTTACACATAGTGCTTGCTGTGGTGCATGTAGTTAGTGCTTAGTAAGTGCTAGCTTTTACAATTAAGGTGAAAAGCATACACTGGAGATGAGAGAGAAATTGACAGCAGGCACATAACTTAATAAGCTACTGACACATTCCAGATGAGAGCAGACAGAATCATGAACTAGGACAGTGGCAATGGCAACTGAAAAGAGGACAGTTACACAAGATATTTCAGAAGCATAAGTGCCTTCATGATTCATTAGATGTGGGAGGCAGAGACATGACTCTGAGTGTTCACGCTTGGCTCACTGGGGCAATGGTTGTTCTCTCCCAGATATAGAACAATCAGGAAGGAATTACAGTTTGAAGAAGAAATCATGGATCCAGAATCTGTTCTAGCATATTGACAACCAATTAAAAATATTCTTCAAATCTTATCGACCTACCTCAGGGGAAATATTTTTCTCAACTGTAGTACAGATAAAACTAGTATTAAAAGAGATGATTCAGGTGGTGGATGCAAGGACTCTCACATAGCATTAAATTTCCTGGTGAGTAAATTCTCTCCTGTGAAATTCTTCTTCTATTATTCTGTTTACATCAAAGAGAATGTTTTGATTTAGTGCTAACTGCTGTTTACTCAAGCTCTAATATCCTTTTCTCTGTCTTTCTCTCGTTTTCAACATATTCAAAGTCTAGGGAACACAAATATATGCACTTAAAGTGTAAGAGTATTCACTTGTTTTTAAATCATATTTTTATATCACTTATATTTTTGTTAAATGTTCTGGCTTTCCAATTATGGTCCTTGTATTAACTTTCCTTTGAAAAATTAATTTCATTTAAAAACGGTGTATCAAGGAATACTATGCAGTCACACAAAATGAGAACATTTTCTTTGCAAGAACATGGATGGAGTTGGAAGCCACTATCCTTATCAAGCTAACACAGGAAAAGAAAACCAAATACCGCATGTTCTCACTTGTAAGTGGGGGCTAAATGATGATAACACATGGACACGTAGAAGGGAACAACAGACACTGGGGCCTTTGGGAAGGTAGAGGTTGGGAGGAGGGAGAGGATCAGGAAAAATAACTAATAGGTACTAGGCTTAATACCTGGGTGATGAAGTAATCCGTACAACAAACCCCCCTGACACAAGTTTGCCTATATAAAAACTTGTACATGTACCCCTGAACCTAAAAGTTAAAACAAATAATAAAATTCATTGTGCATTCAAAAAAAAAAAAAAAAACCCCACACACACATGAATCAATTAAAGAAAAAAAATAGGAATCAGAAGTACAGTCGCTACTTGGATATAACAAAGCTTGAAGGAATAAGGGTTGGAAAATCCTTCACTAAGCTATGTCACAATTTGGCAATATTCTTGTCCAGTTACAAAAGAGGCATTTTAAAGAGAGATACATTTACCACAAGTGTAAAAGAAAGTCACATTATAATTGGCTAAGACTGAGCTCCTGATAATTTCCCAAGAAAGTTGTAAACTTAACTTCCTTGTAGACATTCACTAGTTACAGGGCTATGCTTTGAAGATAAGAATAGCATCAAAAGTCAAGCAAATATCGAGCAAAAACTTCCAATCATTGAAAAATCCACTGTCACAGAAATCAGGCTGCCTTTCATTATCAACATTAATGTTCAATTCAGCCCTTTCTCTTCACGGAGCCCATTGAAATAGTACTACACACAAAATACAAACCAGCGGGGTGAGGAGTGGGAGAGAAGGCCAACTATGGAGGCTATCCACAATATTAGGACGCACAAAGAAGTTAATGAGATCAGTCACATGATGGTACTCAGTGTGAAATGTAGTATCTTTCAATACTGTTTTGCTGTGATTTCCTTAGGAAGATTAATAGCCTTGAGGGACCTTGTTAAGTCTTTTTGCTATGCTTAAAGCAAGTAGATAATTTTCTCCCACAAGTGTCTCTTAATAGATAGTAAATTCCCTAGATCATTCTCCACGCGAGACATTGGGGAGGTGGTAATGTTAGGCTCTGTGATGTAAACTCAACCCTTCTGTCTCCACCATTAGTCCTTCATACCACTCTTGGGCTCAAAACAACTAAACAAGAAACCTTCTAGTCATGAGTTTGTGGGTTCTGTTTTAGAGTGCTGGAATAATTATAGAAATATGAATATACAACAGAACTTAATGGCCAATTTCTCATTCTGGAAGCATGAAGAATTGGAGATTAATTTTACGTGGTGTGTGTGTGTGTGTGTGTGTGTGTGTTTTCTTTCGCAGATGGAAGACTTAAGTTCTAAGGCAATCCTTAACTTTTCCTTTTTGAATCAAATGAAAGATTGTTCTAGGCCGAGCGCAATGGCTCACGCCTGTAATTCCAGCACTTTTGGAGGCCGAAGCAGGAGGATCACGAGGTCGGGAGATCGAGACCATCCTGGCTAACACGGTGAAACACCCTCTCTACTAAAAAAAAAGAATTAGCCAGGCGTGGTGCCGGGCGCCTGTAGTCCCAGTACTCGGGAGGCTGAGGCAGGAGAATGGCGTGAACCCGGGAGGCGGAGCTTGCAGTGAGCCAAAATCGCGCCACTGCACTCCCGCCTGGGTGACAGAGCGAGACTCCTTCTAAAAAAAAAAAAAAAAAAAGATTGTTCTAATACTTGATGGTGATGGTCAGATTTCTTGTGCATAAGGGAACAGAAGGCCATTTTAAAATAATATACTCAAGCATTACTATGACCTTCTTTCAGATTCTTTTTTCCAAATAAAAGAGCCTTTATGAGACATTTGCAAATGCTCAAAACAATGTTACAGTTAGATAATTCTTTGATTTGGAGGATGGTACTTTTGAAAGTAGAATCATAAATTTCCATCTTTGTGTAGGTCCTTTATTTGCTTCTCTCTGTAAAGTAGATGAAGGCCTGATTCCAAATTATTCTACATGCAAAAAATATTTCCTATGAATTCTAGAAAATGATCAGGTGTTTGTGACTAAATCAACATAAAATCGCTCAACTCTTGGAAATATGTTTCAAATAACGTGTTAATAGATGGTAAGCTGAGAACACAATGTCTGTATTTGAAATTTAAACATATATAAATTAACATAATTTTAAAAGGAGTAGTTGGATTAATCTACATAGAGGATGTAAGCAGCATTGTTGAGAGTTGAAACTGGCCACCCATGAGATAGATCTGGTCTGGAAACGTATTTAAGTTGCCCGACATAGAGTTTTAAATTAATAATTGATACTATTAGAAATTATGAGATTTAATATAAAAAATTTACTTTTAGCTTGTCTTAAAATAAATCTCAATTCCTGACCATATTATCATGCACATCCAATAATCATAATTAATATTAGTAAGAGCTACTATTGACCAAGTGCTCACTAAGTGCCAGTTATCATTCTAAGCATTTCATTTTATTTATATTTTGCATAAACACTGTCTCCCTGTGATGTAATTTTTTAAATGCACATTAGGCATCTGGAAAAGCTGATCTCAGAGATTCAATACATTTTCCCGATGTCTATAGCTTATAACTGATGCAACTGGGATTTGAACCCAATCCTCTCTGATACTCAAGAATTGTTCTGTTATCCACTGATGGATAAGTTTAAAATATTAAACTACTGAATGGAGAATGGGTCCATATCCACTATGCTCACTTTTCTGCATTTGTAAAAAATTCAGTCTTCCTGTGTAAAATGTGACGATTTCAGTACATTATGAAACATACTTTCTAAAAAAAGTACTTCTAATAAATATTTTCTTTTTTCATAATTGGTATTCATTTTTCCTTAAATAAATTAGGGAATAATTTACTAATCCAATTTGAACCCAATTTGCCCAGATTGGTAGAATATATTTATATTTATCTGTTCTACTTGAATTTCAATTATAATTTTCTCTAGAAAATTAAAACACTTCATTTAATTTTCTGATTATCATTCATAGAGAGGTATTGAAAAACCTTCTAAATCATATATACCAAAATTTCAACTCTGGAAAGGTCACTTGAAATTCTTTGCAAGTGCATCTTACCAGAAGTTGTCTTCACTACTTCAGTGGTATTTCTTAGACCAACAAATGAGAATTGATAAAGCCTCCAGGATCTTGTGTCACCCACTTCAACAGAACTTCGCTTCCATTGATAAACAATTTCTTCACGTGGATAGCCATCTGCCATGAGATAGGAAAGCTCACATTAAAAATGATTATAAATTAGCATATGTAGCAATATGTAGCAACAATCTTCTATGAACACGACACAGAGGTAAAGACTGAGAAAGATAGTTACAAGCTAGATGAGGATCTTGGACCACAGGGCATTGCAGTGAGGACATAAATTACAATGACATTGCATCCTAGTGGGAAGTAAGATTCAAAAATTCAAAGGTCAAATTTACTCTTGAAAATAATTTAAATGACATAGAAGGTATACTACATGTGGTTTTATATATGCCATATGCATACTTTCCATCATCTGGAATAGTGCATACCAACTGACCAGTCCATAATAAATAGTAGAAATATGAAGTCTTGTATCACAGTGAAAGGCAGTTAACAGAGCAAGATTTTGAGTCACATAGAAACAGAAAATAGTAAGAAAGAACAGACTCGAAACTTCTCCAAAGGATGCATTTGAGGTGGAAGATAGTTGGAAAAAATAAACTAAACTATTTATTATCTTTCTTTCTCAATTTGTCAGGACTCCATTTTAATATACACAGAAATACACAATTAAAAGTAGTAGTAAGTAGAAATGCTAAGAGGACGATATCAATGAGCTTGTACTAATAGAACAGAAAGTATTCGTTGAAAACCTCACACTGGCAGGTGAGATAAAGTAGTGGTTATGAATACCATTTCCCAGCCATTCTACCTTGGATAAGTGTATATTTTTCCTCTTAAATTGTTTGTTCCCTTATAGGGAGGATAATAGTACTTATCTCATGGAATTGATGGTCAATGTATATTTGTTGAATGGACAAACATTATTATGAAGTCAACTGCAGAATTAACTTTTTCAAGAAAATAAATGAAAGCCAGAAACCATTTTAACAGTTTGTGTACTAATAATGCTAATTATTATGTGATAATAAATAATAATGGCATGTAAAGATTAGTTTGATTATGAACACTGATTGCGTACTTGGAATAAAATCCCACATAGTTCCTCCTGTCTGTTCCCTTTGATGCAGCTTTATCTATTATATGTTTATATTAATTAAAGAGGGAGGAAAAAAGAGTCTGTAGAGAACTATTGCAGGGGATGGAGAGGGGTATGATAGGATGTGATGAAAATTGAGGAAAACAGCGGTAATATCCAGCCTGGGCAACATGGCAAAGCCCCATCTCTACAAAAAAATAGAAAAATTAGCTGGGTATGGTGGTGCATTCCTAAAATCCCAGCTACTCCGGAGGCTGAGGTGGAAGGATCACTTGAGCCCCAGAAGCAAAGGCTGCAGCGAGCCGAAATCACACCACTGCACACTCCAGCCTGGGCAACAGAATGAAACCCTGTCAAAAATAACAAAACAAAACAAAACAACAAACAATGATGATATGAGACAACTTTGTGCAGAGAATGTGCTGGTAACTGAATTGTTCAGATAGCAATAAGTAATATTAAATTGTGTTTGGGTTCAGAGGACCATTTTCAACTGGCCACCTGATGGCACAGAAATCAACAGTTCTTGAGTTTTAGCTGACACAAGAAAGAAGTAGTCCCACCTGGAAAATTAAAAGTAAGAAAGCTAATTTCTCTAAAACTCAGGGAAGCTTTAACTTTATAATTAAATATATTTTATTCTTTGATTCAGTAAAGCATGAAATAAGTTTTATAATCAGAAATTTTCTAGATAAATATGATGTGCAGTGATATTTTTCCTGTTTTCCTCTGGTATTGATGAAATGATAAACATGTGATTACTTCTCTGATCATCAACTTTTTTCAAACTGTGATTACTATGACTTAGTGGACTCCCTGGTTGAGAAATTACTTTTCTACAAAGATAATTTTAAAATCTATAATAAGATTTTTATTCTGTCCAATATGCACAACGGGCAGACAAAAATTGTAAAAGAAGTGATTGACCTTTCACGGATGCTGAACAAATAAGTAAGGAAAGCGTTTTGGGAAATTTAAGATTGCTTGACTTTGGTTCAGGCAGAAAATATCTGTAAAGGTTACTAAAGCATAATCTGCATTAGATCATCAGGGATCCTCTTGCTACATTCTATCATCTATCTGATAAAAATAATAAATATAAAAATAATGGTTTTATATTTGATCTCATTGTGTGTCAAATAGTAGTTCACATATATTTCATCAATGAAATAATTTTGCTGTGGGGCAGAACTTAACTAGCAACGTGCTGCTATAGTCCCTTCCTAGGCCCATAGGAGAAAAAGGAAGAGGATATATAATTAAAGATTGCACCCTTTCTATTGAGTCCAGTGTTGGCCTTACAATCCATTACAAAAAAAAAAAAGAAAGCTCTAGGCAACCAATATATTAAAAGTATGCAACTCAATGTAACCTATTTGTGATTCTTAAATAAGTCCTTCTTTTGCAGGAATCACCCTAATTGGAGCAAGCTGGGATTAGGATGAAAGAGATGGTCAAAATCATTGAAGTCAGTAACATAACTTAATACAACTTTGAAATTCATTATGTTTCTTTCAATTAATTAACATGGCAATCAGAAAGAGTGTAAGTGAGGGAGGATACAAATGGAGAAGGAATATTACTTACAACTGGAGAACTCCAAGGGGCAGGAGTGTTCATCCATTGGGAAGTTGTGCAATTGTAATTGGCACTCGGCATCAATTGTCAACCTAAGTAGAAAGATATTAAACATAAGATGGATTTTAGACATAATTTTAAATTGTACATTTGCACAATTGTAAATGATTTTTTTTTTGTAGAGAATATCTCACATTCTGATTGAAAACACAGAGTAATCCCCAATGAAGAAATCCACCAAGTCCAGGAAAAAATTACATAAGACTTAATGTAGTCTGTTCATTTTCACAAACCAAATAATGGCACCTCACTTACCTCAACTATATTTATTGAAAATTTATGATCACTTAAGTTTTTGGTTTTGGTTTTTCTCTTTGCAAATTAATTGCTCACGTGAAACTGCTCAGTGAATATATTTAACAGAACCAACTGTTTTAAGAACTTAAGCTTGTTTACTGTTTGCATGTAAATGAATGTTGATAATTCTAAGATCTTATCTGCTAATTAAAGCAAGACCTTCTGTTTGTAAGAACTTGTTAGCTGTTAGCTTTAATTGCTAAAGGTGAGTTTAAAAATACCTGTGTTGCACAATGGTGTGGCATTCATTCTATACTACACTGTCACGAAATAGGATATTCTAGAGGATGTCATTAAATAGGTATTATAGAGTAGAAGAATATCTAATAGAATACAATAAATGTTAAATGCACATACACAGACATATTTGAAAAATGTTTGCCAGTAAATCTTAATTAGTTTAAGTCTTATTAGTTAGTGCTTATTAAAGCATACAGATTTTCTCAGTCTCAAGTCCTGGGCTGGAACTCCAGGAGGGAGAAGATTTGAAAGTCAGATGTCTTTACCACCTTTGGGTAAGTATGAATATAGTCTCAAATTGTAATGGTAATGGGTTGATGATTTTTAAAATTTCATATTTTTAGCTATATTTCTTACATTGTACAGATATTATTGTTGATGTAATAAAAGTATTATTTTAGGGAAATTTGTTTTTAAGAGATTTTCCAATTAGTATAACTTTTAATTGAAAACAATTAAGAATCTACAATTCTATGATATAACGGAGCAATTACTGATGTTAAAATATATTTAATAATTATTGAGCCCTTAATTAACTATGAAGCACTGGGTAGAGTGAATTGTTTTCTCATTTAACAAGTATTATCATGCATTTATTGTACCTGAACTTGTCCAAAGTCACATAACTAGAGGCACAGTTGAAATTTGGGCCCAGGATTATCTACCTTCAAAACTTGAGGCTTTAATCATTGTTACTATATATTTATATGCTCTTCAAAGGGAAGAATAGTTTTAGTCATAAAGGAAGCTACAATTAAATTTGATATTTTATTAGTATTACTACTCCAAATTAAACTGGAATTATTAAAATTGAAAATAATATAATTGCAGATACAAACATAGATACAGATCTAAATGTCTTTGGGCATGCACAAAAACACAAACACACTCATAGCTCATTTTAGATAGCCAGAACAAAATCGTCTCTCTATATAGACTGGTAACTATTCAAGCTTTGATTGAATCTCCATTAGTGACACTTTTGAGGTGGCTTTCATAATTAACTAATGTAGTGATTCCACAAATTAAGTTCAGAAATGACTACAATGTTATAAGAACAATAAAGACACTTGAGATAGTATGATTGACTTCATATTTCAAAAGCTGGACTGAGCTCTGATGTATCAGGGGAATTTTGTACCCACTAGATTCTAAATTCAGGCATTGGCCAGATGACATGGCTGACACCTATAATCCCCAGACTTTGGGAGACTGAGTTGCGGACTGCTTGAACCCAGGAGTTCAACACAACATGGGCAACATAGTGAGACCATCTCTACAAAAAAATACAAAAAAATTCTTAGCAGGGTGTAGTGGCACATGCCTGTGGTCACAGCCACTCGGGAGGCTGAGGTGGGCAGATCACTGGAACCTCTGGGAGGTAGAGGTTGAGGTGAACCCAGGTCACGCCGCTGCACTCCAGCCTGGGTGACAGAGTGAGACCCTGTCTCTAAATAAATAAGTAAATAAATAAATAAAAATTCAGTTATTACTATATCTCTAAGTTTACGAAAGCCATGATGAATATAAAATGCCTGGAATGAATTTATTTTGGAATTGTGGCTTTTTCTAATAACTGATATAATTGATAAAGATTTTGGAGCCACTTTCGAGTATTATATTTTGTATGTTGAGCAAGCACATTTAACATGAATCATTTGAAGCTAGAAGTTCTCAGATACGAAGATTTAGAATTGCATTATTCTTATTTTGATTAAAATGCATAAATAATTTTAATTTTTCCATATTTACTATGTATCAGGCTCTATGTTAATCACTTTACTTATCACCCTATTTTGTCCTTGTAGCAACTCCATAAGGTCAGAATAAGTATCTCTGTTTTATAGAAATTAAAGAAATAAAGGTAAAAGAGTCTGCTCAGTTGTGGTGCCAAGGTTGGGGGAGAGGCGGTACAGGGTGGGACAGTGTGGTTGTGCTTTCTTTCCCAATAATTTCCATCAGTTCTCACCTAATTTTCCTAAATAAAAATGTAACCGTGTAAAAACATCATGCTTACTATGCAAACAAAGCTTCTAACACCAAAAGTCCTCCCACCAGATAGCTGCCCCAAAGTCCCTTTATATAGAAATGCTGGAGAGTTGCCCTAGTTCCTGCAGATAAGACAGAGAGCTAAGAACCAAAGTCAGATGTCTGATTCCTAAGACTATGTACTCACCTATTATTTTATCTAATAATGTACTCCCACCAATGAGAAACTTCAACGTAAAAAAATGTTTTAAATGCAAAGTATGAAGTGCTAAGATAATGGCATAAAATCATTATTTTATTAAAGTAGCATTTTACTCTAATTTCAACATTTAATTTCAGAATTTAATTTCAGAGGCTGAAAGATAGCTCCTTCAACTTTCTCCCAAGTATGTCTATTCCCAAGATAGACAATAAATTAAGTTAAACAACCTATTAACATAATGGGAAGTGGGGTGCCAGGAGATGAAAGATAATAGATGCTAGGTGCTCCCTATTGTGAAGCTAAAAAGAGAAGAATGTATGGAGACATACACATCAAAAATTCTCTTTTAGCAACTATTTCTTTGGAAATGAACATATTTCCAAGCATAAGAGGTGCAGTCCCAAGGATGACCAGTTATGTTTTAATTTTTGTGTTCTAAAGTACCAGAACACGCAAACACACAAAAAGCCAAGACAGATGCAAAGGACAGATGATCTTGCAAGACAAAGGAAATTTCAGGTCAGTTGTGAGAAAAAAAAAAGTTTTCACAACAGCTGTGGAAAAATAAGTTTTGCCTATAATTAGTGCTTTGATAAAGCTCATTGATAGCAGAAAGAAAAAAACTAATGTTGTGATGTCATATACTATTTGATAACATGCCAACCAAGACATAGTTTTGACATTTCTTTCCTTCTTTCTTTTTTTTTTTTTTGACTTGTGGCTGATTTTTGTGTTTGTTTGTTTTCTTCCTAACAATTACTCCTTTCCTTTTGCAAAATAATACCTTAGGGTGTAGAGCACTCGACCATCATTCCAAATTCTCAGCATCCTGTTGGGGGTGGTGATCCAGTGTGCATCAGCCTTTTTGGAGTTTCTGAAGAAAGTGTCTGGAATCCAGATTTTCCCCACCATGTTGCTGTTCAATCGGAGGACTTTAATGGTGCTGTTAAATTTCAAACGTCGGTCATACCATGTTTGCGCAAAAAATATATCAATAGTGTATTCCTGTTTTAATGAAGTGATAAAACAGAAAATTTGTACACAGTAAGATTATATTGTTGAATATTTGTATATTTCATTCCTGTTCTCTTTGCCAATCTGAAACAAAGCTATCTTGGATTTGAATAATCCAAAAGAAAGCTAGAGTTTTGCTGAGGAGATTACCATTTCAGCCATCTTTTGTAGATATGTTCAATACTTTTATGAAAAAGTAGACCTGTCTAAGTGAGTTCTGGCAAAAGAGCATAGCCTTGATACAATCCTTTCCTTTCCATGTCTATAGAGCAGAGCGTTGTGTTGTTTTGAGCTGGCTAGTTCCTTACTGTGAGGGCTGTCTTGTGCGTGCGTTGTAGGATGTTTAGAAGCAATTCTAGCCTCTACTCCTTAGATGACAGTAGCAAACCACAAACCCACACTCAATGTTGCCAAATAATGACAACTAAAATTGCCTTCAGACACAGTCAAACATCCCCTGAAAGGGAAAAAAAAGTCCAGATTCAGAACCACGGCTATAGAGTGAAACAAAGTACAGAATATGCAAAAAAGTCCTAAGCAGGAGATGTGGAAACTCAGTTGGCCTATATTAAAATGGGGATCATAAAGAACCTAACTGGGTAAGCTGTGTTAGAATAGAAAAGGGGAATCAACAAAAGGTCCTTTGCATCATGCCTGGCAGAGAGCAAACACCTAAGAAGAGGTTTTTTTTTCCACTATTTACTTGTAATGTTCTTTTCTCTAAACAAGATGAAATTAACAATTAGAAATAATTTCTAATACTGTGCTAATCTCTATTACAAAATGCATTCTTAAATGCTATAGTGACAAATTACTGTAATTATTTCCATCAAGTATACATATCACTAAACTGGAGAGTGCTTTACTTCAGTAAAAAAAAGCAGATATGGTGTGAAATTCAGACCATTAGGCCTGAGTCTTTTGTCTCACTCACATTGTTCTGTTTTCTTTCGTTACACCACCTCCCACTGGGTGTCATTGTGATTAGCTACATTTCTACCCTGGAAAGCCATTCTACCCTTGTTCACCATTTAGTTTCCTTTTTACAGTCTACAAGTAATGAGGAAAGAACCTGTTTTATGAAATCTTTTGTCAACCAATTAGTGATGTGCCCGTAGAAAGAATAATTAATTAATTTATATTCTGCATTTTGGCAAGAAAAGCCATGAATAAAAAACTTTGAATCTTAAAACTAATATTTCACAATCTTTGATCCTGGAACAGTTCTGGGGACTGTTATTTGTAAAACAAGAAAGTTCTGCATTTAAATAAACTATCTATATAGCTTCTGCTTCTTAGATATTTATGATTTATTTCAGAACTCTAAATATTCTGAGAATTATGGCTATAAAGAAGTTAGAATTTGTTTAATGATTAAACAAGCAAACTTACTAGCTTGGAGTATGCAGGTGATGGTATATTGCCTCAAGTGGCATATCAATCTCTCTGACTTAGCAGAGCATCTTTATTGCTAGTTTGGTAAAAATGGTTTTAAAGTTATAGTATCACTATATTATACCATATATTAAAAAAAAATATATATATGGTATAATATAAAATATTATATTACATTATGTTATGTTGTACTTCATTCTGCTCTACTCTATTTTATGTTCTCTATTATATGATATTTTGGACTCCAGTCTAGTTTTATATTTCACATTTGGGTAGAAAGTGTTACATAAGAACAGAATTACATTTATTATTACATCTGACATATTATTTTATCTGAGAAACATTTCTGATTTGAACCAAACTATCGATATTCTAATAAGTATTTGAGTACTATATCCTATTTTGTAGTCAGTAGCACTTGGCAAGTAAACACCAACTGATGAATTTCAACAGCATAGCATATTTACACAAATTAATTATATATATAATCCTACTTAATTCTCATAACAAAAATAGTCAACATTTAGTTATCTTCATATTACAAGAAAAAAAGGATCTGGATGACTATCTTTCACTTCTAAAGTTTTAAACTTAAACTTTTTGCTGGCATGTTTCTTGCTATTTCCATGACATCGCATTTTCTCTCAAACGTGCTAATAAAATAGACAAAGAATTTACTTGGAAACTCACCATATTGATAGCGTTCACTGGACCAATGCTATTTACATACATGTCTGTGTGAATTAATGTTGGTTTCACTGTAAAGAGAAACATAGAAATGTGTGCACGTAGACAGGTGCAAGATTTTAATGTTTTAATCTTTGTTTTCTAGAATAGATTTATTTAGCTACATTAGAAGTAATTTATTCACAACTAATTTGGTACCAGTTACTAATTCACCACATTTGAATAACTATTTTGTTTTCAAAGAAATATCTTTTTTAAGCATGCACATGTAATAAGCACGCCTAGTAGAGTTTTGAAACCAATTATCCTTTTAAAACTAACATAAAAATGAATAAATTAGAAAATGCTTCTCTTAGCTTTTCTCCATCTTTCTCTCAGATATTGTGAATTTTACCATGTTTCCTTCAAGCTCTGAAATTGACTTGAGCACGTCCCTGACTTGACCCATATAGAAAAATAATTGCTTAATAACTCAGAAAAAAATATGCATTCAGAACATGAAGTGAACATAAAAAGCAAACTGATAATATAAATGGGTTTTGGATCACAGTTCCCTGTTGATTCTTTTAATTACCACATTATCCTCACACACTTCTCACCAACACAAAATTAATCTTCCTTGATGATTTATTGTACACTGTGATACCACAGATAATATGAGAAAATCATATGGAAACCCATTACATACCTATTTGTCAGAGAAGACTGATACTAAAAATCTGTGGTATAATATCCATGACTAAATGCATGGTCCCCATTTTTATTTAACATTTAATGAACAACAAGAGCGTTAGTCTTTCTTTATTTTTTTCCTTGAAAGTGTCATGTCCTAACTCACCGTGGTGGACTGAAGTGTCTATAACTGGCATTCACATTCTTGCCTCCTCCTGGGTGAGGCTATTCCTCCACCTCTCGACTTTGGGTTGGATCATCTGATTGGCTTTAGCTAATAGTATATATACAAAAGTGAATGTACCAGTGCTAGGCCTAAACATTCAGCCTCATGAGATTCTACTTACTCTCTGGCTGTTTTCTACTACTATGAGAAGGGTTATCCTAGCTAGGCGCTGGTCCCAGGAGTAGAACGAGGAACATGCACAGTACAGTTCCCCTAAATAAGCAGTTCCAGCTTGCTTTAGCCTAGATTAGTATATCTCTCAGGGGGGTGTTACATTAATGTTTATTGTCATATGTCATTGAGATTTTCTGGTTGTTTGTTACACAAAAACAGGTAAACAACATATCCACTCTTTATTATTATTGTCTTGTTTGATTTATGTTGCTTCTTAAAGGGGTCATTGCTTTTTTTTTCTACAGCTTCTGTCTGAGATATCTAGGAATATTTGAATTTCTAACTCTAGCTCTCAAGCTTCACTTGAAAATAATATTTCTTCATTTTGAATTTATTGACACTCCTCCCACTCCTAGGCCAGAATGCTATTTAATCACTACTTTTACAACATATAAAAAAGTATAATTTAAATCTTCCTTGCTCTTGAACTACACTGATGGTTTTTTTCTAACAAAGTAGACATGTTTATGTGCTCCTATCTGTAGCACAACACAAAAGACTTTAACAAACCTCCTATATCAGGCCGAAGTTTATTGTCATATCCTTCCAGCAGGTTGTTTAAGATGACAGTGACATCACCCTCAGGAACTTTTGGAGTCAAGACCCATGTTTTGTTAGAAGCATAATCTTCATAGTCATCATCAGATTTTTGGCTAGTGAAGCTAAGAAAAAGCATATTGGTCAAAAACATATAGATTATACTCAAGTCGACTTTTATCCACAGACCACCAGTGGAAAAGAAGAAATGAAACAGGATTAAAGCGATGTTTAAACTGGAAAGTCTCACTTGAGGGTTATTCTAATTAAACTGCATAGATGGAGACTAAATGTATTCAAGTGCACACTTCAGGTTTTCAGAATTCTTTGCCCTCCCATGTACAAATAAACCATGTTTTGCCAGTTACTTTTACTTTTCCCATATTTGATATTCTTTCTGCCTACTTCCCAGTCTCCTGAAGGAATTATAAGGAAACTATTTGTGTGAAAGTGATGGTTAAATGACCATACGTAGTCTAAGAATTCAGGTATAATATCTCCTCTTTCCTCCTTTGAAGAGTTCACTTGCCTCAACTTATTAACGAAAGTAAGAGACTGATAATTAGATTCCCTCCCACGAACTGCCAGACCTGCCTCTCCCCACCAACTTGAAAACTAAGGAGAGCGCTCAGTCTCTCTGCCTTTGCTTCCCCCAGGGTGTGTTTATGTGTATTTTTTCCCCTCACTAGCACTGAAGGCAAGGGCGGTTCTTTTATCTTTGGTTGTGAAGAACCCGGTACTATGAAGAAAAATGTGGTTACAGACTTTAAACCACCCTTTATCATGGCAAATATTTCTAAGCTGGAAACTCATACCAATGGTTAATATACTACAGTCATAGAAATGAAATGACCTGTTATAACTGATCAAAAAGCCACATAATGTTCTTTGATTGTATTCACTATACCCAAACCTATCAGAAACCCCTTCAGCAACTGGGCTAGAAGCCACCTGAGAATGACTCTGGAAGGGGACTGGAATTCCTATAGCTTACCAATCCCCCTAACCCAAGTCCCAGGGCAAGCCTGCCAAGATGATGATATTTTCCAGATCCAGGGGCAACACACACCCTTGCAAAATCTGCCATTTTCATTTTTATCAGCACCGAATGAATGTTGGTTACTTTTGTAGTTTAGAGTAAAATTTAAAAAAAAGATACAAACTTAAAATACAACATTTCCTACCCCTGCCCCCATCTTTACCTTATTTTACTAAGCGTATAGTATAGAATGAATTTTGTCAGCTATGACGTAATTGCCACATTTACCTTGAATAAATAAATGTATATATTCATATATTCTCAAGCCAGATTTATCGCCTTTCTTCAGTCATACTCAGTCATCAAGTATATATACATGCACAAGGTAGTTAAATATACATAGCTATGTGTGTATGTATGTGTGTACACATGAATGCACATATATGTTTTATATACTTCGTATATATAGATCTTGATGACTAAATATTGCAGAAGATGATTATGTGATTAATCTGATTTGAAAGTAAGGATAGAGGATGAAGTCTTAAGAGTAATTACTGTCATGGGTCAACTTAGTGATTACAGTAACCTCTTTTTTTCATTCCTTTAAAGTTTTATGACTAGGAAACATCATGTAAATATATCTGCGAAAGGCCTAATATACTGTGTCTTACATCTTGCACTTTAGTGAGCATAGGAAGTTTAAAGGAGCATTAATTTCACACAGTACCCATAGTGGGTGTAATGGGCTGGGCAATGCTTCTGTCAGCTCTCAGAGAGAAAAGCCTCCATGCAAGCAGAGGCCAGTGTGCTGCTAGAAAAAAAAAAATCCCTCTTGGGCCTCAATTCATCATTTCTCCAGAGCACTGCTGAACTCTGCCTAATAAAACTTTAATCCTCTGACCCAAATCTTTCTGGTTTAGGGAAAGAAAAAAAAAAAGGCTCTCTGGCAAAGTAATTTTCAAATCCCTCCAATAACTCTTGAGAAAAGAATATGGTTGGTTCGTCAGATACCATAATAGAAATTATTACAGTTTAAATTGTTCATGCAAAACTGCCTTTTCAAAAAATCTATCTCATTCTCTCTCTCTCTCTCCTCTCTCTCTGTCTCTCTCTCTCAGGTCTATAAGACACATGCACCCTATTAATTTTTCTTCAAGAAAGGGGATATGTACTAAATTGTTTGATGTGTTTGTTTATGACACCTCCCACGCCAAGAAATAAATGAGTCAAGTATAATGGTGTTGTGTTACCGTCATTACTACTATCTGGCAGACCAGGAGGGAAAATACGTAAAGTGAAAAGATAAGGGATACTTTTTGAGAAGTAAGACTATTTCCAGAATTGCTCCAACAATTCCCTCAGAGTCATCACCTAGTTTTTTTCACACTTCAGGATGTCTACTTAGCCATCGAGAGGTAAAATAGAGTACTTAAGAGTATATATTTGGGAATCAGGAAATGCTAGTTCTGCTTTCTGGATTCTTGTCTTGCTTGACACTTACTGTTAACGACTTTGGGGAAGTTATTTAACCTTGCTAAGCCTCAAAGTTTTCATCTTTAAAATAGGTTTAATATTAGTTTTCATATTACATTCTTGTGTAAGGTTAAGATAATGCTTAAGTGCTTAGCACAGTGCCTGACACATAGTACTGAAAATAAGTCCATGACAATTACTACATTATTAATGAAGCAGTAGCATAATTCATTAATAATGGAATAAATATTATTATAAACATTATATTAATCATTTTATAAAGTGACCACTGATAGATTTATAACACCAGCTCCAAACATGTACCAAAAGCCTACATCTACATATGCTGCTTCAAGACTTTTAATACAATATGGGTTGAGGAGAACTAAAAACAAATGTTTGTCAGGAAGAAAAATAATGGTGTCTACATTATAAATAAATAAAGTTATTCTTTTCCACCGTTTTTCCAGCTGAGGTCTAAATTAAAGGAGCTGATGCATAATCTGGGATTGTTTCCAGATTTGTCTTTAAGAAAGGAACTTCTTTTATTAAATTTATGCTTTTTCTTTCTCTAGAGTGCTTTGGACATAAAAACCTCTGCATTCACAGGTAGGCTATCTAGGAATAGTGAAGTCTTACCATCAGATGAGACATTCTGTGGAATTGTAGGCTCCATAAGAATGTCTGGGCAGAAACAGATTGGTAATGATTTGAGGAATTCACTCAACAGTTGAGTGGGTAGAGAGCAAACATATTTGAACTTCTGGCTAAAGGTACTTACCTACATGGAACGGCCTTTAGAAGTTATTACTCCTCCTGGTACCACGTAATTAAAAATATATTCTTACAGAGTAAAATAACTGAAATTAAACTTATCCTTCAATTAGCTAACCATAATAAAAACATTTTTGTCATCTGAGTGATCGTTTCTGAGTGATCGTGTCAGAAAAGAATGTGAAGTTTTCATCTTTGAAAACATTCCAAAAAATGGTTAGAAAATCACCTTATTGAGAGCCTGGGACCACAGCAGCAACATCGCCTGGGAGCTTGCCAGAAATGCAGAGCTCTGGGACCCACTCAGACCCTGGAATCAGAATTGCTATTTGAACAAGTTTCACAAATGATTCATATGCATATTAATATTTGAGGATCTCAGTTATAGAGTAGTTGTATCAGTGGCACATATTCCTGGCTCTGTGTGTATGTGTATGTGTATGAGTATGTGTACGTGTATATGTACTTGTATGTGTACATGTATGTGTATGTGTTGGGGTGGGATTTTTTAAAATAAAAATTCTCAGGTTCCTGCTTTAGATCTAAATCTGAATCTCCATGTTGTATATTAGATTATTCATTTTTATTCTCATCATTGCAGTTTTATGCATAATTTGAATTTAGGCATGATTACAAACATGAATTCATACTTGTAATTAGAAGTAAAAATCAATCCTATTTAGAAGAACAAAAGTGGTTTATAAAACACAACAAATACTGCATAGAGATTGTTCAACGAGAGGTTGCTCACAATTTTAACAAGATTCTAGACATTTTAATTTTGGTACATATTCTGGATGTTTGCCATTGTGAAGATTAGTCATGTAGTTTCTGGAATTTTAAATTTCCACCTAGGTATTTCAGATTTCTATATATGTAATAAAGCTCTAAGTTTACGGGTGGAGGAGGAAAATCTAGTCATTGCCCAGGATAGTAGAACAGCAAATATTTGGATGAGAAATAAAGACATTTGTCTGCTTGTTCAGATGTCTTTAAATCTATTGGTGTTTGACATAATAAAGACTGAATATATATTTATCCTTCTCTAACGCAGGTAAGTAGTTGAATTTTAAAAATTGATTATTTGTATTCTTAAACTATTTTTATATTTTTAGTGTTTCCTTCTTTCATAACGTTAGTTTCACTAATATTTTCTTGGTAAAATTTTTGGTTTACTTTTTTATAAGTGCAATGAGTTCATATGCAAAGTATTTTATAGGTCAAAATAAATCTCTCAAGACATACACACAGGAAAATGATACCTTTGACCTTTTCTAATAAAAATCCCCATGCATTGGATTTTCTGCTCCATTGTCACCACTAAATTGTGAATATCCACTACTTATATCTCATAAATCTCTATTCCTTCCTTTACCACATGCACAGGGACTCACTGCTACTCCAGATTCCCATGAGACTGTAGATTCCACTGGGAAACCCATGCCCCAAAAGTATCATTAATACAGGAATCTCTTGTTCCCTACATCATCATGTTACCTGAGAGTTAACTGAGTTCTGAAAATCAGGCCAAACTCCAGAATCTTTGCATGTAACTGTCCTTTCTACCTTCAACCTTTCCTTTGCTCCACTCCTCAATCTACTACTTAGCATGTTTCAATAAAAGCATCTAATCATAGAGACCATTTCTGACTATCTTATCATTCTACCAGGAGATTGTTTCATAGAATTTATCACAATGTGCATTTATTGACTTGTCTATTATCTGCCTTCATTACTAAACTATAAATTTCATAAGTGTATGCTCGATGAAGATTTTTGGAAATGAATGATTTTTTTTACTCACCAGTTTTCCTCGGAGAGGTAATAGTATTAAAAATATTCGCTATGTTCTAGGTATAACCTTAATAAAGATTTCACATACATTCTCTCAATCCTCAAAACACTGATATTCCTATAATTATTCCTGTTTTACAGATAAAGATGTACTGTTACAATCACAATTGTCACTTTAGTTGGCCAAAACTAAACATTGAACCATTATTCTTCATGACTTTGAGAAAGAAATTAAGACCAAATAATCTACAGCTATACATTCATTAAACAATAAGATCATCCAAAATAAATGATTGTTCCAGTTCATTTTCCCTTAGGACAATACATTAGTTGATGCCTGAGTCCAATAAAAGACATGATGCCTTTAGCACAAAGTTAATAACGTTCAGATTTCATAAACTTGCCACTGCAGATACCAATGATTTGATCTCACCACACTGAGGAATAAAAGCAAAGCTTGCAATTTAACATAATGGATGTGATCATCTGCCTCATTTAAACTCTTTCCTTTGTTTGGAAAGCAATGTATATAACAGAGACAAGACACACATATAAAGTAGTTCAGTTTAAAGGATATCCTTCAGCCACTGCAAAAGGTGGAGTTTGGTAAACAGTGTAGGAACAGGCAGAGTAGGTGAGTGTACATCCTCAGGAGGCAAAGGGAATTCAGTATATGATTGTGATAAAGGGGACTCCACGCAGTACTATCCGGGAGGACTGGCTACTCTTTAGAGACATAGTGGTGTTCAATGGACAGGGCTATTGGGGCGCTAGTTGCTTCTTCATATAGGTCCTTCAATGGCCTGTGGGATTTTATTCCTCCCAGTGAGGACATGCAAATTCCCTGAACAAAACCTGTTCAGAGGGTGCTGTATGCATAAGTGGGCACATGTGAGTGTGTACATGCAAAAAGGGTAGAATTAGGGCAGGAAAGTAAACCATTCGGCTAACAAATTGTCCTACTTAAAATGTCTTTCTCACCTCACATCCTGTTTAATTTTTTTGATATTAGGCTAACAGCTGTTGGTGTGTCTGGCTGAATCAATTATCAGACACTTAGTTTGCAATACACAAAATGCAAATTGTTTACTTTATTAACAGCCACAAATGATGCATATCAAATAAATGTCTGTGGGATTTTATTAGCTAAGATGAATTTGATTGTAAGTATCACAGCATTCAAACTAAATTGGGAGACACTAACAGGTATAATTTTAAATCCTAAAGTAAGATGAGCTTCTGGGAGTTTCGACTCAGTTCCTTAACTATGTATTCAAAACGTTAGATTTTTTTTCTCTCTCTTCTATCCTCCATGGTGTCAACTTCAACCCAAAGAAGGATCTATGTGGTCACAAGATTCTGGCAACAACTTTTCACCTCTATGCTTCTTTGTATGTATCCACAAAAACAGAGAGAGAGACTTTTCCAAAAGCTCTCTCTAAAAGAGGAAAAGAGTCACTTTTCTAAAAGCACCCCCAAAAGCCTCCTGTTTTTTAATATCACTAGCCTAAATGAGATCAGACACATTACACTGATATCAGTGGCCAGAGAATGAGAAAATGATAAATATTTAACCTTCATTATATAAACCTACCACTAGCATAAAATATGAAAACAGCTTACCAAAAAGCACATGAGTTTCACAGATACCAAATTAAAACTGTGGTAGTTCAGAAGGTGAGGAGGGAGAATGTAGAGAGGCAGTGACTATGCTCATTGTGGGGAGTAGAACAGAAATAAATAATCAATGTCAGGTTACATTCTGAAATTATCATTATAGTTCGTGTTCTATGGATTACATCTCCCTATCATAGTTCACTGTTTTTATTCTTTGCTTCAACCCTTCTTAAATAAAAGGGAAAAGATGTAGAGTAAATAGGACTCTATACTACTGGAGGGAAAATATTTTGGCATGATCTGCTAATAATGAACATTTTGTGGATTCTATAACCCATTATTTCCAAAAGGAAATGCATTAACACATCTACTTAAAGAAATGTACAAGAAAGTACACAGTTGCATTATTTGTCACATACAGGAAAAAATAGAACTCAAATCAACAGTAAAATTGATAAATAAAATAAAGCTTGTACACATAATGAAATATTGTATAGCAGTTCAAATTTGTGAAACATTGCTACATGCAGCAAAATAAATTTGAAAAATGAAAATCTGAGCAAAAGATGTCTGGACATTTATATACATGGATAAATACGTAATACTTCTGTTACATAAAATTTAATGACAAGAAAAATTACCTGTAGTGCTCAAAGTCAGGACAGCAGTTATTTGAGGTAAGAGAAATAGGACAGAAATTAGGAAGCAAAGAAGACGTTTTCTGGGGCATTGGCAATATTTTATTTTCAGACATAGTTGGTAACTACATGGGTTTTTATTTCAGTTTTTGATAATGCATTGAGTTATATTTTAATCTTCCATGCTTTTTATACATTAATACTTCTTAAGAAAACAAACTAATCAAGCTTAGCTATGAAGGTTAAAAGCAGAACATTAAGCACCTAAGAAAAAGAACTGCTTCTGTCTTCAAAGGTGTTGTTTTCTAAAACTTTTTAAGTGTCTGGCTTTTGGCAAGGCACCCAATGAATAGTTTTCAAAACACGAGTATTAATTTTTTAAAAGAAGATTCAGTATTTGTGGAAATCAACTTAGTAAGTAGCTCACTCTCTTTATATATGTGCCCATGTAACAATTAGAGTTAATACTGAAAGGAGTTGCCTATATAAGTCGCCATTGTACGGTTGCCCCATTGCTTTCTTCATCAAGTGCTGATGATTCTCTGCACAGGAAAACTCAAATGACATATGTTTAAAACATTTTTTAAACTGTAATGAAACAAAGCATGCACGAGTATGTTTATTGCAGCACTATTCACAATGGCAAAGACATGGAATCAACCTAAATGTCCATCAGTGGTAGACTGGATTTTAAAAAATGTGGTACATCTACACCATGGAATAGTATGCAGCCATAAAAAAACCAATGAGATCACGTCCTTCGCAGGGACCTGAATGAGCTGGAGGCCATGATCCTTATGAAACTAACACAGGAACAGAAAAGCAAATACCGCATATTCTTACTTATAAGTGGGAGCTAAACAATGAGGACACATGAACAAATAGAGAGGAGCAACACGCACTGGGGCCTCTCAGAGTGTGACGGCTAGGAGGAAGGAGAGGATCAGGAAAAATAACTGATGGGCACTAGGCTTAATACCTGCGTGATGAAATAATCTGTACCACAAACCCCCACAACACAAGTTTACCTATGTAAGAAACCTGCATTTGTACCTACCGCTGAACTCAAAATAAAAGTTTTTTAAAAAGTAAAAAAAAAAAAAAAAAGAAAAAAAGAAAAAAAAAGTACTAAAAAAAATGAAACAAAGTCAAAGTTAACACAAGAACAAATCCTAAAGTCACGTCAACTGTCCATGGCTGCTGGGTAGGACAGAAAGAAAAATGCGCATGCTAAATTGTGGTTAGAAAGAAATGTTGACAAACGATTATTAAACTGGAATATTTCTCATTTATCTCTTTATAAAGCATTCAGTAGAATTATTTACAATACGTTAAAAATAGTATTTTCGCTTTCTCATTCGTGTATACCTTGCTACAGAATAAAAGCTACGATGACTTCGTTCTACTTATGTACAAGGAAGCTCACAGTTGCATTATTTGTCACATACAGAAATAAATAAAACTCAAATCAGCAGTAAAATGAGTAAATAAAATATAGCATGTACATATAATGAAATACTGTACAACAATGCAAATTTGTGAAATATCGCTACATACAAAAATATTGACAGCCTCATAACCTGCATGACCTTGGGAAAGCTGGTACAGCTTTTCTTGCACACTACACACTAACATGGAAGATTTTAAAGGCAGTAACCTGAAGTGGGTTCATAAATATGTTGGTCTCATACAGCATTTTTTTAATCAGATGGTAGAACTTACACACTATACTTGTCTTGTTATTGTTCTATAATGACAACATGGTGACAAAGTCAATATAATAAAGAAGGCTTCCACTCCTTCACTCCAGAAACACACATAGATTGCATTTCTTGCCATGTTCTATGAAAATCCAAGACCAATTTTAATCAGAGAAGATATGCAAACCATAAAAGAGAAGGATGTAATTATTTACCCTCAGGAAATATATCAAGCAAGAAATACTTTGTATTTCTTCATTTATATGATGACTAATACATTATAAATATGCAAGGTGCAGCAAATACTGAATTTTCAAAATAGGACATAGGTTAGTCATTCTTAACCCTGGCTGGGTGTTAATATTAAGTGGAGGGTTTAAAGAAATGCCAGTGCTGAACTCCTATCTCTTATACTGATTTAATTGGTCTCCATGAGACCAAGACTTTGGTATTCAACTAATTCTAAGGTGCAGCCGTAATTAAGAGCTACTGCAAGATAGTATGACAGAACAACCTGGACTTTCTTTTCTTAGAGTAAATAATTACTTTGGTAACTGCTTTAGGTAAGCCAGATGTCACTTGCTATATTGCTTCATGGTAAACCGAAAATTCAAAATAGCATCATCCTCCATATTTTTGGGCTATTAAGATAGCCCTGTATTAGCATTTCCTAAAGCTTGGGACACCTGCTGTAGTACACAGACAATTTTAATTAAGTGTCACATAGGTATGGTATTAAAAGATATTGAAACATGTAATTAGAAAGTTTTTCCCTTTTACATTTTCTTTCAGCATATCTAATTATATTGAGGGCAAAGTCTCGGTTTATTTCTAATTTATCTTTAGCCACTCTTCAATTTGCTAATCTGCCTTCTAAAGAGAGCAAGAGCAAGCTTGGCATATCTGGGAGACCAAATACATAATTAAAATTTGATAACATTGTTCTGTTATCATTGAATTTACTTTGCTGTTGTCTTCTAATATGAAAAGTGACACTGATTTCCAGTTTGTATTGTTTTATTAAATGCATTAAATAAAATAATCTTACTAAAAACTACTTTGTCTTATGAAAAAAGTTCAGTCATAAATGATCATGTATTACTTAGATGTGGCAGAAAACACTGAATTTGGGAAACACTGACTTACAGATTTAGATTTCTTGATCCTTCATTAAACGGTTTATATTTGAGACTCTTTTTTGAAAACAGTTGCAGACGGAAAGAATTACAAAGTATAATGCTGATATCAAAACACTTCATCTATTTAAGAAGACAAACACCTGAACAGCTAGAAAAACAACAACGCTTAAATAACAATGCAAGACAATACCAAAAAAGTTCTCACGTTGTAGAACATGACTTAGCTCTGTCTGTCAGCACCTCCAACTTGATATTGAGGTTATTTCTATCAATGTTTTTTTGAATTCACTTTCTTTTTTTTTTTTTTTTTTTTTTTTTTTTTTTTTTTTTTTTTGAGACAGAGTCTTGCTCTGTCGCCCAGGCTGGAGTGCAGTGGCCGGATCTCAGCTCACTGCAAGCTCCGCCTCCCGGGTTTACGCCATTCTCCTGCCTCAGCCTCCCGAGTAGCTGGGACTACAGGCGCCCGCCATCTCACCCGGCTAGTTTTTTTTGTATTTTTTAGTAGAGACGGGGTTTCACCGTGTTAGCCAGGATGGTCTCGATCTCCTGACCTCGTGATCCGCCCGTCTTGGCCTCCCAAAGTGCTGGGATTACAGGCCTGAGCCACCGCGCCCGGCCTGAATTCACTTTCAAATCTCAATTTATGTGGGTAAGAAGAAAATTTTCTTCTGGAATATAAAATATTTTGAGGAACTGATAAAACTTTTGATTCTTCCTCTAGCAAAAATGTTCATATATATAATCATGAATATTTTTTTAAATATTTGCAAGGAGTCCACAGATGGATAGGAGATTTTCTGTGCACTTTCACGTGACACATGAACAAAAGATTAAACTGTCTCAGATTTAGAATCATTTAAAGGTCACTGAGAACAAGTGTATGAAAATGAAGGCTGGTTCCATATTTAGGCAGATATTCAAATTTATCAAATGTATTTAAAAATTCATATTGTTCTATGGTGACAGGAAATGAAATATTCCAATTTTATTTTCATGTTTAGATGTTTGAAACTATGGAGCAAAATTTTTCAGATAGTTGATTAAATTTTCATTTTCATATACTAGTTTTAACAACATGTGCATACATCTGAATGACCATAATTCTGGCAATTTTTCTTATTCTTCTTTCTTATACTTTTCTGTTTCTTTCTTTCTTTTCTAAAATTGTGCTAAAACTTTATTTTCAGATTCAAGGTAAACAAATGCCAAATCTGTCCTCGTGGTCAGGGCCAATTCTAGAAGACTACTACTAAGTTTTCATTGACTCTTTATAGATAAAATATTTTCTCAAAATTAAGGTTTTATTGTTCACTTTAAAAGTTAATCAAGTCATTTCTTACCCTTATCTTTTAGTCTTGTTGTTAGTACTGTTCTTGTTCCTCTTTCCTCCTACTCTCGTTATATAAATAGCTTATTTTTATCTCTATATAATATGAATTTACATAACTAGGAATTATGAATACTCCAGATTATAGAAATTTGTGTTCATTCACTCGTTTGTGTTTATTCACAGACATGTCTTATGAGCTAAGCACTATTCTTAGCACTTAGAATTATTACTTTTTTTTAAAAGTTCCATATTCAGAGTGAACAAATTAGTTCTTCATGAACCCATTTTGGAAAGTCCAAAATTACATTTGTTCCTGGAATTCTGGAACAATACAAAAAAATCCCCAATGAAATTTGAAAACATCCTAACTTCACCCCAATTTTAAGCATGTGTTAAGTCAGAAAGGTTTATATAATAGAAGAGGGCTGTTTGTGTAATTTACAGATTTACAAGTTTAAGTCTTTTAACACACAATAAGGCTAAAAGCCTTAAATTATTATGAATTCATATTAGAAAATGAGAGTGCCTTAATGAAATAACAAGATAAATTACCGTCTTTGCTGGCAGTATATTACCATCTCTTACACACGGCTGCAACACTAATGTGCATTTTGTAAAATTAGGCTTTTATAGAATCCGTACTTCTTCTCCCGTCTTCCCTATTATTACTTTCTCTAGTCTTTCTAATATCATCGGGTACATAATCACCAGTGGTATCAAAGCAGAACACATAACCATTGAAAAGTTCATAATTAATTCAATCAAGAATGTACTCTCAAGGGAAAAAAAAACTCCATTTTGTCTAGAGAACTGAATGTGATCATTTTTATGTAAGCGTTTCTGGAAAAAAAAAACTTAGCTAGACAGTCACTGTGTTTTAAAATCTGGTATTCTGTAAGATAAGTTTTTAATTATCCCATGTAAATATTTAGGAGTGGAATTACTATGTAATATATTAAGTGTGTGTTTAACCTTATAAGAAATTTCGAAACTGTTTTCCTGAGTAGCTATACCATTTTCATTCACACTAGCTATGTAGTTCGAGTTGCTTGACATCCTCACCACACTTGGTCTTGCCAGAGTGGTTTTCATTTTGCCCATTCTAATAGATGTGTAGTGATATCATATTATGATTTTAATTTGCATTTGTCTAACGGGTAAAGGCTAATGATGTTGAACCCCTTGTCCTGTGCTTATTTGACACCTCAACAACTTAGATGAATCTCAAAAGCATTATGCTAAATGAATTGTATGTGTCTCTAATTATACTCTTGAAAGAAAAATCTTCAATGATGAATAACAGATCAGTTTCAAGGAGTAAAGGATTTGTTGTTGTTGTTGTTGTTTGCTTTTGTTTTGTTCCTGTGAGTACCATAAGTACCACTCAAACCAAGAATACTGATTGGATGATGCTTATGGTACTTGAGAAAACTAATATATGTGTTAAAATGTATGTAAGTATACACTAAGAGGTCAATTATGCTGTATGATAACTTAAAAATACAATTATTATTCTGTAATCATCATTAAACTTTAAAAAATATTCTCTGCCATTAGATATTTGTGGAAATTTTCTAATAATAAAGTATGAGATAATTGGGCTTAAAATTTTAAAAATTTTGTGGGGAGAAATAAAATTTCATTAATGAACTAGTACTCTGGTTTCTTATTAATTTTGTATACAATTTTTAATCCTGTCTTACTATTTGCCTGGATTTATACACAGATTAAGTTCAATAACAAATTTTATGGATAGGAAATAAGTATACTTTTGTCAGTGGTCTCTATGAGAATCCCTTAAAATTTTAAACATTCATTAATGTCCAAATCATAATAATTAACTTGGAATTTAGCAATAGTCTTTGCCATTTATTAGACGCAAAGTATTTAGCTCTATAAAAACAAACCTATTTACACATTTACACACATTAGTTAAATATAATGCAATAATTTCATTACAATGCCATAAAATAAATATGTTTTAAATCATTGGCATAATAGTAAAATCAATAACTGGTTCTTGGTCTCGCTAAGATTTTGCAGTAGGATGTAGAACAACACGTTATGTAACTCTGATGAAGCTAAAAGTCAGCGCTTGAGTTAATTGTCAAGCAACTGAAAACTGGTAGGTAAAATGCAACCCTCACCATTCCCCAGATTATATAGGTACACTTTTCCCTAAGAATGAAACTGTTGGTATTAGTATATGAAGTCTTACACCAGTCTAAACTCCTTCCCTAGAATACAATTCAAATTACTTACCACGGTTTTGAGACCATACATTAGGAAATAGTTTTCTGCCTCCCAAGTTCTTCCCCCTGACTGTTTCATTCTCAATCTATCTTCCAGCCACCTGGACCTTCTTTTCATACTTAAATTACACCAAGCACTTATTTCTTTGGGGATTCTTGTACCTGCTGTTACTTATGATGATAATGGTCTTCCCTTCAATCTTTTCATTGCTGGGTTCTTTTCCTCCTCTCATAGTCTCAACTTCTTATCCATTATTCATAATTGCCTTTCTTGGCCAGTATATGCAAAGTAAAATTTCCTGGATTATCTTCATCACACCGCACTTGTTATTTCCTCAATGCTATCACAATTTGATGTTTATTTAATTTGTTTGTTTACTGTCTGCTTTCCCCCAGACAGCAAGGTCTATTTCCTAGTACAGTGCCATGCAAGTATTAGAAACTCAATAAATATTTATTGAAGACAGGAAGGCAGGAAGCAGGCAGGAAGGAATTTGTCCACCTTGCATTTATATTCATTCTGCATTTAACACATTACCTCAGAGCTCAACAGGGGCCAAATGGTATCTTATGTTAGCTTATTTCAGGGGAAAAATGAACAGAATCATGTGGGTTTAACGGTTTAAAACTGCAAAAATTAGCCGGGCATGGTGGCGCACCCCTGTAATCTCAGCTACTCAGGAGGCTGAAGTGGGAGAATTGCTTGAACCTGGGAGGTGGAGGCTGCAGTGAGCTATCGCACCACTGCACTCCAGCCTGGGCGACAGAGTGAGACCCTGTCTCAATAAAAATAAGTAAATAAAATAAAAATAAATAATGTTTGAGTATAAGATGTATATCTGGGTATACAATTACTTTGTCTCAGAATCAATAAGTGAAGTAAATCAATATATAGGTATGACATTGTCTATAAGTAAATTTATAAAAGCAGTGTTATATATTATTACATTATATATAATATATTATATTTTTAAAACTATGTCCTTCTTCTAGAATATAGGCTTTACAAGAGCAAGGATTCTGTTTGCCTCGTTCAGCACCATATCTTCAGCAGCTGGCACGGTACTAGCAACATAGTGGGTAGGAATTAATAAAACGTGATTAACAAAATAAATAGTAATCCAGGAGGGCATAGTGTGGGTTACCTGAATCAGAGTATACAACTACGATCTCTAATTTGGTGCTTTATGCGCATTTGCACTTTTCTGATATATTTTATTAAAACTTAAACAACTGTTAAGAATCTGCTTGGTACATCACATACAACCTGAAGTAAAAGAGACTAAAATTGAATCAAGAAATTTCTCCATCCTCATATGACTTTCTAGAATTTACTGTGATGCTTGGTCATCAGAGAAATTGAGCTGCACATGCAAAGGGAAGTCGATCTCCCAAGAGGACTTCCATCATGGACCATGGAAACTGTGTAAATGGCCTGTTGAGCACAAGAGTACCTGGAAAATTACAATCAACTGTAATAGATGTTTTGAGGAGTATGTGAGTACTCATATATTTTTGTTTTTATGACACTGAGTTCATTTTATTTGCATTTTAAAAATTATTAATTATGCAATATTAATGTATTTAATTTAAACAAATTTAATAAATTTAATTATTAATATATAAAATATTTTCTTGAGGTGACATGCAATGTGACTGAAAGGTTGTAGATTTTTGTTTATCTAGGCAAAGTCACTTTTATTATTTCAGGCTTTAAAATACAATAATTTGCTTAGCTAAATATCGTTCCATGTATGACCTCACTTTTTAAACTTTAAATAGAAAATACCTATGATAAAATTACATCTCAAACACTGAGCCATCACTCTGATGAAAATTCTGTATTGAAGAAAGATGACATGATTTAAAAAAATAGATAAGAGGTGGCCGGGCACGGTGGCTCACACCTCTAATCCCAGCATTTTGGGAGGCTGAGGCGGGCGGATCACGAGGTCAGGAGATCGAGACCATCCTGGCTAACACAGCGAAACCCCTTCTCTACTAAAAATATAAAAAATTAGCTGGGCGTGGTGACAGGCATCTGTAGTCCCAGCTACTCCGGAGGCTGAGGCGGGAGAATGGTGTGAACCCAGGAGGCAAGATTCCACCACTGCACTCCAGTATGGGCAACAGAGTGAGACTCCGTCTCAAAAAATTAATTAATTAATTAATTAAGTAAAATAAATAAATAAATAAATAAATTTTAAAAAATACACACACACACACACACACACACACACATATGGTAAGCTGCTCTGAAAGCAATGCCTGTGAAAGGTGATAGGAAAATAAGCCCAGTGTTTAAAGGGATTTGATTAAGTTTAATGTGGCATAACACTATTTGTGAGGATACAATGAGAAGAGCAATTTGCAACCTAGAAGAAGGCCCTCATCAGAACCCAGCCATACTGGCATCCTGATCTCAGACTTCCAGTCTCCAGAACTGAGAAACACATATCTGTTGTTTATAGGCCATGTAATCTATGGTGTTTTTTTTTAGTAGCAGAAGCAGACTAAGGAATCAGCTTCATGTAGATTCCTCCCATTATGCATCAGGATAGGTCTGTATCATCAACAGCATATGACAGAAGCAATGGTGTATAATTTTTGACACTTTATTGTAAAGACCATGGCTTTCATTTTGAAAATCTTCTCTCCCACTCCCTTCCTCCCTCCTTCTTTCCTCCCCCAATCCATTCTGTCTCATCTCTCCAACTCTCCAACACCATGTAGAGCTCATAAGACAAGAAACTGGAACTTCCTTTTAATGGCCACATTGGAGTGAGCCTGAAAATTGATTTTCTAGCACCTTAAGATGGCCAGGACCCTGTTCAACAACTTGACTGCAGTCTTATGAGAGATCCTAAGTTGCAATCACCAAACTACCCATTCTTGGATTCCTGCTCCTCAAACACTGCAAAATAAGAAGTATTTCTTATTTTCAATTGCTAACTTTTGAATAACTGGTGATGTAGACATAGATAACTAATGCAAAGACAGATGATATCTAAGGTTGCAATGAATTAAAGTAACTTAAACTGTCATACACTGAAATAGTGTTTTGCTAAATTTCTTACAATGAAATACATCCATGCTACGTCCTAGACATTTCATCAAGAGTAATAACAGATGCCTTCACCATCACTTGTACAATAACATCCATGACAGTTTGTTTTCAATTAGCTTCAAACTAGAAGCATCAAGGGGATACTGGGTAAATGTACTGTAATTCATACCATGGAATTCATAATAATGAAAAAGAACTCATGATATGTGCAAAAGTATTATATCTCAAAAATATTATGTTGAGCAAAAGAAGCTGGGCACAAAAAAGTAAGCATATTGTTAATTTCATTATTATGAAGTTGTGCAACAGAAAAATATAATCTATGATTAAAGAAATCAGAAAAGAGGCTACCAGGGGCAAGCAGGGATTGGAGAGAGGAAGAATGATGACTATTAAAGAAGCACAATAAAACATGTGATGTGATAGAAAAATCACACACACACACGCATTCTTTCTCACACACACACACACAAGGGTGGCGGTTATAATGCTGCATACATTTGGAAAAAAACTTCATCTAACTGTATATTAAATTCTGAATAATTTATTGAATCTATATTATGTCTTTATTTAAAAAAAAATAGTTGTGGGGGAAAAGTCTATTATGTGGTGAGTGAATTGGAAGTTAGCAAAAACATATTCAGAAAGGTATTTTGGGCAGTGTTGAAGTAACCCAGGTGACAGATGATGTCGAATTTTGTTATATGATCAGATGTATGAGGCACAAAGAAAATTGAAAAGTCATGACCCTGAATAGCAAAATGCCAGCTTAGATTGTTTCCTTCCTCATTACTCTCCAGATTCCACAACAACTGCTTCCACTTCATGCTGTCCAATATAAACTTGACCATCAAGAGTAGCAACCTGAGTTTGCTCTGAATAATGAGTTGAATACATTTGCCTAGCAACTCAGTGATAATGTTTTACAATATCTTTGGGAAAATATCCTTCTTTACATACAGTGACAAAATTATCTTCAGGAAGGAGTCTTGTATGACAGTACATCTTTTCTCATTTAAATAGAAGCTATTCCACACTGTTCGAGATATTATTAAGTTCAATGTTTAAATAGGCATTCTCAAAATTTAGGGACCTCTACCCAATTTGCTTATTTCATACAAGTCAAAGCAATAGACTGAAGAATTAGAAAAGTTGTACTTTAAAAAAATCCCTCTTCTACACTCCCACAAAGTTCAGAATTTAGCAGGGATGGGGAGACTACTCATGCCTCCTGGGATATATCAGGGGATAAATAATGTTCTGTATTAATAACAAAACCAACAATAACAATAACAGTAGCAAAAATAACACCCAGTAAAAGTCACTTACTCTGTGCCCTTTAACATGTATTGTATGAATTCCTACTCAAAATAAACTTACGAAAAATTATTATCTTCCTTTTTATTTGAGACGGGATCTCACTCTGTCACGCAGGCTTGAGTACAGTGGTGCAAACATGACTCACTGCAGCCTTGAAATCCTGTGCTGAAGTGATCCTCCTGACTTAGCCTCCCAGGAAGCTAGGACCACAGGCATGTGCTACCATACCCAGATAATTTTTTTTTTTTTCTTGAAATACAGTCTCACCGTGTTGCCCAGGCCAGTTTGGAACTCCTGGGCACAAGCGATCCTCCTGCCTCAGCTTTCCAAACCTTCATTTTTTTATATATATGAACAGATAGAGTGAAACTGGTTGACTGAGGGTCAACAAATTGAACCCTGATCAAGTGTGTCTCCATAGCTTATGCTATTAAGAAGTATACCATGCTGTGGAAACTATTTTTTTGCTTATTTTCTTTTATTTTTTTTCTGACAACCGTGTATGCTGACTTAGAGTGAGATACTGTAAAACAAGTTGAAAATATTTCCTTTTATTGAAAAGAATAAAAATTTGGGGGAAAATGAGTGCAATTTGTATTACCTAATTAAGCATACAATTATTGAACATCTGTTAGAGACTAGGTGTGTTATGAAAGGTGAGTTGTATCAATGGCATCTCTTCCTTTGTGGGTTCTAGCTTTTAGCTGAGAGAGATAGAAATTTAAAAGTAAAAATAATAAACCAATAAATAACGTATTTTTTTCTGATTAATTACTAAAGACTATAAGTGAGTACTAAGGCAAAGTAAAGCAGAGAGGATTAGAGGACTTGAAAGTACAGGGTGGAGTGAAGTTTGCAATTTTACATTGAGTGGTAGGTACAGGCTTTATTGAGAAGGTGAAGTTTGAGCAAAAGCTTCCAAAAGGTGAGTTAATCTGTGGATATGTGAGAGAAACACATTGCACAGGGAACATAATATTATACAAAATTTTCCCTATGTTATCATGACTAATTTTCCGATACTGAGAAAAGAAGAAGACAAGCATCATATTCTCTTTTAGTATAGATGGTACACTGCTAAGAAGGAACAGAACTTTCTATAAAAGACTGGTAAAACAGCCCTCGGTGCCTTTTCTTTCCCCTTCCTCGTAGCTACGTGTAGAAGTTTAAGGATTAAATGGCAGAGGAGTACTTGTGGAAGAAGGTTATTGGCTTAGGAGTAGAAGGAGCTGTTCAATTTCTTATCTCCTACCATAGTGGGAGGTAGCTCCACTTCTGCCTACGGAAATCAGGTAATTCACTCATAAATGTCCACCATAAAAAAAGACTAAGAGGCCAATTTTTATCTCTACTACAAACACAAAAACTTTTACAACCTCTTAGCATTCTCTAAACAAGTGGTTAGAAAATTCTTTAGGGAAATTTGGCCTGATTTCTCTATAATGCAAAAATCCCAGATTTGACTCAAATACAATTCATTTCATAAATTAATTAATAAATTATGCATTTCTTTCTCTTTTTATGTTTGGAGTTGCTTTCCTCAATTATGTATCTCAAGTGTGTTTTCAAAAGCAATTTATAAAAAGAACTGATAACCAACAAAAAAAGAACACGTGAAAGCATCAGTCATTTATTTTTTCCTATCAAGATTTTAATGACATATTATATTCAGTTTGTTTTAGCTGTTTTACTGATATAAATATACAGTAAGTTCTGCTATTTCTTTAGGTGTATTTAAGCAAATACACACTGTATATTTGTCTTACTAGGTAGACTTTAGCTTTACAGCAACACTTGGGTTCATGGCAGGGTTTCAATTATAACAAAGGATCTTTGCTTTAAAACATCCCTTGTTTTCTCCATGATTATGTTATTTGGTACTTATGTGGTTTTCTTTATGAATGGGTGGAGAGTGTAGTATCAGTGCTACTTATTTAGCATTTACATGGTATTTTATCTATGCAGAGTTTTACAATGATTTTTATAATAATATAGAATTATTACCATAGTTTGTGCTCTTATATCATAATACTGTAGGGATTAATATGATTTGAAGTTAAGTTTTATTTTTACCCTGAACCACTAATGTGTAACTTTAAAGGAGCTTTTTATTTCCTTTTTAAAAGGATATTTATTCTGTAGTATGGGGAACAAATGAATAGGAAATAACCCTCCCCAGTAACGCAAGTTAGAGAGGACTTTTACATTTCTAAACAACCAAAGTATTTTCTTACGTTTAGAAAAAAAAAGCGGGGGGGCGAGGGGTGACTATACTTGTTCAATGTGATGTATTGCGATACGAATTCAAGGAGGGGATCTTAATTCTGTTCTACAGCTAATAGTAAAGGATCCTTGAAGAAGTCCCTTAATCTCTCAATATCTCATTTTCTACAGTTGTCAGAAGAAAATACTATCTTTTTCATCTAACTCATGAGTCTACTGAGAGAATAAAACTGTGAATGCAAACATTCGTGTAAAAATGTAAAATCCCTATTACTTTCTAGAAATTATAACTTCTTATTACCCTAGAAATTAAAACGTAAGAGCTTTTATGTTGTTACCACATAGTAATGTTAATTAACTGGTTGCTAGTATGATTGGGGTGATTAAAAATATGTCATCATTCAATACCTACATATTAAAGTTATACATATCCATACATGAAGTTGTAATATTATTTCTACTTTAATATTGAGTATAGTTGCTTCAATTTTGTCTTCCACTTTTCTAAGAATTTGTGTAAGAAAACTGGAGGAAAACATTGAGCAAGTTTCCTACAGATTTGCTCAATAGAAGGCAAAGTCTCCTCTTTAAAAATGGAATGACATGCTATTGTTAAGTTTCTGGATGTTCTGGATGAATAATTAAGTGCAGATTAAACTATACTTTACTTACGTGGACACAACCAATGAGGAAATATATTATCTAAACATAATTTTGGTTCAGCTGTAAATAATTCCATTTAATATGCTCTTAAATTAAGAAAAACTGAATTTTAGACTGTTACTAAGCATTTCTGTCTAGACCTTTCAATCAAAGCAATGAAAATGTAATAATGATGTCATTATTGGAGACTAAGTATCTTAAACCATGTCTTTATATAGATTAGACATTTTGATTTATTCAGTGGACTGAATGGATGTAAAGTATGTTGTGGATTCTATCATCTGACGACAGAATGAGAGAATCATGAATATTAAAACTAGTAAATAACTTATAGATAATCCAGTCCACCTGTTACACTTCTAGGAACACTATTGATGGATTGAGACTCCAAACTGATTAAAAAAACACAGAAGATAATATTGACAGATCTAAAAAACCAAGTTATTATGATTCATATGTATACACATATATAAACATCATTATGTATGTATACATGTTTACTTATATCCACATTCATACTTATTATATTATGTTGCTTCTAATTATCTATTGTGTTTAAGCAAGTTATTTAATCTGTCTATAATCTTGGTTTCCTAGTCTTTCAAATATGGTTGATGATAAATATTTTATGGAGTCACAGTGAGGATTAAGTGTGTGTTTGTGTGTGTGTGTGTGTTTGCGCGTGTATCTTATTTGATTCAGTGTGTATGTATAACATGACACAAGTGGGGCATGAAATTGATATTATCTTATGACTATTTGATTTCTGACTTTGAAGAGGTCACATAGGTGTCTGATACCCCGGCAGCAGAAAGATGCATTGTCTTCTGCATGACTACCTGAATAAAGTATCACATCTGGAATATTCATCTCAACTGAAATCCTGAATCTTTAAGCATTTGAATAGTGCTGACACCCGTAGTGATCAAACCATCTCCAAACTACTCTGATTATAACTTTTAATTACAATTCAGTCTTCTACAATCAGTCAATTTGGCAGAAGTATTTGGAGAACAACAAGTATGTATAATTCCAGTAAAGCCTACTTGTACTTAAACTGAAAAGTCTGTCTTGAAATGACTGGGAAATTGTAGTAGAGAGGTAGCCAGGACCCTAGTAGCATAATATTTATAGCAAAGAAATACAGTATCTAAAATTAGTCTTAACTTCCTTCCAATTTGAGTGGAAATCCTTGGCATGAAACAATTTTTTAAAGTATAGAACAGAGACCTCTGTCATTAAAATATATATGCTTTAAATCAATTATTTTGAGGAAATTAGCTGCTCTAAATGAATCTAGGACATGAAACAGGCATTTATATAACTCATTATTTAAATTACAAGCCAATTTTCAACTTCTGCCTGCAATTCAGGTGTTTTGTTTAGATAGTAGTGGGCAACTGGGTTCTGGGAAATACTGGGTGATGAGTATTTACTTTCTTTCTGTTCTTCTTTATTTTTTCTTTCAGGTTAATGGTGGCTTCAGGATAACCTTTCAAATTTGGAAGGTAGAATAACCCTACCATTCAAATAGTCTACCCAGTCTACCTCAGGATAGACTATTTGAAATGTTTTGTCTACAAGTAAAGCAATTTAGGCTGCTGAGGAAATAAATTTTTTTCTGGAGGATACCAGATGGAGCATTTAGAAAGATAAGGAGTAAAAAGCTTGTCGGTAGAGATTAATTCTGTAAACAAATAAGGGTATATTGAAGAATCAAAATATTTTTTTTCTACATGCTTAGTCCTAGCCTATTAAAGAAATATGTAAAATAAAATTATAGAATAAAAACACTTTAGCAGCTCATAAGAAACATCATGGAAAGCATCTTAGTTTAGGCAACAGCTAAAAGTAGAAAATATGTATAAACCTTTAACTGCATTTTCTGTTTAAAAATTCAGAATGAGCACTTTAAAGTTTGGATGGATCATCAAAAATTCAGTCCAATTTATTTCTGCTCAGTCTATCCTTGAAAAATAATTGTTTGTCACTCTAAGCATATTATAAAATCTTATTTTATTCTAATAAAATGAAAACACTTTATGTTTCACTTATTCTTGTTTACTCTAAATTATTTTTTTATATTTTTCTATATTTTTTCTTCCCTTTAGTGTATTTTCACTCTGACATGGAATAAAATTACACCAAAAAAGTTTATAAGAGTATAAGATTTGTTTTAAAATCTCTATTCACATATATGTGGTATATATATAGTTTTTCAATATAATCACATACACATTATATATGTATATATGTTTTATTTTTTTTTGGAACCAATATCTTCTCATAACTAATGTGGATGCGTTCTTTATACTATTCCTCATGCTTTATTATATGTATAATTTTCTCAATGATTGACATACAAATAAAAGATTATTGATGTTAAATTGATTCATCCTGCCCAGCTGAATAATAAAGTATGAATTATCAAAACACTTTTAAATATTAAATATAGTAATAAATAAACTTTTGGAAATCAGCAAAGTATAGACCACTTTTCTTCAAAGTGAGATCTAGGGTACTTGTTGAAAATATTCCTGTTGAATATTTCTGTTCTCCACCCCAGACATAATGATTCAAAAGCATTCAGTGTATAGTGTAGGAATCTCCATTTTAGCAAGTTCTGCAGGTTATTTTTTATGACAGCACAAGATATGTGAATGTTTAAAAATTTTGAGTTTCAGAAATTAACTATTTCACTTATAAGAAGACATATTAGTTATTAATATTCTCACTTCGATGCTTTATCTATCTCCTTGTTTTACTTTTGTAAAGACACAGACTAATAAACTTTGTCATTTAATGAGGATGAAAACAATCTTTTGAGTTATATAAATAAAAAACCAATTATTTATTTTGATTTCTCTTTAACTTTCCAGGTGGTTCTGCTACTACTGTTTACCACAAAAGTATTATTTCATAAATAATTATTTCATTTCCTATGGGCTCCTCATGTCTCAAATATTTCCCAATTATTTATTGTCCTTCCTTAGGATCAACTTTAGAGATCAAAGCTTCTATTTACCTCCAGTCCTACTAAACGATTCAAATGACTTTTTTTATGGGATTGCAGCAGACTGAAACTCTGATCACATTCTCTGCACCAAACAGCAATGACTCCATTCTCTGTCACTATGAGAGAATGCAAAGATTACCACTTTGGGGAGTTTCCATTACAGATAGCTCATGTTTTTAGAGCTCTTTTAAAAAACTCATCTAAGATAGTCTGGTACAAATTGAAAATTAGAACGCATCATCAAATTTACTTTTTATATGACATTGAAATGGAAAACGTGGGGCTGTGGCAACAAGAAGACACCTGAAATAATATTTTATTATGAACTACAGTAAAGTTAAACATGTTTAGGTTAAAATAGGGTTACTGAAGATAAAATGCATAATATTTTTATCTATTAAGTTAGACAATTGTTTACTAGGATGGAGATGAGTCAAAAATAAAGACATTCCCTTGTGTCTTGTCTAGATTTTAATCCACAGGTTTCATTAATCATAGAAATAGGGGAAAGATATTTTCTATTAGTAAGTAACTATTTTCTAATTTCTGAAACAAATTAACAGCTATCCACAACCTTAAGTATAAAAATGAGTTCAAATTTTGAATCGAAAAATTTTTTTTTCAGGATTTCACTAAATTATCTTACATATAAAACTGTTTCCAGTAAAAGGCCCTCTCCTATTCTGAGAAAGCTGCTGAAATCTTATAATCCTAGTGAAAATACATTCTATTTTTATAGTAAATAAGGAAGGTACAAAAAGTGCTGGAAGAGTTAAGCAGACCTTCTGTTTAGAAACTCTAAAGTGAGATTTTTCTCTCTTTGTTTTGCTGGACTTCTTTATCATAAATCTATCTATCTTACTACCCATCTTAGATAAGAGGGGGCCAGAGAAGTTGCCTAGTTTCAATGATTTTTTTTTAAAAAAAACTAGTTTAACCTCCATCCCTTTCAGCTGCATTTGTTACAACTACCATGTAAGATTGTCATCTCACAAAAAAATGTTAGGGCACTGTCTTGATATAATTTCTATAGCTAGTTTTCATTTGTTTCTTTCTTTACATTGGTAGGATATGAGAGGTATATTTATAGAACTTTATTTCAAAACGAAAGTATAGAAAAATGCAAGTAATGTAAATAGTGGACCTCTAACACGCCTTTGGTCCTAGCTAGAAGGCTTGGAGAGTGGGGGAGGTACTTAGGTAGGTAGACCAGTAGTCAACTAAGCTGCATGGATGGTTACTCCTGTAATACTCTTAGCTCAAGGAAGTTCAAGTAAATTTAAATGCCAGGCACTTCAGAGCATATACATTCTCAGGGTTTTCAGGAGTCCAGTCTCCAGCCTGTCCTTTTTGTTTCTATTCAGTGCAACAAGGTTTTAAAGCATTAATGCATACTTCACGATTTTGGCATCACAATCACCTGGTTCAGCATATTTTCCAACACTGCAGCAAGGCCAACTCTTTTCCAGACACATATTCCCCTATGCAATAATTTAACTACATTCTCCACCCTATGCCCAATAGTCCTCTTCCCATATCAAGGAGGGAGTAGAGGTAATCAGATCAGGATCTCTATATTTCATTAGTGTCCCGTGGCTTCATTGGCCTTCTGTCTGATTTTATGGATGCCCTGAGTATATTTAGAGACGTTCTATCAGGTTAGACAAGCCTCTCTATCCCTTTGGCCCTAACCAGGACTGCTGTCCCTGGTGCTGAACCGTGTTTGCACACGGGGAGTTGGCTGTTGGGTCAATGGGACTGGATGCAAAACCTGGCTGGCTGACTGACCTTAAGAATGCCAGGTGCAGAAGCAAGCGATGCCTTAGTACACAGGAACCGGGCCGCCCGCCGCCCCTCCCCCCAGCTCCCTCACACATATCTCTCCGGTGTGCGCCAGGACCCATTTGTAAATTTCTTCATCAGACCCCCACCCAAAACGCTTGCAACATGGCCTCAAATGCCTGCGTCTATCAGCACAGCCCACTCCAACATCAGACTGCAGTAATGTCAAAATGCTACTCCCCAAATATTTAGTCTTTATGAGGTTACCTTTTCCACTCTAAAACCAAACAAAAAATAAAATAAAATCCAATAAATGAATACATTAACGAAAGTGACCTTCCACTTTTCTTCCTCCAATCCCCGCCCATATATTCACTCTCCCCTAAATTATAAAGCCTCCCATCCTAGGAGAGTGTTTTAAATCTGGGTGGTCTCCAGAGTTCCCCCTCCCCACACCTTCTCCCCACCTCTTCAGAACAAAACGACGCCAAAAAGGGCACATCTTACCCAGGGTAGAGCGACAGCAGGAGCAGAATCCACACCGTCATTTTCTGTGAAAATACAGGAGTCGAGTAGACTGAGCTTCCTGTGCTCCATATATTTGGCGAACTCATCGCTTTTTTTTTTTTCCTCCTCTCGCCTCTTGCCTCTTGGTTGCAGAAGAATCCCTCCCCTTTGTATTATTCTTATGCTTATGATCTGGTGGTGGCTCCCCCCACCTGCCTCTAGTAGGTCCCGTTACTGGGGAGATGGATTGCTACCAGATTTGGGAATTAATATTCAGGGGGCAGAGATAAGATCAGCACAAACGCTTGCAGATACCATCAAAGCGTCACTCTGGCAGCGGCTTCCAAGTCTGGGGGAGTAATATCATCGAGGCAGGGGGAGGGTACAAGGAGAGACTCACACGGAGACAAATAAGGGAGAGGGAAAGACGTGCACACTCGTGTATACTCATGCCCCTCACACTTACGCGTTCTCCCCCGGGTCCATCTCTTTGGGGTTATTTGTTTGTTTTGATTTTTTTTCTTTTACAGGGGGCAGCGCCCTGTGCATGTGTGTGTATTTAAAATAAATAGGAAAAAAATCACTAGCGACTCTGCGTGATTAACTATCACGCAGATTAACTATGAGGTCAAAGTGGAAGTGATGCACGCTGCTGCAGCACGAATTAACACATGCGTGGTGTCTTTCCAAAGCTTTTTAACCCTTTACTGCACACACAAGCACGCAAGGACTGGCATTCATGGGGACAAGAGATGCTTTAGCAAGCCTAGAAACTACATCATCAATGACAGAAGGTTTGTGGTCGTCAGATCTGCCAAGAATCCTTATTTTAAACTCGTACAGTCTTAGAAATCATGGTTGCATTGTTAGAGCTGGGGGAGCAGACAGTGGGGGAGGTGTGAGTGTCTCAGTAAGTCATCCTGTAGGCAGACAGATTTGGTGAATTCAATTTGAATGAGAGAAGAAAACATTGATAGAATTAAAGGACATGGAGAAATTCTATGCTACTCAGAATTCATTCCTCCCTTGTCAGTTCTCCAACCCCAGTGAAAATGCACAGACACGAAATTGCTTGAAGTTTGACAAATGTAATTGCATAGGGATAGCTGCTTGAGTAAAGATTACACACCACAAAATAGGAGGGCCGTTTTTTGAAGGAGGGCTGGGCAGAGGGGTATAGTCAGGAGGTCATTTAACAATGCAAAGGGTTTTCTGTTTGTTATGTGGGGTGTTGATTTTTTTGTTCTTCTTGGTAATAATCCTGAAAGTTTTTAGGTTGGATGAGTGGTATTAGCATGCTACTTTCTTGCCTAGGATGTTACTATAGATACTAATATATAGAAGATACCCCCTTTATACCAAACTAGTTCATCCACCACAGAGGAAATCCCTTTCATTAATCATGAAAAATAAAGTGGGGGAGTGTTTCATGGTTCTTTGAAGTCAAGATACCACCACAAAGGTGTGCAGGAAGCAGTACTAGTGATGAGGACCAATCTTAGCCCTTTGTGGAAAGTGAAAAGGAGTTGTTTCAAAATAAGTGCCTTTTCTGCAAGAAAAAAGTCTTCTAGGAATGGAATTTGAGTAAGGAGTCCAGGAGACATAGGAATAGAACATGAGAAAATCAGGTCCACACTCCATCACTAACACTAAAGTATACCCAAGGAAAGCAGAAAGAATTACCAGTAGCTGTTGCCCAACACATGGGTTTAGGAGATGCATTCTGACAATGAAGCAAAAAAGGCCTGACAGACCCACCTGGAATCCTGCAAGGCTTTATAACTCTGCCTTAGGCAGAGTTATTCTTTTTTTAATGATATTTTTTATTACACTTTAAGTTCTAGGGTACATGTGCACAATGTAGAGGTTTGTTACATATGTATACCTGTGCCATGTTGATGTGCTGCACCCATTAACTCGTTCTTAAGGCATTTAGACAAAAATCCAATGAAAACCATATTCAAATGCAATTTTGACTTTTTTTCCATTGTGACTAAAATATTGGCAGAGCAAACATAAATCCCGTTTTTATATAATCCTCTTGTTCTTTGCCGCACTGTGAAGGTATTTTTCCTTTCTGTAATTGATTAATTTATTTATTTAGAGACAAGGTCTTGCTCTGCCACCCAGCCTGGAGTGCAGTGGGACAGTCATAGCTCACTGCAGCCTCAAACTGATGGGCTGAAGCAATCCTCCTACTTCAACCCCCTAAGTAGCTGGGACTATAGGACTACATCGCTATGCCTGGCTAATGTCATGCCCCTTCTTATGTTCGCAATTTTTCTTTCAAAGAGCCTAGTTTGTTTATAGCTGTATATATTTTCTTAGTGAAATTATTGAATCACACTTTTGTAGGCTAAGATTTCTGTGTGTGTGTGTGTGTGTGTGTGTGTGTGTATTTACTTAACAGCCTACAGAACCCAAGCAAGTGAGATAAATGGAAGACATTGGCAGGTTATGAATCAGTAAAGTGGTGAAAACCATGCACACTCAAGTGCCAATACTCCATCCAAATGGAGCTACCACACTGTTCAGTTCCAGTCAAAATTGCCAGAAGAAATGGAAATAAGAATTGCAGAGTAAAATGTTCTAATTTTTAAAATACAAAGGAGGCCAACCAAGTAGGCATCCAGGTCACAAGGCTGCAATTTTTATGGACTATATAAAATATCTACCATGCATGACATTTCTAATTTTTTTGAGTGTACGTTTCTCAAGTGAGTTTATTTATTGTCAAACATAACGAAGTTGTGACAATGAATGCTGCCACATTCACAAAGAAGTGATTCATATACTGATCCCTTATCAGTATATGAATGGCCCCTATAAATTAGAAGTTATTGAATGATGGAATTTTGCCCAGCATATTAAGAGAAACCATAGAAGTAATTTTCATATTTATAGTATCTGAGTACAAATTTAATTGTGCCATTCATAGCTAGTAGGCATCAGTATGCCTCTGTGGATCTTTCTTATCTGCTGACTGCTGTCTTAAAAAAAGTATTTTAATATATTTTCTAAGATTTTAAACCATGTGTTATATTCAATGGTGTTTATAAGAGATCTAGTAATTTCTTTTGTTATTAACTTTGAGGTATACTCTTGCCCATTTTTAAGATTACACTTATAATCAATAAAGTAAGTGTTATTTGATAAACATGATGCTTATCTTCTCATTGTACATAGTATATATGCATATATTGTAGAGGAAATATATAATATATTTTCCTATCTGACACAAATTTTATGTCTGAGACCCCTACAACAAACGACAGATTAACAATAGAAAGGCACAAATATTTATTTTGTACAAATTTTATGTGACATGGGAGCCTTTAGAAATGAAAGGTCAAAAGAAACAGGGAAAACTGTATATTTTATGCTAAATTGAATAAAGAAGTGGATAGTTGTGCAGAAACATTATTGGATGAAAACAGATATTATCTAAAGGGCATAAACGGGGGAACTCAGAGGGACTTGCTGGTTCAGATTGTTCTCCATGTCTCTGTGTCTTCAGAGACAAAGACCTTGTTTTACGTGAGGCACGGGGAGGACATCCCTTGGATGAGGGCCTTATGACCTATTTTCAGGGGAAGGTCAACTAGGTTTTATGGCCCACTGCTGGGGAAAAGGAGTGAAGGAAATTCTCTATAGTTTCTACGGCCTGATTCAGGAGAGAAGGGGTGTAGAAGAAGGTCAGAAAGACCTTCTTGCTACTGTGATTTTCTCAATTTCCTTCAGTCTAAAATCCTCAGTATGCCAAGTTGCCGCATATATGTGTATGTGTGTGTGTATGTATTTAATTATATTAACGTTTGAAAAACATTGGAAAGTAAAAGAAGAAAACTACCACCCAAATCCACTTATCCAAACAAGCCTTGCCAATACATTGGAAAATTGTTTTACAAGTTAATTCTCCATGAATAAAGTTTTTTTTTTTTTTGCTTATAATTTGACATTGTATTATTACTACTATTCTTGTGATAGTTACTATACCCAGAAGTGAAATATGAGGTTATAATTTGGACAAGTTTGGTTGTTGATATCAAATCTCTCATTACTTGGAAAAGTAAAATATATTATTTTTATTCTGCTTCTGATAGTGACAAAGTGGACTATTTTGTAGGTAATAATTATTACTATTAGACAAAATATTAAATAAGCAAATATGTGAAGTAGTGGGATGCTACCGAAAGGAGGCAGAAAGTGTGAAGATACGGCCAATAAGAGAGGAAATTGAGGCCAAGGGAAGTGGCTCACGTCTGTAATCCCAGCACTTTGGGAGGCCCAGGCGGGCGAATTACCTGAAGTTCAAGACAAGCCAGGCCACCATGGTGAAACCCCATCTCTCGTAAAAATACAAAAAATTAGCTGGGCTTAGTGGTGTGTGCCTGTTGTCCCAGCTACTTGGGAGGCTGAGGCAGGAGCATCGCTTGAACCTGGGAGGGGGAGGTTGCAGTGAGCCGAGATTATACCACTGCATGCCAGCCTGGACAACAATAGCAAAACTACATCTCAATAAATAAATAAATAAATAAATAAATAAATAAAATTGAATTGGATAAGATCTAAGATTTTGTGGCTTTTCCCCTGTGGAAACTTCCTGGTTTTTAGCACAGAAAGTCCAACATCCAGGAAGTCCTTCCATTCCAAAAATGCAGGAAGGTTAGAATCAGCAGACGGCAGCGATCTTATTGACTTGATGTTTAAGAGGAAACTTTGGGACTAGCAGAGCAGCTCACATGAGCAGGGAAATCATAGACAGAAATATAAGACTCCACATCTGTATGTAAACTTGCCTTAAATTTTGTTCGCTTTTGTGTGAAAAAGAAGAAAAGACATCAAGAAGCCCAGAAGAAAGCAAAAATTGAGAGACTTAAAAAGTTGAGCAAATCTTTCAGCTGCCGCTAACTGCAGGAGACACAGAGTTTGAAGTTTGAATTCCAAAAAGTGAGGGGGTCTTCATAAACCTCTCTGACATTCCTTCAAAACCCCGGAAGGACCATAACTTTTCTCTGTTCTTAAACAATGGATTTACTCTAAGGATGAAACTGAGATTGATCAAACTGCAAAAAGTATAAAATGAATCCTCCACAAGATTAATTTATCAGTAATTTAATTCATAATATTGATAATAAAAATCAACAGGAATCAATCAGAGGAACATAACAAATCAGAATGTCATTAATATACAAAATGTCTTGTACATTGTTTAAAAAAGGTCACAAAACAGTACAGATAATAGGATAAATATATATACATATATATATGTATGTGTGGATATGTATATATTTTTTAATACAGTCAATAGAAACAGGCAAAACCTGAGATGCTCCAGATACTGCAGTTGGCAGATAAAGATATTCAAGCAACCACTATAAAGTTGTTAAAGAACTTAAAGAAAAATTTGGTAATAAAATATTTATGGTCAAATAAGTTAGCAGTAGTGAATCACAGCAGATCAATGGAAATTATTATTATTATTACTATTATTATTATTATTACAGAGTCTTGCTGTGTCCCCCAAACTGGAGTGCAGTGACCTTGGCTCACTGTAAACTTCTTCTTTCAAGTTCAAGTGATTCTCTTGTCTCTGCCTCCCGAGTGTCTTGGACTACTAGTGCGTGCCACCATGCCCAACTAATTTTTGTATTTTTAGTGGAGATGGGATTTCACCATCTCGGCCAAGCTGGTCTCGAACCCCTGACCTCATGTGATCTTCTGGCCTTAGCCTCCCAAAGTGCTGGGATTACAGGAGCGAGCCACTGTGACTGGCTGGAATGATTTTATTTTCTTAAAAAGCAGAATAGAAACTGTAGAACTGAAATGTATAGGGCCTGAAAGGAACAAGTCACTGCATAATTTTTCATAGCAGGTTGTCAATTACAGAATAGCAGTTGAAGAAATGATCAGCAAAACTTGAAGGCAGATTAATAAAAATTATCCAATATTAAAAAAAGAAATATATTAAAAACAAAAATAAAAAAGACACAGGCTAACTGTGAGATAACATCAAACATCCTAATAAAGTTGTGTAGAGGGAGAAGAAAAGAAGAATTAAGCAGAAAAATATTCAAAGTAATAATGGGCAAAATTTTCCCAAAATTGCTGGACAATATTAACATATAGATCCAAGAAGCTTAGTAGATCCAAAGCAGAGTAAACACTGTAAAATCAACTTGTAGGAGCTTTATAGTCACACATCCAGAAACTAAAGATGAAATTGAAATTTTGGAAAGTACCCAGAGAAAGATGAACCATTACAATCTCTAGAGAGGCCAATAATATAGTGACTTACCAAAACAAGTGAGCCCAGGAAATAGTGGATGACAACTTCTTTTCTTTTCTTTTCTTTTCTTTTCTTTTCTTTTCTTTTCTCTTCTCTTCTCTTCTCTTCTCTTCTCTTCTCTTCTCTTCTCTTCTCTTCTCTTCTCTCTTTCCTTTCCTTTCCTTTCCTTTCCTTTCCTTTCCTTTCCTTTCCTTTCCTTTCCTTTCCTTTCCTTTCCTTTCCTTTCCTTTCCTTTCCTTTCCTTTCCTTTCCTTTCCTTTCCTTTCCTTTCCTTTCCTTTCCTTTCCTTTCCTTTCCTTTCTTTCTTCTTTCGTTTTCTTTCTTTCTCTTTCTTTTTTTTTGTCTTGCTATGTTTTCCAGGCTGGAGCACAGTGGCTATTCAAAATCATTGCACACTACAGCTTGGAACTCCTGGGCTCAAGCGATCGTGCCTCAGCTTCCCGAGTAGTAGTGATGACAGGCAAGCTCCACCATGCTGGCTTCTTGGATGACAACATCTTTAAAGTGCTGAAATAAAATGTATACACAGAATTCTATATCTAGTAAATAAATCCTTCAAAAATAAAAGCAAAATAAAGACATTTTCAAATAAATGAAGGCTGAGAGAATTTGTCACCAGTGAAACTGAACTAAAAATAATGCTACAGAAATTCTTTATGCTGAAAGTGAGACCAGATGGAAACCCAGATCTAGAAAAAGGAGTGAGGAGCACTGAAAATGGTTAATATGTGAGAAAACAGAAAAAGAGGATATATTTTATCTTGATATCTTTAAAAGGCACCTGACTTTTTAATGCAGGAACCGTAACAGTGCATTTTTGAGTTTATAGCACATATAAAATATATGTTAACAATAGCACAAAGTAGTGCCACAGGATGAAATTACAACGAATTTAAAGACCTCAATTGGCTTTATTGTGATTCTAGAATTAGGCAATGCTTCATTTCTTTAAGTAGAATCTGTTCCAACGAGCTGAGCAGAAGAGATTGGTTTCATAGAGAGGGGCTGAAGGAAGCAGAAGTGAACAATTAGTCAGTAGTCCTTTCAAAGTTTACTTTTCTTGCAAGGTGGGGATGGGGGAAAAACAATAGAAAAATAACATTATTTAACATCAGGTTACTTGAAGCTAACTCTTTTGTTTTGTTTTATTTTTTAGAGACAAGGTCTAACTTTATTGTCCAGGCTGCAGTATAAGGGTATAATCATAGCTCACTGCAGCCTAGAACTCCTTGGCTCAGGTGATCCTCCCACTTCAGCCTCTCAAGTAGCTAGGACTACAGGTATGCACCACCACACCTGGCTAATTTTTAATTTTTTTTTTTTTAAGGAGATGCAGCCTCACTATGCTGCTCAGGCTGGTGTCATACTCCTGACCTCAAGTAATTCCTTTTCCTAAGCCTCCCAAAGTGTTGGAATTACAGACCTGAGCCTGTACACCCTGCCTTGGTTGCTTTTTGTGTGTGTGTAAGGATTAAAGTAGAGAAAATTTCATTATCCTGTCACCTGAAGATTTCAACTGACCTCTTTGAGACGTTGGCTGTTATCTGTCTCTTCTCATTTCTGTGAAGGTCAGATAACACCTTAGTTTAGGTTTGGTAATCTGGAACTTTAGCATAAATTACTCCCATTTGATTTTTAGTCTGGTCTGTTAGGGCCTAGTGTAAGAGCTTAGTCCAAAATAATAGCCTCCTATAATTTGTACTTAACATTTTCTGGAGTTGGAGATAAATAAAATTCTACTGTTATAAGTTTCTTGCTTATCTAATGAAGTGATATAATAGTAACTGTAAATAGACTTCGATACATTAAATATGAAAATGGCAATCCTGAAAGTATCAACAAAAATAATACAAAAAAGATATATTTAAAAACACGGAAATTAAAACAAAAAAACTAAAAAATAATTTAATATATGAAAAAGAAGGCAGAAACTACAGAGCAGAGAAGGAAAATAATGGGACAAACAAAATCCAAATAGCAAAACTGTGGCTGAAAGTAGATATGAATCCAAGGAGTATTATAAAAGATAATGAGAGGTTTATTACAATGATAAAAAGATTAACTCACCAAGGAGACATACAAATTATAAGAAATTATATGTCTGATGATAGAGTTTCAAAGTAAATGTAGTAAAAGCAGAGAGAGCAGGTGTTACAGACAAATCCCATAATCATACTTGGAGATATTAACAGAAGTTTTCTGACTTGACGTGTATAGAATACTACATCCAATAATTGCACAATAAACTATAAAATGTGCATTCTTTTCAAGTTCTCACAAAATAAGCTTCATGATTTGGCTCTCTGTTTGTCTGTTATTGGTGTATAGGAATGCTAGTGATTTTTGCACATTGATTTTGTATCCTGAGACTTTGCTGAAGTTGCTTATCAGCTTAAGGAGATTTTGGGCTGAGACGATGGGATTTTTCAAATATACAATCATGTCGTCAACAAACAGAGACAATTTGACTTCCTCTCTTCCTATTTGAATACGATTTCTTTCTTTCTCTTGCCTGATTGCCCTGGCCAGAACTTCCGATACTATGTTGAATAGGAGTGGTGAGAGAGGGCATCCTTGTCTTGTGCCGGTTTTCAAAGGAAATGCTTTCAATTTGTACTTTTTATACTCACTATAATAGTCACAATGAACAAAGCTGGTAATATCAGTTTTATTAATTTTATTTTGAGGACATAGAGTAACAAAAACTAAAACATTTCTGGTGAAAATGTAAAATGGTTCAACAACTTGCAAAATATTTTGGAGCTTCTAGCAATGTTAATCACTCATTTATCATAAAACTAAGTGATTCTACTTCAAGATATTTATTTTTTAAGTCAAAATATATATCTCTAATAAAGCCCTTCTAATATAGAATTATATAGATATATTCAAACTGGAAACAGTCCAAATGTCATCAACAGGAAACCAAATAATCAGATTTTAGTATACGTATACAATGGAATACCATTCAGCAACAATCTTATGAAAAACTCATTAATATTATACATTCAATCACATTGTTCAATATCAAAAGTATTATATTAAACAAAGAACAAAAACAGTACATATTACCCAATTCCATTTATATAATCTTCAAGAGTAGCAAAATAAGTCTATGTGATTAAAATCAGTACAGAAGTTGCCTGTAATAGTTAGCAATTCACTGGTTGAGGCACAGGAGAAATTTCTTGAGTGAAGTAATATTCCACATTTTTATAGGAAGTTATAAATAGGCTTAAATGCTTATAAACTCATTGAATCATACACTTAAGATCTAAGCATTTTCACTATGTGTCAATTTAGTCTTAATTAAAAATTTGATTAATAAATATTATGTTAATCATTAAGCATTTTTCCTATGCCAGGCTGAGTGCTAGGTGACAGACCTTATTTAATCCTTATTTAAAAATTCCTACAAAGAAGATACTATTATTATTAAAGTTTACTATAGAGAAGATTAAAGTTTACGAAGGTTACATTGCTTGCCCATAGAGTTCATATAGTCCATGGTAGAGCAAGTTTTAAACCCGGATAATCTGATTTTAAAATTTGCACACTTAAGCATAAATGTATACAGTGTTTTAATAATATGATTGTAATAAACAGCATTTTTATCAATTCACTTATCTAATCATTAGCTATAACAAAACTTTAGTGACAACATGCTCTGATACAGAAAGTATGTAATTCAGAGTCAGGAATCTTGATTCTGTCATTAACTCTGTGACGCTGAAAAAATTACTGCATTTTTCATATATTATTTCCTCATCAAACAATGACGGGATGGTATAGGAGATAGACACAAATCTTAAAGTTATAGCATTCACTGATCATGAGACAAAATATCTATAACTCCTCCAGATACATTAGCTCCTTTAATTAGACCATGACATTAATGGGGTCAATGTCCATGTTATTTCACTAAAAGAAAAACTGGAAAAAATGCTTTGTTTAGTCATCTTAAGCTTTGTGTTCTTAAATTTCACAGGAGAGTCAAAGTACTTACCCCGTGGTTCAGGAGAATACTAGATGAGCCAGATTAAGAGACTGACTCATTTTTTCCATGCTTTGAACTTGGGCTGTCCTCATGATTTGGTTTGTTCAAGAGAATATACAGATATGTAAGTTCTGAAGTCTGGGCCTCCAAGGCCCAGAAACAAATGTGTGAAGTCCAATTTGACCATTCTTTTGAAATCACTAGGTTTATCATTTTTTTTAAATGCCAAAAATATAGTCTGAAAACTCCTAGCCGTTCTCAATATTTTACTTGGTATGGCACACAATGTAAAACTTGATCAATGCTGTGAATTACCCTGTAATGATTCTAAGATATTTTAGGCAATCATGACACAGGTAAGCAAATTTTTCCCAGGCTATCATCTTATTGCTAATGATATTCCTCCCAAGGACTTCCTTGTAGACATGAGTCACAGGAGTGCCTGTGGGACAGACAGGCCTGGAACTGTAGTGTGAATTACCTTTCTAATGGCTTCCCAATCTCCACAGGTATCCCTACAAGAGGATTTTAAACTGCAGGGACAAATAAGGGGCAAGTAGAAATGACAGTACACAATCAGAGTGATCATTTATGGCATTCTTGGAATATACTTTAATTAATTTCCTTTCTTTTTTTCAGACAAAAGGTGAATTTTTAAAATTGATACCTAACATTTTATACATGTTTATGGCTCATGTGTGATATTTTGATACATTCATACAACATGTAATAATCAAGCAGAGTATTTAGAATATCCAACCTCTTGGACACTCGTTACTTTTTGTTTTGAGAACATTTCAAATCTTCTCTTCTAGTTATTTAAAAATATACAATAAATTTTTGTTAATTATAGTCACCATATTGTGCTATTGAGCAGTAGAATGTATCCCTTCTATCTAGTTGTGGGTTTGCATTCCTTCATCAACCTCTCCCTGTCCTCCTTTCTTCTCTATCCTTCCCAGCCTTTAGTAACCATAATTCTGCCGTTTACTGCTGAGTACAACTTTTTAAGCTTTCACATGTGACTAAGAACGTGCACTATGTGTCTTTCTATGGTTGACTTACTTCACTTAACATAACTTTGTCCAGGCTCATCCCTGTTGCCATGAATGATAAGATTTCATTTTTTAAACGGAGGAAGTAGTATTTCATTTGCATGTATATAACACATTTTCTTTATCTATTCATCTGTTGATGAACATTTAGGTTGATTCCACTCTTGGCTACTGTGAATAGTGCTGCAATAAACAATGGGGGTGCAAATATGGCTTTGATATACTAATTCCCTTTCCTTTGGATAAATACAGCCGTGAAATTGCTGGATCACATGGTAGTTCTATTTTTAGTGTTTTGAGAAACCTCCATACTGTGTTTCATAGTGGCTGTACTAATTTACATTCCCACCAACAGTGTGTGAGTTCTCTTTTCTCTGCAGAAGCTACAATCTAGTCATTGGCTAGCCTCACATAGAATGGCTATAATAACCTTTATTCTAAAGGCAAAAATAACCTTATTTTTGTCTTTTCGATCATAGCTGTTCCTGGGGTGAAATTATATCTCATTGTGGTTATGATTTACATTGGAAACGTGAATCATTTCTTAAATTATGGATTTAATTGAAAACATGTTTAGTTTTTGTAAAAACATGATTATAAATAAAAGCCTTATTGCAACTATCACAGTTTATTTGATACAGTTTGCATCAGCAGAAAACAAGCATGAAAACTTAGAAAATACAATATGAATATACCAAATTGTAGGGAGACTTTCAGCTTAAGAACATCAGACTGTTTTGTTAAGGAAACTAATTTTATCCCCTCATATTAATATTTAAAAGAAAGCATGGCTCCTTTAAACTTAGAGAAAATATCTTAAAATATTAACTGCCAAATATAAATGCTACTGTCAAAAAGTGAAAGGTTTCAGCAAGGAGAATTAATATATATTTTAAGTCTTATCAGAAATGTTAGTATCTTTTCTAGGTTACAACTGATTAAGAATTTTTACATTTGTCTTTTAGGAGTCCATAATAATACTAATGTCATGGCAGCGCATGCATTAAAAGATTAACATGTGTAAACAATTTGTACAATTCTTAGCCTATATGTTCAATAAATATTATCTTTTAAAATCATTATGACTTTTCTTATTATTCTACAACATGTGTCAAAATTTATTAGTACCTACTAATTACCAGGCATATAATCTAGTCATTATTTAAGCAAAGTTGCATTAAACAAATTTCTTGCCCTTAAGGAGATTATAGTTTAGTGATTATTATTTTCTACCATTCTCACTCTTACTGGAACACTAAGTAAGCACTTTCTTCTTCTGTGCTTTGTAAACAAATAACCTCTCCCTCATAGATCTATTCTCTTGGGAGTCTCCCAGAGCAATAAACTTGGCACATCTAAAACCTAGCTTCTTATACAATCTTTCTGAAAAAACTTCATTTCCACGTCCTCTGTGAACTAATTCTTCCTGTGTCCACATGAAATCCTGGCCATATCTCTCACAGTTTTTCTGGCCCTGTCAGCTAATTAATGAATGGGTATTTAGGAGGCATTAAGAAGTGCAATTCAATTTACCACAAAACTCCAAATGCTTCCCAGTTGAAAACATGTCTTGCTGCAATGGAAAGGTTTACATCAGGAGAAGAAAGCTGAGCAGAGGAGGGAGAATTAATTAACACTTCTGTTTGTCTTGGTATATCTTCCTCCATTCCATCCCTGAGAAGTACACACACCCCACACATGCAAGCGCACACGTGCGCGCTCTGAAGTTGCTTTCTAACAAGAAAGCAGAAAAGATTTCACTCAATAAATACATTATAATCTGGTGTCAGGACCTTGGATACACAATTACTGTCTCTTTTATAAAACACTTTTGAGAGTTCATCGGCTATCCCCACTAAGAACCATTAAAAGCTTTCTGTTGCAGAGAGGGTATCTGGGTGGTGATGATGATCTCTTTCAGTTTGAGATCTCAGTCTCTGCACTGATCACAAGTCCTTTACAGTGACCCACCGCCAACTTCCTTTCTTGGAAATCACATCTAACTTGGAAAACACATAACTATGTTGCCAATCTGTGAAAGCCCAGGATATCTCCCATGCGCTGTGTCTTCCTCTCTTACCAGAAAGCTCCAGTCCTAGTCTCTTGCCTTCAGACTGTTCCAATTCTGAATCATGCACGTATCATATGTCCTGCAAGCTCTCCAAGGAACAGATTACTCCTCTGAACTCCAAACACAGCTTAAAATGAGAAGCAGTTCCCTTCCTGGCTTCCTTCCCATAGATACAGTTTTCTAAACAGACCTAACTGCACACTGAAAATTCCCCAGTGAAATTCTCTCTGCTTGCTGTGTAATGTTTGTTAATGAATCTATCATTTTCATTTTCATGCCCTGGGGTTAGGTGATCAATATGGATATGGTTCTCAACTGTATCAAACCTAATCACCTTTTTTGTTAACTAATTTTTTTTTATTCATCCATGGACTATCTTATAATACAATTCGAAACCACCCCTACCTAGCCAATAATTTAAAAATACTTTCCTAACAGTAATATAATGGAAAATAAAAGTAAAGTAATATATAATACAAATATATTTCCAACCTGTAAACACCAAGGCATGACTATCATAAAATATACAAAGAAGTCAATATTTTTTAAAATTAATAGGTTTATGCTTTACAGCAGTCTTTTGTTCACTGTAAAATTGACCAGCAAGTACATAGTTCCCACATATCCCTTTTTCTTTCTTTCTCTTTCACAGATAGTGTCTTCCACCATCAAGAGTCTGCACCTGTGTGATACATTTGTTACAACTGAGGAACCAACATGGACATATCTTTATTTATTTATTTATTTATTTGGAGACAGAGTCACTTTCTGCCACCCAGGTTGGAGGGCAGTGGTGCGATTTCTGCTCACTACAACCTCTACCTCCTGGGTTTGAGCAATTCTCCTGCCTCGGCCTCCCAAGTAGCTAGGATTACAGGTGCCTGCCACCACGCCTGACAAATTTTTGTATTTTTAGAGGGACAGGGTTTCACCATGTTGGCCAGGCTGGTCTCGAACTGCTGACCTCAAGTGATTTGCCCCCCTCAGCCTTCCAAAGTGTTGGGATTACAGGCGTGAGCCACCGCACCTAGCCAACATATTATTATCATTATTGTTATTATTATTATTTGAGACTGAGTCTGTCTCTGTTGTCTAGGCTGGAGTGCAGTGGCTGAAATTGGCTCATTGCAACCTCTGCCGTCAGGCTAATTTTTATACTTTTAGTAGAGATGGGGTTTCACCATGTTGTCCAGGTTGGTCTTGAACTTTTGACCTCAGGTAATCCACCTGCCTTGGCCTCTCAAAGTGCTGGGATTACAGGTGTGAGTCACTGTGCCCAGCCCATTTAATTATTAATCAAAGTCCACAGTTTACATTAGGGTTCACTCTTTGTGTTGTATATTCTATGGATTTTGACAAATGTATAATGGCATATAGTCACTATTACAGTATCATAAGAGGTGTTTCACTGTCATAAAAATCCCTTGTGCTGTACTTACTCATTCCTTTCTCCCCCCAAAACTCCTGCGGTCCCTGATCTTTCACTGTCTCCATAGTTTTGCCTTTTCCAGAATGTCATATAGTTGGAATCTTACAGATGGGCTTCTTTTTCTTAGTCAAATGTGTTTCCTCCATGCCTTTTTGCTGCTTGATAGCTCATTTCTTTTTAGCACTGAATACTATTTCATCATATGGATGTGCTGCAGGTTACTCATCCATTCACTTACTGAAGAGTATTTTGGTTTATCCAAGTTTTGGCAATTATGAATAAAGTTATTTTAAAAATGGTGTGCAGGTTTGTGTGGACATAAATTTCAACTCATTTGGGTAAATGCTGAGGAGCACAGTTGCTGGATGTTACACTGACAGTATGTTTTGTTGTGTAAGAATCTGTCAAACTCTCTTCCAAAGTGTCTGTGCCAGTTTTCATTCCCACCGGCAAAGAACGTGAATTCTTGCAGCTCCACGTCCTTACCAGCCTTTCTTCGTGTTGTCAGGGTTTTGGATTTGGATTTTCACCATACTGATAGGAGTGATAGTATCTCATTGTGTTTTTAGTTTGCACATTCCTACTGGTATTGAGCATCTTTTTAAATGATTTTTTGCCCATTTTTTTTTCAGTCTGATTGAAAAGAAGGGAAAAGAGAAAGGAAAAGAACAAAAAAGATAAGACTGACAAGAAAAGAACTTAAGATGTTATATAAGAATTGTGTGGCACCAGGGATAGAAGCAGGTAAGACTAAAAGTAAGCAAAAACCAACAACAAAATTATATTTAAATAGAATTTTAGCATGTGATTTTAGTGATACATATCTTTTGTTTTTGGGGGATCCACAAGAATTAACTGTGTGAGAAAGTATAAAACAGTTTTAAGACAAAAAATATTGCTGAAATCTAATAAGATTGAAATATTGTATTTGTCACTACTGATTTAATAATTTGATCTAATTTTATTTTAGTGGATCTATATCATATTTGCAACGATGCAGTTAGTTTTCTTTTTCAGTTATTGCACTCTTGTGCTGTAATATTGCCAAGTAAATATGGAGTTAGAAATGTTATGTTGTAAATTGTCTTCAGCATTAAGAATATGCCCCAAGAACAAATTTTCTACATCATATCTCCTTTCCATTGTTTCCATCTCAATAATTTTTTTGTTGTTGTTTGTTTGTTTAATAGCTAGCTTTTCATGTAACCTAAAAGACTGTAGTTTTTCCCTTTTTTAGAGACAAAGTCTCACTCTGTTGCCCAGGCTGTGGCTGGAGTGCAGTGGTGCAATCATGGCTCACTGCAGCCTTGACATCCTGGGCTCAAACAATCCTCCCTCCTGACCTCCCAAGTAGCTAGGACTACAGGCCTGTGTCACCACTCTGCTAATTTTTAAGTTTTTTTCTGGAGAGGAGGTTTCTCTATGTTTCCCAGGCTGTTCTCAAACTTCTGGGCTCAAGTAATCCTCTCATCTTGCCCTCCCGATGTTCTAGGATCACAAGCATGAGCCACCAAGCCCAGATGAGATTCTGGTATTCACATTAAGAAATATGATTTATATTGTTAAAGCAAAGTAAACATGGCCTGAGAAGGACTCCATACTTCTATATTTGAGTCCTTGTGGATGAACTGTGTACTCTAGTTTAATAGTCAGATAAAATTGAAAACCTTACTTAATAGTATGCACCTGTAACAATAGCCGAGTATTGGGCAATCCCAGCAGCCAAACTTCAACCACTCAGTCTTCTGAGCGTTCTTCCTGCATTCAAATATGGCAAACGCCGAGCTGCAACCAATCTTGCTGTTTCTGTACCTCACGTTGATTCCTGTACATCCCTTTACCTTTTTTTGTCTATAAATATGTTCTGACCACAAGGCACCCCTGGAGTCTCTGTGAATCTCCTGTGATTCCGGGGGCTGCCGGATTCACGAATCATTCATTGCTCCTTTAAACTTAATTCGGCTGAAGTTTTTTCTTTTATCAATATATATAGTAGTTTTAGTCTAACAGAACATTGGAAAGTTTTGTGGGATGAAGAATGACTCTTCATAAGGTTGTATCATTTAGCACACAGCAGCATATGTAGAGGCATTCAAATGGTTGTAATAGCCAGAATCATCACACACATTTCCAAAATTCCTCCTTTGGAAAATACTCACTGAGGATTATAGTATTAGTTTTACTTTTTTTTTTTCCAGTATATTCTGCATAGGAGGTCTGAAACTCTTGTATTTTATCAGCTTTGGGACCTCAGCCAGTTTCAAAGCAGATGATTGCTCATATAATATTAACTAGCAAATCAAGGTGTAAACCTGGAGTCATCTTTGATAACACTTTCCCTCGGCCTTCACATTCAACCACAGTCCTCTCAATTATTGATTTTAAATTTAACTTTAATCCATACTACTCTCCTTCCCTCTGCAAATCCCCTAATATGGATCCTCATCATTTTTTTCACCTATTATTGTTCAATACCCTTATATATTGACCACATATCCATTGCTGCCCTTAGAATACTTAGTGTGATCTTGTAAAAACACAAATTGTATGAAATTACATACTTTGCTAAACTAATTTAATACATCTCCTCTGCCATAGTAAGATAAAATTAAGGACTCTTAACATGCCCAAGTTCTGAATGAGCTAACCCTACCCATTTGTCTATCTTTAGACCTCTTTTGTAATGGCTTTCTCAGACCACTTGTGTAATGGTTTTCCACACTGATACTTTACAGTACAAAAGGCTTTTCTAGCCCCTGGACTCATACTATTGTCTCTGCATTATAATGTCTTTCTATTTGCCTGGTTATCTCCGACACACTATGCAGATGTCATCTTAACATGTTTTCTTCAATGAAGCCTTCCCTCACTCACAAATTAGGTAAAGTCTCCATTAAACATGTTTCATATCATCCTGGATTTATCATCATTTCAAATATAAATGATTGTAATTCCATACTTAATTAAATGATTATTTAATTCTTGTCTTTCCAATTAAATGATACATTCTGCAAAAGATGGTCTAGGACTGTTTGTCTGATGGCCTAATAGTTAAATGACTGGGTGACTCCTGTCCAAGTCCCACTGCTTGTGTTTTCCCCAGTTTCTTGATTTTCTGCTCTTATTTGCACATTAAATAAGTTTCAAGTTGATTGCATTTAAAATATAATGATAAAATATTATATGATCTATGTGTAGTTACATAAAATAATCTTAAAACATGAAACATTTTAAACCAAGGAACATTGTATATCATAGAGTTATTAAAAGTTTTGTAACAAAATAGTAAAAACTATTTTTATATTCAATGTCTAATAGAAAAACTTTTCAAACTTAGTTCTCCAAAAACCTGGGCAAACTAGTATGCTTTTAAGTCAGGTTATCATTCCTTCATTCATTAAATCATTCATTCATTCATTTAACAAATACTGTTAATTGTCATTAGGGTGTCAGACACTGCCAGGTGCTGGAGAATGCAAAGGTAAGTCATGATATTTGCCCTCAAGTCCCTTATAAATACATAAGAAAAGCAGTGTGGTGACAAGTTTTTTAAGGTACTGCATTTTATAAAAAATGATTTAAGAAGATGAAATATTTGTTGGCATTCTAAGAGATTATTCATGGCAGATTGGCGTATTAGCTATTAAATAGAATTGCAACTAGAACTTTTTAAAAAAATTGCTGGAGTCCAATGATGTAATTTCTACAGAATTTGATAGTTTATCAACTTTCTTACTTTCCACCCATTTTCCTTAATCAGTATCAAATGGATTACTCAGTGTGAAAGTTATCAAATATAATTCCAGACCTGACTGTGACCTTAGGAAAATGCCTGACCAAAGTTTCTCTGTGTATCAAAAATATATAAATTTGGCCCAGAGAGGTTAAATGACTGAATGAAAGTTACCCAGATGACTAATAACAGAATTAAGATAGGAAATGCAAATTCACTACCACGCCTCATCTTGTCTTCCCATCCATGTAAATGACTTCAATTTATAGTTTAAGACAAAGGTGTATATTATGGTCATAAAGTATTTGTGATTCAATTCTTCTTACTAAATACTCTGAAATACATAAAATTGTTTCTTGTTCATTTAATTCAGTCTTTAAAGGATGATTTGCTTTTAGTTAAGTCATGAAATTTAATTATTCAAGATAACAATATTTCATTTATCATTTTACAGTATTGGGGATGGAGAACAAAGTATTGCTTATTAGTGCAATGCATAGGGTGGGGCTTCCAGTTAGGGAGTTTTGCTTGGCTAAGAATTAAGTTTAATGATGGAATTGGTTTGAACCATTGAGCTGGTGTCATTCTTTTACTCATCTCTTCAGAAAGATACTCTCCATTTTGTTTTCCTTTCTTGGAATGTTGGTTGCATTTCTTGGACTCTTACTCAAGTGACAACCATTTTATTTTAGCCACATTTTAAACAGTACTTTATATACCTGAAGTACACGAAAATATAAGTGGTGATTATAAATTTTATCTTCATTTGAGAAAAATATGCTTTTTTCAACTAGGCTGGCATAAAGCATTTAGTATGAACAAAACATAAACTAAACTAAAAAAAAAAAGAAAGAAAGAAAAACAAAATATTCCCTTTTAACATAAAAATTCATTTTTCCAAACATTTTTCATTTTCATTTAGACCATATTAGCCTTATCATCTCCAGCTGCCTTAAGGAGAACCCATTTAGTCATTTAGCATTTTATTTTAGACTTTAGGTTTCAGACTTTAAATGAATAAAAAATTGCTGGAGAATTCAAACTCCAATGTGATATGTAGCTAATTGAAGAGACTTTTAAAATAATAATTAACTCATGAGTACATAATTAAATTCAGGGACACATTTGACTTATTTTATGAAAATTCTTGAGTAAAATGCCATTTTTCTAGGGTATTTTTAGGAAGCTAAAAGCTTAAGTTGTGTTAAGATATAGATTAAGTAGCAAGGAAATAAAAATCCCCTTTTAAAGAAGGAGGTAGATAGTGTTAAAAACAGAGGGAAATATACGTGTCATTAAGACAATATTAAAATACTTAATGATGAAAAATATGTTGGTGGTATATTGCTAAATAAGTAAGCAGGATTTAGAAGATATACCTTATATGATTTTAACTTAGTTACAGATTACAGATAGATGGATTGATGGAGACATAGAGAACAGATGGATGGATGGGTGGATGGATAGATGTATAGATGGTAGACAGACTGATACTTAGAATAAATTGTAGCTGCTAGAATTATACTGATTGATTGAATATTGGCTGAAAATTTACTAGTTCTAGGTTAATTGTGTATTATAATTACATAAAGTCTCTCTGAGCCTTATTTTTCCCATTTGTAAAATGTAGGTAATACCAATAACTAGTTCATAGGCCATTATGAAAAAAATAAGGTAATTCTAGTCAAGTGCTTAGCATACTGGCAGGTACATAACTAGCCATATCATAGTAGTAAGTGTTCACTTGTGTATTTTTATTACCATCTATCTGTATAGATGTATAGATATTATATTTCATATGGTTTATATATGTATTTTATATTACATGTTTAATTGAGTCTCATTGTAAACACAAAATTTTAAATTTTAAATTTGATGGTTGCTTCAATAAACATTTATTAATCCCCAACAATGTGTAGGTTTGTGAGAGAGATACAGACAGCTGCATGTATTGTGAAACTTATAAATTTACAGAGGAAGGCAAGTTTAATTACAGTGTGTGAAAAGTGCAAACCAGAGAGGGTGAGTACAAATTCAAGAGCTAGATAGTGAAAGATCAAAGACGAGAAGGTAGATTCCAGGAGATGTTTCCCTTAATCTCTGCCATTGATTCCAAGAGGAAGCAGAGAATGAGTTAAGTGAATTGTTTCCTGCCTTATTTACCTTCATTTCCCACATGCTGCTCACAATGTGAACATTCTACCTGGTTTAATGTCAGCATATATATTTAAATTTCATGGGCAACTTTGGCATTTTTAAGGTTATTTTAACCATTCTTAAATTTTAACTTACAAGCAAAATTGAAAACCTATTATCCCCACAATTAAATAAAATGAATTGCAAAATGTCTACTTTTTTCTCGAATACAGCCATATATGATTGTTTGTTGAAGGACCCTAGTGACAGATAATTCAATTCAATCTTTTTTATTTTACTAAGAAACAACTTGAATTCTGAAAACGCTAAATGATTTGCCAAAGACTACACAATAAAAGCGTGATAGAAGCAAGCAAAGGCCTTCTGATTTTTCTCTAATACCATGCTTTGAGTACCTCTTCTTTGAAGTCATGCCTACTTTCTCGTCATAATTTTAAATTTTCCCTCTTCTGGGACTATACTGCCTCATGACAGATATCATTCAAATTCCTTTGTCTGTCTGTCTCTCTCATATTAACCTATTCATGGAAGTGAAATATAAATATCTTTGGACCCTACCGAAAATTATATTTTATGCATATTTAGATACCTCAGTCTGTAAATCTTCAAGCAGTAATATGAAAGATAACCTTAAAATGTTAGTAATATTAAAAAATAATGTGCTGGGTGCGGTGGTTCACACCTGTAATCCCAGGACTTTGAGAGGCCGAGGTGGGTGGATCACTTGAGGTTAGGAGTTCGAGACCAGCCTGACCAACATGGTGAAACCCTGTCTCTACTAAAAATACAAAATTAGCCAGATGTGATGGCACATACCTGTAATTCCAGCTACTTGGGAGGTTGGGGCAGAAGCATGACTTGAACCCAGAGGGTGGAGATTGCAGTGAGCTGAGATTGTGCCATTGCACTCCAGCCTGGGCAACAAGAACGAAACTTTGTCTCAAATAACAACAACAACAACAACAACAACAACAATAATAATAATGTGTTTCTTCAACTAGAGAGTTGTGTGTGTGTGTACATCTGTGTACACATGTGCATGTGTGTGTGAAACCTGAATACACTGTTAAAATTATCTTTTTAAGAAATACTACTGCATCAATATAGTTTCTCATCTTACTAAGGAAACTTTAAGCTCATTAAAAATGGGGATTGTACCGTATAGTTTTTAACAATTTTTCATTGTGATAAGAACAGAATTCTCCTTCCTGTATTCAGTGTATTTTATCTGAGGTGGCCACATTGCCAGTTATGAGTAAATAGTTCAATATGATACCTTGTTTGTGACCTCAACTATTCGCAAGCAATTGTTGCCTTTTACTTAAGAGTATTAAGGCAAAAAACAAAACAAAACAAAACAAACCTAAAAATTGTAATTAAATAAAAGTAATAAATACAGATAATGATACTCCTAGTCAATCACTACTTATAAAAAGCAAGAATCAGAATGACTCTATATTACACTTACACATATTTTTGGAAAAAAAATGAATATTATGAAATGGGTTGCTCCTGGTGTTGCTGGACAAAATGATAACAGAAAAAGATGAGCTCAGGGATTCAGTTTCCCAGCTTAAGTGCCACATAACTAACCTGAAAGATTCTCTGAGTGCTCTAGAGGAGATCCTCATCTTGTATAGCCTCAAGCCTGAGATGACTGGAAATTGCATGCAGCATCTCATACTGTGGCTGGCACAGTTACAACTCTTCAGAATCTACTAACCCTCCATCCCTATGTCCCAATTATTTCACAGAGATGTGGGTCACCTTTTCCTTCCACAAGATATCACACTGGTGCCTTATATTGATAACATTATGCTGATTGGACCTAGAGTGCAAGAAGTAGCAACTATTCTGGACTTATTGATAAGATATCTGCCTGTAAAGAGTACAAAATCAGAATAAATTCAGGGGTCTTCTACCTCAGTAAAATTTCTAGGGGCCCAATGATATAGGGCATGCCGAGATTTTAAAAAACAAAAACAAAAACAAACAAACAAACAAAAAAAAAACAAAGGAACAATGCCTAGGGATCTCTTTGAATTTTTGAACATATTCTACATTTGGGTGTGTTATTCTGGTCAATTTACTAAGTAATCCAAAAGGTGCTAGTTATAAGTGGAACCCGGAACAAGAAAAGGCTATGCAAGAGGTTCAGGCTGCTGTGAAAGACGTGTTACTGCTTCGACGTTATGATCTAGCAAATCTAGTAATGCTTGAAGTGTCAATGGTGATAGGGAGGCTGATTTTTTGGTAGGCCATTTGAGGTAAATTGCTGTGCATGCCCTTGGGGTTTTGGAAAAATGTAACTAATCTGGTTTCACAGTTTCAAAGATAGAGAGGATCTTTGTCTCTGGAAGAATTATATGAATCATACTTGGAGTCTCACCTATATCTGATTTAGATATTATTTACAAGAGACTTTAGACTTTAGACTTGATGCCAAAATGAGTTCAGACTTTTGGGAGTATTGAGATGAAATGAGGGTATTTTGCATGTGAGAAGGAGAGGGTTTATAAGGGCCTTATAAAATGTGATAGACCAAATGCATGCGTCCTCTCAAAATTCATATGACAAGTTTGACACCCAATATGATGGTATTAGGAGGTGGAAAGCTTTTTAAATATTTTTATATAAAATTTAGATTACATCATACTTTTTTTGTATTTTTTTTAGTTTTTTTGCCTTAAAAGCACTATTGCTTCATGACAAAATATAGATTAATCTTGTTCTAGGTAAGTGCAGACTAATATCCCAAGGAATGGATATATCATAATTTATTTAACTCCTCTTCCCCTAGGTTGTTTTCTGCTTTTCACTATAGTAAACCTCCACAACATGGATATTTGAGTGTTGTCACATAAATATGCAAAGAAAAAAAATTGCAAGTAGTTGTTATTTGCAATCTTTCCAAAAGGTATTTTTTTCTATGATCAGAGACAAAGAATAAAGAAATTAAAATACATTTAAAAAGAGGAAATAGTAGGTTAATAATAGTGCAGTAATTCTCAAATAATTTTTCTAAGCTATAAAGTTAAAGAACATTTAAACCTTTATTTTAAAAAATCATTTTTTTTCCTATAGCTACCAATTTGTTATAAATCCTCTAAGGTGAAAGGAATAAAAGTTAACAAATAGCCATCTTGTATGTTGTTTATTATTTATTCTTTACAAAGGAAAGAAAAGTGAAGGAAAAACATGCAATTGGGAATTAGCTGGGGGATGCATTTAGTCAATTCCCCAACTTCTGAGATGTTCTTCCTGAATTTTACTTTCATCCCCTTTCTTTCTCGTGTCTCACTTCTCAATATCATGTTCTTTAAAATATTAATTTTGTTTGCCACTCTAGACAAAAATAGAAATTTGAATATGCACATGAGTACTGGAACATTTTCTTAGTCTTGTACTACTAGTTGAGGTTCTTTTAGATACAAGCTACAGTAAATAGCATGTACAGCAGTTTTATACAATTAATAATTGACCCTCTTTGAGTTACAAACTCTTGTTATCTTACTTAAAACAAAATATTAGAAGATCTTTACTTTTTTAAGAGTTGGGGTCTCTATTTGTTGTGCAGACTGGTGTACAATAATGTGATAATAGCTCACTACAGCCTCAAACTTCTGGGCTCAAGTGATCCTCCCACCTCAGCCTCCTGAACAACTGGCACTACAGGTACATGCCACCACACCTGGCCGATAATTTTTACTTTTTATATTTTATTTTTGTAGAGATGAGGATCTTGTTATTTTCCCCAGGCTATTGTTGAACTCTTGCCTTAAGCAGTCCTCCCACCTCAGCCTGCAGAAGTGCTGGGGTTACAAGCGTGAGCCACCATGCTCAGCAGAAGACTCTTAATACATCTTATAGCTATAAAGACTTGAGTAACTTACAGCTAGAAAGAAAGGAAAACAGACCAGTTCTGGAAACCTCATAATGCTTGCTAGATCTCTCTTTAATGTGATTCTTTCTATGACTCTATGTCGCTGTTTTTCTATTCTAAAAATCAAATTTCTGAAAAGTGAAATACAGAAGACACTATGTCTAATATATATGTCCTTGTGAAATCAAGGCATTTGACCAAATGACTGGGTCATAGGGTATCGAAATAGTCACAGGCGTAAACTTTTAATATCACCTGCCTCAGAGAAGGAATTGGAGAGTGCTTTGTGCCAATCACTCGGTTAGCTGATTCACATGCACTATTTCATTTAAGCATCACAACTCACTGAAGTAGGGAATAGTGTTATACTTAATTTAATAGTGAATAGAAAACTGAGGTTGAGAGAGATTATATTGCCGAGACAGTAGTAGAGATTGGTCGAGAAACTAAATCTTCATGATGTCAGACTGTGTCCCTCACCACTACTCCGTACTGTTAGAAGAAATTCTTTCAGATCCTTTGCCACACATGCTATTACTCCTTTCCCTCTCCGTCTTCTGCCCTTTGAGTTGTTTCTAGGGCAAGATCCTGAAGAAAAAACACTAGTCAAAAAGCTGCCTGCATTTCTAATTTAATCTATTCACACTGTCTATGCATTAAATAAACAAAAGTTGTAAGATTAAGTGAAATCATCAAGGTGTTTTTTGTTTTATTTTATTATTTTATTATTTTATTATTTATTTATTTATTTATTTAGAGACAGAGTCTCACTCTGTCTCCCAGGCTGGAGTGCAGTGGCACGATCTCGGCTCACTGAAATCTCCACCGCCCGGATTCAAGAAATTCTCTGCCTCAGCCTCCTGAGTAGATGGGACTACAGGTGCCCACCACCATGCCTAGTTAAATTTTTTGTATTTTTAGTAGAGACAGGGTTTCACTATCTTGGCAAGGCTGGCCTTGAACTCCTGACTTCGTGATCCACCTGCCTCAGCCTCCCAAAGTGCTGTACAGGAGTGAGCCACCATGCCCCCCCTTACCAAGGTATTTTTTTACTGATAAGTATATTTAGTACTTTAGATATTTTGCTAGAAATTCTATAAACACTCTTTAAAAAGATACATGGAAAAGCTTTTAAACAGTTTGATACTTAAGAGGCACCACACATTTTAATAGGGTATTATATTTTAACTCTCCAATCCATATAACAGAAAGACTGGTACACTTAAGATCTTTTACATTTTGAGTTATATTTGTTTTCATAAAATTGTGTATTTCATTACACTTTGACTTTGTGTCCTTTTCAATTAAAAACGTAAGGTCTATATTTGTATAACTACCTCCACAATGTCTCAGAATGTTTATCTTTATATAAAGATTAACAAGTGGCAAATATCATTGCTGCTTTACGTTGTTAGAGAATAGAAATAAGTACTAGAAAGATACTTTTCAGAAATGAAAACAAAAGAAAGTTGGTACAGTTCTGATTAGAGACTTACCCCTATAAGGGCCCTCCTTTGGGTTTGGTCTAATATTCACAAACCTTTTAAAATCTAATTAATTGTTTCTTATCTTTATTTTATGCAAACAAACGTGAGAAAAATGGAGACATAAATATAATACATATTTTAATTTCCTAGAACTATGTGGAATATCTTGAAGAAAATGAATTAAGTGAGTGAAATGTTCTACTTGCTTCGTTTGCCTGCATTTAGACAGAGGTCTTCATCTGTCTCTCTCTCTCTCCCTTTCCTTTATTAAATACAGTTATTGGAAGTAGGGTGATAAAAAAATCTATATTAAATATCAATCAGAAGGTGAGAAACAATATCACTCACTGGTAGGGATTAGGGAGATTCGAGTGAACTGGATTTAGTTGAGTGTGTGGGCAGGAGTGGAAAACAATTACACAAAATTCCCTGCTTTAGAAAAACCTGGCTATGCCAGTGTTATTTCTGAGAAATGTGTCCTCTTGTATTTTATAATATTTACTTTTTACTGATTACAAAAGGAACCCATGATCCAGATGGAATATTTGGCAAACATAACGAAAATAAAATTAAAAATGTTTATTATGTGCAAACCATTGATTGTCACTCTAGTAATTTCCAAAGGATAATTTATTGTTACCAAATTATTGAGTCAAAGGACAAAAGCATTTTTAAAATTCTCCATGTTTAAGCTGTACTGTCAAATTGCAACAGCTTGGCAACTAGGTCTTAGAAAAAAAGGCCTCTTCACAGTATTATCTCCATTCTTGCATTTGCTTGAAATGCAGGGTTCACTACCCCTTCTTTCCTTTCTTTACTTAATTTTGTTTCAATTAATTCATTTCATCACACTATTGAACATTTACTACGCACTAGGCAACAACCCCTAGGTATCCTGAAGACTGAGCAATGAGTAAAGCAAGGTGGTCCTTTTCTTTTTTGGGCTAATTTTCTAGTTTGGGAGATAGATATTAAATAGGGAAACATACACTAGTAAATAAATATGAACTAATGAGTTATTATAAGTATTGTAAATAAACTAAGTTGTAATGAAAACTAGTAACATGGTAGGACACACGTTTACATTGAGGTTGGGCTCAGGGAAGGCCTTATTAAATCCTGAACAAATCCTGCTTTCTAATCCTTTATATATCCTGATAAATAATTGCCTAATGCAACTTCCCTCAAATTTATCATAATACTTTTATGTCAAAAGAAATGAAGATCAAAAAATGAATAGCTTAGGTTTTACTTGCCCAATCACAGGAAAATGTTTTTATAACTTACGGTTTCTTAAGCAAGACGCAAGTCCGAAATTCATAAAGGAAAGTGATGAGATAGAAATCTTCTTCACGAAAAAAAGATGTAAAAGAAATCAAAGTCTAACTACAGATGATGAATTTTTTGTAAAATATTTGACACAAAAAGTTTTAAAATATTATTCTTCAAAGGTCTCTTATTAATTGACAAGTATTTCTTTTTAATATAATGATAAAGCGATGCAAAAAGACTTTTAACTGAGAGAAATTGATGAAGGTCAATAAATATATGAAAAAAGGCTTAACCACATTAGTAACCAGGGATATGCATATTAAAACATCATACCATTATGCCCATCATGTAGTTATAAATCCTCTCCTCAAGACCAAAAATCTGTTGCAGACATTGTCGTTTGCCTAACCACAACCAACTACACAATTGTTTCCAAAAACAACCAATTTTGTTCAGTTTTTTTTCTCCTCTTAGTATACCCATACACTTTAAAATATGCTGGCCATAGATCTGAATCTGGGTTAAATCCTCATGAGTCATTCCCTTTCCCAGTAATTGGTTTAAGCATGGATTTTTGACATAATTCAGGGAAATGAGAGAGGAGAAATCTGCTAAAAAAAATCTGCAGAAGATTTGCACACTCTTAAAAAAATAGGTCAAGAAGCCCATTTCTGCCTCTGAATGGTGTCAGACCTAGCATGGACACCAGGAAGAGCTGCAGCTGTCATCTTGAAATCACCTTGGAGAGCTCTATGAGAATAGAATAACAGGTGGAAAAATAGGCCACAGCACAGCCCTCTTCATCCTCTGAACTTTCTGTTACAAGACAAAGTGAATTTTCTCATTTAAGTAAACTTAAACGGACATGTTCTTTTATTTGCAACCCAAAGTAGCCTAATACAATACCTCAAACACTGGATGGTAATGTAAATTATTGCAACATTTTTGGATAATTATCAACAAATAAATGTAAGTAAATTAAAGTGTTCATTTCTTTTGACCCAGCTACTAATACTAGGAATCTTAGGAATCTATCCAAATTAAATGGTGCATATAAATAGATAGATGAATATATATCTATGTCATATATTTGATATATATATGTTTATATATATAGCATATATGATCTAATTTCACACAACACATGCACACATCAGCCTTACTTGTAAAAGCAAAAAGAAAGCAAAACAGAAATAAAATACTGGAAATAATAATATAAATACATGGAAGTATATATAAATAAACTTGAGGCACTGTGGAATACCATAAAATTATATGAAGCACTATGACATGTTTAAAATACATAAAACAGATCTATAATATATAACTTGGAAAGACTTATTTTAATGTCAATGCAAATGTATTTATTTATTTATTCATAGTATGATCCCACTGATCCCATTTTACCAAAGAATTATGTATTAGAAGAGTTCTAAAATCATATTCTTAAGCATAAAGGAAAAATGATGACAGAATTTTGAACAGTGCTTAATATAAAAGGGGCCTTAAAGATCATAGTTCCTACCCTTTTATTTTATTAAGGCAGAAACTGAGTTCCGAAAAGGGTATGTGACTTGACCAGTTCTCACAGGTAGAAAAGAATCGAACATTCTGAATTTTACATCTATATATTGAGAAGTTGCTCCGCATGGTGAGATATGTGAGATAAAATGGGAGTGACACACAACTGTCTTTTCACTTAGTACAGATTAGAATAACATAATTTCAGAGTTTCAGAAAAGTCCTCCTCTACATTATGCAAGGCTTCTCATTTATTTAGGGGTAATAACCTTAGCACTTAAGACACTGAGCTTACAGCAATGTTCACAATACTCAAAATTTGAAAGCAACATCCATCAGCAGATGAATGAACAAAGAAAATGTAGTACTTATACACAAGAGAGTACTATTCAGCCATAAAAAAGAATAAGATCCAGTCATCTGCAACAACATGAATGGAACTGGAGGGCGTATGTTAAGTGAAATAAACCAGGAACAGAAAGACAAACATCACATATTTTCATTTATTTGTGGGATTGAAAATTCAAAACAATTCAACTCATGAAGATAGAGAGTAACAGGATGGTTACTAGGGAGGGTAGTAGGAGGAGGTAGGAGAGGTAGGTATAGTTAATGGGTACAAGAAGTAGCTAGAAAGAATGAATAAGACCTACTATTTAATCACACAACATGGTAACTGTGATCAATAATAACTTAATTGTGCATTTAAAAATAACTTAAAGAGTGTAATTGGATTGTTTGTAACTCAAAGGATAAATGCTTGAGGGGATGGATACCTCATTCTTCGTGATGTGCTTATTTCACTGTGAATGTCCATATCAAAACGTTTCATGTATCCCATAAATATATATACCTACTATGTACCCACACAAACTTTTTTAAAAAGGTAGTGGGTCTTGTAGTAAGAAATACTTGAATTAGAATTCTGGATTTGCCATTTTTGGTTTGTAAATCTCGGCTAGGTTACTTAACCTGTCTCAGATTTGGTTTCCTGTACTACACAACGGGAATAATAGCTTAGAACTGTTTTAAAGGTCTAAGAAACATAAACATATGAAAATACTGAAATGTATTATCCTCTATTTTTATTTTGGCAAAATCCACCCAATCTTTTTAAGAAATGCACTTTGTAACCAAAGACTTAACTCCAGTTTTCACTCCGCAGAGCAGTTTCTGAACAAGCTAAGGAATGGAGACATACCAGTGTCTTATATTTTTTATACTTTTCTCATCTTGGCACCTGATTATCTTGTGCTCATCTGTACAGACAATTCAAGCAGAAATTGCAATAGACATTATCAAATATCCATGCCAATTGAGGTTAACAGGTGCCTGACATTACCACCAAACTTCATTTACTGAAGACTTTAGAGCACATATTTGGTCTGGTGGTGGATAAGTGGCAAGGAGCAATTTTGAGTGTTCGTTTTCCAGTTCCACAAAGCTATCAATCTTTCCCAATTGATATTCCAGGAATTATTGAACCAAACATTCCAATTATTGAACCAAACAAACCAAAAATATTTGTTTATTTTACATATTGTGTATTCATTTAGTCTATTAAGCACCTGCATAATGTTGTATTTTCGTTCATGCACTGGTAACAGGCAGAATTCTACATATCACCATTGTAGACCAGCAGTGCTATACCATCTACCTTTGTGAAGGCAAGTAGGGCAGAAGCAATGGACTCCAGCTCAGTCACTCCATACTACCATATTTGACCCAAAGATGAATGGTTGATTTAGAAATTAATCAAGATGTTGAGTGTGATTAGTATCAAGACTATTCATGAGAAATAACCTTGATGTGTTTGCTGTTGTCATCCTCCTTGATGTTGCTGAAAGCAAGTTGTGACTGTAAGAAATATCAGCATATTATAGAATCCAGTAGTGTTTGATCTTGATCAGCTCCTGGTATACATCTAATCCAACTCTCTCACTGTATGAATGTCGTAGTATTCCTTGTGGTTTTATACAGGTTATCGAAATATTTTGTGTTTTGACATTTATCATTCTTATGTGGGAAAAATTATAATCCCATAAGTATATGTACAACTTAAAGTTTTGGAGGAAAGTGGTTGTGTGAATTAACACTGAAACTTCTAAAATCCTATAGGCAATCATAACAACATTATAGGTTATTTTTCTCTCATTTTCACACTTAAGGAAAACTTACTTCTGTATGGAGTGTTAGATTCTTTTTATTACATTCCATTCAGAACATTCACCTGACTTTTCTCACCTTTTGGTATTGTTCTTTTATGGAGACGAAAAATCTAAAAACAACCAAGTAGGATGTGGGTCACATGATATTTGCAGAGAAACTTGAGTGAGACATTCTTCTATAATTAAGGTGCAAATCCTTTGGTCTAATTAAAGAGAAGTTGAATCTAACTAGAATACCATTTTTTTAATCATTAGATGCCAGATTAATTTTGGGGGATTTAGAATAGGGGAAAAAAGCTACAAGTAAATATTAAAGGTAAAGGCTGTCTTTAATAGTATCCTTAGAGATCATGGGGGAAATTTTATTTTATAAAATATTTTTTAAATATTTTATGTACTATATATATTCAAAGTTTTATATATTTTATAGGCTATATATATTTATATATTCAAAGTTTAAATACATATATTCAAACTTTTGCTTCAGCTTACTTCTGCTTATTTCTGTTTTAGTCTGTTTTGTGCTGCTATAACAGAATACTTGACACTGGGTAATTCATAATAAACACAAATTTGTTGGTTCATACTTCAGGTGTCTGGGAAGTTCAAGATCAAGACATCTGCATCTGGCTAAGACTTTCATGATATGCATTACATGATGGAGGGCTGAAGGGCAAAAGCCCAAGAGGGGGGTGAGCTAGTTCTTTTATAATGACATTAATCTATTCATGAGGTCTCTGCCCTCATGACTTAAACACCTCCTCTTAGGCCTCGCTTTCCAACACTATTACATTAGGGATTCAGTTTCCAACACAGGATTATCAGTGGAACACATTAAAACAATAGCAGCTTCTGTGCCCATTCTGCTACTCCATGATATATGCTAATATTCTATTAATACATCCTAGATTTTCTAATTACTATACCTTTTTAGAGACAGGTACAGAATAGAATAGAATAGAATAGAATAGAATAGAATAGAATAGAATAGAATAGAATAGAATAGAATAACTTGTAGCAGCATTTCCCAAAGTCCATTCCACAAAATCACTAGTTCTATGAGGTAGATCTTCAAGGGAGGGAAATAACCATCAAATGAATTTGAAAAACAATGTGTATAACGTTCCCCATTTAATGAAGAATCAAAATATAGTTTATTGTTTTACATCCTCTAAATCAGTAGTAAAGGAACCTATTACCCGTGGTTGACAAGGTATTTCCAAAATTTGTTTGCCCCTGAAAACATGTTTGCAGAATTTGTTTTAGGTGAAATCAATTAGTTAATGAACTAAGCTTGGTTAAATCTCTAGCCTAGCCTAGACACGGAGTGTTGAAGAAGTAGTGAGGTGGACCTTGGTCATATGACATGTAATACAGAAAGGAGAAACATGAGGGTTTTTTACTTTAATGCTTTCTACTTCCCACAACTCTATTTTGGGGGCCTGATGGCTTGACTCTTCTTGTGATTGATAATTTGCAATGCAATGGTAGTGATATATTATCAAATAATATGGTTATAATTTATCAAGCACATTTTACAGCTTATGAAGGAAAAAATGATAGCTCAAATGGATAAAAGTATTGAGCCAATTTCAATGTTATTCCAAGTCGTCGGATGGTACTAGTATGCAGGCACATGTGTGCATGTACACACACATACACGCACGCGCACACACACACAGATGTGTATTTACTCCCAATGAAACACAGTCTTAGATTTGCCTGGGGATCTAGCTATGTGAGAATCAAAATGGCAGCAATTCTGCTTTTGAACAGTTTTACAAATGCAGTGTATGCCAGAAATGAAATCCAGAGTTAACAAAATAACCAAATTTTTCTTCACGTCAACTACACTATAGGTGATAAATAGGTAATTGTAGTAGTTAATGCCAAGAGTCCAAAATTATTTTCCTTTTTTATCACTTCTAAAATTTTATTTGGGGTTTAATTTTTTTAAATTTATTTTCTTTCTTTTTTATTTCCTCTTCAATGTTTAAGGAGCAATAATATGTTTTAATTTAATTATAAATACTTATGTAAAACATAAGTGTTACACAATTGCATATCATTTTTCATTAAATATTGAGTAGATACAAAAGGAAACTGATAAAATATGTGTAAAGGATTAAGAATAAAGATATGGTGATCCTCTGTGGGTACAACACTCAGTTTAATTAAAAAATTATTATTATTAGCTTAAAATTCTTTGTGTACCCAATCCCTTTCCCATCTCCTTCTCTCCATCTTCGGGGTACTCATCTTATTCAGTTATTTATTGTTCCTTTGCTTCTATTTACATATATATATATACACACACACACATACATACACTTGTATCTCTAAAAGTTTCCTGTTTTATTTGAAATATGCATCAATATAATTAAGCTGTATATTCCTCTTCAATTTTTCTTTTCACTTGATTTATATCTTGTAATTCATCCATGTCATTTCATGTAGCTATTACTCAGTTGTTTTCTCTGCTGTAGAATAGTCTGTGAACTTAATGTATCAAACATTACTTACCTCTTCTAATGTTGGTGGTCATGCACTATTTAATTACAAGTTGTTTTTTATATATAATTTTAAATATATTAGAGTTCTCTAGAGGGACAGAACAAATAGAATATATATTGGTTTATTTAGTTTTAACTCACACTATCACAAGGTCCCACAGTAGGCTGTCTTCAAGATGAGGAGCAAGGAAAGCCAGTTCAAGTTTCAAAGCTGAAGAATGTGGAATCTGATGTTTGAGGGCAGGAAGCATTCAGCATGGGAGAAAGATGTAGGCTAGGACAGTCTAGTCTTTTCATGTTTTTCTGCCTGCTTTATATTCTAGCCAGGCTGGCAGCTGATTAGATGATGTCCACCCAGATTAAGGCTGCATCTGCCTTTCCCAGACCACTGACTCAAATGTTAATCTCTTTTGACAAGATCCTCACAGGCACACCTAGGATCAATACTTTGCATCCTTCAATCCAATCAAGTTGACACTCAGTATTAACCATCACAAGTCCACCCCTTGTGAACTTGAACCCATACACATCTCCTGAGATCACACATAATCTTCAAATAAAGACAACAATAAGGTCATAATTATGCCTAACATCATACAACTATCATTTGTACAACCAAAAATGAACCAATCCCCAACCCAAATACTATTACATAAAGTTAACAATACTTAAATGCTGACATGAAGTCGATAAATCTTACATCACATGATAAAGGAGAAAGGAAATAAAATAAAGATATGTTCTTAGTACAAGTGTATACATACACAAACATGTATTTAATGAAAGAATGAGGAAATACTCATCACAATTACAGTCCTCTTTTCTGCAGCTGGTCACGTGGTCATAGCTTGTATTGATGACTACCTTCTTCTACTACCCATTCCGTATTCCCTTTGCCTAAGCACCTCATCAGGTCATGGGTTGTGGTTTTTTTGTTTTTTGTTTTTTTTTTCCTGGTGGAGTGACCCAAACCTTCATTCCTAAGGGTCAGGACTATTTGTAGTCCTGCCTGGATTGAGGTGTTGTAGTTTCCCATTGACCTTAATTACACGGCATGGTAATAATAAGAGACAACCTAATGGATCTCCTGTATTCCACGTATACTCTTCCTTACCTCTGTTGTGTACTAGTAGACTGATTTCATCTTAATAGTCAGGGTCAATCACTCCAGCCAACATTGTAACTTCCTCTTAGCCTGTTGACTTAAAGGTAGAAGGAGCCCAAAGTGTCCAGGTGGCAATCTTAACTTCCTGTTTAATGGGATCATTGTTGGACTTCCTGGTGGCAGCGCTCCTCCCTCTGAAGCTAAGACCTGTAGGCCATCAACACGTAATGTTACGGGAACATATCTCTTCTAGAAGGTTTGAGGATATATATTCATATGCTTAAGAATGAAATTGCTGGGCCATAAGCTGTGTGCAAATTCAACACTATTAGGTCATACTAATTTATTTTTTGAAGTCATTTTATCAATGTACTCTTTCCACCAGAAATATATTTCAGTAACTCCACACCATTCCTGACATTTGATATTACCTACTTAGGAATTTTTAAAAGACATGGTAAGATTACCTCATTACAGTCTCAAATAATTATTTAAGTACATAATATTTATAATTTTTAATTTATGATTAAGTACATAATCCCATCTACCATCATTTAGAAAATATTTACATGTGTCCATTTACATTCCTCACAAATGATTCAAACATAAATAGTTGTGAGTGCACGGGAGCTAATTTCCTATAATATATGTATAACTTTTGTTAATCAATGCATTTATCACATATAATTGATAGTCATTCAGTTATCAATCACTGAATATTACTTGACAATCAAAAGACACAAAATGATGAAAGAAAATGCAAGGTCAACCAGTATGTATAGTTCACACAGAAAAATCACAATCCATGAATATTTCTTTCTATTTGCTGTCAAAACCTCTGCATTCAAATATATTGAAAATTATAATTAAAAAGAAAATACTTATCAAGTTTTAGCCAAAGATATGTTTTTAAATGAATTCATGATTCAACTGAAGCTTGTGTACCTTGCGAATTATTGCATGTTAAGGGTTTGCCTGCCTCCCTCCCTCCCTCCCTTCCTTCCTTCCTTCCTTCCTTCCTTCCTTCCTTTCTTCCTTCCTTCCTCCCTCCCATTTCTCTTTCTTTACTTTGGTTAGGAATGCTTTTGCTTTTTTGGTTCCATAAATATTTTAGGTTTTCTTTTTTCTAATTCTGTGAAAATGACATTGGTATTTTGATAGAGATTGCATTGAATCTATAGATTAACTTGGACAATAAGTTCATTTTAACAATATTGGTTCTTCCAATCCATGAACATGGAATGTCTTTCCATTTATTTACATCCTCTTCAATTTCTTATAAGAGTGTTTTGTGGTATTCCTTGTAGAGAACTTTTATCTCCTTGGTTAAATTTATTCCTAGGTATTTTTTTTGTAACTATTATAAATAGGTTTGCCTTCTTTGTTTCTTTTCAGCTGTTTCATTATTATTGATGTATGAAATGTTACTGATGTTTGTGTGTTGATTTTATGTTCTGCAACTTTACTGAATTTGTTCATCAGTCCTAAAAGTTTCTTTGTGAAGTCATTTGTTTTTTCCTAGATATTAGAAAAAAACCGCAGTTATGTTTGCACCAACCTAATATAAGATTATGCCATCTGAGAAGATGGACAATTTGACTTTTGCTTTTCCAATTTGACTGTACTTTTTTCTTTTTATTGCCTGATTGTTCTTACTAGACTCCCTGTACTATGTTGAATAGGAGTGGTGAAAGTGGGCATCCTGTGTTGTTCTAGTTTTTAGATGAAAAGTTTTCAACTTTTCCCTATTCAGTATAGTGTTTGTCAAATATGGCCTTTATTACTTTGAGGTGTGATTCTTCTATACTGACTTTCTTGAAAGTTTTTGCCATAAAGGGATTTTTATTCTTGTCAAATGCTTTTTCTGCATCTATTGATGGTCACATGTTTTGTTCTTTATTCTGTTAATGTGATGCATCACATTTATTGATTTGCAAATATTGAGCCATCCTTGCAACCCTAAGATAAATCTCACTTTATCGTGGTGTATTATCTTTTCTTAACCTTTGTTGGATTTGGTCTGCTAGTATTTGTTGAGGATTTTCACTTCTGTGTTCATCAGAGATATCATCCTGTAGTTTTCTTTTTGTTGTGTCCTTCTCTCGTCTTGGTATTAGAGTCATGCTAGCTTCATAGAATGAGTTACAGAGAATTCCTTCCACTTCTGTTTTTTGTAATAGTTAGAGAAAGTTTGATGTTAGTTCTTTTTATATCTTTAGGAGAATTCAGCAGTGAATTCATCTGGTCCTGGGTTTTTCTTTGTTAGCAGACTTTAATATTGCTTCAGTCTTTATACTTGTTATTGGTGTGCTCAGGTTTTCTATTTCCTGCTGATGCAATCTTGGTAGGTTGTATGTTTCCATGAAAACTTAACTATTAGAACATTCTCAGGAGGAAAAGCATCACTATTCAACAACATTTCAAAGAGACAGCAAGTGAGGAAAAAAGGAAACATTTATTCTTTAAACAACCTTCCCTAATGGAGCTTACAAAGAAAGTCCTAGAGAAAGAGGACTGAACATTTGTGGAACAAAAATTTAGAAAGACATATTGATTGTTCAGAAAAGATAACAATAAAAATTTAACAAAATAAGAGTTTTGGTGACAGAATCTTGCCTTCAGCAATAGTCCTTTGAGTAGGACATCAGTTGTATTATACCTCTTGTACAGATTCTGAGCTTTCTTTTGGAAATTAGCCCCCTGAAAAACCACGTACAAAAGCCATAGGGCACTCAGATTTGGACATGTTTAAACAACAGGACCTAGGTTCCAGTACAGTGAAATTGTTTGCAATAAATCTTCAGTAACACCTTGTCAAAGCCAACACAAACTAATTAAAGGAAGAAGAAAGAGCAGATGGCTCTATTCTCGCCTTTAGAGATTATATAGCTTCAATTAACAGGAGGCAAAAGAAAAAAAAATGTGCTGTACCTTTTTGGTAACAAGAATATAAATATTCTTTTAATCATAGTTTGGCCATAGGGAAACAATATATAATTACAATTTACAATGCTATTTCAGAGTTTTAATAGTTGTTGGCTATCTCGTCCTCTAAAAGAAGAATATCATTAAAGTCTTTCTCCTCTGTGATACGTTTTCCCCAGTGAAAGATAAATTTCTAATTTCCTCTATATACAGAGGTTTTATTTCAGACTTTCAGATGCTATCTGGAAATATTACAAACAAAAATTTAATTCAGAGATTGCCTTAGTAAAGTGAACAAGCAATAAATATTGTGGTGTATTATGAAAGTGATAAGAATTTTGTGATTAAATAAATTTAGCCTGAATTCTTTTTTGTTATATTTTAAGGTAAACATGAGAGAAGCATTTGGTTCATGTGAGTAGTGACAGTTATTCAATTCAGGAAAACTAAAAAAAGATAGTGCCCAAATGACTATTGGATATTATCACTGTATTTCCCTCATTCGCCTAGTTGGTTAATACTTTCTCTAACATTAGAAAAGAAAGAAACTCACTGCCATCTCATGAATTGATATGCCTCATTTACTAAAGCAGATTGTTCTTCGCTCACTTATTACAGCCATCTTCAACAAGACTCACAATGGCAAAAGAGGTCCTTTGAATTGATAAGTGACAGGCGATGGGAAAAATAATCACCTTTTCCTCAAAGTTATACTATTATAGAAGCTCATTCTTTTCAAAAATGTTCTTACTATGAAGCAGTAAGTGTGATTAAAAATAAGAATGTTAACAATAGAAGGAGACATTTCCATCTGAGGGGCTCTGTGACTTTTCATCTGAAGTAGTTTTAAAGAAATGGAGAAAAAAATTGAATTTGAATTAATCAAAATTAAGACGACAGATGTGAAATCTTGTCTTCAAAATGCTGATGGAGAGTTGTGCATTTATAAACTCCAATGTTTCTTCTGAAAAAATGGTCTCACATGACCACTCTAGCTAAACTTAACCCATTTCTATCACATGTTAGAATTTTCATAGAACTTAGCACTAAAAGAAATTATCTTATATGTTTACTTTTCTTACTATGCTACTGTCTTTCTTACTAGAATAGAATTTTCATGGTACAGGATTATTTTCTGTCTTGTTTTAAATTTCTAATGCCCAGGGGATCTTCATTAAATAAATGTTTGTTAAATGAATTATAACAAATGAGTGAATAAAATAATCGACAGAAGTGGTCTCAGCCTTTCTGAGCTTATAGCCTAATTGACTAAAACCCAAAAGAACTAATTTTTCATAACTGTCATCTTAGCTCAGAGGTAAAATGTCAAAGGCATTGAGATTCTCAGCTTTTAACTGAGAGACCTAGTGTGACACTGCTTTGACACTGACGAGTTTGCAGAATTGTGAGTTACCTGACCATCTTGGGTCCCTAGTCATTTGTACATAATGGGCATAATAATTTATAATGTAATGGGAAAGCTATAAAGATAACTTATGTGTAGTGCTTGACACTGTTTTAAGTGTTCAGTAAGTGTTAGTCAGCTCTTAGGATTTTTAGAAATAATTCATGGGGCTCTTGCTGTACAAAGTGAGTCTATCTGTCCATAGGTCATCAGTTGCAATAAATGTCAAATAGAGCTTTCCTCAACGGTCCTTTAATTTTTAATTCCACATGTTAAAATTTATATTTAGAAGCGGGGCAAGGTTGCTTGTGCCTGTAGTCTCAGCTACTCAGGAGGATGAGGCAGGAGGATCATTAGGGCTTGAGGTCAGGAGTTTGAGACAAGCCTGGGTAACATAGTGAGACCATATCTCTAAAAATATATATTAAAATATTTAAAAAGTTCACATTTAGAGTGAGAATATTAGCTATATGATAAGTAAGGAGTTAACAGCATACTTAGAGAAATTTTAGGTACTTTCTACGGGCAATTTAACCACATTATATTTTGGAATTATTTCAAATCTTTCTTCTACATGCATATATACCTTAAGCAGTTACAGCAGAGAATGTGTCTTTGTAACAGTTTAGAATTCTTTACTTCCTGTCGGATTTAGCTAACTTGAGGTAAATATAAATCAAGGGCATTTCTATGCAATGGGTTTGTGATTTTACAAATGCAATGCTGATAAATACAAACAACTTGGTGTTATTTTTAGTATTTGCAAACATCACTTCAGGTAGAGTAAAGGATTTGAGCTGAATCACGCTCAGAGTTTGAATACCTACATTACTTGAGACATAAGTATTGCCTCTAAATAAGTTTTCTGGAGTTTTTTCCCCAACTTTTCCTAGCTATTTAGGAAAAAGTATCACTTATTTTCATTTATTTGGGTTTGAAAAATGTCTTCCTTAAAGAATTTAATTAATATTCAAGAAATTTGAGCTTCAGGTTAAAAACTTTATTAGGTAACTTTTCTTCTTAAGTAACATTATTATTTAAGCTCTACAATGCAACTTTCTCTGAAGGCATTTTGTAATGTATTCCCTTTCACTGTTTTTATTTTTAATTTTTGTGAGTACATAGTAGGTATATATACTTATGGGATACATGAAATGTTTTAATACAGACATGCAAAGTGAAATAAACACATCACGGAGAATGTGGTATCCATTTTCTCAAGCATTCATCCTTTGAGTTACAAGCAATCCAATTACACTCTTTAAGTTATTTTAAAAAGCACAATTAAGTTATTATTAATTATGGTTATCTTGTTGTGTGATCAAATAGTAGGTCTTATTAATTCTTTCTAGTTATTTTTTGTGCCCATTAACTATACCTACCTCCCCGCCACTTTCCACTACCATTCTCAGCCTCTGCTAATTATCTTTCTATTGTCTTTGTCCATGAGTTCAATTGTTTTGATTTTTAAATCCCACAAATAAGTGAGAACATGCGAAGTTTGTCTATCTGTGCCTGGCTAACTTCACTTAACATAATGATCTCCAGTTCAATCCATGCTGTTGCAAATTACTAAATCTCATCCCTTTTTGTGACTGAACTCCATTGTGTACTTCATTGTGTATATGTACCATATTTTCTTTATCAATTCATGTGTTGATGGACACTTAGCTTGCTTCCAAATCTTAGCTGCAACAAACACAGGAGTGCAGACATCTCTTTGATATACTGATTTCCTTTATTTTGGGTAGATACCCAGCAACGGGGTTGTTGATTCATATGATAGCTCAGACTTTAGTTTATTGAGTAACCTTCTGACTTTTCTTCATAGTGGTTGTACTAATTTGCATTCCTACCAAATGTAGAAAAGGGTTCCCTTTTCTCCACATCCTTGCAAACATTTGTTATGGCCTGTCTTTTGGATGTGCGTCATTTTACCTGCATGAGATGATATATCTCATTGTAGTTTTCAGTTGCGTTTCCCTGATGATCAATGATGTTGAGTTTTTTTTTTTATATGGCTCTTTGCTATTTGTATGTCCTCTTTTTGAGACATGTCTATTCAAATCTTTTGCCCCCTTTTTGATCAGATTATTAGATTTTTTTCCTGTAGGGTTGTTAGAGCTCCTGTTATATTCCTGTTATATTCCTGTTATTAATCCATTGTCAGATGGGTAGTTTTCAAATATTTTCTCCCATTCTGTGGGTTTTCCCTTCACTTTGTTTATTGTATCCCTTGCTGTGCAGAAGCTTTTTAACTTGATGTGATCTCATTTGTCCCCATTTTGCTTCAGTTGTCTGTATTTGTGGGGTATTGCCCTAGAATTCTTGCCCAGAAAAGTGTCCTGTAGATGTTCTTCAATATTTTCTTTTCATAGTTTCATAGTTTAAGGTCTTAGATTTAAATATTTAATCCATTTTGATTTGATTTTTGTATATGGTGATACACAAAAGTCTAGTTTAATTCTTATGCATATGAATATCAAGTTTTCCCAGCACAATTTATTAAAGAGACTGTCTCTTCTCCAGTGTATTTTTTGGCAGCTTTGTCAAAAATGAGTTTACTGTGGATGTGTGTATTGGTTTCTGAGTTCTCTATTCTGTTCCATTGGTCTATGTGTTTGTTTTTTATGTAGTACCATGCTGTTTTGATTACTATAGCTCTGTAGGATAACTTGAGGTCAGGTAATGTTATTCTTCCAGTATATTTTTTCTTTTTGCTTAGAATAATTTTGACTATTCTGGGTCTTTTGTGGTTCTACCTAAATTTTAGTATTTGTTTCTTTATCGGTGAAAAATATGATAGGTGTTTTGATAGGGATTGCATCAAATCTGTAGATTGCTTTGGGTAGTATGAACATGTTAACAATATTGACTCTGGAAATCTGTGAACATGAAATATATTTCCGTTTTTTGGTGTTTTCTTCAATTTCTTTCATCAGTGTTTTACATGGTTAACTCCCAGGTATTTAATTTTACATGTGGCTATCATAAATGAGATTACTTTTTAAACTTCTTTTTCATATTGTTCGTTGTTGGAATATAGTGATGCTGCTAACTGTTGCATGTTGATTTTGTACCCCACAACTTTACTAAATGAATCAATTCTAAGAGTTTCCTTGTGGAGTCCTTAGGTTTTTCCAAATATAAGATCACATTATCTGCAAACAAGATATTTCGACTTATTTCTTTCCAATTTGGATGCCCTTCATTTATTTCTCTTGTCTGATTGCTCTAGTAAGGACTTCTGTACTATGTTGAATAACAATGGTGAAACTGGGCATCCTTGTCGTGTTCCAGATCTTAGAGGAAAGGCTTTCAGATGTTTCCCATTCAGTATGATATTGCCTGAAAGGTCTATCATATATGGTTTTTATTATGTTGAGGTATGTTTCTTCTGTCCCAGTTCTTTGAGGGTTTTTATCATGAAGGGATGTTGAATTCATGAAGGAATGTTGAATATGATGAAGGATGTTTATCATGAAGGGATGTTGATGTCCTGGAATCAGGGACCCCAAGAGCCTGCTTGATGCTTTACCCACGGTAGGTCTCCTGATACCTAAGGTGCAAGACAAAGTCCCCTTTACTTTACCCTCTGCTTTTCTTAATAATAATGAGTTTTGCACCATAACCGCCATAGCTGAGAATGTGCTGAGTCTCTCCTGAAGCCAGCAAATCTCAGAGGCTCTTTCAAGGACCTTGATGCAATACCTAGGTATTGCTGCTGATTATTCAGGGCCCAAGAGCTCTCCAGTTAGCAAGTGATGAATCCTTCCAGTACTGAGTTCTTCCCTTCAAGGCAGAGAGTTCCCTTCTGGCCCAGAGTGTGTCTAAAAATGTTGCCTGCTAGCTAGGGTCTGCAATGGGAGCCTCATGACTCTGAACCATTGCCCTATCCTACTATTGCAGAGCTTGTATCCAAGATACAAGATTAAGTGCTTCCCACATTTCCCTCTCCTCTCCTCTCCTCTCCTCTCCTCTCCTCTCCTCTCCACCCCTCTCTTTTCCTCTCCTCTCCTCTCCCCTCCTCTCGTCCCCTTTCCTCTCCTCTCCAAGTAGAAGGAAGGGGTCTGTTTTGGAGCCATGTAAGTTGTGCAGCCTGGGTTTAGGGAGGGACGATGCCAATACTTGCTCAGTTGCCCCAACTGGTATCTCAGTATGTCGCATATCACCCAGGTCCACTGTCTCTGGGCATACTTCAGCCTTAGGACTCATCTAGGTTTTGCATCCTTGTGGTCTATAATGCCTTTCAAATTTACTTGAAAACACAGAACATGGTAGCCCTAGTTTGTGAGGTTTGCCGGCACTCAAGTTTGAACCTCTAGAATCAGCGATTCCCCTCTGGCTAGGGCTGGTTTAAATGCTCCCTCTGTGGCAGGCAACATCTCAGTTTGGTCCAGTTTTTCTTTCAGCTCCAACAGAACAGCACTGAGTTCAATCCCTCAAAACTGCTGTATTTTCCATCTATCCACACCCAGAGAAGCTCTCCAGCCACACAAGTGCTGCTGGGGATCAGGAAAGTATGGTGTTGAGATTCAAGACTGTTTTTTCTAACTTCTCAGTGCCTCTTTGAGTGATATGAAGTTAAAAGTTGATACTATGAGTACTCACCTGATTTTTGGTACTTATGAAAGTGTGTGTGTGTGTGTAAATACTTGTAAAATTTGTGTTTTTCTGGGGTTGGGGGTAGGTGATAGGTGAAGTGTTCTATTCCTCCATCTTGCTCTGCCTCGCTCTCTAATGTATTCTTAATGCAGACATTCTTTCACACACAAAAAAAAAGATCAGGAGATTCTAACAGCCTCCATCAATTATATATGTTAATGGAAATGGGAAATGGTTAAGAGAATTTCAAACTTCAAGCAAGCTTCATATTATTCACATATTGCTCTGAGATATTTATATTTAGTTCTGATCAGAGTATGTGTAAGATTGATGCTAATAAAAAGAGAAATGATTCAAAACAAATACAAGAGCTCTAAGAAAAAGGACATGGTACTTGCTTAGATCTTCATCTTTTGAGGCAGGGGGACAGGACTGTACAACTTCTCTGGTTGATCAATACAATGTATGAAAAAGAGCTCACCCCACCTTCCCATTATTTTATTTTGCCTTCATCCTTACCTTCTACCCTCTCTAAACTTTATGCCTTACATCTCTCTTCTTTTGATGTAATCAGAGAATATGTAGATTTACAGCAAGAATAACATTTATCTTTTCTTATAATTTAACTACAAACTTTATGTGAAAATAATAAGACCACACAACTGGTTCTATAAAAGATGGCACAAGATGACATCAGATCAAATCACTGTAACACACACACACACACACACACACACACACACACACACATTTTAAAAACTATAAAATCTGGACAGTATATTTCCAAGCAATCAGGAGTTTGTTTTGTATTTTCTGGATAATATGTAAAATTATTGAAAAAAGGGAGGTGCAAGAGTTGAACTTCACTTTTACTGTGACTTTTGTCCTGAGAACCCACGAAAACAAGGGATCAGCAAACTACATTCCCTACTATAATATTTGCTAATCCCTGCTCTAAAATGTGGTGTAGGGAAATAGGTTGTTAAGCAGAGAATGGTGGTCTCTGAAGGCAGGGAACATAGATTTAGTATTAATAATTGGCCAGACTGTTGGGATTTGGGAAACCTGGTCCTAGAGAGAAGGAAGCAAGGAAGAGGCTTCAAAAATCTTTGTAAACAAACCTTGTTATTGTCTTTACCAACTCCTACACATCCACAGGGGAAAACTCCAGGAGGTCTGGAAGGCAGAACCACTGGGAAGCTGGAGATCTGGGCAAACATTTCAGAGCTTATACAGTAGTGGGGAGATAGAGCTTAAGTTGTTGTTTTTTCTATTTATATGCCTCCATCTTGCATGAGAGAGCTTAAGTTGTTTGCCCAGCTAAAGAGACATTGATAGACAGTCTGGGTTTCAGTTGAAACTCCAATGAAGGCACAATGTAGGATTAGGATCATGCCATATTTTTAAGAAAGCAAAAATACTCGCTCAACAAAGCCTAAAACCAAAGTTTGATACAAAGTAATTTTCTTATCATTGTGTTGCCTGACAGATCACTGTCTGACAGATCTCTTTTGGAGCCATGTGAGCTGTGCAGCCTGGGTTTAGGGCGGGGTGAGGCCAGCACTTCCTTGGCTGCCCCAGCTGGTGCCTCAGTATGTCGCACGTCCCCGAGGTTCACTGTCTCTGGGTCTACCTCAGAATGCTCCTTAAATAAAAGTTATATAGTATATATCCACCACATATCTTCCATGATGTCCAATGCGATGAAAAAAAAATAGGAAAGAAAGAAAAAGCAGCAGGTAATAAAGAGGAAAAAAAGACAGTAAAATTATAACCAAAGATGTTCAAAACACTGGATATTGTAGACAAAGGCACCAGCATAACAATAATCCTATGTTAAAGGCTGGGAATCCATTTAAACAGTCATATGGACATTTTTGGGATGGCAAAATACAATATTTGAACTTAAGAACCCGGGTGGTTTTAAGAGGAGAGTGGAGATAGAAGAAAAATGGATTTGAAAAGTAAAAGACAAATTAATGGATGAGATCCAGAGCAGAAAGAAAATAACAAAAAAATAGTGTCTAAGAAATGTGGGATACAGTCAAATATATTATATGCATTTATTTTTGAGTTCCTAAAAAAGAGAACGGTTAACATTGAGCGTAACATTTGAAAAAATATTGCTCAATAATTTTCCTAATATGATGAAAACATCAACCCACAGAGTCAAAAAATGTAGCAAGCCCTATACAGAATAAATAAATACAAAGAAACCATACCTAAGCATATGATAGTCAAAAAGCTGACATCTTAAATGTAGCCAGATTTTAAAAAGTAAAAAAAATTAAAAAGGAAGTAATAATAGACTGATGACAAACTTTTTAAAAAATCTAAGAAAATTCAAAGACAATCTTTAATGAGATAAAAAAAATACTCAGAATTATATGCAGATAAAATATTCTTCAGTAATTAAAGTTTTTTGAAAGGAATTGTGTTTTTCATTAAAAAGCCCGTATTTTTCAATAGTTTCTTGCAAGCAGGATGAAACTATTTAAATTAGTTAAAGGGAAAATTATCACAAATGAAAGCACAAAACTCGAAGAAAAAAAAAACAAAAAACGACTAGAAAGTTAAACACAGCAATAAATGTAACCTAATATTAGCTATTTATTAAAAGGAAAATAAAAGTGTCCTATGAAATTTATAATATATTAAAATTATATTCAGCACAAAGATGAGGAGTTGGTAAATGAAGTTAAAATGTTGTAAGTTTCTTACATTCTCTCGGAAGCAGCAAATAAACAAATTTAATCAAGTGTGAATAAACCTAGGATATGTAATTTAATCTATAGAGTAACCATTAAATGAATAAAATGAGTAACAAAATAAAATGTGATTAAAGAGCTAATAAAGAAATAAAATGAAACAATTAAAATACTTAATCTCGAAGAATGTGACAAAAACGAAAGAAATGAAAACATATATGGAAAAAATAAAAAAAGGAAAATAGTAGACTTGATTGCGACTCAAACAGTTGTCATATTAAATGTATCTGGCAGAGAATTTCCAGTTTCAGCTCCAATATACAGAGTTGAAAGTTGTCACTGCTATCCTGAGAACAAGAAAAATCAAGAGAAACATTTAAAAATAATTTTCTTATGGCCATCACAGAACTAAGTTCATAGAGCAGACTACCACCTAAAATCAGAGAAGAAGAGTTGAGATATAGAGTCACAAATTTGTAATCACCTAAGTAGCAATTTTGATAAACGGCTGAAAGTTGAGTGTGAACAAGCTATACAGTATGAAACTCCCACTGCAGTCTTAAGAGACGTCCCACATTATGGTGAGTTTTATCATCAGGATTCTCACCAAGTTCTCACAGTGAAAAGTCACAGAGATCCCCTCATGTCACTAGCAGGGAAGGTGACAAGTAACTACAGTAAAATATATCTAAGTAGCCTAACTCATTACTCACATTCAACATTGTGCTGGAAGTACTAACTAAAGCGAGTTTAAAGAAGAACCAAGTTGGAAAAGTCACACCACTAGATTTCTGGACTTTACATAAACCTACAGTAATTAAGGGATATGATTAGACCAATGGAATTAAGTAGAAATTCCAGAAATGTACCTACATATAGGCATACTTGATTTTTCATAAATAAGACATTATTATTTAATGGGAAAATAACTGGATATTCAATAAATGGTGCTGGGGTAAACGAAAAAAGTGGGAAAAATTAACTGATGCCTATCTTATACCATATACAAAAATAATCCAATATGAATTGAAAATGTATATGGGAAAGCTAAAATCATAAAGCTTCTAGACAAAAATGTTAGAGAATATCTTCACTACTTTGCAAATATAAAGATTTTTATTACACATAACATTAAACAATAATAACTGTACTAAAGAGTAAAATGTCAAGGCACTTGTGCCAAAGAGATAAAAACATTAAAAAATTCAAAACCCACTACTTAAAAACAAACAACTCATTTTTAAAAATTTGCCAAAACCACAAATAGTTATCCAATCAAGTTCATCAGCTGAACAACAAATAGGAAATGAACAACATTAATCACCAGAGATACAAATCATTAACACAATGTCATACAACTATACATCAACAGAATAACTAATATTAAAAAGTCTGACAATATCAAGTGTTACCAATGTGGTGTCAACTGCATTACTAGTAAATTTGTACCGTCACTTTGGAAAACAATTGGAAAATTTCTAAGAAAGCTAAAATATGTATACTGTATACTGTATGATTTCATTAACATGGATTTTATGGAGGGAAAACTAAGCTGTTGTATTAGTGGCCAGAATACAGATTACATTTAAAAAGGGGATAATGTTTCGAAGCAGAATAATAGATCGTTTTTAGGTCTTGAAAGATGTTCGAATTCTAAATCAAAATAGTAGTTACAGGTACTTTTCATATGTAAAAGTTTATAAATTATTTCTTAATTTAAAAACAATAAGGAAAACAGATAATAACAATTGCAATATAGGTAAGCTGTGTACGTGATAATGATAAAAATTGAAATGTGAATTAATATATGTAAATATCAATGTATATAAGTCAGATGAGAATGATTCTCTCTGTTCCTAGGTCTTTGCTTTTATCTCTCATAATTAGCTCTTCAGTACAGATACACAGAAGAAAAATTAGATGAAATGATAAGCATATAGTCACATAAGTAAATTTCTAATTTTGTTCCTTTTTTTTTAGGTGACATAATAATTTTACATATTTGTGGGATACAGTGATATTTTGATAGATGCATCCAGTGTATAATGATGAAATCAGGGTAAGTAGCATATTCATCACCTCAAATATTTATCAATTCTTTGTGTTGTGAATATTCAATATCCTCTCTTCTAGCTTTTGAACATATACATTATTGCTCGCTATATTCACCATGCAGTGCTGTAGAGCGCTAGAAATTATTCCTTCCATCTAGCTATAATTTTGTTCCTATTAACTAACCTCTCTCTCTACTCCTCATTTTTATGCTTCCCAGCCTACAGTAACCATAATTCTGATCTCCACTTCTATAAGCTGAACTTTTATTTAGTTCTCATATATGAATTAGAACATGCAGTATTTTTCTTTTTATGCCTGACTTCTTTCACTTAACATAATGTCCTTCAGTGTTATCCATGTTGCCATGAATGACAATATTTTATTTTTATTATGACTCAGTAGTATTCAGTTGTATATGTATACCACATTTTTATCTATTCATCTGTTGATGAACTTTTAGGTTGATTTCATATATTAACTATTGTGAATAGTGTTGCAATAAACATGGGGTTGCAGATATTGCATCAATATATTGATTTTCTTTCTTTTGAATAAATACCCAGCAGTGGGATTGCTGCATTGTTTGGTAGTTCTGAGTTTTTCAAGAAATCTCCATACTGTTTTCCATACTGGTTGTACTAATTTACTTTCCCCCCAACAGTATGTAAGAGTTCCCTTTTCTCTACATTCTTGCCAGCATTTGTTATTTTTGTCTTTTTGATAATTGTCAGTCTAACTGGGGTGAGATAAGATCTCCTGGTTTTGATTTACATTTACCCGATGATTATTGATGATGAAGAATATTTCATAAACTTGTTTGCCATTTGCATATCTTTTCTTTAAGAAATTCCTTTTTTTTGGATATTTATTTCTTTTTTTTATAATTATACTTTAAGTTCTAGGGTAAATGTGCACAACATGCAGATTTGTTACATATGTATACATGTGCCATGTTGGTGTGCTGCACCCATTAACTCGTCATTTACATTAGGTATATCTCCTAATGCTAAGCCTTTCCCCTCCCTACTCCCCACAATAGGCCCCGGTGTGTGATGTTCCCCTTCCTGTGTCCAAGTGATCTCATTGTTCAATTCCGACCTATGAGTGAGAACATGCGGTGTTTGGTTTTCTGTTCTTGTGATAGTTTGCTGAGAACGATGGTTTCCACACGTATGTTTATTGCAGCACTATTCACAATAGCAAAGACTTGGAATCAACCCAAATGTCCATCAGTGACAGACTGGATTAAGAAAATGTGGCACATATACACCATGGAATACTATGCAGCCATAAAAAAGGATGAGTTCATGTCCTTTGTAGGGACATGGATGCAGCTGGAAACCATCATTCTTTGAGAAATTCTATGCAAATTCTTTTCCCACTTTTAAATCAGATCATTCATTTTTTGCTGTTAAGTTGTTGGAATTTCCTGCACACTTTGGATATTAGTCTCTTGTTGAATGTGTAGCCTGCAAACATTTTATCTTATTCTGTGGGTTGTCTCTTTACTCTGTTGATTGCTTCCTTTGCTACACAGAAGTCTCCTTGCTTAATATAATCCCATCTGTTTGTTTTTGCTTTTGTTGCCTGTACTTCTGAAATCTTAGGCATATAATCTTTGCCTAGACCTATGTGTTGAAGAGGTTTTTTGGTTACCTGCTTGTAGTTTTATAGTTTTAAGTTTGACATTTGAGTCTTTAATTCATGTTGAATAGACTTTTGTATATGGTGAGAGATAGATTCCGTTTTATTCTTCAACATATGGTCATTCAGTTTTCTCAGCACCATTTATGAAAGAAGCTGCTCTTAGTGTAGATTCTGGCAGCTCTATCAAAAATAATAGGATGTAAATATATGGATTTATTTCTGGGCTTTTTATTCTGTTCCACTTGTCTATGTGTCTACTTTTATAGTAATACCTCTCTGTTCCGGTTACTATTGCCTTGTAATAAATTTTGTTGTCAGGAGTGTGATGCCTCCAGCTTTGTTCTTTTTGTTCAGTATTGCTTTGATTCTTTGGGGTCTTATGTGGTTCCATACAAATTTTAGGATTATTTTTTCTAATTCTAGGAATAACATCATTGATACTTTAATAAGTATTTCAATGAATTTGTAGCTTACTTTGGATAGAATAGTCATTTTCATGACATTAATTCTTCCAATCCATGAACATGGGATGTTGTTTCATTAACTTTGTGTGTCTTCAATTTCCTTCATCAGTATTTGATACTTTTCCTTTTAAAGATCGTTCACCTCCTAGGTTGAATATTTTATTCTATTTTTCCGTAGCTACTGTAAAAGGCATTGCTTTATTGATTTATTTTTCCTTTGAATCTTTTGAATAAAGAGTTCCTTGAATAAAGATGGATGTCAGGGTAGGAAAGATTGTCCCTTTTCTGCATATGTGATAAGCCAAATCAGATGGAAAATTACTTCAGACATCGAGTTTTCTACTCAATTTGTACAATTCCTTGCATCCCTGTAGTTAATCCCACTTGATCATAGTGTATTATCTTGGTTTTCTCTCTGCACATTGAAATGCTACTAATTTTTTTAATGTTGAATTAGCATCATGCAAATGTACTGTATTTGTCCATTCTCAAGCTGCTAATAAAGACATACCCAAGACTGAGTAATTTATAAAGGAAAGATGTTTAATTGACTCACTATTCAGCATGACTGGGGAAGCCTCAAGAAACTTACAGTCATGGCAGAAGGGGAAGCAAACACATCCTTCTTAACATGGTGACAGCAAGGAGAAATGTTGATCAAAAGGGAGAAAGCCTGTTATAAAACCATCAGCTCTTTTGAGAATTCACTCACTATCATTAGAACAGCATGAGGGTAACTGCCCCATAATTAAATTACCTTCCACTGGGTCAGTCCCACAACATGTGGGGATTGTGAGAACTACAATTCAAGATGAGATTTAAGTGGGGACACAGCCAAACCATGTCATTTACTGAAACAGTTTTATCAGTTCTGAGAGTTTGTTGATGGAGTCTTTAGGTTTCTCTATGTATGAGATCATGTCCCTGTGAAGAGAAAAGTTACTATCGCTTTTCCAATTTGGATGCCCTTTTTTTTCTTTCTCTTGCCTTATTGCTCTGGGCAGAACTTTCAGTACTGTGTTGAATAAGAGTGCAGAAAGTGAGCATGCTTGTGTTGTTCCAATTTAGTATGATGTTAGCCATACATTTGTCTCATATGGCTTTTATTATAATGAAGTATGTTCTTTTATTTCCTAATTGGCTGAAACTTTTCATCATGAAGGGATGTTGAATAATAATTTTCTCCATTTACTGAGATGATCACGTGGGTTTTGTTCTCCTTCTTTTTTTTTTTTTTTTTTTTTGATGTTATGTATCAAATTTATTGATTTGCTTATGTTGAACCATCCTTACATACCTGTGGTTAATCCCACTTTATCATGGTATATTATCTTTTTGATGTGTTTTTGAATTTGGTAAACTTCTTTTTGGGGTCTAGTATCAGAATGTCAGAATTCAAATAAAAGTTCTGCTTGATTTTGGATGAGTGCTTTTCTAAGCTGCAGGTTATCTTATATCTGTTAAATAGTAACAACAGAGGATCACCTTCCTAAAAATTACTGAAAATTTTATTTAGCTTAGACCTGTAACACGTTTGACAAATGAAAAAGTTCCATGCAGATTAACTACAATTATAATTTGCTAAAAAGAGAACACAATTATCAAACTTTTGATTTGGATAGTAATTTGTTAAATGAATCATTGCTTTTATTTTTTTTTCTCTCTGAACAAAGAAACAAATTGAGTAGAAAACTTGATGTCTGAGGCAATTTTCCGTTTGATTTGGCTTATCACACATGCAGAAAAGGGATAATTTTTCCTGCCCTGACATCCGTCTTTATTCAAAGGATTTTTATATTTCTATTTTATGAATGTTGGTATATTCGTGGTTTTTTTTTTTTTTTTGAGATGAAGTCTCACTCTGTGTCCCAAGCTGTAGTACAGTGGTGCAATCTCAGCTTATTGCAACCTCTATCTCCCCAACTGAGTAATTCTCCTGTCTCGGTTCCCCCGGTAGCTGGGATTGCAGACATGTGCCACACCTGGCTAATTTTTTATTTGTATTAGACACAGGGTTTCACCATGTTGGCCAGGCCAGTCTTGAACTCCTGACCTCAGGTGATCTACCAGCCTTAGCCCCCAAAATGCTAGGATTATAGGCATAAGACACTGTTCCTGGCCAATGTATTCATTATTAATGTATGTTTTGTTAAGTTATACTTTGTTTTATTCCCGTACTTTTGTAAAAATAAGTGGTATGAAGATTTGATCACAATATCAATATAACATGTCTGTTTCATAGCAATTTTACTTTTAGCTATTATGTGCAAATTAATAAACAGAGATGTAATCTAATATTTATATATATGATAATCACTGCAGAAAATTTTATAATAACATATAACTTAACTATGTAAAAGTATGAGATTGTTTAAGTAATTTCCCTGTAACTAAAAATTATGCAGCTGTTAAAAATCAAAATGTATGAGAATATTTACCACTCGATAAATGATTTACCATGTTTAATTAAGAGATATAAAAAACAGACTGCAAAACAGAATTCACAATATGAATAGGATAGATAGATGATAGATAGATAGATAGATAAGATAGATAGATAGATAGATAGATAGATAGATAGATAGATAGATAGATAACTTGTATATACACACATACATCTGAAAGTGAAAACATCAAAATGTGAATGGTGGCTTATGAATGATTTATGAAAATTAAATTTCTGTGTTTTTCCTGTGTTTCTTAAGCTTTCTGCAAAGGGCAAGTATTACTCTTTAAGATTTGAAATACACATACAATCCAAAAGATGCAGTTAAAAACAAACAAAAACAATGAAGTGATGTTTTCCTTAGCAAACACTTGATCAGTTTTCAGAAAGAAACAAGAAAGGACAGCTTTAGGAAACAAGAAAGGACAGCAAAAAATTCAGACTTACACTTACTATTAAGACGTACAACTGCTGTTTAGCTTTGGACAAAATAAAAGACCTAAAAAATTTTTAATACATATCCTTTCTTTCCTGAAGATAGAAATCCTCAAACCCATTGAATTTTGAGGTATGGATGTCAAGGTATAGTCACCTTGTTAGTTTAGACCCATATTAATCGATAACTTCCAAAATTAGACTCTTTCCTTTGGAGATGACACAGTGATAGCCTGATACGGTTTGGCTGTGTTCCCACCAAATCTTATCTTGAACTGTAGCTCCCATAATTCCCACGTGTCATGAGAGGCACCCTGTAGGAGGTAACTGAATCATGGGGCAGGTCTTTCTGTGTTGTTCTCATGATAGTGAATAAGTCTCATGATATCTGGTGGTTTTTTAAAGGGGAGTTCCCCCGCACACATTCTCTCTTGCCTTCTGCCATGTAAGACATGCCTTTGCTTCTCCTCTGCCTTCCACTAAGATTATGAGGCCTCCTCAGCTACCTGGAACTGCGAGTCCATTAAACCTCTTTTCATTATAAATTACCCAATTTTGGGGTATGTCTGTATTAGTAGTGTCAGAACAGACTAATACACAGCTTGAGTAAATTTTCCTCCTTCTTGAGAATATTCTGAGCACAAGGAGACATCTGGTAAGCATGTATACACATGTCAATGTAGAAGATTTCATCATGTCTTTTTGAGAACAATTAAGTGGCTACAAAATCAAAAGTTCAAGTGTTAAGCAATTTCTTTCACATGTCTATTGACTTTACATCAAATGCTCTAATGCTTTCTGGAACTATCATTAGTCCAACAGGAATATATTACAATCCTAAATTTCTATGCACCTAACGCTGGAGCTCCCAAACTTATAAAACATATACAAATAATTATAAACATATAAAAATTATTATAAAAAGTACTACTAGAGCTAAGTAATGATGTAGACAGTTACATTCTAATAGTCAGAAACTTTAATACCCCACTGACAGCACTAAACAGATCATCAAGACAGAAAGTCAACAAAGAAACGATGGACTTAAACTATACCCTAGAACAAATGAACTTAACAGATATTTACAGAACATTCTTTCCAACAACTGCAGTATGTACATTCTTCTCATGAGCACATAGAACATTCTCCAAGGTATACTACATTATAGGCCACAAAACAAGTCTCAATAAATTAAAGAAAATTGAAATAAGATCAAGTATCTTCTCAGACCACAGTGGAATAAAACTGGAAATCAACACCAGAAGAAACCCTCAAAACTACGCAAATACATGAAAATTAAATAATCTGCTCTTGAATGATTTTGGGGTTAACCATGAAATCAAGATGGGAATTTTTCACTAGCCATCAGAGAAATGCAAATCAAAACCACAATGAGATACCATCTCACACCAGTTAGAATGGAGATCATTAAAAAGTCAGGAAACGACAGGTGCTGGAGAGGATGTGGAGAAATAGGAACACTTTTACACTGTTGGTGGGACTGTAAACTAGTTCAACCATTGTGGAAGACAGTGTGGTGATTCCTGAGGATCTAGAACTAGAAATACCATTTGATCCAGCCATCCCATTACTGGGTATATACCCAAAGGATTATAAATCATGCTGCTATAAGACACAGGCACACATATGTTTATTGCAGCACTATTCACAATAGCAAAGACTTGGAAAAAACCCAAATGTCCATCAGTTATAGACTGAATTAAGAAAATGTGGCACATATACGCCATGGAATACTATGCAGCCATAAAATGGCAGGGACATAGATGCAGCTGGAAACCATCATTCTCAGCAAACTATCGCAAGAACAGAAAACCAAACACTGCATGTTCTCACTCATAGGTGGGAATTGAACAATGAGAACACTTGGACACAGGAAGGGGAACATCACACAGTGGGGCCTGTTGTAGGGTGGGGGGGGGAGGGATAGCATTAGGAGATATACCTAATGTAAATGACGAGTTAATGGGTGCAGCACACCAACATGGCACATGTATACATGTGTAACAAACCTGCACATTGTGCACATGTACCCTAGAACATAAAGTATAATAAAAAAATAAATAAAAATAAAAGGATTTTTTTGAAATGAATGATAACAGTGATACAACTTATTAAAATCTCTGGGATACAGGAAAAGTGGTGCTAAGAGGAAAGTTCATAGCATTAAATATCTACATCAAGAAGTCTGAAAGAACACAAATAGATACATAAACAGAATTAAAAACAGAAATCATATGATCATCTCAATAGATGCAGAAAAAGTATTTGATAAAATCCAGCATCCTTTTATGATGAAAACTCTCAACTAAACAGGGACAGAAGGGACATACCTCAATGTAATAAAAGTCATGGTCAGGCACGGTGGCTCACATTTGTAATCCCACCACTTTGGTAGGCCAAGGTGGCTGGCTCACGAGGTCAGGAGTTCAAGACCAGCCTGGCCAAGATGGTGAAACATCACCTCTACTAAAAATACAAAAATTAGCCAGTCATGGTAGAGGGTTCTTGTAATCCCAGCTACTCAGGAAGTTGAGGCAAAGAATTGCTTGATCCCGGGAGGTGGAGGTTGCAGTGAGCCAAGATCGCACCACGGTATTCCAGTCTGGGTGACAGAATGAGAATTCATCTTAAAATAAAAATAGTAATGAAATAAAAAAATAAAAATCATATATGACAAACATACAGCCAACATCCTACTGAATGGAGAAAAGTTGAAAGCATTCCCCCTGAGAGCTGGTATGAGACAAGAAATGATCACTTTTACCACTTTGATTCAACATAGTACTGGAAGTCCTGGCCAGAGTAATCAGACAAGATAAAGAAATAAAGTGCATCCAAATTGGAAAAGAGGAAGTCAAATTGTCACTGTTCACAGATCACGTGATCATATAACTAGAAAAACCTAAAGACTCATCCAATTCTGATAAACGAATTCAGAAAACTCCCAGGATACAAAATCAGTGTGTACAAATCAGTAACAGTGCTATACACCAACAACGACCAAGCTGATAATCAGATCAAGAACTCAATCCCTTTTACAACAGCTATGAAAACAAAAAAGTACTTAGGAATATAATTTACCAAGGAGGTAAAAAAATCTCTACAAGGAAAATGACAAAACACTACTGTAAGATATTACAGACAACGCAGACAAATGGAAACACATCCTATGCTCATGGATGGGTAGAATCAATATCGTGAGAATGACTGTACTGCCCAGAGCAATCCTCAGATTCAATGAAATTCCCATCACAATACCATCAATATTCTTCACAAAACTATTTTTAAAAATCCTAAAATTCATACGGAAGCAAAAAGGAACTTGTATAGCCAAAGCAATACTAAGCAAAAAGAACAAATCTGGAGGCATCAAATTACCCAACTTCAAATTACGCTACAAGACTGTAAGTTACCCAAACAGCATAGTGCTAGAATAAAAATAGGCATGTAGACAATTGGAGTAGAATAGAGAATCCAGAAATAAAGCCAAATACTTATAGCCAACTGATCTTTGACAAAGCATACAAAAAGATAAAACGGGGAAAGGATATACTATTCAATAAATGGTGCTGGGATCCTTGGGAAGCCCCGTGTAGAAAAATGAAACTGGATCCTCATTTCTCACCTTATGCAAAAATCAACTCAAGATGGATCAAAGACTTAAATCTAAGACTTGAAATCATAAAAATTCTAGAAGATAACTTTGGAAAAACTCTTCTAGACGTTGGCTTAGGGAAATAATTCATGACTAAGACCTCAAAAGCAAATGCAAGAGAAACAAAAGTTAATATATGGGACCAAATTAAACTAAAGAGCTTCTGCACAGCAAAATAAATCATCAGAAGAGTAAACAGACAACCCACAGAGTGGGAGAAAATCTTTGCAAACTATGCATCCAGCAAAGGAATAATATCCAGAATCTACAAGGAACTCAAACAATTCAGCAAGACAAAACAAAAATCCCATCAGAAAGTGGGCTAAAGACATGAATAAACATTTCTCAAAATAAGATACAGAAACAGCCAACAAACATATGAAAAATGCTCAGCATCACTAATTATCAGGGAAATGCAAATCAAAACCATAGTGAGATACCACCTTACTCCTGCAAGAATGGTCATGATTAAAAAGCAATGATAGATGTTGGTACAGATGTGGTGAAAGGGGAACAGTTTTATACTGCTGTTGGGAATGTAAACTAGTACTGTCACTATGGAAAACAGTATGGAGATTCATAGAACTGCCATTCAATCTGGCAATCTCACTACTGGGTATCTACCCAAAGAAAAATAAATCATTTATGAAAAAGACACATACACTTGCACTCCTATAGCAACACAATGTGCAATTGCAAAAATATGGAACTAACCTAAATGCCCTTCAACCAACAAGTAGATAAAGAAAATGTGGTATATATACACCATGGAATACTACTCAGTCATGAAAAGGAATAAAAGAGTGTCTTTTGTAGCAACTTGGATGGAGCTGGAGGCCATTATTCTAAGTGAAGTAACTCAGAAATGGAAAATGCAGATACTTTATGTTCTCACTCATAAGTGGGAGCCTTGCTATGAGGATACAAAGGCGTAAGAATGATGTAATGGAGGCCAAGGAGGGTAGACCAGTTGAGCCCAGGATTTCGAGACCAGCCTGGCCAAAATAGTGAAATCCTGTCTCTACTAAAAATACAAAATATTAGCGGCACACGCCTGTAATCTCAGCTACTCAGGAGGTTGAGGCATGGGAATCACTTCAACCTGGGAGGTGGAGGTTGCAGTGGGCCAAGATCACGCCACTGCACTCCAGCCTGAGTGACACAGCAAGACTCTGTCTCATAATAATAATAACAATAAACTTTGCCAACTCAGAAGGTAAGGGTGGCTGAGTGAGGGATAAAAGACTACATATTAGGTACAGTGTATACTGCTCAAGTGACCGATGCTCCAAAATCTCAGAAATCACCACTAAAAAACATCTGTACCCCCAAAACTATTGAAATTAAAATAACATTTTAAAAAGACAATAGGCTACAGAATATATTTTACAACTTTCTGATTAACTATAATGGTAAATTTGAGTGAAAGTTATCCACATCTTAGTTAAATACTAAATGGACTTTCTTTATATGGGTGGCAGCATGAACTTCCCAAAAATGTTTAATTGACACTTTAGAAAGGTGATAAAGAGTGATATATGAGTTTTAAGATGATTTATGTTCCATAGAAAAGTAATAAAAATGCTTATTTTTATACAGAGATAATTTAGAGAGTATTTGGCCACATCTATTTTTTCAACTTGGTTTCCAAGCTACTCATAAAAATAACTTGCTGTTATACTTTTGCCTTTTAAAGCAGGACGGCTTGGACTGCTGTTCAGGATGTCCTTATTAGTATACAGAGGAGAAAAGATAAATAAAGAGATTTACAGCCTGCTTGATACCTGTCTTTCGAATATCTTTAGAGTTACGTCACCTGGAATATCTTGCAAATTTTCATAGAGAACTCTCTAGATAGAGTATGAAATACTGGCCTGAGCTGAAATGAGCCCATTTATTTTAAGACAAGATATATAAACTACAAGGAATTTAAAAGAATATTATCTCATGCCAAATCAAATTTTAGTTTTCTTTCTTCCTATTAATACTATATTTTTATTATTATTGTTAGTTTTATGTAAATATCTGTGTTTGCCTGGAAAATGTATAGTGGTATCAGAAAAGAAACAAGTAAAACATTACATAACATGTTTTTTTTGTTGTTTTTTTGTTTTTTTGTTTTTTTGAGACGGAGTCTCGCTCTGTCGCCCAGGCTGGAGTGCAGTGGCCGGATCTCAGCTCACTGCAAGCTCCGCCTCCCGGGTTCCCACCATTCTCCTGCCTCAGCCTCCCGAGTACCTGGGACTATAGGCGCCACCACCTCGCCCGGCTAGTTTTTTGTAATTTTTAGTAGAGACGGGGTTTCACCGTGTTAGCCAGGATGGTCTCGATCTCTTGACCTCGTGATCTGCCCGTCTCGGCCTCCCAAAGTGCTGGGATTACAGGCTTGAGCCACCGCGCCCGGCCTCATAACATGTTTTTTAAATTTTAAAGTTATGAAAATATACAAAAGGTTTATAATTCCTGATAGTTTGATGACATTTGCTTATCATGAGATATGAGATTGTTTGGTTTTTTTGTCAATGCACTTTTGAAAAGAAAAACAATTGGTAAGAAACCCCTAAGGTGGCCTCAGTGTTTGCTGCCTCTTGTTACACAATCTCCTTTTTCTCAGGATGGGCTGGATTTAGGAATGCTCTTATGCAATAGCATATGATAAAAGTAATGGATTTGTACATCCAAGATTGGGCTACCAAGTACACTTGCAGCTTACACAAGTTTCGTATTTGCTGGCTTACCTCCTTGGCATGGGCTACAATCAGCCTGCAGCTGCCTCTTCTGTTCATTCCCCCTTCACCATTTTCCTTCGGCTATTCCAACTACTGTGAAAAATGCATGTTTAACTCCATGATGCAGGGTCTTGGTTTATCTTGCAGGATATCCACATCTGTTAAAGTTAAAGGAGGTGAAAGGCAGAAAGATTGAAACATCTTAGTGCATCCTCACTGGGTCCACCTTCTACTTACGGGTTTCAGCTTATCCTCATTGCTCCTGGTCATACATCAATCTTTCCTTCCTGATTTCCTACTCTGCAATTTAAAGCTCTAGTGCAAGACACAAAGACAGCATCCTTACAGAAACTGTTTAATCAACTCACACAATTGCGTAACATCAAATCCAATAATCTCACACACACACATACACACACAAAGTCAACAACTTAAAATAATAGATAATAAGCAAATTATAGAAATCCTGGGAAGGCCAGGGAGGTGGACTAACATTAAACAAACACATATGCCTAATATGTCTAATGTTTATGCTTTTATGAGTGGACTCTGGCTAATAGAAATGAAAAATAAATAAATAAATGAAAAATAATCAAAAATAAATTTCATATAGTGAAAAAGAGAAAAATGCTTGAGAAAAATAGAAGCTCAAATAGTTAATGACAAGAATTAAAACAAGACACACTACAGAAATTGCAGGTTTTAAAAATATAAAATAACGGGACATAATTTATGCACATAAATTTGGAATTTAAAGAATATAGACAAATATTTTAGAGTATATGTTAGCAAACCTTATTCAGAAGAAATATAGTAGAAAAAATGAATGGGATCTACTATTTGATAGCACAGCGGGGTGAATATAGTCAATAATAATTTAATTGTACATTTTTAAATACTAGAAGAGCATAATTAGATTGTTTTAACACAAAGAATTTTGCTCACTGGGATGGATGCTCCATTTTCCATGATGTAGTTATTACACATTGCATGCCTGAATAAAACATCTCATGCACCTTATAAACATAAGTACCTACAAAAATAAAACAAAAAAGTAAAAAAAGAAGAAAGAGGTAAACCTAAATTATCACATAACCATTAATAAAATTGAGTAAGTACTGAAATATCTTCCCACAAAGAAAACTTCTGGCTCAAGTGGCTTTACTGGTAGCTTCTATCAAATGTTTAAAAAAAATTTTTAAAATTTCCAGTTAAACAAAAACGCTTCTAGATAATACAAAAAGAAGAAGAAACCTTAGCTTATTTTATAAAGCTAGCATATTTGTGATTCAAACCTCAAAATTGAACAGCATGAAAAAGAAAAATATATATACACACACATATATACGTATGCGTAAGACTACAGATAGATAACTATATATATATACACTATGTATGTATATATATTTCTTTCTTTTTTATGCTGCCCTATTTTGAATTTTTGTATCAAGCATATTCTAGCTTCATACATATATTCATTCCAAGTTCCTTTATGAATGTAGCTGTATCCTAACAAAATAGTAGCAAACTAAAACTACTTTAAAATGGGTAACAAGGAAGTTACAGGCATCACAGAAGGCAAGGGCTGTTGTTTAACACTACAAAAATGAATTCATGTAATCCACCAAATTAAGGGATTAAAATAGAAAAATTCCCTGCTGTAACAGATTCAGAACAACAATTTGACAAAATTCAGCATATTTTGTGATTATTTTTTAATAAAGTTGTAAATTAGGAAAGTCCCAATACAATCTACTTACAAAATTTTCATCAAATTGTTGCTTCCAGGGAGAATGTAATTGCTATAGGCCAGAGCTCTTGCTGTATCAGGAAGGTATAGCCAAATATTATACAATGTTTTTAAAGGCACTAGAGGGCAGATGCAATGAACTAAAGATGAGGATGTAATGAGAACAAGTAAAACAAATAAATACTAATTTTTAAAAAAGTAAAAATAAAACAAATAATGTAGGTTATAATAAAAATTAGAAATATAATCAATCTTAAGTCACATAACAATTTCAGATAACTTATAGCTAACAGGAAATTATGTTAGGATTTATGTGAATTTTTAGAATTTTACAGATAAAAACTCAAATTTGTGGTTTTTCAATACTCTGACTTACATTTTCTCTTCCAAAATTACTTTCAAAGAATAACACAAACTGAGAACCATACTGTAATATCACTTAATTATATACTAGAAAAAAATAAAGATAAAATTAACATTCAGAAGAGGTAGTTTCTAATTGTTATCAGCCTAACTGTGCCTTTTCTAATTAGCCTAAGGTTACTTGGTATTAGCAAGTGTATTAGTCTGTTCAGGCTGCCATAACCAAATACCACAGGCTGGGTGGCTTAGGCAACAGAATTTTCTTTTCAGAGTTATGGAAGCTGGAAGTCCTAGATCAAGATCTGGACACTGATTTTTGTTGAGAGCTCTCTTCCTGGCTGACAGATGGCCAATCTCACCTCATGTGGTAAGAGAGGTAAGAGAGCTCTTTGGTGTCTTTTTCTTTTTTTTTTTTAATGAAGTCTTGCTCTGTCACCCAGGCTGGAGTGCAGTGGTGTGATTTCAGCTCACTGCAACCTCCACCTCTCAGGTTCAAGAGATTCTTCTGCCTCAGCCTCCTGAGCAGCTGGGATTACGGGTGCATGCCACCAAGCCCAGCTAATTTTTTTCTATTTTTAATAGAGATAGAGTTTCACCATATTGGTCAGGCTGGTCTCGAACTCCTGACCTCGTGATCCACCGGCCTCAACCTTCCAAAGTGCTGGCATTACAGGCGTGAGCCACTATGCCTGACCTGGTGTCTCTTTTTGCCAGGACCCTAATTCTATCAGATCGAGGTCCCACCTTTATTACCTTATTTAACCTAAGTTAATTCTTAGAGGCCCCATCTACAAATATTGCCACACTGGGGGTTAAGTCTTCAACCTGTGATTTCTATAAGAGACACAACATTCAGTGCATAACGGCAAGATATATATTTTTTCTTTGAGAAAATTAGTACACAAATAAAAGATGGAAACAGTCCTTAAACCAAAGTATTGGTTTGTAGTTTATGAATAACTAGATGCATGTCTGTCTTGAGGAAAGATGAGTGATATTCTTTCTTTGGTTAGAAGTATGCCTGTCTTGTGCTTTTAATACATATATCTTCATAATTATATTAGGGAGAACGTCCATGGGGATTTAACATACTGTAAAAAAGAAATTGTAATTGGATTTCATTACGGAGTCATAGTTCAAACAATGGGATTGCAGTGCAGTAGAGCCTGCCAGAGTCTCAGATAAGAGGCTTTGGCAATCTATTCTTCCCATGCACAAATGTAGTGCACCTGTGAGGGTCTTAATCTTCCAGAAAATTGAAGCTGTCCACCTTCAAGTAGAGATTTAAAACCTACAACAGTAATCAGTGGAAATAAAGTGGGCGTTGCTATTGATAAGGCATAGGAGTCACGTAAAGCTTTTGTTCACTCTGTCATATGGTGTCCTAAAATTTCTGTATCTCTGTGATTAAAATGAATGATCAATGTATAATCTAATTTAGAGCAAGGAGGCTTCCTCATTGTTAAATGATTTCAATAGTAACAGTGAATTCTGAATGTTTTCCTGGGATTTAGTGTTAATCTTTTATTTTATAAATTTCCAAGCTTCTTTTTACTGTTCAAGATGAATGAAGAGGAAGATTATAAATTTCGGATAATACTAAAATGGTTTTATTTCATATCTTGTGCGTTTTTTTCTTTTCCTGTAGGAGAAAGAGGGGTAGTAGATTGTGACTTTATGATGAAACAAACAGTCGACTCCCTTAGAAAAATCATTTTTTTCCCTCCAAATTTTCAACTACTTTTGAATTTCCAATTCAATTTTTAAAATGTGAAATATGCTTTCAGTAATTTCATTTGAGTCAACAAAACACTGGCTTGCCCTTCCTTCCTTCCTTCCTTCCTTCCTTCCTTCCTTCCTTCCTTCCTTCCTTCCTTCCTTCCTTCCTTCCTTCCCTCCCTCCCTCCCTCCCTTCTCTCTCTCTCTCTTTCTTTCTTTCTTTCTTTCTTTCTTTCTTTCTTTCTTTCTTTCTTTCTTTCTTTCTTTCTTTCTTTCTTTCTTTCTCTCTCTCTCTTTCTTTCTTTCTTTGTCTCTTTCTTTCCTTCTTTCTCTCTTTCTTTCCTTCTTTCTCTCTTTCTTTCCTTCTTTCCTTTTCTTTTCTTTTCTTTCCTTTTTCTTTTCTGTTTTTTTGAGACGGAGTTTCACTCTCGTGGCCCAGGAGGGAGTGCAGTGGTATCATCTCGGCTCACTGCAGCCCCCACCTCCCAGGTTCAAGAGATTCTCCTGCCTCAACCTCCCAAGTAGCTGGGATTACAGGCACCCACCACCATGCCCAGCTAATTTTTGTATTTTTAGTAGAGACAAGGTTTCACCATGTTTACCAGGCTGGTCTCAAACTCCTGGCCTCAAGAGATCCACCCACCTTGGCCTCCCAAAGTGCTGGGATTACAGGTGTGAGCCACTGCACTGGGCCAACACTGGCATTTTCAAATGATGTTCAGAAGCCTCGATACCTTGTTACTTTAAAAATGAGCCATCAGTTTTAGTCTTGTTTTTTTCAGAGCTGCAGTTAAACATGCCATATGTTGACTAATCTGCAAATAATACATCTGTGATCTTTTGTGGAATTTCCCTCCTCCAGACTTCTATTCCAAGCTCCACATGAGTTCAGAAGTGTCTTGTGAGTTATAGTTACTGTGCTTTCCTTCTATGGGCTGAAGATTTTGAAGGCCTCTGTGTAGCCACATGTGATTCACATTTTGCATAAAGGAATTAAGTTCAGCAACAGGCAAATATAGCCTTTGTCAAGTATCTACGATCTACTAAATTGCTCTCTTAGGAATAATAAGTAAATATAATACATAATTTTACCCTCAAGAAATGTGTAATATAAGGGAAGAGACCATGTACACTCAGATACCACACGCAAACACAAGTTGTAATAAATAATAGTTGCATGGGAGATAAGTAAGGGTTAGAAGAGTGAAGAGAAGCAAAAACTCGAGTGTAGTGGCTCATACCTATAGTCTGTACTTTGGGAGGCCAAGGCAGCAGGATCGCTTGAGGCCAAGAGTTAGAGTCCAGCTAGGGTAACATATTGAGACTCCATCTCTACAGGAAAAATATAAATAAATATTACCCCGCTGTGCTAGTGTGGAGCTGTAGTCCCAGCTACTCAGAAGGGAGAGGTAGGAGGATCACTTGAGCCCAGAAGTTCAAGGCTGCGGTGAACTATGATCATGCCACTGCACTCCAGCCTGGGTGACAGAGTAAGATCCTCTCTCAGAGAGAGAGAGAGAGAGAGAGGAAGAGAGAGAGAGACTGAGAAGAGAGAAGTGCGAGATCACACTTTTGCAGCTCCTTTTTTCTCCTTCTGGCACATTTTTCATTTTCAAGACCCCACGTCCTCCATATATGCTTTCCTGGCCCACCCATTTCCCTCCTCCCCTTACACAGATGGAGAACTTCCTTTCTAGTGTTCTCTCAGCACTCAGCACAGATTGCTAGTGCTTTTATGTGCTGAGCCTTTCCCTTCAACCTGGACTGAAAGAGGATGGCAATCTCACTGAAGCTGTTTCTTTTTCTTCACAACATATAGGAAAATGTTGCCCCTTTTTGGAGGTAAGCCCTTTTGTTCTTAAAAATTCTATAAGAAAGAATGAGGGGAAAAGGACAAGAAGTTATTAAACTAAATTGAGGACAGGATATGTATCTCTCTCCATGCTTGAAAATTAAAAGGATATATTAGAAAATTTGGTAGGCAGTTAATGATTTGGACCATCTGTAGTGGCCTCCGTAACATATAAAAGAATACAATCTCCTTTTCATTAATTTCCCATTGTAAATCATGCTGCAAAATAGCAACCATCCTTAGAGACTAAATCTTATGAGTCACGGCTTCATAATAATGTGACCCAGGTTTCACAGACATGTAACACTGAAATATATATTTTTCCAATACTTTTGAACTAATCTATTTAAATTTGCAGTGAGGGAATATTTTGATATACTAACTACGGAGCATTTATTTCCCTATCAACTGCTACCACTTATTTTACATTGTTATTCACATTAAAATAGATCAGAGTGATCAATTATATGCACAGAACAGAAGTAGAAATAAAAACAAACTTTTTAAAACTTTTTGGAGAGAATTTAAGCATGAAAGCATAAGGTTTTGGCTTTTACAAGCTTGTTAACTCAGAATTCAAATGGCTAAGCCCCAAAAGGAAAAGTTTATATTAGAAAGAATACATGTGAAAGAAAATAAAAACGGATAAATCTGACTCTGCTACTATAACCTAGAAACAGGTCCCAAACGATTAGAAAGTTTTATGAGACCCTGGGAAAACACACACACACACACACAGACTGTCTAGGACCATGATCAGCAATGATTGATTGCCTCAAAGAGTGAGTGGGAGCTATGGCACAATCACAGACGTATCAGTGAGTGCTAACTATATGGAGGTTATAGTCCATCTCTGGCTGACATTAACAGGTTCAGCAGAAAGGATGTGCCATGTGCCAAGAATATCACTCAACCCTGTTCAAATTTTTGCTTCCAAATAAAATCCCTCTTTTTGCCCATAGTCCAGAACATTAAAACATTAAACAGGTACAATTTTGTCTGCTCCTCTTGGAAACATTTGACAACTTCTGGAGACAATTTTGATTGTCAGACCTTGGAGGGGGGGAAGATGTTGATATCTAGTGTGTAGATGCCAGCATTGCTGCTAAATATCCTACAATGCACCATGCAACTCTCCTACAACAAAATAATCAGCAAATTTTCTGGCCTAAAATGTCAGTAGTGCTGAGGTTAAAAACTCTGACCTAAAGCATGGCCCATAGTGAAGCAACTTTTGTTATGCCTACTCTATATTAAGACCACGATACACTAACATAAGGCTTATAAAAAAGATAAATAAGACATTTTCTTCAAATTTATCTAGAAATTAAAGTGGAAAGAGGAGTATGCTCTGCAAATAGGAGATAAAATTCCCAGAAATAATTTTCTGTACATTATTTTTAATAAAAACATTTTTGTTTCTTTTCTTTTTATATATGTATTTTTAAGAGGGAGGATCTCACTCTGTCATCCAGCCTGGAGTGCAATGATACAATCTTGGCTCACTGCAGCTTTGAATACCTGGGTTCAAGCTGTTTTATTAAAATAAATACCTATGAGGAGATACACCTCTATGTAATACAATTTTTGCTGAATAACAAATTACTCCAAAGCTTAATGGCTGAAAATAACCAAGATTTATTTTCTCACGCTTTCTGTGGTCAGAAATTTGGAAGTGGTTTACCTGGATTTCTGTGACTCAGAATCTCTAATGAGGTTTCACATAAGCTGTGAGTGAGAGCTGCAGACATATCAAGACTTAGTGCGTCCAAAGGATCCACTAAGGTCACACACGTGATTATTAGGCTTCAGTTTTTTTACTGGCTGCTGAACTGACAGCTTCAGATCTCAGTCATGAAGTGTGGGCTTCTCCACAGGGCTGCTCAGGATATAGCAGTTAGCTTCTTCATGGCAACGGAGCGAAGGAGAATGAGGGAGGGAGGGAAAGAGAGAAAGAGTGAGAGACAAAATGTAAGCAAGTGCAAGATGGAAACGATGGTCTTTTGTAACCCAGTATCAGAAGTTGAGCTTGTTTAGGTGATTGTTGCTGTAGTTGTTGCTTGTTGTATATTCCTAAACCAAGCTAAAGCTCATTTCTTAGGTTTTGGCGTCTCTGCATATACAAATGTAGATATAAATTAGAACAGAATAGAAACAATAATTTCAATCTATTCTCAAGGGGAGGAATACACAAGAGAATGAAGACCAGGAGATAGAGATCAATGTGGGAACTGCACACCCTATTATATTAAATAAGATACTGAGATTCAATAGATGCAGTAAATTCATACAGATGTGAAAGAAGGATTGCTATTGGAACCTAGGAATCCCAGGACTGAATAATTAGCTCTTTATTCTTACAAATAACTTATGTAAATCATTTGTGTGCTGATTTATGTGTTCATAAATTGTATTACTTTAAATTATTAACAACATTATGATTATTTATTTTTCACCTCCCTGCATTAGTTAGGTTTAGGTTTCTCTGTGTATACAAGTAATAACTACAGCAATGATCACCTAAACAAAGTCAACTTTTTTTTTCCATCTCTGGAAAAAGAGAAGAGAAATCTGGAGGTAGATAAGCCAAAGCAGGTAAGAAGGCTCCATGCTGTGATTCAGGGCCCCAGGCTCCTATCGTTCTGCTCCATCACTCTCTTTAGTGCTTCTATTTTCAAGTTCACTTCATGATCCAAGATGGTTGTGGGAATTCTAAAATATCATTACATGACAAGGAAAGATGGAAGATAGAAGAAAAAGGTCCCCTTTTTTTCCAGTCAGTTTTAGCTCCAAATGATCCAACTTTCTCAAAATTGTATATAATGTTTCCCTTTACATCTCATTGGCCAAAACTAAGTCACATGGCTATATCTAACTGTAAAGCAGATGGGGAAACATGGTTATTTATTCTGTGCAGCAACATGTTCAAGTATTTTTAAAAATTCTAACACTATGATGGAAGAGAGTAGATAGCAAAGTAAGAAAATGGCTGTCTTTGCTTTTCTGTGTTATAAAAGAAATGCTTTCCCACTAAAAACTATAAACAGTAAAGTAGAAAAATGAGATAAAATGATACCTATACTCCCATTTTCCCCAAGATAAGCATTTTTTTCTTTCTTTTTGTAAAACTTTCTATTTTCAGTTTTTATGGGTTCATAGGAGTTGCATGTATTTATGGAGTAAATGAGATACTTTGATACAGTTATGTAATGTATAACAATCATATTAGGGTAAATGTGGCATTCATCACCTCAAGCATTTATATTTTGTGTTACAAACCATCCAATTATGCTCTTTTCATTATTTTGAAATTCACAATTAAATTATTATTATTGACTGTTGTGCTTGCAAATACTAGATCGTATTAATTCTATATAACTACTTTTTGTACCCATCAACCATCCCCACTTTCCCTCCAAACCTCCAACTACCTTTTGCAGCCTCTGGTAACCATCGGCTTCTCTCTCTCTCCATAAGTTCAATTGTTTTAATTTTTAGTTTTCACAAATCAGTAAGAACACGTGAAGTTTGTCTTTTTGTGCCTGGCTTAAGCTAACATAATTGTCAGAAGTTCCATCCATGTTTTTGTAAATAACAGTATCTCATATATTTTATGAATTAGTAGTGCACCATTGTGTATATGTGTCACATTTTCTTTATCCATTCATTTGTTGATGGACACTTAGGTTGCTTCCAAATCTTGGCTATTGTGAACAGAGCTGCAATGAATATGGGAGTGCAGATATCTCTTCAATAAACTGATTTCCTTTCTTTTGGGTATATACCCAGCAGTGGGATTGCTGGATCGTATGGTAGCTCTTTTAAGTTTTGTGAGGAACCTCAAAACTGTTCTACATAGTAGTTTTACTAATTTACATCTTCATCAACAGTGTACAAGGGTTACCTTTTCTCCATATCCTCACTAGAATGTATTATTGTCAGTCTTTTGGATAAAAACCGTTTTAACTGTAGTGAGATGATATCACACTGTAATTCTGATTTGCATTTCTCAGATTGTTATATCAATGAAGTTAAACACTTTCTCATATACATCTTTGCCATTTATATGTCTTATTTTGAGAAATGTCTATTCAGATATTGGGGAAAGGACAGTCTCTTCAATAAATGGTGCTGGGAAAATGATATCCACATGCAGAAGAATGAAACTAGAGGCCTATGTCTTGCCATATACAAAATAAACTTGAAATGAGTTAAAGACTTAAATCTAAGACCTCAGGCTGAAACTACAGAAAGGAAACATTTGGAAAATTTCCCAGGACATTGCTCTGTGAAAAGATTTCTTGAGTAATACCCCACAAGTACAGGCAACCAAAGCAAAAATGGACAGATAGAATCACATCAAATTTAAAAGCTCTGCTCAACAAAATAAACAATTAACAAAGTGAAGAGACAACCCAGAGAATGGGAGAAAATATCTGCAAACTATCCGTCTGACAAGGGATTGATAGCCAGAATATATAAAGAGCTCAAACAACTCTAGATCAAAAAATTTAACTTATGAGTTAAAGACAGGTAAAATACCTGAATAGACATTTCTTAAAAGAAAACATACAAATGGCAAACAGGTATAGGAAAAGGTGCTCAACATCATTGATCATCAAATAAATGAAAATCAAAACTACAATAAGGTATCATCTCACTCCAGGTAAAACAACTTTTGTCCAAAACATGAGCAATAGCAAATGTTGGCAAGGATGTTTAGAAAAGGGAATCCGCATTCACTGTTAGTGGGAATGTAAATTAGTACAACCACTACGGAAAACAGTTTAGAAGCTCCTCAATAAACGATAAATAGAGCTACCATATGAGTCTGCAATCCCACTGCTAGGTATACACCCAAAAGAAAGGAAATCAGTATATTGAAGAGGTAACTGCACTCCCATGTTTATTGCAGCACTTCCCTATGTATTTTCTTCCCGCACTCTCCTCAATACAAAGCTTAAGGGTTATTTCTTTTTATATTTTATGTAAGGGGATCTCTGGACTTACAAAAAGTCTTTTTTACAAAATAAAAAAGAATGTGGAGCAAAGACAGGAAAGCTACACTCATTTTGAGGATTTATATGAGAACAAAGATGGCCAATTATGTCCTAAAATAAAGGAACTTGAAAGTAAATAAGATTGTTTATTGCAGTCAGCAGGGTGTTTTAGGATCTTTGTAACAATATATACATTACGATATATCCCGGGAATTTCATTTGGATGATTAGAATATTCTACAAAAAGAGAAGACTAAAATAAAGTTTGATGACACACTAATGTTGACTACCTAGAGAATGGTGGGTAAAGTGAAATGGGAGGAAAGGATGAAACAAAGTAACTTTGCAAAAGTTGGAAATGATGGGATGTGTGTAAGCTGAATAAATAATTGACTATAAGATTTGTTTTCCTCATTTGAGGGTATGAATAAAATCAAATGATAAATAGTAAAGTAGGGAGGAGAGAGATAAGCTATACATAATATTTAAGGAGATTTGAGGTTCATATAGATGAGAGTCAGGATCTCCACTAGAGATGGGTATGCACTGGAGACATGTTTGTTTGCTTGGGTGGTTTTGTTTTCGTTTTTGTTTTTGCTCTCAGCTTCAACTTTATTCTTGCTTCAGTACTTATCTGTGAAAGGACTAGTTCCATGATGAAGATCACTTGAAAATCACTGCAGCAATTTTGGGAGTAAGACAACTGGTGTCAGTTGCTGGTAGGATCCAGGGTGAGAAACTGAGTTAGCAGGTGTATTATTTCATCTGTGCAGAATACTGGCTTCATTGTTTGTAATGTTCTTCAGATTCCTAACATTTCCCAAGAGTTGTGTGAATAAATTTTTCTTCTCTTGCCAAATGCCAAATGGTCAGTGTCTTATGTGGAATTAAAAATAATTGAGTAAATTACACTCAAATTGTTTTACCCATCTCTTAACTCAGAAGTCATTCTGGGTGTTGTGGTTTCTTTTTCCCCCCTCCGACAATGGATAAGCAAATGCTAAAATTTTGTTTTTGTTTCTTGAAACAGAATCTCATCATGTTGCCCAGGCTGGAGTGCAGGGGCCCAATCTCGGCTCACTTCGACCTGCACTTCTGGGGTTCAAGCCATTCTCGTGCCTCAACCCCACGAGCTGGGATTACAGGCATGTACAACCACCCCCAGCTGATATTTGTATTTTTAGTAGAAACTGGGTTTCGCCATGTTGCCCATGTTAATCTTGAACTCCTGACCTCAGGTGACCTGCCTGCCTCAGTCTCCCAAAATGTTGGGATTACAGGCATGAGCCATCATGCTCAACCACAAATGCTGGTGTTTTGCCTGTTCTTGTTAAAACTCCAGAACTCAAATTCATCCTGCAATCAGAATTTGCAAGTTTTCCAAAAGGTCACCAAACAGCTGCCATAGATCTGGTCTTCTTCAATGCTACAGGGGGCAATGGATCAAGTATGATTATTTCACTATTAGAGATGTAACTCTTTTAAAGTTGTATATTCTAGAAGTCTGAAAAAACTGAATTTGAGTCCCAATTCTCAAATAGAAAATTATATTGCTGTCTAATACATGGAGCTTTGGGAAGAATTAAAGAAAAACATGTATAAAACTTCTAGCTTGGATCACCAAACTAAGACAGTGTATAGGGTCAACCAGTAATTCCTAGTAACTATTAAGGGCCAAGTTAGGTATCTTATGCTCACAATATGTGAATCATGGAACATCCTGAAAAACAGGCTGTGCAACCTTCACTCTACAAATCAGAAACTAATGCCTAGTGTGGCAAAGTAAAATTCCATTAGTAACATAGTCAATGGTGGCAGGGAGGGGAAAACTGAGATGCAAATTCAGATTTGTAGAAATTCAAAGTCAGTACTCATTGCAATGTGAAACTTATAGTCAACCTGGAATCTAAACTTTCCTATTATTATCATTAACCTCTAATTTAGCTAAAACAATAAATGTGATTATATAATACTTTATTATTATCATGTCTATTTTTTGGCAAACTAACATATATGGCAGAGTTAATAAGTATTTATTAAGCACCTAGTAGATATATTAGGTTCTGCACTAGTTTAGAAACATAGTAATATGACAAAATTTCCACATTTCTAAGGTTTCCCAAATTTAAAAGTATGCTGAATTCAAATATTGGCAGCATTGTAGCAAAAAATGGATGTTCTAATTTAAGATTTCTGGGATTATAAATTGGCAAATTAACTTTGGACAGTAATTAGGTGTTACCTACTATAGTGAAAAACATTGAATATCTGATTCCTCTTTAGCTTCATAACCCAGATATCTTTTACATCTGGAAGAAGATATACATATAGATATTCATTGCAAGATTATTTACAATAGAAAAAATATGGTAAAATTCTAAAGTTCAATGGAAAGGCAAAGGTTAATTATGTTTTATTAATGCTCTGGAATAGTTTGGAGCAGTTACAAAGATGAGGAAGATTTATACAGAAAAAAATGCTAAGATATTGTTGAGATAAGAAAGTCTTAGAACAAGTTTTGTGTCAACATTTGTTTGAAAAACAGAGTATTATATTTTTAACTTCCCCCTGTTTGCAAAAGAGGAAACATCTGGATAGAGAGGTTAAATAAATTTCCAAGGGTCACACAGATACTTGAATTCAAACTTAGATCTATTTGATGGCTATAGACCATGCTTCACTGAAAACAATCAGAGTTACTAGAAATGCAAAGAATATCAGAGATTGTTTAGTTCAGTGGCTTGTTCCCTGTACATCTAAGGGCCTGAGAAGGAGTTCCTTTGGTGTTTGCCCTTTCCCCCACCACATCTTTCTACTTTAACCAGAGAAGTTGCAAATGTTTATTGCTTTTTATTTCAGAGTTTGATGAAATAAAAAGTTTCAAGTGTTCTATTGCTATATGAAATCCAGTACTTCAGATGAAAAATAAGGGCATTGAAGCCCAGAGAGTGAAAAAGGTTTTCCCAGTTACAAAAAGAAGAGCTAGAAATCAGAACTTTGTCCTCCAAAGCCAGGGTGACTTCTAGTGTACCCTTCTGACGTTATTCATTCTTAGATCTTAGCCTACGTGCCTCTGTGAACAGTAAGAAGAACGTTACTACTAGAAAAACAGTGATATACAGGGAATTATCTTAGGGAGGCATCGAGGACCAAACAAGGGAAAGTTGGGCCTAAAAAGGGAAAACTGAAATGCCAGATGGATAAGAAAGGGTGAGGAGACTTTCTTCAAAACATTTTTGCTTTCAACATCCATTTTCAGTGGTTCTGCTATTCTCCTGGAGCAGGAATAAATTTTCAAAGGGGACTAATTGCACTCTCTTGGGGGGAAAAAGTAAGTGCTTCATAGTTTAATTGAATGTGGATAGATTAGTTTCCGCCGATGGTTTGTCTGTCTTCTTTTAGTAATAGAGACTCACTGAAAATGAGCAGCCAATGAGCAGAGGAAACCGACTCTTAGATCCTAAGCTGATGGGTGCTTGGAATGTAAACACTGGTCTCACGTCCTTTGTTGCAATTTCAGGACATATCTTTTTTCTTTCATTCATGCCTCATTATTAGTTCCTGTGGCCTTTGCTGACCACCCATATATTTCAAATTCAGAAATACTTTATTGCAGTGTTGTATGAAAATACTGGACTAGAAAACAGGACACCTGCTTTAAATATGGGGGAAAATCGCTATTAAAGCCACGGCATCTCCACTTTGTCATTTATAATGAGTTCACGAAAAAGTTATTTAAATAATATTTATTTATTAATGTTTAGGAGCTATCACTGCTTTCTCTCTTGAGACACTTCTTTCCAGGTGAAAGGAGGTCAGGCAATGTACCTATTGGCTTCTCTCTGCCTCTTGACATACTGACCTTCCAGGACAGCAGAGTGATCTTATCTGATACCAGAAGAATACACTGGTCAGTCTCAGTGTAGCTCCTTCTTTTTTCATTGTAAGTCACGAATTCTCATTTTATCCTCTGGCAGCATATTTTTCTGCATCAAGCCTGACCCAGCTGGTATTGATTAACACAGGGAGAGAGAGTCAGTCTAATTCTCGTGTTAGTTACTTGACCTATTTGTTTCTCATGCTATCCTACAGCCAGTAATGCAGATAATAATTTGACCTTCATCTGCCACTCCTTTTTTTCTCTTTTATTTCCCTCTCTTTGTTTCTCAAACACTTATGGGGAAGATGTAACGATGTGGCTCCTCCAAGACCTTTGCATCCCCAATGTGTCAGTCATTCTTCTAGATTTGGGGATGCTATGGTGCCATTGACAGATAAGAGCTTTTCAAATAGAGCTTTCCATCTGTGGAGGAGACAAACAACAAAAGCAATAAACAAATCTATAGGATGATTATTTTAAGATAATGTTAAGGACAGAATCTTTGACTGGACTTACTTCAGGTTGAATAGTAATAGGCATTTGAGCTAGTGTCTGAAAAGGTAGAAATAGTCAGACCTGTGAAAATTTGGGGAAAGAACATTTCAGGCAGTGAAAAGAGCAAGTGAAAAATAATTTGACATGTTCAAGGACCAAAATGAGCAAGGCTAATATGACTGTGACAAAAGTGATGTGTGGGAGAAAATGTAGGGAAATTGAAACCAAGTGGTAGGCAAAACCTTCCTACTCAAATGAAAGAAATGAAAGATAAATTATTTGAGAAAATATTATAGGCATGTTCCTGTCTTTTAGATGATCAAAGAAAGGGAGGGATGTAGAGAGATAGAAAGATAGACTGATAGACAGGCATTCAGATCTTTCCTTAAAGTACTTTGGGAATATTTAGAAGAACAATGAGTTTTATTACTGAAAGAGTGATATCTATTCTTTTTACTTTTGTTTTACTTATGTTTTATGCTCAACATCAATTTTCCTTTCCACATTTTAATATTTTCATATGATCGAGCTCAAATATAAGCAGCATGTCTCTATTAGTTTGTCACCTCCCTGTGTAATACACACACACATATTCAAAGAGAGAGAGAAAGAGTGAGAGAGAGAGAGAGACTAAAAGAGAGAGAACCTGAGGATCTCTGGGGATTTGAAAGAGATAGACAACTGATAGCTGGAAATCACAACAATGTCTGGGTTGTTTTAGGTACATCTCTATCATCAATCAGGGATTTGAACAAGCCTTCCTGACCTTAATATTTGTATGAAGTAAAAATCAGGGAAATCCCTGTGATATGGTTTGGCTCTGTCCCTACCCAAATCTCATCTTGAATTCCCTGTGTTGTGACAGGGACCCAGTAAGAGATAATTGAATCATTAGGGCAGATCTTTCCCATGCACTCCTCATGACAGTGGGTAAATCTCACAAATCTGATGGTTATTATAAGGGGGAGTTTCCCTGCACAAGCTCTCTTTGCCTGCCACCATCCACGTAAGCTGTGACTTGCTCCTTCTTGCCTTCCACCATGATTGTGAGGCTTCCCCAGCTATGTGGGACCATAAGACCAATTAAATCTCTTTGTTTTGTAAATTGCCCAGTCTTGGGTATGTCTTTATCAGTAGCATGAAAATGGACTGATACAGTAAATTGGTACCAGTAGAGTGGGGTGCTGCTGAAAAGCTACCCCAAAATGTGGAAGCGACTTTGGAACTGGGTAACAGGCAGGGGTTGGAACAGTTTGGAGGACTCAGAAAGACAGGATGATATGGAATAGTTTGGAACCTCCTAGAGACTTATTGAATGGCTTTGCCCAAAATGCTGATTGTGATATGGAAAATAAAGTCCAGGCTGAGGTGGTCACAGATGGAAATGAGGAAGTTGTCGGGAACTGGAGCAAAGGTGACTCTTGTAATATTTTAGCAGAGACTGGTGACATGTTCCCCCTGCCCTAGAGATTTCTGGAACTTTGAACTTGAGTGAGATGATTTAGGATATCTAGTGGAAGAACTTTCTAAGCAGCAAAGCATTCAAGAGGTGACTTAGGTGCTGTTAAATGCATTCAGTTTTGTAAGGGAATCAGAACATAAACGTTCAGAAAATTTGCAGCCTGACAATGTGATAGAAAAGAAAATTCCATTTTCTGAGGAGAAAGTCAAGCTGGCTGCAGAAATTTGCATAATTAATGAGGAGCAGAATGTTAATCTCCAAAACAATGGGGAAAATGTCCCCAGGGCATGTCAGAGGTCTTCACAGCAGGCCTCCCATCACAAGCCTGGAGGCCTAGGAGAAAATGGTTTCCCGACCCAGCCCAGGGTCCCCATGCTGTGTGCATTCTAGGACTTGGTGTCCTGCATCCCAGTCATTCCGGCCATGACTAAAAGGGGCCAAGGTACAGCTTGGGCTGTTGCTTCAGAGGGTGGAAGCTCTAAACTTTGGCAGCTTCCATGTGTTTGTTGAGCCTGTGAGTGCACAGAAGTCAAGAAATGGGGTTTGGTAACCTACATCTAGATTTTAGCTGATAAAGACATACCCAAGACTGGGCAATATGGAAATGCATGAATGCCCAGGTAGAAGTTTGCTGCAGGAGCAGGGCCCTGTGGAGAACCTCTGTAAGGGCAGTGTGGGAGGGAAATGTGGGGTGGGAGCCCCAACACAGAGTTCCTACTGGGGCACTGCCTAGTGCAGCTGTGAGAAGAGGGCCACAATCCTCCAGACACCAGAATGGTAGATCCAATGACAGCTTACACTCTGCTCCTGGAAAAGCCACAGACCTCAATGCCAGCCATGAAAGCAGCCAGGAGGGGGGCCATACCCTACAAAGCCACAGGGAGCTGCCCATGGCCATGGGAACCCACCTCTTGCATCACTGTGATGTGGATATGAGACATGGAGTCAGAGGAGATCATTTTGGATCTTTAAGATTTGACTGTCACACTGGATTTCAGACTTGCACAGGGCCTGTAGCCCCTTTGTTTTCACCAATGTCTCCAGTTTGGAATGGCTGCATTTATCCAATGTCTATACCTCCGTTGTACCTAGGAAGTAACTAACTTGCTTTTGATTTTACAGGCTCATAGGCAGAAGGGACTTGCCTTGTTTCAGATGAAACTTTGGACTTGCGGACTTTAGAGTTAATGCTGAAATGAGTTAAGACTTTGGGGGACTGTTGGGAAGGCATGACTGATTTTTAAATGTGAGGACATGAGATTTCAGAGGGGCTGGAGCAGAATGATATGGTTTGGCTGTGTCCCTACTCTAATCTCATCTTGAATTCCCACATTTTGTGGCAGAGACCTGGTGGGAGGTAATTGAATCATATGGGCAAGTCTTTCTCATGTTGTTCTCATAATAGTGAGTAAGTCTCATGACATCTGATGGTTATTACAAGGGAGGATTTTCCTGCACAAGCTCTTTTTTCCTGCTGCCATCCACATAAGATGGAACTTGCTCCTCCTTGCCTTTCACCATGATTGTGAGGCCTCCTCAGCCATGTGGAACCATAAGTCCAATTAAACCTCTTTATTTTTTATTTATTTTTTTTTTGTAAATCACCCAGTCTCAGCTATGTCTTTATCAGCAGCATGAAAATAGACAAATACACCCTACTATTCCTTTATCTTAACTCTCCAAAGAACTTAAGTACTTTTGATTCTATCTCTGAAACTTTTTTTTTCAAATTATTGCCCTCTTTTATCTCCATATTAACTAGATAGAATCTTTCTGATCATCTTCCTATTTTTTTCTATATTATCTGCCTTTTCATCCACTTTATTCCACAATTTTTAGAGATGTAATAACAATGCAGCATAGAAAGTGGAGGACAAAGAAAAATGATCAAGAACAATATTAATGTATGCAGCTCATTTAGCCAACAAACAGCACAATGCTCCTGTGAATTTATTCATTCTCAGAACAGTAGGTTGAGAAAGGTGGAGTAAACATACTTAATTCTGCAGTGTTGACATTGAGTGGGAGCCAAAGTCTTGAGCTATTTGAAATAGCAGGCCATATATGGATGGTATGAGAAATAGTTTTTTTGTGGCTCACAGAGTTGCATTTTGTCTTTTAATAAATTAGATTTTGAGTTTTAAATTTGAGGAAATTTCACACAACCATCAGACAGTCAGCCTCTTTTTTTAAAAATGAGAAGATCAGGCATATACAGCCTGAATTTTTGCATGATAACAACTATTTGGCACTGAGTAGAAGTTGTCTCCTTTGGAGAAGATATGCAGACTCATGACTTTGTTCATCACTACCCTGCTCACTCCATGAATTTATATTATCTTTCTTGCTCTTATAGGACATGGACTTTATGACTTATGACTTAAGAGAATGCTGAATGAGTTCAATAAATTGGTAAGGTAATTACTTTAGGTAGACGTGGCTTTGTATACTTTCCTCTCATTCTATTTGCCCTACAGCCATTCACAAACCCCAGATATGCTCCAGTTTCCTCATCTGCAATATGAAGATTATAATATTGACCTAAGTAGTTTAAAGTATTGAAAGCTCACTGGAAAGCAATTTAGAGTTTAATTACTAAGTAGCTATTGCTGAAGAAGATTTGACTGAAATTATTGGAATAGTGCTAGGATTTCTACAAGAAGAACTGGTAATCTGGAGTTAAAGCTGCCTTCGTCAGTATAATGGGCCTCTGTTTTGGAAGATTCCAGGCATCTATATGACCTTCTTTTGATACAATAGTGATTTTTTCATTGGAGAAGAAACCTTTCCTTCATAAGAATTCACTTGGTTTAATTTGTGGTGGTGTTGAATTCACCTCTAGCATTAGGAGTATCAGACTTGAACAATTTAAGGCATTGTAACCCTCTCTCATTTCCGTCCCTCATACACACAGTGTGCTTACTTCAGACATGGTCATGTGGGTATACAAACCGGAACTAATGATGCAGATAGCATACTCATGGGATTTTTGTTGAGATGGTTAAAAAATCATTTGACTCTGATTCCTGTTTATACTTGAGGTAGTGAGGATGGAACTTTGGACTGCCAGGGGCCACCTCATAGAGGAAGCCTGAAAGAAAGTGCATCTAACACAAGTCAGGGAAAGCCAGCTGAATGATGGATGGGTATAAAGAAAAGAGGGATAAACCCCACAATATTGTTTGAACATGGATTAAACTGTTTCTGAATTTAGTGCTTACCCTGCACATTCCAGTATCAATCCTTCTCTCCCACTCCCCACTTTGCTTGATGAATACGTTTAAATGTTTCTGTGAATTGTAAAGTATAGATTGCAGATTAATCCTTATCTATGCTGATATCTATCTATCTATCTATCCATCTATCTATCTATCTATCTATCTATCTATCTATCTATCTATGCATTTATCTATCCATCTATCTGCAGCATCCAAATTTAGTCATTTCAACATTATCGTTTATTAAACTGGGTCACTTGAATAACCCACATTTTATCTATTTCTGAATATGTTTTGTTTCCCCAAAATAAGATGTAGGAATTTTCATGTAATTTTAGTATTCATCTGAACTATTGGAGGAAGGTCATTCTAGGAACTTTCAATGCCTTTGATTCAGAGAATACACAAATGGCACAAATCTTTGAAGACATCTCAGTCTTCGCCACCTCAAGCTCAGTAAACTTCAACACAAATCAGCCCATTTTCTGAATACTTGAGAAAATTTCAGTATGAGTTCTGTATTAGATAATATGGAATTATTATTAATATGTTAGACTTGGTAACAGAATGTTGAGTAGAAAATGATTTTGATTCTTAGGCAAGGCACACTGAAGCATTTAGAGAAGTATCATGATGTCTGCAAATTATTTTCAAGTTTGTTTGTTTTAAAATACATATATATGTATTGATATCAGTACAAAAATTTTGTTTTCGAAAATGACTCCTCCACCATGAAAAATGCTTATGTTCAGTTCTTCAGTTCTAGAAGGGTGTAGAAGAAACCTGATGATGTACCATTATCTCCTTGTCCATAGTGATTGTTTCAGGATTGGAATGAGACTTGAGATCAATGAGTTACATTTCGACTTTTACTTGCTATACTTTGAGCTTGTGAGTCAAGACAGGGCAACAATTTTGCCAGTTTACAATGAGGACCTCCATGAAAATGAAGTTAGCAAAGAAGAAAATGGAATGGAGAAATAGAAAGAAACTGATAACTGATGAAATTGTTTGATTGCCAGGAACTAGCCGAGTCTACAATTTCTCTGGAATCTTTAATTTATACAAGCTAATACTTTCATGTTTCTGTTTCATCTAGTTTGAGTTGATGTCCTTTGCAGTTGGAGAACTTCTTGCCAATACACTACAACATCAACACTTTTGCTATGGTATTTAGCCTTTGAGTTGACAGTCCATTATGTTGTGTATGAATGACCTGTAGGAATTAGTCTTCTTTCATTCAGTCAAAATACAAATTATTTAAGAACATAGACCATCCATGCCTTATAGTCCTGAAATGTTACCCACTGGCTCTTTATATATTATACAGTAGATATTATATAGATGACATTTGCTAATAAATATTTGTATATTAACAGGGAATAATTGTGGATGGTTGCACTTTGTTGAATTGTACTTGATGAATGAACTAGTGACACAAGAGGAGGAAACTGTCTTCCACCCCCGACACACACAAATACCTGCTATCTGTACCAGTAGTATTCAGAAGTCCAATTTGTTTATCTTTGTGGTAATCACTAATATTCATAATATTCAATAATAGCTAACAAAAGTTAATGAACACTTTCTATACACCAGGTACAGTACTGGGTACTTTATGTGTATCATCTCATAACTACCTATGAGATAGTCAAATAACTACCCTTTAATGAAATAACTACCCTAACTAATGTATTATTTTCCTCATTTTGCAGATAAGAAAATGTGAGGCTGATTGTAATTAAAGGATTTTCTCAGTATTTTGAGTGGTGATGTTGGGACTCAAACCCAGGCAAACCCTATATTCCAAAGACTGTGTTTTGAAACAAATCCATGAATAAGTTTACAAGAAACATAATTTCAACAACCAAAGATTTCATACTTTATCAAATAAGATATACATTTAAGTCAGCCCATTCCAATTGTTCTTCCAAGTTTGGCAAAAATATATCTAATATTTTATGCCTAATCTGGTAACAGAGAAATACTAAATTTTAGCTTTTATTTATGTAGATTTGGTTCTTTAAAAGTCTGAAAATTAAATCTCTCTGGTTTTGGATTCTATTTTTGTAAGAATTAGAAAGACCGTTTTATAAAACAGTGTCTTGGTTAAATTATTCAGAGTAACTGATCTTAATTTCTTCAGAGGTCCTCATTAGCTCTAAGTCTCTTATAGTTTATGAAATTATCTAACATGAGAGTTCTTTATTTTGTAAATAAATTAGAAATATCCATGAGGGTGATAGAATGCTCATCTAGAAAGGACAAAATAAAACTGCATTGATTTTTTTATAAAGGAAAAAGAAGTATCAACAGTCCCAGAAAAACCGATGTATTTATTGATCTAAGAGATGACGTATGTTCACCAAATGCATTAAATGTTATTTCTTATGTGATATTTAAATTATGGCTCTATGATTGACTTTTTAAACATGAAACAAATATTTTGTTTCATTTATTAACCACTAAGTATACATTCTTTTTATGGGAATTCTAGTTCATTTTCAACTATTAGGCAGTGTGTATCAGCTTTTTGACCTTAAGGAATGAATATATATAATGATGATTACACCGAAATTAAAAATATTTTGAAATATCTAGAAGGAAAAAAAATTAAAAGTAAAAATAAATAAAATTTTAAATCCAGGGAAGTTTATTCTGAAATATTTTAAGAGTTAAATCTTATTTTCCATTTTTTAAAGAACAGCTGGTTCCTGAAACAGAGAAATAAAAAGATGCCATAAAACCCCTATGAATATTAAAAGGTCAAAATTGATTGTATGAAGTTATTTTTAACCATGGTGTGAAATATCTTTAGCAATCAAGAAGACAGGAGATTCATGCTTCTACTTTTATCTCAGATGATACAAAACCAAAAACTGGCATTAAGTTTTTGTTATTAATTACAGTGTAATGTGTATTTATAAAGTTCTTCTCTAAGAATTATCCATAATGAAAAGAATTTCCAGAGCCCCCCAAAAGGAGAAAGTCAAAATTACAGAAGAAATGGTTCTGTAATCTGTTTAGCTTGTTACCATAAATTGACTTTCCCGTTTTAATACCAAAGCAGAGAATTTCTTAACAAAGTTTAGGCAGATTACGGATTCTTTATCTATGTAATTAAACCAATTTCATAGTCTAAAGCTTGAATGACAAAGCTAGACTCTAGTACAATGCAAAGCGGCCAACATTTATGTAAAGATAACGGCCATAGAAAAATCTGATTAAAGGAGATTTTTAAACGTTGATTTTAAAACTTTATGGGGTATGAAGCAAATGCCAAAAGAAAATGAGTCCTGTGAGTGTAAGCCTTGGATGAAAGGATTATGACTTACAGGTCATCTGTATTTCTAATTGAGTAGGTGTTTACGAACATGATAGAACAATATTATTTCTCTATAGGAATACAGATTACAAAGAGAGCCATGCTCTTTCAAAAGGCCTTGTGAATATCTTCACAAGATTACTAGACCCCAGATTCATTATCTCTGTTGTAAATATAAGAAAACCTAATTCAAAGCAGGACCAAAAAAGAGAAGGAGGCTGTCAGAGATCCATGCTGAGAATATGTATTAGTGCAGGTGTAGAAATTGTCCAGAGACAAACAAGAAAAATCAGTGATTCCGACCAGTGGATCATATGAATCCTGCAGGATTTAAATTATGAAATTTTTAGGTGTACATTTCTTTTATTTAAGATCGATATTTGAAACCTAATATATTTGAAACAAAGAGAGATAAAGTAATAGCTGTAAAGCACTTGCTTTATAGAATTATTTAATAGTTAATTTTCCTAATATCACAACATAGACTGCAATTAACACATAAACATGTATACAAATTTCAAAACCAAGTCTACTTTACTGGCTAATCAAAACTGCTAGTATGGAGCAATTCGTGTGCAAAATGCACTGTTTTAAGCATGCAACATACGTTAAGTAATACAATCATTATCCAGCCTGTGTTCTTAACCACGATACTGCACTGCTTTGCTCATAAATGGGAAACACTGTTTTAAAAATAGTATCTCGGCCGGGCGCGGTGGCTCACGCCTGTAATCCCAGCACTTTGGGAGGCCGAGGCAGACGGATCACAAGGTCAGAAGATCGAGACCACGGTGAAACCCCGTCTCTACTAAAAATACAAAAAATTAGCTGGGCGCGATGGCGGGCGCCTGTAGTCCCAGCTGCTCAGGAGGCTGAGGCAGGAGAATGGCGTGAACCCGGGAGGCGGAGCTTGCAGTGAGCCAAGATCGCGCCACTGCAAAACAAACAAACAAACAAACAAACAAACAAACTCACAGGGCTGATTCTGCCTATCTGGGGTTTGCCAGGAACAAAAATGTCATAGTGACACTTGTAGAATTTGTATACATTTAGCATCTTTTTAAGATGACTATGAAAGGATTGGCCATTAGAATATTCACTCTAAAACCAAAACTGAGGTAAGGAATTACAGAAAGAGTGTAGGCATATAATAAAAATTTTCTGAATATATATATATACACACACACATATATATTCTATACATATATATGTTTTTAGGTGCACATTTCCTCTATTTAAAATGGATATCTGAAATCCTCACTTATTTGAAACAAAGATAAAGAAATAGATGAAAAGCACTTGTTTTACAGAATTATTTAATAGTTAAATACCATATTTATATGGAATATATATAGATGAATTTCAAAAGCATCCTATTAAGTGAAAGAAGCCAGAGGCAAATGACTACATACTATACGACCCCGTTTATTTGAAAGAATAGAGGAGTCAAGGCTATAGTAACAAATGCAGATCAATGACTGCCAGGAGACTGACATATGGAAGAAGACTGAGAATGAGCAGGAGGAAAACTTTGGGGGTGATGGTAGTGCTCTCTATGTTGAGTGTCATTCTCTCTCCTTCTGTATGTAATATATATACACACACACACATACATGCACATATACACTCATTGAAATATTTATGGGCCAGGCACAGTGTTTCATGCCTGCAATCTCAGCACTCTGGGAGGCTGAGGTGTGCAGATCCATTGAACCCAGGAATTCATTTTCTGCCATTTGTATATTCTGCTTCCTTCTGATCCCTTATTATATTCTGTTCCTTTATTTTCTGAAATGTAGAAAATAAAAGGATATTTTGGATGAAAATCACCTTTTATATGATGAAGTAGCTTATCGAATCTTCATAAACTAAGAAATAACAGTGTGTGACTTGTCTCAAAAGAAGACATTTATGCAGCCAACAAACATATGAAAAAAAAGTTCATCATCACTGGTCATTAGAGAAATGCACATCAAAACCACAATGAGATACCATCTCATGCCAGTTAGAATAGCGATCAATAAAAAATCAGGAAACAACAGATGCTGGGAGGGATGTGGAGAAATGGGAATGCTTTTACACTGTTGGTGGGAGTGTAAATTAGTTCAACCGTTGTGGAAGACAGTGTGGTGATTTCTCAAGGATCTAGAACCAGAAATACCATTAGACCCAGCAATCCTATTGCTAGGTATATACCCAAAGGATTATAAATCATTCTACTATAAAGACACATGCACATATATGCTTATTGCAGCACTATTCACAATAACAAAGGCTTGGAACCAACCCAAATGCCCATCAATGATAGACTGGATAAAGAAAATGTGGCACATATACACTATGGAATACTATGCAGTCATATGAAAGAATGAGTTAATGTCCTTTGCAGGGACATGGATAAAGCTGGAAACCATCATTCTCAGCAAACTAACACAAGAATAGAAAACCAAACACTGTATGTTCTCACTCATAAGTGGGAGTTGAACAATGATAACACATGGCCACAGGAAGGGAACATCACACACCGAGGCCTGGCAGGGGGTAGGGGGTAGGGTAGGGATAGCATTAGGAAAAATATCTAATGTAGATGATGGGTTGAAGGGTGCAGCAAACCGCCATGGCACATATATACCTATGTAACAAATCTGCATGTTCTGCACATGTATTCTAGAACTTAAAGTATAATTTTTTTTTTTAAAAAAAAAAGTAAATTATAATGCTTTCCTAGAGCTTCTGGGTACTACTTCAAGTTTGGAGCAATTTTGCAACCCTAATCTGACACTACACTTGTCTTGCCTATTCCATCACTTCACATCAGTTGACCTTAAGGTCAGTGTGGCATAATTAAGGCTTACAAAATCTTTTTCAAAAGAAGGATTGAAAACAGCAAATTTAAGATAACTTGGAGCCAGGTTTGAATGTTAGTTAATAGTATTGCATACTGAGGATACAGATGTCCTCATTCTTAGTCCAGGGACGCTTTTATTATCTCCTATGTACTTTTAAATTTACTGAAACAAAAGTAAAGAAATATTATTAAAACTTTGTCAAGAAGACAGAAAAACCAATGTCTTCAGTAAAAATTATATATTTAGCTAACTAAAAGCTTATACTCACCATGCTTTGAATGCTTACTCTGACATTAATTTAATTTCTTCTGTCAATGGCTTTTTGTTTGTTAATGCAATGGGCATTTCATTTATCAATAGCTAACAATTCATATATTTACAGGGGTTTAGTTCATTTCTATTCTAATATGTAACAGTTGGGTGGCCTGGAAAAGTAAAGGGTGCCCTAAACCTTAAAAGGTCAAACTTGATGGTAAGAAGTAATTTTTTATCAATGGAAACAAAACAAAACAAAATTAGAGAAAAATTATGTATCTTAAAATGAGATAAATTAATACTTAAAATTAAAAAGTAACATATAATGAACTTAATGGAAAAAAAGTATTGTGAGTAGTTTCAACAAGTGAAACCATGATTCCATTGACTATCAAATATTCAAGTAGTTTCATTAAAATGACCGATTAGAGCAGAATTAAAAGACTTAAATTGGTATCGTTATACATTATAGATAGGTGTTATATGTATACATATCTTATTATACACATAATAAATGATATTGTAAATAATATTTAGGATTTTGAGCCATTCAAATTAGAGGCTTTTAAATATCTACATCAATAAAATTGGATATTTTACTGATATTTTAAAGTTTTTAAAGAGATACATTCATTCATCATAAAGTGTTAAAATGACACATGGAAGTCACTGAAATAGTTAAGTGTATCTGTCATTTTCATCACCACTGAAATAATATGTTGCTCATTTATTATTGAAGAAACTTTAAAAGATGTAAATATCATGGATTTTTCCAGTCATTTTCTCAGATTTTGTTCCTCCATTTTAAGGTTATATCAATTTTATTTAAGTTAGATAGATATATTTTCTTTTTTAAGGAATTGATATTTGATATAATTGAGTAAAAATAATTTGCCTTAATTGTAAAAGGTTAGCAGATTTTTATGAACAAGTACATCTAGAAAATTCCATCCACATGAAGACAAAGATTATTTCTAGCATGATGAAAGCCTTCCTTATCCCCTGTCAAAATCAATACACCTCATCCACTGCCCCTAAAAGGCAGCACAATTCTGAATTTTTAAATAAAATGTTAGTATCACTGGATTAAAAATTGCATTAATGATATCATATAAATCTTTTATATCTGCCTATTAATAGTCAATTTTTATCAATTTCCAAAAAGAAAATCTATTTGCCTAATGATTATGATTTTGTTGACTTATATATGAATGTGGTATATCTCTCCACTTATTTTGATTTCTTTACATTGTAAGAATAAAATTCAATATTTTAGATTAAATTTATTTCTACACATTTACTGTTTTGATGTTACTACGACTAAAGCATTTTAATATTTGCTAATATATAGAAATATATACTATTATCCAGGTAACTATTTGATATTTACTTAGTTCTAAAAGTTTTTCATTAGACTCCTATAGAACTTTCTCCAGCCCCAATATGATATGTGAATAAAAGACAATTTTATTTCTACTTTTCAAATCCTCTACATAGGTATTTTTTCTTACATTATTGTTTTGGCTAGGACTTCATCATGTTGAATTCAGTAGAGACTGAGTATGGAACTCAGTATAAATATTCTCAACAATGTGTCAATGTATATAATGTTTACAATAAGCATTTTATAAATATCCTTTATTAGATAATTTTTGTGTCCTATATTTCCAGTTTTCTGAGTTGTGAGATATTATTTTTTCTATATTTCTGGATTCAGTTAGCAAATATTTAGTTTTGCACTCTTAGGTCTGTATTTATAAGAGAGATTAACATGTAATTATCTTTTTTTATAATGTCCTGGCCTCACAAAATAAGATAACATATATACTTACTGTTTCCATTGTTTGAAAAAGATTTTTTAAGATGATTTCATTTTTCTCTAAAACATTTGAAACAACTCACCAGTGAAACAATTTGTGCTTGGAGGTCCCTTTCTAAAAATGCTTTTGATCTTTTGTTAACGCTATCGAACTGACAGAATTTTGTTTCTTCCAAGTTTGGTAAATTTTCTTTTTCAAGAAAAGTATGCATTTTAGTTAATAATCAAGTTTTGGGACTTTAAGTTGTTCATCATATGCTTTTATTATTTTTCTATTTTGTGTAAGATTTATAGTGATACAACTCTTTTCATTCCTAATATTGGTATTTGTGTTTTCCCTCTTTTTTCTTGATAAGTGTTTCTAAATACGCAAATGTTTAATATCTTCAAAGTAATTAAGACTGTTTGATTTTCTACAATGTATTTGTGTTATTTCATTAATATTTTTGCTTTTATTCACATGTACACTGCTTATAAATTTCTTTATGGTGTCTTGAAATAGATATTTAAATAATTGATCTTCAGACTTAATTATTTTTTTGATTTGACAGATATAAGGCTATACATTTTCATTAAATATTGCTTTGATTCTCTTCCAAGGGTTTTAATATATAGTATTTACATTATGATTTAGATTAAAATATTTTCCAATTTCTCATGTGACTTCTTTAATGCTTGGCTTATACAATTTGGTATTGCATATTTCCCAATCATTTAATGGAACATTTTAGTTATCTTTCTGTTGCACATTTTTACCTACATTTCTCTATGGATAGAGAATATACTCTGCACAATTACTGATCATAATTATTTTGAGAATTTGAGAATTCTTTATTGTCTAACATATGGCATATTTTATCAAGTATTTTACAGACACTAAAATTGTATTTATTCTGCAATGGGCAGGTACAGCCCTCTATATTTGTCATGTAGATCAAGTTTTTAAATTGTGTTGTTTAGATAATCTATTCTTGCTGCTTTTTTATGCCTCCTTGATTTTTATTTTCTTGTCTCTTAGTTACTGAGAGAAATGAGTTGAGATCTCCAATTGTGACTGTGTATTGATCTATCTTTCATTTTAGTTCTAATGAATTTTACTTCATATATTTTGAAACTACATTGTCAAGTGCTTTGAAACTACATTGTCAGGTGCATAAACATTTTACATTTTTGTATTTCTCTGTTGAATTCAGTCCCATTTTAGTATGAAAAAAATCCTTATGCTTTTAATATTAACTTGTCTTAAATTCTAGTTTTAATAATATTTGTAATAGTTAAGCAACTTTCCAGTTTGCATACATTGAGAATGTTGTTGCACCACTCTCTCTCCTCTGCCTTCCATCCTTTCAGAGTGCCACCATGGTAGTCCCTTTGAAGGTTATATGTCCTTTCCTTTCCCTCTATCTACTTAAAACGTATCTTTCCTTTTAGATCTCAATAATTTTAACATAATATGACCCAGGTCCTTTTTTGTTATTCTTTCTTACATTGTTTCATTTTTTCACTTAGGGTATTTAGAGATAAATTATGTGGGTTATATCTCACCAGTTTTAGAAAATATTTAGCCAGTAGCTCTTCAAATTGTCTGGACTAATGCTGTCTTTTCTCACTTTATGGGATTTCAACATAAATCATGGAATCTTATGCAGCCGTGAAAAAGAACAAGGTCATGTCCTTTACATGGACATGTATGGAGCTGGAGACCATAATCCTTAGCAACTAATGCAAGAACAGAAAACCAAATGCCACATATTCTCACTTAGAAGTGGGAGCTAAATGATGAGAACATAAGGATGTACGGAGGGCAACAACACACACTGGGAATTTTCTGAGGGTAAAAGGTGGGAGGAGGGAGAGGATCAGGAAAAATAATAATGGGTCCTAGGCTTAATACCTGGGTGATGAAATAATCTGTACAAAAAACTCTGATACCACATGTTTACCTATGTAACAAACCTGCACTTGTACTCCCAAACTTAAAATAAAATGTTTTAAAAGCATATGGAATCCATAATTATTTCAAAGTTTAAAAAGTACATGATATATTTTTACCACTTTATAAAACACATTTAATTTATTTCTTTTATTTTCCATTTTTATATTTTTATCCCAGCCTCAATCTGGATACTTACTATATGCTTAACTTCCAATTTGTTCTTTTTCTGCTGTGTCCAAATAACTATTTAATTTCATGATAACTATTCTTTATTGTAAGAATTTTCTTCTAACTATTTTATAGTAGTGGGTATTTACCTAGATATTTAACAGTTTGGGCTTCCAAAGCTGCTCATTCTCATAAAATGGAAAGTAAAAAATATTTTATTTTAAGCTATCTGTTCTAAAAACCCAATTATTGAGAAAACTGAATTAACAGAAGTAGATTTATGACCATTTCATTATCAACAGAATACATTTCCTTTAAATTCAGCTGGAATTTTACATAACTCTAGTGTATACATGGATAAAAGGTAAGCTTCTCTTACTGATGAATGTAAGCTCCGGGGTGCAGGGATATCTGTTTTGCTTTTTAATGGCTGTATTTTCAGCACCAAGAACAGAGACTGGCACAGACTATGTCTCCTTTATTAAATGAATTAAATAAATTAGTGAATCAAGGTGAATGTGAAGAAGCAACTCATTTTTTTTGTATCCTCTCACAACATAATTTTTTTTTGTATCCTCTCCCAATATATTAATTTCTGGGGCCACTAATCTTATACAAATAGCAACATTTAAAAAATAGTGTAATATATGAGTGGTCTTGATTATAAAGTAATATTAATAACATAATGTTTTCAAGATACATTTTATAATAAAGAATATTACTGGAAATTAAAATGTCATTTCATAATGATAAAAAGAATCTGTTCATCTAAAAGACATAAGGTTGAATATATATACATACTAGAACAGATGAAATAGATATTATTTGAAAACTGAAAAAACTAAAGGAAATAATAGGAAAATAGGGAATCATAGCTAGAGATTTTAATACAATTTCTTAGTATTTGATAAAATAAACATACAAAAATCCAAAAGAATTAAAGATTTGAAAACCACTATCAATAACTTTTTCTGATCCACATTTTAGAACATGACATCCAAAAGCTGCTTGATGGGTGTTCTATTTAAAAGCATGGGGTAATATTTATTAATGTAAGCTATATAGTGGGCAATAAAAATGTCTTAATATATTTCAAAGGATTAAAATAGAGTATATTCTCTTGCCAAAATAATATTAAATTAGAAATCAATAGCAATTAGATATCTTTAAAAGTCTCCATATATTTAAACATCATGTTTCTGAATAATCTATGGTTATGTGAAGAAATCACAAAGACCATTGATAATTGTTATTTATTTATTGTTGCTCCAGATATTACTGAGCCCTAGTATTGAAGTGCTATCAATGTGGAACTATGTGTGTATATTCCTTTCATGTCTTTTACTATTAAGTAAATACAGCAACCTCCTCAGGTACATAATAAAAAAAAATAGAGGAAGAAAGATGTGAAGAAAAAAAAAAAAACATTGCACAGTTTTTCTTGTTTTATTTTGTGTTTAAAGAACCAGGGTGTAACGTGAGTAGGATGCAGCCCAAATGAGGGAAGTTGCTGTTTCACTGTCACACATCCCGGCAGAAAGGTGTCATGACTACTCAGTTCCAGCCAAAATACATTTACCTTTTAGGAAACTTTATTATTATTATTATTTTGAGATGGCGTCTTGCTCTGTGGCCCAGGCTGGAGTGGGCTCACTGTTACTCCTCCGCCTCCCAGGTTCAAGCGGTTCTCCTTCCTCAGCCTCCCAAGTAGCTGGGACTACAGGCGTGCACTGCCACACCTGGGTAATTTCTGTATTTTTAGTAGAGATGGGGTTTCATCATGTTGGCCAGGCTGGTCTCGAACTCCTGAGCTCAGGCAGTCTGCCTGACTTTCAAAGTGCTGGGATTACAGGCATGAGCCATGGCACACGGCCCTTTTAGGAAACTTTGATGGAAACTTTCCAACTGCACTGCTAAGAGTACTGTGGAGAGTAAACCATACACATAGGGTGACTTTTCAGACTGTGATCTGTAATAAGAGCACATCATCACCATTCATCAACATAAAAATTTTCACAAAATGCATTGATATTAAATCAATGCATTGATAGTAAATAAATCCATTGATATTAAATACCTTTTTTTTTTTTTTTACTTTAATCTATATTATTGGAAACTTACAAGAGCGCCTTATGGGCTAAAGATATTTTTAACTGAGGTTAATACGTAATTATTTTCCAGATGATTAGTTTTTTTTTTTCCTTCAATTAAATCAGTGGATTTCACTTCTGTCCCACCTGCTTCATTAGCCTGGCCATTGTCTTCTGGTAGTCCAAGGTTATTTAAAGTACCACCTTTTTACAAGCCCCTTCCTGATTTCACTGATAGTATTGGGGTTTACTTCTCATATGTTTAATAAATGTTTTTCTTTTATATACTTCATTTCATTAAATACTAAATACAAGTCCCTGTTAAAAACATTAGCTGAATTTTCATTTAATACTCCCAATAACCCACATGATAGGTAGTCTTATAGTATTAGCACTCTTATCTTCCTGAGAAGAAAAACTGAATCACATTGAGATTAAATTACCTCTGAATTTCCAATGAACAATAAGTACCACAGGGAGGATTTCAAACCAGACAGCCTGAGTTCAGAGCTGATGTTCTTGTTCACCCCACATGTACCATCTACTCATCTATAGTTAGAAAAAATATACAAATAGTTACACTAATTATAATATACAAAAATTAAAAAGTATATACTTCCTCCTATCACACACACCCATCCAAACTATCTCCAAATTCTCTCTGTTTAACATCCAATCCTCTAAACCTCTAATCTTAATATGTGTAGGTCAAAATATCATCAAGTCTCACCAAGAGAACCTCTGGCACTATTCCCCTAAATGATGCCCTTGCTTTCAGTCTTGCTCACAGATAATCCACACAGTAGCAAGAAAGGATCTTCCGAAATGTAAATTATATCATGTCATCCCAAGTTAAAGAATTTCAATGAGCTTTCCACTGCATGTAGTGTAAGATCTGACCTGGGTTTCCCTTCCAACATCATTCTATGCCATTTTAATCCTCATTGACTATTGTCTTGGAATACCAGCCTCCTTTCTTTTCCTCAAAGTTTCCAAGATCCCCCCGTCCCTTAACTTACTGCTGTTTTTTCCACCTGAAACATTCTCACATTCAAACTGATGTACTCCTCCAACTCAGAATCATATCCAAACCCACACATGATTTTCTTTCTCAGCTTTCAGATCTCAAATCAAATGTCTCTTCTAAGAAACCTTATTGTTTTTCCCTATCACACTGCTCTTCTTTCCTCTCTACAATGTTCTTATTTTACAGTTATAAATTTACATGTTTATGTCTGCCTTCTACATTCATCCACACTTTTACCAAAACAAGTATCCACGTAGTAACATATTGGTAAATGTTTGTGAGTACTGGTAAATGTTTTACAATGGGGTTCAAAAATTTTTTTTTTGATTTGTGGTGTGTATCAGTCCCGTCTTGCATTTCTATGAAAACATACCAGAGACTGGGTAATTTATAAATAAAAGAGATTTAATTGGTTCGGGGTTCTGTAAGCTGTACAGGAAGCATGATGCTGACATATGCGTGGCTTCTGGGGAGGCCTTAGGAAACTTAGAATCATGATGGAAAGCCATGATGTAGAAGACAGCATGTCTTAACTGGCAGGAGCTGGAGCAAGAGAGAGATGGGGGAGGTGCCACACACTTTTAAACAACCAGATCTCCCAATAACTCACTCACTAGAACAGCACCAAGGAGACCAAGGGGATAGTGTTAAAGTATTCATGAAGGCTCATCCCCAAGATCCAATCACCTCTCACCAGGCTGCATATCCAACACTGGGAATTACAACTGGACGTGAGATTTGGGCGGGGACACAGATCCAAACCATATCATGGTGCTTGCCAATTTACATACTATTAATACTGTCATCTTGGCTAAAATGAAGCCACTAGCATGATGTCAGCTGCCTCACAAAATGTTTGAAAAGGTAGTAATGAGTTCTTATTAGCAGATATTAGCTGGCTTACCACTTGGCCCATGTCTATTCCATTTACCACGGTGGTAGCAGTACTTAGCATGATAAAGTACGTTACCTCATACTTAATGGTGAAAGACTGAATGCTTCTGCCCTCAGACTGGGAACATTTAGGGATGCCCACTTTCACCACTGCTATTTAACATAGTACTAGAAGTTCTAGTCCACGTATTCAGATCACAAAAATGAAAGAAAACAGTCCCTAATTCCCAATTGTCTGCATACAGTAACCCAAAAAAATCTAAAAACAACAGAAACCCCTCTTACAATTAAAAACTCAGTTCAGCAAAGTGGCAGGATACAAGATTACTATAGAAAAATCATGTGCTAACAACAAAAATGGGGACATATAGATTATAACTATAATACCATTTAAAGTTACTCAAAAACGAAATAATTAGGTGTATATCTAACAGACATATAGAGGATTACATGTTGAAGACTACAAAATGCTGATCAAAAGAACCACAGAAGATATAAAACCATAGAAGATATAAATAAAAGATATTCCACGCTCATTGTTTCAAAGATTCAACATAGCTAAGAAGCAAATGTTCCTTACATTGATATATAGATTTATCACAGTTCCTTTCAACATCTCAGGGAAATTTGTGTAGATATAGATAAGATTCTTCTAAAATTTATTTTAAATAAAAAATGACATCACTGAAACATTTCTAAGATAAAAGAAAATCAAATGAATCAGTCTATCCCATTTCCAGACTTATTATAGAGCTAGAGTAATCAAGACTATATAATGTTGCCAGAGATGAACACATTGAACAAAACAAGAAAATAGAGAACCCAGAAGCAGAAGTAGTTTCACACACATACAACCAACTGAATGTTTTACGAAGTTTCAAAAGCAATTCAATGAAACAATATGTTTTCAACAAATGGCGCCTGGCTAATTGTATATCAATAGGCAAGAAAAAAAAAAAAATGAGGGCCGGGCACGGTGTCTCACGCCTATAATCCCAGCTCTTTGGGGGCCGAGGTGGGTGGATCACCTGAGGTCAGAAGTTTGAGACCAGCCTGACCAACATGGTGAAACTCCATCTCTACTAAAATTACAAAAATTAGGTAGGCCTGATGGTGCACACCTGTGATCCCAGCTACTCAGGGTCCTGAGGAAGGAGAATTGCTTGAACCCAGGAGGTGGGGGTTTCAGTGAGCCGAGATCACTCGACTGCACTCCAGCCTGGGCGACAAGAGAGAGACTCCACCTCAAATAAATAAATAATAATAATGAAAATAAAAAACTATAAATGTTTAAAAGATTGCGCTGTAGAAAAACTTTGGGACATAGGGCTTAATTAGGCTTAACTTAGGGACATAGGGTGTAATCATGACACTGAAAACATGATTTCTAAAAAAAGAAATCAATACATTGGAATTTATCAAAATTAAAACATTTTGCTGTGCAAAAAACAAATTCTAATCACAGGATAAAAAGACAAATTACAGACTGAGATAAAATATTTGCAAACCAGATGCCTGGCAAAGGACTAGGAACAAAAGTATATAAAAGACTCTTAAGACTCAATAATTTAAAAAAATCCAATTACAAAATGAACAAAAGACATGAAAAGGCATTTCACTGAAGAGGATATATAGATGTCAAAAATGCACATAAGTTGTTCAACATCACTAGCCATTAGGATAATGCAAATTAAGAATACAAAGTGGTATTACTGGAAGATACAGAACAGCAAAAAATAAAGCATAATGAAAATACCATATGTTGGATAAGTTACAAAGAAAATAGATACAACATACATTGCTGTGGGAATGTAAAATGGTATAGTCACTCTGAAAAATAATTTGGGAATTTCTTATAAAAATAAACATACTTACTATAAAACCCAGCAATGGCACTCTTGGGCATTTATCCTAGAAAAATAAAAACTAAGATAAATGCCCTAGAAGATACAAAGAAGATTTAAAAAAAAAAAAAATTACATACACTCAAAATTCTGTAGAAGCCTATCATAGCAGCTTTATTTGTAATAGTAAAAATCTGAAAATAACCAAAATGCCTCTCAATGGGCGAATGTTTAAACAAACTTTGATGAATCCGTACTTTGAAAACTGTTGAGCAAGAAAAAAGAACAAACTTGATTCGATCAAGTTGATAGATCTCAAGGGCATCATGCTGATGAAAAAAAAAAAAGGTCACTCTCAAAAGGTCAAATACTCTACAATTTCATTACATAACATTCTCAGAATAACAAAATTATATAGAGGGAAGCTGATTAGCAATTTCCATAGTTCAGGGATGGGGTAGGGGGAGGGCTTGAGTGTGTACAAAATGTTAGTACCAGGGACATCTTTGCAGTGATGAAATAGCTTTGTGTCTTGATTGTAGTGATGGCTACACAAATTACGAATGATAAAATAATAAAGTACCGTATATACAAATTGTACTAATGTGAACTTCCTTATTTTTGTATGATATAAGATGTATCCATTGGGTGAAACTGGGTGAAAGGTACGTAAGAATTTTCTGTGCTTTATTTCAATTATTTATGAATCTATAGTTATTTAAATAAAATGTTTAAAAATAATTTGAGTACATATACTAGATGAAAAATGCTGAAACATTTAAAATACAAGTTGAAAATATTTGGGGGTACAGGGTCATGGTGTTATGACTAATGTGATTTTCATAACTAAGAAATACTATGGTGTCTTTTAGCAAAGACTTTCTATCAAAAGCAACCTACAGTTGCTTAAATTTTCCATATATTTCAATCAAACATTCCCTGAGAATGTGAAACATGGGATTCTTTGTAGTTGATATTCATTGATCAATCTTTACACTTTACTAATTTAAGACATCATTAATTTCTTCTAACAATACTTAGTGTTCCTAAAAAACAGCGACTAGAGTTGCTTTTTCCAAAATCATAGTGGTTGTGTTATATTTACATGTACGAGTAGAAGTGTTGGGATTTGAATACCGTTCTCTTTGCAAATATACTTCAATTTAACAAATTCAAAAGGCCTACATTTTTTCTCCCACATGTTTGATTTTGTCATGAAACCTAGAGGTTCATGTCTATTGAAATTTTAAGTCAATGATACAGTAATCCCCCCTTATCCATGGTTTCACCTTCCACAGTTTCAGGTTCCTACAGTCGCCTGTGGTCCAAAAATAAGTGAGTATGGTTAAGAAGATCTTTTGAGAGAGAGAGAGAAAAAGACCACATTCACATAACTTTTATCACATTATGTTGTTATAATTATTCCATTTTATTGTTATTGTTGTTAATCTCTTGTTTTGCCTAATATATAAACTAAACTTCATCATAGGTACATATGTATCTGACCAAAAAAAACCCAAAAAACAAAAGGCTATGACATTACCTGTCCTTTCAGGCACCCACTGGGGGCCTTGGACTGTATCCTCCATAAATAAGAGGACTACTGTACTTAAAGATCTTCAGTAACACAAACTTGTTAAATTTGAAGTTAACACCACAAGACGCATTTTAAGTTATTGTGTTGTAGTTAAAAGGTCTCATGAAATTTTGGTGGAAAAAAAAAAAAAAGGTGAGAGAAGAAGACAAATTAGGTTATTATCAGACGATGAAAACAAAACCCAATTAAAGTTAAAATCTATTGTACCAGAAAGTAGTTTAATTAATACTAACTTATCTACTGTGTTGTTTTTAGCTCCAAGTAAATTTCCAGTGATATGGAACAAATTTTTTAATGCACCGTTTTTCTAGTTCAGTAACTCTTCCATGTGTGCTTACATTTATCACATACTTTGATCAAACCTTCTCTGGGAATTTGAAACATGGGATTCTGTGTACTTGATATTAATTGATGAATCTTTACACTTTACTAACTTAGGACATCATTAGTTTTTTCAAACAATATTTAGTGTGCCTACCAGGCACTAGGGCCAAAATCAGTAAATAAGAAAGATGTGGCTCCTGCACTCAAGGGGCTTATAGCCTAATGGGGAAAGAGAGAGGAGTAAAAAGACAGTTGCAATGCAGGATGGCAAGAACGAGGATGGGAAAATATAAACGACAACAGGATCACATAGAAAGTCACATAAAATTTGGCAACAGAAGAAGAAAGGAAATGATACTCGGGCTAATATAAAAAGATAAGTAAAGTTTTCCATCTGGAAACAATTGCAGAAAGTATTTCAGGCTGATAGAACGCACATGATAGTCCAGAGTGAAAACACTATCAATGGCAAATTGTTGTAGTGTTCTAAAGAAAGTAAAGGGTAATTCACTAAGTTCCCAATTTCAGAACCACCTTAATCAGCTATACACTGAAGTGTAGTATCTTTAATAGACAGTGTTTATTCAAAGCTGCTGGGAAGCTCGAACTGGGTGGAGCTCACAGCAGCTCAAGGAAACCTGCCTGTCTCTGTAGACTCCACCTCTGGGGACAGGGCACGTAAACAATAACAAACACAGCAGAAAGCTCTGCAGACGCAAACGACTCTGTCTGACAGCTTTGAAGAGAGCAGTGGATCTCCCAACACGGAGGTTGAGATCTGAGAAGGGACAGACTCCCTGCTCAAGTGGGTCCCTGACCCCTGAGTAGCCTAACTGGGAGACATCCCCCACTAGGGGCAGTCTGACACCCCACACCTCACAGGGTGGAGTACACCCCTGAGAGGAAGCTTCCAAAGCAAGAATCAGACAGGTACACTTGCTGTTCAGAAATATTCTATCTTCTGCAGTCTCTGCTGCTGATACCCAGGCAAACAGGGTCTGGAGTGGACCTCAAGCAATCTCCTACAGCTACAACCTACAGCTGAGGATCCTGACTGTTAGAAGGAAAGCTATCAAACAGGAAGGACACCTACACCAAAACCCCATCAGTACATCACCATCATCAAAGACCAGAGGCAGATAAAACCACAAAGATGGGGAAAAAGCAGGGCAGAAAAGCTGGAAATTCAAAAAATAAGAGCGCATCTCCCCCGGCAAAGGAGCGCAGCTCATCGCCAGCAACGGATCAAAGCTGGACGGAGAATGACTTCGACGAGATGAGAGAAGAAGGCTTCAGTCCATCAAATTTCTCAGAGCTAAAGGAGGAATTACGTACCCAGCGCAAAGAAACTAAAAATCTTGAAAAAAAAGTGGAAGAATTGATGGCTAGAGTAATTAATGCAGAGAAGCTCACAAACGAAATGAAAGAGACGAAAACCATGGCACGAGAAATACGTGACAAATGCACAAGCTTCAGTAACCGACTCGATCAACTGGAAGAAAGAATGTCAGCGATTGAGGATCAAATGAATGAAATGAAGCGAGAAGAGAAACCAAAAGAAAAAAGAAGAAAAAGAAATGAACAAAGCCTGCAAGAAGTATGGGATTATGTAAAAAGACCAAATCTACGTCTGATTGGGGTACCTGAAAGTGAGGGGGAAAATGGAACCAAGTTGGAAAACACTCTTCAGGATATCATCCAGGAGAACTTCCCCAACCTAGTAGGGCAGGCCAACATTCAAATCCAGGAAATACAGAGAACGCCACAAAGATACTCCTCGAGAAGAGCAACTCCAAGACACATAATTGCCAGATTCACCAAAGTTGAAATGAAGGAAAAAATCTTAAGGGCAGCCAGAGAGAAAGGTCGGGTTACCCACAAAGGGAAGCCCATCAGACTAACAGCAGATCTCTCGGCAGAAACTCTTCAAGCCAGAAGAGAGTGGGGGCCAATATTCAACATTCTTAAAGAAAAGAATTTTAAACCCAGAATTTTATATCCAGCCAAACAAAGTTTCATAAGTGAAGGAGAAATAAAATCCTTTACAGATAAGCAAATGCTTAGAGATTTTGTCACCACTAGGCCTGCCTTACAAGAGACCCTGAAGGAAGCACTAAACATGGAAAGGAACAACCGGTACCAGCCATTGCAAAAACATGCCAAAATGTAAAGACCATCAAGGCTAGGAAGAAACTGCATCAACTAACGAGCAAAATAACCGGTTAATATCATAATGGCAGGATCAAGTTCACACATAACAATCTTAACCTTAAATGTAAATGGACTAAATGCTCCAATTAAAAGACACAGACTGGCAAACTGGATAAAGAGTCAAGACCCATCACTCTGCTGTATTCAGGAGACCCATCTCACACGCAGAGACATACATGGGCTCAAAATAAAGGGATGGAGGAAGATTTACCAAGCAAATGGAGAACAAAAAAAAGCGGGGGTTGCAATCCTAGTCTCTGATAAAACAGACTTTAAACCATCAAAGATCAAAAGAGACAAAGAAGGCCATTACATAATGGTAAAGGGATCAATTCAACAGGAAGAGCTAACTATCCTAAATATATATGCACCCAATACAGGAGCACCCAGAGTCATAAAGCAAGTCCTTAGAGACTTACAAAGAGACTTAGACTCCCATACAATAATAATGGGAGACTTCAACACTCCACTGTCAACATTAGACAGATCAACGAGACAGAAAGTTAACAAGGATATCCAGGAATTGAACTCATCTCTGCAGCAAGCAGACCTAATAGACATCTATAGAACTCTCCACCCCAAATCAACAGAATATACATTCTTCTCAGCACCACATCGTACTTACTCCAAAATTGACCACATAATTGGAAGTAAAGCACTCCTCAGCAAATGTACAAGAACAGAAATTATAACAAACTGTCTCTCAGACCACAGTGCAATCAAATTAGAACTCAGTACTAAGAAACTCAATCAAAACCGCTCAACTACATGGAAACTGAACAACCTGCTCCTGAATGACTACTGGGTACATAACGAAATGAAGGCAGAAATAAAGATGTTCTTTGAAACCAATGAGAACAAAGATACAACATACCAGAATCTCTGGGACACATTTAAAGCAGTGTGTAGAGGGAAATTTATAGCACTAAATGCCCACAAGAGAAAGCAGGAAAGATCTAAAATTGACACTCTAACATCGCAATTAAAAGAACTAGAGAAGCAAGAGCAAACACATTCGAAAGCTAGCAGAAGGCAAGAAATAACTAAGATCAGAGCAGAACTGAAGGAGATAGAGACACAAAAAACCCTCCAAAAAATCAATGAATCCAGGAGTTGGTTTTTTGAAAAGATCAACAAAATTGACAGACCACTAGCAAGACTAATAAAGAAGAAAAGAGAGAAGAATCAAATTGACGCAATTAAAAATGATAAAGGGGATATCACCACCGACCCCACAGAAATACAAACTACCATCAGAGAATACTATAAAAACCTCTATGCAAATAAACTGGAAAATCTAGAAGAAATGGATAATTTCCTGGACACTTACACTCTTCCAAGACTAAACCAGGAAGAAGTGGAATCCCTGAATAGACCAATAGTAGGCTCTGAAATTGAGGCAATAATTAATAGCCTACCAACCAAAAAAAGTCCAGGACCAGATGGATTCACAGCTGAATTCTACCAGAGGTACAAGGAGGAGCTGGTACCATTCCTTCTGAAACTATTCCAATCAATAGAAAAAGAGGGAATCCTCCCTAACTCATTTTATGAGGCCAACATCATCCTGATACCAAAGCCTGGCAGAGACACAACAAAAAAAGAGAATTTTAGACCAATATCCCTGATGAACATCGATGCAAAAATCCTCAATAAAATACTGGCAAACCGGATTCAGCAGCACATCAAAAAGCTTATCCACCATGATCAAGTGGGCTTCATCCCTGGGATGCAAGGCTGGTTCAACATTCGCAAATCAATAAACATAATCCAGCATATAAACAGAACCAAAGACAAGAACCACATCATTATCTCAATAGATGCAGAAAAGGCTTTTGACAAAATTCAACAGCCCTTCATGCTAAAAACGCTCAATAAATTCGGTATTGATGGAACATACCTCAAAATAATAAGAGCTATTTATGACAAACCCACAGCCAATATCATACTGAATGGGCAAAAACTGGAAAAATTCCCTTTGAAAACTGGCACAAGACAGGGATGCCCTCTCTCACCACTCCTATTCAACATAGTGTTGGAAGTTCTGGCTAGGGCAATCAGGCAAGAGAAAGAAATCAAGGGGATTCAGTTAGGAAAAGAAGAAGTCAAATTGTCCCTGTTTGCAGACGACATGATTGTATATTTAGAAAACCCCATTGTCTCAGCCCAAAATCTCCTTAAGCTGATAAGCAACTTCAGCAAAGTCTCAGGATACAAAATTAATGTGCAAAAATCACAAGCATTCTTATACACCAGTGACAGTCAAACAGAGAGCCAAATCAGGAATGAACTTCCATTCACAATTGCTTCAAAGAGAATAAAATACCTAGGAATCCAACTTACAAGGGATGTAAAGGACCTCTTCAAGGAGAACTACAAACCACTGCTCAGTGAAATCAAAGAGGACACAAACAAATGGAAGAACATACCATGCTCATGGATAGGAAGAATCAATATCGTGAAAATGGCCATACTGCCCAAGGTAATTTATAGATTCAATGCCATCCCCATCAAGCTACCAATGAGCTTCTTCACAGAATTGGAAAAAACTGCTTTAAAGTTCATATGGAACCAAAAAAGAGCCCGCATCTCCAAGACAATCCTAAGTCAAAAGAACAAAGCTGGAGGCATCACGCTACCTGACTTCAAACTATACTACAAGGCTACAGTAACCAAAACAGCATGGTACTGGTACCAAAACAGAGATATAGACCAATGGAACAGAACAGAGTCCTCAGAAATAATACCACACATCTACAGCCATCTGATCTTTGACAAACCTGAGAGAAACAAGAAATGGGGAAAGGATTCCCTATTTAATAAATGGTGCTGGGAAAATTGGCTAGCCATAAGTAGAAAGCTGAAACTGGATCCTTTCCTTAGTCCTTATACGAAAATTAATTCAAGATGGATTAGAGACTTAAATGTTAGACCTAATACCATAAAAATCCTAGAGGAAAACCTAGGTAGTACCATTCAGGACATAGGCATGGGCAAAGACTTCATGTCTAAAACACCAAAAGCAATGGCAGCAAAAGCCAAAATTGACAAATGGGATCTCATTAAACTAAAGAGCTTCTGCACAGCAAAAGAAACTACCATCAGAGTGAACAGGCAACCTACAGAATGGGAGAAAATTTTTGCAATCTACTCATCTGACAAAGGGCTAATATCCAGAACCTACAAAGAACTCAAACAAATTTACAAGAAAAAAACAAACAACCCCATCCAAAAGTGGGCAAAGGATATGAACAGACATTTCTCAAAAGAAGACATTCATACAGCCAACAGACACATGAAAAAATGCTCATCATCACTGGCCATCAGAGAAATGCAAATCAAAACCACAATGAGATACCATCTCACACCAGTTAGAATGGCGATCATTCAAAAGTCAGGAAACAACAGGTGCTGGAGAGGATGTGGAGAAATAGGAACACTTTTACACTGTTGGTGGGATTGTAAACTAGTTCAACCATTATGGAAAACAGTATGGCGATTCCTCAAGGATCTAGAACTAGATGTACCCTATGACCCAGCCATCCCATTACTGGGTATATACCCAAAGGATTATAAATTATGCTGCTATAAAGACACATGCACACGTATGTTTATTGCAGCACTATTCACAATAGCAAAGACTTGGAATCAACCCAAATGTCCATCAGTGACAGATTGGATTAAGAAAATGTGGCACATATACACCATGGAATACTATGCAGCCATAAAAAAGGATGAGTTTGTGTCGTTTGTAGGGACATGGATGCAGCTGGAAACCATCATTCTCAGCAAACTATCACAAGAACAGAAAACCAAACACCGCATGTTCTCACTCATAGGCGGGAACTGAACAATGAGATCACTTGGACTCGGGAAGGGGAACATCACACACCGGGGCCTATCATGGGGAGGGGGGAGGGGGGAGGGATTGCATTGGGAGTTATACCTGATGTAAATGACGAGTTGATGGGTGCAGCACACCAACATGGCACAAGTATACATATGTAGCAAACCTGCACGTTGTGCACATGTACCCTACAACTTGAAGTTTAATAATAATAAATAAATTAAAAAAAAAAAAAGAAAAAAGAAAAAATAGACAGTGTTTATTTTACTAGAGGATATTAGGTATGTTGTTTGATTTTCTGATTTTTTTTTCTCTTTTGTTTTGTGAACAAAAATGAAACTTTAATTTCAGTTTTTCGTTTTAATAGCGATGGGGTTGTGCCATGTTGCCCATGCTGATCTGGAACTCCTGGACTCAAGCAGTCCACCCACCTCAGCCTCCCAAACCCTGTGATTACAAGTGTTAGCCATTGTGCCCAGCCCTAGGGAACTTTAATTTCTACTAATTCCCTGTGCCTCCTAGTTTCCAAGGTATGCCTAGTCCTCCTTCAGAAGCAGTCCTCTCTCAAGACTGTCCCTTCTTGTTCTGAACAATTTCAAATCTCTTTCTGTCAATTTCTCTGCAGCCAGTGTTCTGATCCCCCAGGTTTTGGACCAATTATTATGTCTTCACTCATGTGAGACTTTTTCTTAGGAGGGTTGCTTTCACCTGCATTCCACTGTCACTGGGCTCCTATTTAGTGAGGGCTCCAGAATGGGTTGGGCCTGGCTTGGGCATTTAACTTTACACATAAATCAAGAGCAGTAGCACCCTGTGTCCTGTCCTGTAATTATCCTGTATGTTTGGATGCCCTCCTTATGAAACTGTATAGTTATTAGAAAACAGACTTTAAATGAAGTAGTTGCCATTATTCGATGAACCTGGAAATCAGCAATCAGAAATTTTGAAACTTCACTTAAGGAATCTCAAAGTCTGCTCATGGCCAACCTGAGATATCAACAAATAAGACAATATCACTGGATAAAATAGAATTAGATACCCCTTAGTACCAAAAATGAAAGCAGTAGAAACTAGGTACTTTTTCCAATTTCTCCTTTTGTTTTCTTATTTTATTATTAGAGTAGGAAAGAATGACATGGTATGAGAGGTCTGGGAAAAATGTCTTTGTAAACATTTTTGAATAGTAAATATTACTATTCGATAGAAGACAGATTTCTCCCTTTACTAGCTTTGTGACCTGAGAAAGTTAATTAACTTTCTGAGTTTTAGGTACATCATAAATTACATAGAAATAAGTAAATTATGGCAAATTCTTAGAACAATTTCAGTACACGATGAATTTAAAACATGGTATTAATTATTGCATTATATGAAAATCAGAACTAAATTTGAAAATGTATTTGCATACAATTATTGCAAGTTGTCCCCTGCTTAGCTTGCTTCTTAGATTTCTCCTGCTTCTTTTTAAGCTGTGATTTTCCAACACCATCTCTAACTGCTCTTGAAAAGTAGACTTAGTACTTTGTTGAGCTGAACGTGTTTGAAGGAACCCTCTTAGCATGTTTCAATGGAACCAAAAAAGTGTGTAGACTCCGAGATAAACACTTTGCTGTTACATGGAGAGAGAAATGACAGAAAATGTGTGTGTTCTGGGTTTTAAAAATCAGTATGTTTTGCAGCACTGTGAAAATGAGTAGCTTCTAATGCTTGCCAAGTTAAATCCAGCTAGGCCAAATATTGTTAGAGCTCCTCCTAATGGAGGTAAATGATGAAGGAGGGACCCGTTTGCCAGCATATTCTCCTTATCTGAGTAGTAAATAGTAGAAACTTACTCTGCCTATTTGCAGTTAGTGCAGTGGTTCAGAGCAAGATAAACATTTCTTTTGTAACATTAGAGAAAACAGTTCCAGTTCTGATGATGAGGAAAATTGCCCTGTTATTTCTCTGGATGTAGAAATACAAATGCTTTTTGTTGGAAGAGCTGACACAATTGAATGCTATGTTAAGATAATCATGGACATTTTTCTCAACTGTCTAAATCATCTCATAGCAATTGATGCATAAACTATTCGTTTGCAATGTCATAAAAGAAAAAAAAGTGCCTGTATTCAAAAAGCATTCAAATCTCATTTACGCCATGCACGACTGTCCTATTAAATTCAATATGGGGTTACAATAAAATTTTTGGATTTCCTGTCCTACCTCATCTCTAATGTAGCACATGTGTCTCTACCTGTCTCTATGAGGGGCAAACATAATTTTAAATTGATGAACAATTTCCTTTCCAGACAAATCACAGAGACATAATTTACAGTGAATGAAATGGCATATCTAAATCTTCATTTTTGTAGATAATAATTATTTAGCCCTCTAATTCATTCAGATGCTTTTGAGTTTCTCCTTTTGAAAAGAAGAACCATCTTGAAATACTTTCTAAAATAAATTTCTTTACGGAAATGAAAAGAAGGGTTAATTACAATTCTCTAAAATATTCTTAAATGGCTACTCCTGTCAGATGAGTGCAAAAGGATATTTTTAAAAGGTAACACTTATAGATGATGACAACAGGAGTATTTTACCCAGCATATCATATTAACTGCTGTTTTCTTTTATATGCGTAAGGAGAAAATGTTGGCTTTAGTGTAGAAACCAAAAGAATCTTGTAATTTAGGAACAAGGACTTTATCTAGAAAATTCTATTGAGCAGTTTGTAATGCTAATGCATGCATTTAGCCATACTTCACCTTGGAGAGGACTTATCTGATAGCTTCTAATTGAGAATAAGGTTTTCTTCTAAAGGGAAAAACAACTAACCATACAAAAGAGGAGACACGCAATTCGTTTCCCCATTAGCCAAGAATTATATCATTAACTGGTAATAACTCCTGATTTTGGACATAAGGAATGTCTAACTACTGATAGTAAGTTTTTAAGCGTCTATTCATTAACTTGAAAGAGGGATAATTTTATTAAAAAGTCAATGGATTTAACTTTATATAATCTTTTTTTAAAGAATAATAAATATTATTTAAAGATTAACTGATATCAACCAATAAATACTTTGACTATTGCTAGTTGAATTAAGTATAATTAAATATTAGGTAAAGCGATCATTTGAAAATTAGATATATAAAATAGTGGAAATAAAATTGTTACTTCAGGGCAGTTGCTTTTTTATTATTATTATTCTGTGTATTGCTAGTGTTCAAGATACACCTGACACATAATCAATGTTACATAAAGACTCTTTGTTTTGGGTGGGTGGATATATAGATGAGCAGATTCAAGTTAGATGTGCTCTATTTCTTTCTTTCCTTTTTTTTTTTTTTTGAGTCGAAGTCTCAATCTGTCTCCCCAGCTGGAGTGCAGTGGCACGATCTCGGTTTACTGCACCCTCTGCTTCCTGGGTTCCAGTGATTCTCCTGCCTCAGCCTCCCAAGTAGCTGGATCTACAGGTACGTGCCACCATGCCCGGCTAATTTTTGTATTTTTTCGTAGAGATGGGATTTCACCATATTGGACAGGCTGGTCTTGAACTCCTGATCTGTAAGAAAGGCTATCATTATATCCTTCCCTCATTATCAAAAACATGTTAATTGTTATTGTACTTCTTGAATTATTTTTATTTCTTCCCAGCAAACTGGGAATACATCTTCCCGTTGTGTATGGCATTCACATCCACTGTCAGGCACTTGGTAAGCCAACATTGACAATTTTTCATAAAATTTAGTTACATTTCAAATGTACTAGGCTTGATAGTTCTTAGGGTTTTAAGCAATACATAACATAATTTATCTAGCTTCTGTGATACTTAATATACCCCAGGCTTTACCTGCCTTCTAAATTAAACTGTAGGAAAAAAAATAGAGAGGCAATAAATCCATAAATGTGTGGATTTTGAAAGACAGGTTTATGAGGTTGTAGGGTGGCTTAGAAACTAAATTATACCTGATAACGTTGATGTAAAATTTAGTGAAGTTTAAGATTTTATTTGCATGGTAAGTAATTTACTTTATTTTTTCTCATCAAATTTCAGCTGACTTTTTTTGTTGCATTGAATTCATTAAGAAGTCTTAAAATAAGGGAAAAAAGAAAAAGTGACAACAAAATCAGCTGAGAACATCTTATTGCTGAAATCGGCAAATGGTTCATTCGTCTGACAGGACATATTGTTATAATTGGAGACTCCAGTTTCTTTTTGAAAAGTAAGCCACATCTCTGAAAGCTATAAGCAGCAGAGACAGGGCATCTCTTAAAATTCCCCTAAATATTAGCTAAAACTAATATCTGAATATCTTAAATCTAAACAATGAAACACAGAAAGAAAAAAACAACAAAATACATACATTAATAATTTAATTTTCAAACTTAATATTCAAATTGATCTATAGCCAGTCAAATGATCAGTTTGCTCATTTAATGTATTCAGGAGTGGTTTTATATTTCAAAAATGGTTTCTTTGATCATACATCTGTGAAAGTGTACATAACCACGATGAATGATTGCAGAGTCTGCCATTCTTCAGGAAGCAGAGCGTAAAACAATATTGTAATAGATACCCTTACTGGGCATTATCAATCATTCTAGGCATTCTTCTAAAATATTTTAAAAAGTAACTTATTTATGCATAAAACAACCCTACACAGCAAGTGTTTTACTATTGTTTTTTTTGTAGATGAAGAAACTGATTCACAGCAGGGCTGAGAAATTTTACAGGCTGGCACAGTTAATAAGCAGAAGAGCTGGGATGTGAACACTGCCAGTCTGGCTTCAGAATGTTCAGAGCTACTTTCTCACAGTTGTAGAACACAGAAGTTGAGGTCCATTATTCTTAATGGACCTAGTTAGCATGGGCTTTTAACTGGACTATTAATCTTGGGCATTTAACTGAGTTCCTAAATTTTAGAACTTTCTGTACTTCATAAGGTTGAGCTTTTAATTGAGTTCCTAAATCTTAGAATGGAGATACTATGTATTTCTTATGGCCTAATGTGATGTTTGAGAGCTGGGATTCTAGAACATGACTGGGTTTCAACCCAGGTTCTACCATTTACCAGCTGTATCATTTGAATGAGTTAGTAGCATCTTTCTATCTTTGGGCCTTGGTTTTGCCATAATAACACACATACTTTATAGATATTCTGAAGATTAAATGAATTTCTCACAAGATAGACTGCTGTTTTATAAGTTCTTAACTATAATAAAAGTGTAAGAATGAAATTAATTTAAATGAAGAATGGCTGTAGTGCCATGTAGAAACTAAATAGAAAGTACGCATTGTTATCTTCAGCAAATTCAGTCATATCTCTATTCTCACATCTCACCAATCCTATTCTGGGATTCTGTGCTTTATAATAAACTAAGTTACTGTAAAATTCTAGTGTATTTATCAGTGCTTGGTCTCGCTACTTGTTACCAATAACTGAACAATCTTTTCTTCTCTGCATCTTTTCCCTCCTTCCTGATTACTACTGTCATCATAATCATAGTCATTATTGTCATCATAACTTAGCTTTTAACTTGGCTCTCACTTTATCTGGGAACCCTTCTCTCAAGCCTTTAATCAAAATGGTAGTCCTTACTCTCTGCTTATAGCACCCTATGCTGACATTGACATAGACTTAGCATTATTCTGTATTGCAATTTATTTTCAGTTTGTCTGTCTGTTATTTCTCCTCAGCTAAGCATATCTTATCAAATTCTCCATCCCTCTAGCACCTATCACAATTCCTGACATAGCAGTTTTTCAGGATGTTTTTTCAGCAAATGGAATGTTTTTCAGTTGGCTGATAACAAAGTCTAGATCAGTAATTTCCAAAAAAAAAAAAAATGGTTTATGGAAATATTTTCTTGAGTCAATGAAAAATAAACAAATAAATGTGATTAATTTTCATAAAGGTAAATTTGTGTATGTTTTCTTGTCTAAGATTGTTTTTCTATTTTTAATAAGAAAATTTCTTTCATTAATTGAAAGCAATAATAATTGAGTTGATTTATTTTTATTCTCTTTACTTAAAAAATACAAAGCCGGCAACTTATTATTATTGGAATCTCTATTATTTTTATATTTAATTAGTTTATGAGATCCAAAATTCTGGCGTAAAGTAAACAAGACATAGAAAGTTGAACATAAGTAGATGATGCAAAAAAGTAAGATGGTAAAGAGGCCAGAAACAGGATATGTGGTATTATTATTTTCTCATAATTTTGCTTAGACTTAATGAAAATGTTATTATGACAAAAATAATGGGTGTTAAGCTATTTATTGTAATCTAAATGTTAATTATAACACATTGATTATTAGTTATAATAATCTATTTATTTATTGTACCTATCCCCAAACAGTTTTCATAGATTAGAAGCCATAGTGCTTCTGTACGTCAGGAAGGCATTTGACCGAGTGCCCAGAAATGTTATTGCACCAGGCATAGAAATATTTCCTAGTAGAGATGGATGCAATCATAGTCCACAAGTGTTGGAAATTGTTAACTTTGGAATGTGATGGCTTTTTTTTTGGTTCTGGCACATCAGAAATTTTATTAATGACTTAGATGAGAACACTGATAGCTTGTCTATCTAATTTCAAGGTGACAAATATTGTAAATAAACAATGATGATGGAATACAATACCAAATGCAAAAGAAGTTTTTGAGTGGTTGAGATAATTTTCTGTTTTAAGAAGATAAAATATCAGGTAATAATACAAAGTCTTATGCTGGTTTGCCAAAAGGAAATAACAGGAACTATAAGTTAATTGTATATTTAAGTAAAGATAGGAAAGATATAGGAATTTTAGTTCAACATGAGCTAATTGTAGAAAATGCCTAAAAAAATTGTTGTGATCTCCTTTTGAATTAATGAATGAAAGGATAGAGTCAGCACAAAGGAGAATAATGCTTTGCTTTTTAGTAGTATATACCACATTCCAAGAAGGTTTGACGAGCACAATGCACATATAAATGAATTACTTTACCTGAAAGGAGAGAAGATTCAGATTTCTGTCTATATTTCAAATATTTATTTGATTGGATCATTTCATTCGAGGGAGTGTGTGTGTGTGTGTGCACGTGTTTGTGTACCTGTGTGTGTGTATATTGCCCAAACTTAGAGTTGCTAGAAAGATATCTATGAAGGAAATGTGTTTGTATTTCTTTGTAAAAATGTTTCAGATTATGTAATGTCAAAGTATAGACTGTAGAGACAGTCTATCACAAACAAAGGAAAGTAGTAATGAAGTCATTTTTTTCTGCAGTTAGAGGTCAGAAGAAAACAATATTTTATTTCCTCCCAAGGGACTGTTGAAAAATACAATTACAGTTCCAACTTATTTAAACATTGCGAGCTGCAAATTATATGTCTATAGTAATAATCTTGCATTTGATTTTTGCATATAAGTAATGTCATAAGTGAAGGTGGGGACCATATTCAGAGTACAAGAATTCAGACTTGAATACCTTTTATACACTTCTGCCTTTAAAATGCATTTTGTTCATGATAAGTAAATAAAGCAAACAATAGGGAGGTGAGAAAATGTCTTTATAATGCATGTTTGCATTTTGTTAACGTCAATCAGAAATTTAGTCTGGAGAGTGAAGTGGGGCAGAGTTGGAGTCTGAAATTCATTTGCCATTCTAGATGCTTTCCTTACCCCAAATACTGCTCTTACATGTTGTTCCCACTTATTGTATCAGGCTCATGGGAAGAAACAGGTATACTGGTGAATTTGGAGTTACTGGAAAAGAGGTATCCTCTTAACTTGAATAAGTGGATTTTTCTTTTTTTGTTTTCTTTTACTACTACTCTTTTATTATGAATGCCAAACTACAATGGTCTAGCCTAAGGGTAATATGTCACCCTGATGAATGCTACTCACTTCTCTCAGACAATGTAGTCTAGTAAAATGAGGGCTACATTATGAGCCGTAGTTCTTTTCTGATTTTAACACAGACTGGCTGAATGACCTTGAATAAATTGGGTCATGTCAGCATATTGAAGCTTTTTGGCCGCGTCCTTGTCTGTCTCATGTATAATGAATGTATTGCATATGGTAACTTTTCAATGTGAATATTCAAAAGTATCAATAAGACAGCTCCAATACTGCACTATAACTAGCATCACTAATTTCCCACCTTCATCTCAAGGGCTAGTTTCTTTAGCAAGGTTATGGAAATGTTTTTCTTTCTGACTGCATATTATTTACCTTTTCTGTTGTTTTGGTAGAAGTTTTTTGAGACGTTCATCTTAGGAAGTTCTTCTAAATATGATTTTCAGAAATAACTTTTGCTGTTTAGACAGTATAGTTCCCCAAAGGGCTTACATACAAATGTTTTTTGGCCAGATATTCTTTCTCTAAAAAGAATAACATATTTACTCTGTGTAAAGATAAAAAATTAAAAGTTACAAAAGTATATAAAGTGAAAAAAAGTTTCCTGCACTCTGCCACCAACTCCTCTTCTTAGAGAAATTCTTTTACTATATAATATCCAATGTCTCTACAAATGGGTATGTATACTCTTTTATTAATTTCAATGGTATTTTGCTGTACTGCAGATGTACAACTTGGTTACTATTACTTAATAATATATGTTTAGATCGTTTCACCTCACAATCATGTAGAGATATTTTATTCTTTTAATGGCTACATAGTCTGTCATTGTACTTATGTATCATAATTTATTTATTCAATTCCATATTGGTGGACATTCAGATTTTTCCAATATTTTATGATTACAAACTATGTCGCAAATAATATGCTTGTGTATATATTATTTTTTTAAAAATTCTAGAAGTAGGATTCCTCAATCAATATGTTCTCTGTCCATAGTAATAACCTAAAGCAATATTATATTGTGAAAACTATTGCAAATTGCTTTCCAAAGAGATATATAAATTAATCTCTTATCAACAACTTTGAAAAATGCCTTTTTCTCTTACCCTTGCTAATAGATATTAAAGATGCAAATTCAAGACATATGATTTTATCAAAAAATCTTACTAATTGTCTCTTCATTTTACTGTACAAAACAAATTTTATTTGAAAAATAAATAATACAGATAATATCAAGGACTGTAAAAATAGTTTATAACTTTGTTTCAATTATGTTATAGAATATCAAAATTGTGAAGAGAGAATAAAGAAATGAAAATTATATTAGAGTCTTTAGCATTTGAAGCTGAATACATTCCATCAAAAGGGAAATTTAACAGCAGTAATGGTTTTTTCAGTATTTTGCAAAGCAAAGTAACCACTGTTCTGATGTTGTGACTCTAAATGTAGCTACAAAATAATTAACTGAAATAATTCATTTTTAGATTTTTAAGACCCTCATTGCATTTAGAGAAAAATATGGCAGGAGAAAAGAGTGTTGTATCTGAGTCTAGCTACCCTAGAGAATGACAATAAAAGATACTTCCGGGGTTTTTATGTAGTCAGGTGAGAATCTCTGACCTCTGAGCAATTGGTAGCACTGCCATTATGCCTTGTTGAAGATTAGAAAAGGGGAAAGATATATTGCCTAGTTAATTTCATCATCAATCACTTATTTACTTATTTATTTATTCATTCATTAATTTTGTCTGCTTGTTTGTTTGCTTCTTTCTCATTTTGGACTAACGTCACCAAATATATTTTTGAAATCTCCTCTAAATATATTTTAGAAATATTGAATTAAAAACTTATTATATGTGCATGCAAAAATGATTGAGAGTTAGACAATTTATAATTTAAATTTAACATGAGACTCTGACCTCTGGTGTAACTTTTGCCAAATCATTTAACCCTCAGAATCTCTACTTTCTCTTTTGTAAAAATTGACAGGGAGGAACAAATGAGATAACAAACATAAAGTAATTAACATATTCCCACTACATAGCATCACTAACCCATTTTACAGATGAAGTGAAGGCCGAGGGATATAAAATCGAACACATTGATAGTAGGGCAGATAGTTTACTAATGTTGACAAGGAAATCTTGTTATAAAATGGAAAAAAAAAGAATAGAAATAATAGCTGAAAGTAATGTGAAAAATAATTTTCACATTGTGTTTATTTCTAAAGTGTTTCTGTCTATTTTGTTTTAATTTTTTGGTACTTATTTTGTTGCATAACAGGGACTTAGATTCAGGTCTATTTTACTCTGGATTCCATGCATTTTGTCATTATCCTGTCTGCTATCTATCCTGGAAAATAAGTATTAAAATTTGGAATATTAGAGGGAAAATTATTTAATAAAACAATTGCCATTCTTCTTCAGAAGTCTAATTAAAATAAAAAGTTGTAAAAGTAAAAAATGGTTATTTTCACAGAATAAAACAAAACACTGTGAGCAATGTTAGAAACTTAAATAGAGCCTTAGAAACAGAATTGGAATTATTTACAAGGCAATAAGGCACAACAGCATGCTTTCAATGAAATAGGTGTACGACAGATGAGATATGACATACAAAAGGCACCCAGCACAATGCATGATAAATAGCATGCAGTAAATGGCAGTATCATTAGTCCTAGAAAAATACACTGGTGATCGAAAATCTTATAATAACCTCTGGAACAACCTGCAAAATGCTGGCTATTTAATTATGCAAGAATTTCCTGTAAATTTCTGAAAATAAATGTTGTGTTACACCATAATATATCAGCCTGTGCATATTAAATATTTACTATTTTTTGTTTGTTTGTTTGCCATCAGCAGTCATTCTTTCTTCAGTTGGGGTGGTTTTCAGGTAGCTCTGATCCCACATCAATGTGTTAAATCTACTTTATGATTCTGTCCAGTGCAACCAGGGCATAACATTCTTTACCCATAGTTATTGGTCTCAAGACAAACACCTGGCCCAATCAGAGGTAATTCTTGTCTGTATTTGCAAGGTCTATTCAAGAAGGAGACATTCTCTTTTCTAAAGTATTTAGCCAGTAAGTGTAGATACAATCATGCAGGCAATTATCTCACTTCCATGCGGAGCCTGGGAATGAAGTCATTCTGTCTGAGCACCTGAACTCAATACGTGAAAAATAAGTCCTCCACTTTTTATTTGCTCAAGTCAATCTTCATTAGCTTTGCTAAATCTTATAGTTTATTTTACAGCTTTTCTTGCAATGTCTACTTCAGATTTTAACAAATCTCTTTACTCAGTTTTTTCTTTGAATTTCTAGGGCACATATATAGCTGAGATCACACAGTTTTGGCACTTCCTCCTATTCTACATTAGATTGTTGCAGCTTAACCTTCCTTATGCCCATATCTCATTATTAACGCCAGTACATCCCACCAAAGACAAATTCACAAATCACCTCTAATTGAAACTGAATCAATACACGGAATATATAAGTGGACTTCAGAAGGTTCATGGAAAATGTAATTAAAAGATAAAATATAAATATAAACTTTATTTCTCAACATAAGTTCTGTCAAGGTCAATAGCCATTAAGTCCATCCCTAAAGAACTGAGAGCTCTTTGTCAATGCAGATTTTTAAAAAATATTAACTGAAGAAGATTAGGAAACAAAAAGAAGTCAGAAGTATCCAAGTTAGAACTGCAAAGTATATGCCTAATAATTCGCCATCAAAACTTTTGTAAAATTTCCCTTCACTGTTGAAGAGAATGAGCAGAAGAATTTTTGTAGTAGAGAAGAATCTTCTGGTAAAGCTTTTCTGGGTATTTTTCTGCTAAATTTTTGGCTAAATTTATTAAAATACTTTCATAACAAGCAGATGTTATTGTTTATCTTTTTTGCCCCCCAGAAAGTCAACAAGGAAGGTGTCTTGAACATGCCTAAAACATGTCATGACCTTTGTCTTAACTGGTCTGCTTTTGCTTTGACTGGGACTATTTGCACCTCTTGGTAGTCATTGTTTTTGTTGTGTTTTGTCTTCAGTATGATACTAGTAAAGTCGTGTTTCATATCCCATTACAATTCTTCAAAGAAATGCTTCAGAATCTTTATCCCATTTACTTAAAATTTCCACTGAGCACTCTGCTCTTGTCTACAGATGTTCTGGGTGCAACAGTTTTGGCAACTGTATGATGGAAAGTTTGCTCAACTTTAATTTTTCAGTCAGAATTGTGTAATTCAGAATTCAGAATCTGAATCAATCGAGATGTCTCTGGTGCTGGCTATTGGTTCTGTTGTTAATCCTAAATCCTCTGCAATTAGAGCACAAGAAAGATTAATTTTTTCTTCAAAAATTGATGTGGATAACCTGCACCAGTGGACTTTATTTTCAACATAATCTTATCCCATCTTAAAAAGAGTTATTCCTTTGGAAGCAGTTGATTTCTTTGGGTCATTCTCCTCATAAATTTTTGTAAAGCATTAATGATTTCACCGTTCTTCCACCAAAGCTTCACTATAAATTTGATGGAGTTTTTTTTGGTTCAATTTTAGCAGAATTCACATTGCTCTGATGAAGACTCTTTTTAAACTGATGTCTTATTCTTCTTAGTGCCTTAAAGTAGATCCTGTTCAGACATCTTATAACAAGTAACTACAAGCTTATTTTGGTGCAAAAACATTTTGAGATCTATGCATAGTGTTTTTCATAATACACATTTCCACAAACTTTTTGAATTCCCCTCATACTTGTACAACATTTTATTCCCCACAGGGTCTACACACATTACTTTCACCTACAAGATGCCTAGAAAATACTGGTTGGCTAATATTTATTTCTCAAATTTTTTTAAATACAAAATTGGCCAGTGAGTTTGATTTCATTGTGACTTTTGATGTGCTCACAATCTTCATATTTTCATAAGACAGACTATGTTCTGACAGTAAGTCTAATTTGATTAAAAGAAATGAGAAAGTGTCTTTAGATATTGCCAAAGGTGGTATCTATAGAGACAGAGAGAAAATCCACTGAGCAAATGCATATGTTCACCTGAGAAATATCATAAGGAAATACTCTTTGAAATGTAGCTGGAGGCAGGGAGAAAACTTAGGGACAGAAAGCCTCTTTGGAATAGTGCTACAATAGTAAATACAAAAGCAACTGTAATACTTTCATATTTAATACTTTAAAATTTTGAATCATTAAGTGATTTTTAGACTGAGACTTTCAGAATCAATGAACCTGCAAAATGAAGAGGTGGAGAATGCGGTATTGACATTTGTGTCAAACAAAATACGTGTTGAGATTCTGTGAAAATCCAGTTAAGAATAAAAACGTCGTCAGTTCTAAAGATATTTAGGCTTAAATGTACTATGACTACTAGCTATTTGCAAAGACAGTAGCTCGGAAAAAGTATTTTGCAACTGTTATTTTCCCACATCTTTTTTGACCTTCCATCAAGTAAGAAATAAGCATTGATTGGTAATGTTGATTATAGCTGTACCTTGATGTTAAAGATGTTTTTGACAAGATCTGTGCATATCATTGACATCTTCAGGAACTACTCAATTTTAGAGGTTGCATCTGAAGATAACCCTGAAATTTCATCATAATTTCTAAATGATACTCTGCTGCTTTTTATAAATGAACAATCTTAAAAACAAAGTAATTGAAAAGTAAACACCATTTTTTATTGTGTCAAACTTTTAAATAAAAAATACATATACTTTTACATAAATTGCAGATAAAATACATTTAACATTATATATTCCCAAGTCCAATTACTTCAGAAAACAATAGTATTCTTGATATATTTTTGACACTATTTGTATTCTAAGAGTGCTTTTCACTTGATTTTAAGCATAGTTTATTTTAGATTATATAATAATAACTCCTGAATGGTTTACATATTCTGCATTTGGAAACCTTGAAAATGTAATTTTTCAATATTTCTAATTCAAGCTCAAAAAATACAATGATACTTTTTTGTATTAAGTTTATTGTTTGATGTGAATCTGAGTAAATATGGCCATGGTTAAGTGTAATTAGACTTAATTATCTTGGAAAATGTGTAAAAACAAGCAAAACACACACAGAGGAGTAAAGATATCACTTCAAATAGAACAGGTGTTCTGCACACATATCTCTGTAAGGTGTCATCTATTTTTGCACATTGGTCATGCTAACACAGATAAAGAAATCATTTCTCATCAATTGTCTTGCACTGGTATAAAAACAGTGCTGAGAGTGGAGTTTATATTTCACTTCATTTGATAACCATTGTCTTCTAGAAGACTTTTTTTTCCTTAACTGCTTTAAATTGAGTTAATTACCAAAGCCTTTGGAGAATTTTACAAAATATGTCCAAATGGTATTTTATCATTGTACAGATAATTTAGCATTTGCATGGCAATTTTATGTTCCTTTTATAAAATGTGACTTTAGAATTGTTTTATATTTACTCCCAGTGCTTCAGTTGTTTGGTTGTTAAGTTCCTAGCTGAAACCTACCCCAAGAGAAAGGCCTTGTATGGACTTAAGCAGTAATCCTAATAGTATTAAAAATAATGATAATAATAATAACTCAAAATTTCTTATACATGTAGCATGTATTAAATACTAAACTGGTGCTGAATAATTTTAAGAACTATCTCCTTAGCCCACACAGAACCACAAAAGATATGGTAATATTACTCTCTAAATTTTACATTGAGGAAACCATGAGCTATAAGAATTAAATAACTTAAAAAATATCCTGCCACTAAAAAATGGCAGGACCTGGCTTGAGTTGAGGTCTGTCTGGAGTCTTCAATGGCCACAAATGGAAGAAATGTATCAGAAGTATGTTGTATGTTTGGTTTATAACAAGTTATGAGAATGTGATCAGAAAAGGGAACACAGAGTTTCGATTCCATTAGTTACAGTTTCTTCCTTAAGCTATAAGGGATTCTTATTTTTTAAGCTGTAAAATATGACAAAATTTTACCTAAAAACTTTCAGTCTAGAATAAGTATGATTAGAGGTAAAATATATCCGCTTTGTAACTACATGTAACAATATTTAACTATTTAAACTGCTAAATAAAGAAAATTGGAGACCAAATGGATTACATGCATTTGTAACATATGGATTACCAATGGATTACAACATGTTACTTTCAAATCAATGTGAGGGGGAAACCGTTTCTATATGAAATTTTGACCCTACCATTTAGTTTCTGCTTTTTTGACCCAGAATATTTTAACTTCCACTTTATTGGTGAAGATTTTAACTGAAATATGCCAATATGGATGAATTTTTCTCAAAAGGTATTTTTTGATAGAAATCCAATTAAGCAAACGTAGTCCTTTGATCAGTATTATAATTAAGACAGTTTAAGCATTATTGTTGGCAGGAAGAGTTATTTTCTGATACATTTAACAATAAAGATGCGCTTAATTGACCACATTTATTTATTTATTTTCTATTTTGCTTTCTTTCGATTTTGTACTTTGTGGTTTTGTTTCTTTCCACTCAATTGTGTCATCAATTCCAAAAGTAAAATTGAAGACAATAGTCTCATAGACCATAGAAAATAGTTTTTCAGATATGTTTTTTCCATAAGAATAATTTTTTTTCAATTTTAGTTAATAACAATTTTACAAATTTTTCTAGTTTTAAATACTCTGTTGATTACTGCCATAGTCAATTTACTGTGTCAATTAGGGTAATGATTAAATGGTATTGAGATTAGTTTTCTCATTTATGTCAAATTTTACTTCCTTCAGTGAGAGCTACTCTCTATTTTGTTTTAATGTTCTTAATTAGCGATGTGTCCTATGAATTTTATAAAATATTTATGACTTGTAACTTACTTCCTAGATAATTTACAGCATTTTTAAGCAAATTACCTCACATATTACAGCACTGAATTGTGACTGAAGAAGTGTAGATGATTACACTAATCTAGTTTTCCTGCATATTTCTGACCACGAAGAATTCTATACTTGAAACTTCCATGTTATTTGCAAAGCAAAAAGCAAATGAGTGATGACAGCACTATGTCTTCATGATACATAGGCCCTTTTGACCAAACCAGTGTAGGTAGCAGAAAAGCAAATTCAGAACATTGCTGGAAAAATGCATGCCAAACTGTTCAAAGTGATTCACCTCCACCTGAGGGGTGCTAATATAGGTAATTTTATTTTCTTCTTTTTGGCAACCTACTTTCTACATTTTTCTGTAACTAAAATGTATTACTTTTGTAATAAGGAAAATAAATGAAACAAGAAAGCAAGAAAACAAGCAGAGACAAATGATAAATAGACTTAGAACGGCCTTCTGGGTGATTTGAAAATGGTAGTCAATATCTCACAGTTGCAGATACAGATTCAAGTCTTGAATGAATCAATAGCTACAGTACACGAAGTCTTCAGAAATGATCATTCTAGTGGCAGAAAGCCCAGGTAAGGAAGCTATCATAAAGTTGTAAGCGAGGAATGACGATGGCCTGAACTAAGCAGGGCTTTGGGATGGGGAAAAGTTAGCAGGTCAACCAACCGCTATGCCAGGAGAAAGACTTCGACCAGTCAAAGAAAAGATAATGCATGTTCAAAAGGAAAGGGTTTCAGCCTGAGGCTTTCAGTCAGTTCTCAAAGTCAAGAAATAAACAAACAAATAACACCAAAACCAACTCCCCCCGTCCAAAAAAAGAGAGAAATAAATATCCATGATTAAAGAATGCTATAAAAATAGTGTCTCTCGATTCTTCACTGGAGTCATTGAATTTCTCTAAAGAAAGTTTCCAACCCACTATCTGAAGCAGCCTGGAAGTAGGAGTTTAGGGTGCTACTCCATGCTGGATGCCAGCCTGGTGGGAAATGAACGGCAGAAAGAGGCTGAGTGTGTCTTATGGTTCAGTACTTTTCCCTCTACGTTATCTGCCTTGTTGTGGGTGGACTTCCCTGGAAAAGAGCATTTTATGGCTTCTCCCCCACTGCTACCTAATGAATAAGTATATCAAAGGGAACTAAGTATGCTCAGCACTACTCCTTCCTTCCATCCTTTGAGGAGCCAGCTCTAACGCATGCAACCTGAGGTTCTCTCTGCCATGCTTTTCCAGTGGAGACGTCTACAGAGGAAGCCTAAAGTTTCACACTTCTGACTCACGGAGTGGATAAGTCAATGTGATTCTTAGGAGAATTAGAGAGCCTATTTATGTTTGAAATCTAAAGGCACATCTTACCAATTAAAGTTGACCCTTAAGTTTGAACTTAGCAGGTCCACTCGTACATGGGTATTTTATCAATAAATATATTAAAAATTTTTAGACATTTGAAAAAATCTCTATTAAAAAAACTTTTATATGAACCCAGTGCCCTAGAAACATTGAAAGAATTAAGGAAAAATTAGTTGTTTTACAAATGCATAAAATTTATATTGATACTATCTAGTTTATCATTTACTACCATAAAATATATAAATCTTTATTATAAACAGTTAAAATTTATCAAAACTTACACAAATACAGACCATACATGGCACCATTCACAGCCAAGAGAAATGAAAACATAAGGATGCAGTGTTAAATCATAACTGCATAACATTCACTGTAGTCTATACTGTAGTATTGTAATAATTTCATAGCTACCTACTGTTGTTATTGCAGTGAACATAAGTGTTGCGAGTGTCCACTTAAAATGACGTAGACTGCTGATCATCTCTGTGTGAGCATTTCACCTCTCCAGTAAATTGCATACAGAAGCATAAAGTGATCAGTTGCAGTGCATATTTTTCATCGTATTTTGGGCGATACCATAAGCCTTAAACAACACCATGGCACCCATGTGAAGTGCCACTAGTGATACTGGTGCTCCCAAGATGCAGAGAAAAGTCATGACATTACAAGAAAAAAGTTGAATTGCTTCATATGTATCTTGGATTGAGAACTGCAGTTGTGATTGCCCACCATTTCAGACAGGATTCATCTTGTAAACAGATGAAGTAAACTTGTGGTATCGATCAATATGGTACAGTACAGTACTGTTAATATATTTTCTTTTCCTTACAATTTCCTTAATAGTATTTCCTTTTTCTAGCTTATTTTATTGTAACATAAATAATATATGAAACATACAAAATATGTTTTAATCAACTGTATGTTATTATTAAGGCCTCCAGACATCAACAGGTTATTAATAGCTAAGTTTTCAGGGAGTCAAAAGTTATACATATATTTACAACTTTGTGGAAGGTCAGAACCTCCACCATTATGCTGTTAAAGGATCACCTTGAACATAAGTAGTCTATGCTCATCTGTGCTCATCTTAAAGCTTGTATTTTAATTTCCATCTGTCTATATCTCAGATGGTTCTAAAATCAGATAGGAAAGGCAGTTCGTTTTTATTAGGACTTCTCACATCCCCAAAAGACTCTTGTTAGAATGTCGCCAAACCTCCTCCTTTGTACCCTAGCCTGTAGCTTACCAAGTTCAGTTCATCCAGAGAATAAAATTGCTATCTTCCATTTGTTTGGAGAGCTGACTTCCAACTGCACATGTATAAGGATATATTTTATTAAATAGATTTTCATGAATTTCTGATTTTCATGAATTTCTAATTTTCATGCTTATTCCTCAAGTCTTACTGTCATAAGTGTATGTATCTCCAATTCACGGAACTTTTGTTCCTTGTGCATACTTGATTGCTTCTTGTAAAAAGTAATAGCATACAAACTCGGCTTTATCTGCTACATTATGTTAGTTATTATCTGTTCTCTATCTTCCAAAATACTGTTGGCATGGGTAGTCAATAGTTGTCTTCTCTCCCATTCATTTGTCTTTATGAATATGTGCCAATATTATTTGTGGATTGACATTTTGATGAGGGTGTGGAGAGGTAGTAGTGTGGCTAACCCAGTGTTGAATCTGCCATATTTTCTGGGCAGTCCCAAGGTGTCATCACCAAGTGGTTAGCTAACTAGAAATTCTTCTATAAATGAACATTAATTAATAATATATGACACCAATCAATTGAAGCATTTTATATTTGTAGAATCAGTGCTCGTATGAATTACTGGTTATTTACTGCTCTAAAATACATTCTTAGAAGGGCGTTGTGATCTATGACACGTTAAAAAAGGAATCTAAAGATAAATAAGAGAAGTTTTGTGGAAAGAATGCTGACCCTGGGATAAGAATCTCAGATTCCATCCTGGCCTATTCACCAACTATTTGTGTAGTTGTGAAATATTGGACCATAATTGTGTTGTAATTGTAAAATAAATGTAGTGAGGTGGTGAAAATAAACTGTTTCCACGTTTTCAGTGTTATACTTTTTAGTTTCCCTCCCCTTTTAACATTTTAGTAAATGTGCTTAAATAAAACTTTTGAGTGCAAATTATATGCTTATCAATGAAAAATATAAATAATATAAATTAATATTTACTTAGCAATTACTAACTTCATATTAGTTTGCTATGCTTGTTACATTGGTTAATTTATTAGTTCTTATACCAAACCCATAAGGGTAAGTAAAAACTTAAAAAATCTCCTATTTGAAGATGAAGAAATTGATGCACAGAAAGACATAGTAATTTGTTTTAGATTACTCCGCTAAGATAGTTGGTACCCAGAAATGCAAATTATAAAATCCATATTCTTAACCACTGTGTTGTACAATTGTGATTGAATATACATTGTAACTATTTAGCAAAATACATTAAATCTGTATATTTCACATGGAAGTTATCCATGATATATTCTTTATAGACTATAAAAGAACTTTTACTATTTTATTCCCTCCAACAACTGGCAAGTTTTAGGAACTAGAAGGATCCTAGCTGTTGAGTATACCGTAAAAATGAAATCTAACTTTATTCTAAGTTTCATGTTCTTTTAAGACATTAGGTACATTTTAACAATAAAATTTTCCAAGAATATTGTATGCTATTGTTAAATCTAAAGCTCAAAAATTATAAACCTCACCAATAATACTACCATCTAGAAAAAATACACTATATATGTGGGTGAAAAGGTACTTTGAAGAAAATAACTTCCGGGTAGCTTAACAACATTCCACCTGAGTTTACAGTGTAGGAAATGTCAATAGATATATTTTCATTTTAAATATATTAAACAACTATTTGTTCTTATTTCTTGCTGCCTCCATTCTCATTTCAGTGACAGATTTAAATGCTCTAAAGCTCAACTTCATTAAAGACTTTACACTAGAAAAATCTCTCTTTTTTTGGTAAACTAATATTTTATTAGTTCCAACCTATTCTCTTTGTCTCTCTCTCAAAACCACTTTTAGTTTTGAATTCCCCAGATCATTTAGTCTGACAACTCAATTTACCTTTAAGAAAAATGTTGAAATTACATGAATTTGTCCATTGATTTTTGGAAAATGTTTCAGAAATGATTTATGATATAATGATAAAATGCTTTTTCAAGACATTATAACAAATAATGGAATCTGGGACACAAGAATAAGAAGGAAAATATATGGAAATTTGATGAGAATATAAATAATGAGCACAATCAATATTTAAACTCTTAAAAAAGAAGCAACTTATCTCCAGATTCTTGAGTCTAGGCTATTCATCCTTAAACCTGGCTAAAACACTGGGTAATTAAGCAAAACAAAAAAGTTTACAAAAAATAATGAGGGCAAAATTCTTGTAAAATAAGTTGATGCTAAATACTATCAAAGAACTAAACATTTTATATTAATGTTTAAGTAATGTAAATTTGGTTTTAATATTCACAGTGGATAAAATAAAAATAAGATATACACATGTATGTAAACTAAGTCTGTTCTTGTGAAATATGCTTTAAACCTATGCTGAAATTGTTTTATTCTTGTAGAGGTGGGGCAATAAATACAAGTAGTTCCAAGGTCAGAAGAAAAAACAACTAAACAAATTAGGGCTAGTATACAAAAACCGCACAGTTTATATACCAAATCATTCAAATAAAATGAACACTTTCATTTCATTTCATTCAAATAACATGAACACTTGCGATGCAATACGTGCTTGACAAAATTTAACATGATCCTATTTAATGCAGATATTGTTCAGAGAAAGAAAGCAAAAATAAAATGTTTTATAAAAAGTGGAATCTCCTGTGTAACCTTCCCTGATTAAACCAGGCATTGTATTAAGCACTTTACAGATACTACATATATTAGCTAACCTAGTGCCCTTGAGATTGTTATGAAATAGCTTTAATGATTATCCTCAGTTTGCAAATAAAGAAATTAAGGCAAAAGCTTATATGAAGTATAATGAGTATATATGAAGTATACACTCACATATACTTATATGAAGTAAATGAGCAGGGTTTGAACCCAGCAGGTTGACTGCATGTGACCACGTGCATGTGTCTTGTCCAAATCCTATCAGCTATTGCCCACAGCTATTGAACTAATTAACTTCCCCATGAGCCAAGTATGTGAGTTTATGGTCTCCACATTCATGTGCAAAATTGCTATTTTCAGACATTTTAATTTGTGCCAATTTGGTTATGGCACACTATTGTATTTTTCTAAATACTAATAATATACTTTGGATATTTGTTCTCTCCAAATCTCATGTTGAAATCTCTCCAACGTTGGAGGTGGAACCCAGTGGGACATGTTCAGGTCATGGGGGTGGATCCCTCATGAATGGCTTGGTGCCCTCCCTGCAGTAATGAGTTCACAGGAGATCTGATTGTTAAAAAGACTGGGACCTCCCTCCTCTCTCTGAGCTCTCTCTCTCACCATATGACTAGTTGGCTACTATTCCATTTCTCCATGACTAAAAGTTTCCTGAGGCCTTATCACAGATGCTGGTGCCATGCTTCTTGTATAGTCTGAAGAACCAAAAGACAAAACAAACCTCATTTCTTATGAATTACCCACTCTCTGGTATTTATTTATAGCAATGCAAAAACAACTAACACACCTAGTAAAGTGGAGTATCTTTTCATATGCCTAATATCTATGTAATGTTTCTTTAGATTTTTCATGATCACATTTTATTTAGCTATATCATGGTATAATTTACAAATAACAAAATTCCCAAACTGTGAGTATGTAGTTTCAATGAATTGTGGGAGATTACTGTCTTGTATAACCTCAATAAAGCCCCTTTTCTATCAATCCTTGCATTCACAAGCCAGGCAAATATTGATCTGCTTTCTGGTGCTACCAACTAGAATGTCATAAAATGAATCCATAAAGTATGTAGTCTATTCTGCCTGGCTTCTTTCACCCAGGATAATTTTTATTTTCATTTATAAGTTTATATATATGTGTGTTTCATTTATAGTTTTTTATATATATATAATTTTATATATAGAGAGAGAGTTTCTCTATATATAAAATCAATAGTTTACTCTCTCTATATATAAAATCAATAGTTAAACAATAGATTTATCTTACATTGAGGAAATAAAACTTAAAAGGCATTATCAGACAGCTAGTGTTGAAGTAAGATTCATCTAATTCAAACTCTATCTGTATTATCTCTGACTGACCTTAATTAAATAATGTAAACTCTGTATGGCTTTTCTTCTCACCTGAAAATTAAGGATGCTTTTAACATCTTTCAGAACTGTTGTGTGGTCTTAGTAAGGTGCTGAATGCAAAGTTCTTATTACAAAAGCAGGCACATAGAAACCAATTCATTAATATTCTTTAACTGTTATTTTTCATATTTATGTAATTGAACTTTATACCCTTAATTGGAGCTTGAGAAATGATGATGAAAGTCAATAAGGCTGTTAGCTAAGTCAGAATATTTCCCCTTTTATTAAAAGAAACTCTTTATTATGATGGAAATTATGGCATTTAATTTAAGCCATCAAAACCACTTGCTTTATTTAGATTTCCCTTTAAAAGAGTAATTATTGTCTGTCAAAATTTCTAGATTCTTGATTTTTGCAGGGCTTGGAAGTCATCACTCTCATGTTACCACAAGAAAAAAATCTAAACACACTGAAAAGGAACAACTATTCTTAGATTCATCAGAGAATTGGAGTGTCAGTGCAAACTGATGACCTGAAAAATTGAAAAAGAAGCAGAAATAGAGAATCACAGCTTGCCAGGAGCAGAAGCCCAATGACAGAAACAATACAACCATGAATATCTACACTCTAACTGATGAGTTGCTGGAGGCTCACTATGAACTAACTTGAGAGTTTAACACTATGGAGGATACAGTCCTAGGTCATTCTCATACGTTCACCAGTCTTACTATCAGGACCCCCATCAGGTTCTCACTGTGAGTATCTGAGAAAAATCTGATCATACTTTTTGTAAGAAATGGGAAAAGGTAACCATTGTAACATATGCAAAGAAGGAAAGTCATCGTTTTGAAATACGTCCAGAGCATCGTTCTTTTTATTTTTTTATTTATTTTAAATAAAGGCCAACTCTCAAATAACTACATTTAGAAGGCCATATTTTAACCTGGAAAAGATCCATTAGTAAACTTTTATCTCTACTGTTTTACACAAGGAGAGGAAAAAAAAAACTAAGAAACTATTATGAAAGTCACAGCACAAGAACTGTGTCTCACCAGTAATAAATAAATGGTGTAGATTATAGAATATTTTCCTTTCCTGGTATCTTATCACCACATCAACATAGCTTCATATACTAAGTAACAGGAAATTACAACTTAGAGAGCTGCCAGACACATGTTCCATTTAAGAAGGAGTTTCTAGGGAAGCCCAAAGTCAATAGCAGAGACAAAACAAGGACACTAGAAGAAATGGAAGCCCTTGACACCTACAGCTGATGCACACATTGAACTAGGCCTAAATTCCATTCAAATACATAAATTTTTAAATCTCACAGTAAAGACTTATGGACTTCAATTTCCTCTTACCCAAAATGTCATGTCCAGTATTCAAAAAAGGCATGCTAAAAGGCAAGAAAGAAATCACTATCTGAATAAACAAAGTAAATATAAAATTAGACTTGCATATGGCAAAAATATTGGAGTAATCAGATAGAAATTTAAAATAGCTATGATTGGCCGTGGGGCCTGAAGCCTGTAATCTCAGCACTTTGGGAGGCCAAGGTGGGCAGATCATTTGAGGTCAGGAGTTTGTGACCAGCCTGGCCAACATGGTGAAATCTCTTCTATACTAAAAATACAAAAAAAAAAAACTGGCCGAGAGTGGTGGTGTGTGCCTGTAATCCCTGCTACTCAGGAGGCTGAGGCATGAGAATTGCTTGAACTCAGGAGAAGGAGGTAGCAGTGAGCCAAGATCACGCCACTGCACTCCAGCCTGGGAGACAGAGCGAGACTCTGTCTCGAAAAAGTAAATAAATAAAATAAGATAACTATGATTAATATGCTTAGGTCTGTCATGGAAAAGGTAGACAACATGGGTAATCTAATAAGTGGAAGAAAAACACTAATAAAGAATCAAAGCATATTGAAAACATAGAAATAATGTACCAAAAATGAAGAATGTTTTTGATCAGCTTACCAGTACATTGTACGTGGACAAGGAAAGAATCAGTAAGCTTGCAGATATGTCAATAGAAACATTGCAAACTGAAATATAAAAAGGAAAATAACAAGAGTAAAAAATAACAACAACATAATATCCAGGAACTATGGAACACTTACAAAAGATATAACATGTATAATGGGACTACCAAAGAAGGAGAAAAACAGAAAGAAGTAATAAAGCAATATGAATGAAAATTTCTCTAAATTTATGATAGACTGTATGCCACAGATACAGCAAACTCAGAAAACACCAAGCAGGATAAATACCAAAAAATCCACACTTGAGTACATCATACTCAAAATTCAGAGAATTAAAGAGAAAATTTTGAAAGATTTTAAAGGAAATAACAAATTTTACCTATAGAACATAAGAAGAAGAATTACATCAGAATTTTTCATAAAACATTCAAGCAAGGAAAAGGGTGGAATGAAATACTTGTAGTGTAAAAGGAAACAAACAACCAGCCTACAATTCCATATCCAACAGTCATTCTTTAGAAGTGAAAGAAAAGTAAGAATTTTTTCAGACAAATAAAAACTGAGAATTTGTTACCAATAGACCTGCTTTGCAAAAAAAAGGTAAGAGAAATTCTTCATAGAAAAGGAAAGTAATATGTGTCATAAACTCGGATTTACATAAAAACAAAAGTCATTAGATAAGGCATAAAAAAAAGTAAAATAGAACATTTACTTTCTCTTACTCAACAAATTGAATACATAACTGTTCAAAGTAGTAATAGCAGGATATGTGGGGTAATTACAGCTTATGAGTACGTAAAATAAACGGTAGTAATGTTATAAGGAAAAGGGTAGAATTGAGGATAGTGTATGTTACTTGTATTATCTGTTAAGTGATATAATGCTATTTGAAAGTGAGCTTAAAATAGTCTTAAATGCATACTTCAAACATAGGAGAGTCAATAAAGGAAAATAAAAAGGAAATACAATTACCTGTTAAGAGACAAGTAGGCTGCACAATATAGTAAGACCCTATCTATAAATAATTTTTTTGTAATAAAAAATTAGCTGGGTATGGTGGCCTATAGTCCCAGCTACTTGAGAAGCTGAGATGCAAGAATCACTTGAGGCTGAGAGTTCAAGACAAGCCTAGGAACATAGTGAGATTATATATACATACACACACACACACACACACACATATACACACACACATATATATGATATTAATTTAAAATAAAAATAAACACAAAATCGAAACGATATAAATGATAGACAAAAATAAAATGATATAAATGATATATAAAGCTCAATTAAATCCAAAGAAGGCAGAAAGGAGGATAAGATTTAGAAAGTAAGCAAATATCAAGTGCAATCAATTGAAGAGTTACAAATATAGTAGGTATTATTCAATTATGTATATATTAATAATCACATTACAAGTGAATGTTCTAAATACATTAGTTATAAGACAGACTGACAGAATGGATAAAAAAAAAGAGGACCCAACTTTATGTTTTCTGTAAGAAATCTATTTTTAATATAAAGATACAAATTAAAAGAACATTTATGGTGAAGGGTATATCATATTAACACAAAAGTAGAGAAAGCTGGATTAGCTTATTAATTTCAGATACATTGAGTGGCCTCTGTATCTGAAATTTACAGAGAGAATTAGAAAGAATTACAAAGATTTACAAAATACTACAAAGATAATTATCAGGATAGAGAGGAAGATTGATTTTCCAAGTTGACATACTAATCATTAATTTGCATTCATCTAAGATGAGGCATCAAAATACATGAAGGAAAAACTGTTATAATTCCAAAGAGAAGTAAATAAACTCATTTTTATAGTTGGAGATTTCACTACCTATCAGTAACTGAAAGATTCAACAGGTCATAAATGAATAAATACATACTTTAAATAAATAGTATGATCAAACAATGATATCTAATTGATGTGTATAAAATACTTGCAGCAACAGACAAAACATATATTATGCTCAAGCTCAAAAGTTCACCAAGACAGATCATATACTTGGCATAAAACTTACCTACAAATTTAAAAGAATAAAAATCATACAAAGTATGTTCTGGAACTGCAATTAAATTAATCTAGAAATCAATAACAAAAAGATAGTTAGGAATTTCCAAAATATGTAGAGATTAAACCACAAATTCTAATATCAAATGCATCACAACAAAGTCATAAAAGACATTTTAAAAAATTGTACTGAATGAAAATTTTAAAAAGCAATATTTGAAAATGTATGGATACAATGAGAACAGTACTTAGGGAAACATTTGTGGCATTGAATGCATATTATAGAAAATTTTAAAAAATCTAAAGTCAATGCTTAAGCTTCTACCACAGGAAACTAGAGAAAGAAAGAATGACATAAACATGGATCAAGTGGGAAGATACATTTTTTTAAAGTAGTAGAAATCAATGAAATTGATAACAGAAAAGCAAAAGAGATTTTTTCTTCTTTGAAAACCTTTTTTTAAAAGATTGATAAAATTGATTAAATGCATACAAGGAGAAAAAGACCATCTAAATAGAACTATATTATTAAAAAATGAATCATTAACTCTTATTGTTGCAGAATAGAAACTACTAGGCCCTGTTGTTTTTATTGATGAATTCCACAAACAAGACACAAGTCATATTGCTGCAATCATGTCAAAAAAATAGAAGCAGAGGAAACTTATAACTAATTCTTTCTTCCTAACTCACCTGATGAAGTCAACTTACCATAATACAATAGCAAAACCAGATACAAATATTCAAGAAACAAAACAGCAGACCAATATCCCTCATGAGCATAGATGCAACAATTCTCAATAAAACATTAATCAATCAAAAAAAGTGTATAAAATAATTATACTCCACAACTAAGTGGGATTTATTTCATGTATGCAAGGCTGGTTCAACATTCAAAAATCAAGTAATATAATCCATAACATCAAGGCATTAAAGAAGAAAAGTTATATTATCATATCAATAGATGCAGAAAAAACACTTGACAAAATACAGCACCTATTCACAATAAAAATTGTCAGCAATCTAGGAATAGAGACAAAGTTACTCAACTTCATAAAGAGCACCTACAAAAAACTTGCCGCTGGCATCATACCTAAAGGTGAGAAACTGAATATTTTCCCTTAAGATCAGGAACAGGACAAGGAAGTCACCTCTGACCACTCTTATTCACATCATACTGGAAATTGTAGCCACCACTAACACAACATCAACAAAAAAAAGTAAAATAAAATGTTTAAAAGGGAAAGAAAGATAGATTGGGAAAGTAGAAATAAAACTGTCTTTGTTCGCAAATGACATGATGATTGTCTATGTAGAATATCCCAAAGAATTAACAGAAGAAAACTCTTAGATTTAGTAAGTGACTATAGCATGGTTGAAGAATAAAGATTAATACACGAAAATTGGAAGTCCTATCCAGAGCAATCAGGCAAAAGAAAGAAATAAAATGTATCCAAATAGAAAAATAAGCCAAACTAACTTTCTTCACTGACAATATGATTCTACACCTAGAAAACCCTAAAGATTCTGCCATAGGTTCCTGGAACTGATAAATGACTTCAGTAAAGTTTCAGAACACAAAAGTCAACATACAAAAATAAGTACTATTTCTATACAATGATAACATTAAAGCTGAGAGCCAAATCAAGAACACAATCCTATGTAGAGTAGCTACAAAAAAATAAAATACTTAGAAATGCATCTAACAAAGGAGGTGAAAGAGCCTTACAAGGAGAACTACAAAACCCTACTCAAAGATATCAGAGATTACACAAACAAATGAATAAACATTCCATGCTTATAAATTGGAAGAATCATTATCATTAAAATGGCCATACTGCCCAGAGCAATTTACATATTCAAGGCTATTCTTATCATCTGCCAATGTCATTTTTCTCAGAACTGAAAGAAACCATTCTAAAACTCATATGGAACCAAAAAAAGAGACAGAATAGCCCAAGCAATTCTAAGGAAAAAGAACAAGCTAGAGGCATCACATGATCTGACTTCAAACTATATTATAATACTATAGTAACGAAAACAGCATGGTACTAGTAGGGAAACATAGCATTAACCAATGGAAGAGAATAGAGAACCTAGAAATAAAGTCACATGCTTATAGCCACTTGATCTTTTACAACATCCACAAATATAAACAATGAGGAAAAAACTCCCTAGTCAACAAATTGTGCTGGAATGGCTGACTAGCGATATGCAGAAGAATGAAACTAGACCACTACCGTTCACTATGAATAAATATTAACTCAAGATGGAATTAAAGATATAAATGTAAGACTTCATGCTATAAGAATCCTAGAAGAAAACCTAGGAAACACCTCTGGAGATCATCTTTGGGAAATATTTTATGACTAAGTCCTCAGAAGAAAACATAAAAAGACAAGTGGGACATAATAAACAAAAGAGCTTACACAGCAAAAGAAACTATCAACAGAGTCAACAGAATATCCTATGGAATGGGAGAAAATATTTGCAAACTTTGCATCTGACAAAGGACTAATATCCAGAATCTATAAGATACATAACAATTGAACAAGCAAAAAACAAATAACTTCATTTTAATAAAGGGCAAAAGATACCAGAAAGGCACATACATAAGTTATGTTAATCGCAGCACTATTCACAATGGCAAAGACATGGAGTCAACATAAATGCCCATCAACAGTGGATTGGATAAAGAAAATTTGGTACGTATACACCATGGAATACTATGCCGCTCTAAAAAACGAATGAGGTCGTGTGCTTTGCAGCAATGTGGATGGAGCTGGAGGCCATTAGACTAAGTGAACTAATGCAGGAGCAGAAAACCAAATACCTTATGTTCTCACTTATAAGTGAGAGCAAAACACTGAGTACACATGGATGCAAAAAAGACAACAATAGACACCAGGGCCTACTTGAAGAAGGCAGAGTGTGCGAGGAGGGTGAGGACTGGAAAACCTACCTATGAGGTACCATGCTTATTACCTGGCAATGAAATAATCTGTACACTAAACCCATGTGTCATGAAATTTACCTATATAACAAACCTGCACAGTACCCCTGAAACCAAAACTCTTTTTTTTTCTTTGAAAAAAGAAACATGAATCAGTACTTTATTCCTTTTTGTGGCCAGATAATATTCCATTGTGTGAATGTGCCATATTGTTTTATCCATTTATCAGTTGATGGACATTTGGGTTGTTTCCAACTTTTGGTTCTTGTATATAATGCTGCTCTGAACAGCGGTGTACAAATATTTGTTTGAGTCCCTCCTTTGAATTCCTTTGGGTATATTCCCAGAAGTAGAATTACTGGGTTATCTTGTAACTATGTGTTTAACTATTTAAGGAACTGCCAGTCTGCTTTCCACAGGGGCTGCACCATTTTACATTCTCACCAAAAATATATGGGGGTTTCAATTGCTCCACACCCTTGATAACACTTGTTATTGTCTGACATCCTGACGGCAATGAGGTGGTATCTCACTGTGGTTTTGATTTTCTTTTCCCAGATGACTAATGATGTTGGGCATCATTTCATATTCTTGTTAGCCATTTGTGTATCTTCCTTGGGAAAATGTCTATTCAAGTTCTTTGTACATTTTTCAATTGTTCTGTTTGTTTTTTTTATTATTGAGTTATAAGTGTTCTTATATAATCCAGATACAGTTTTCTTATCAGATATATGATTTGCAAATATTGATCAGCAAGTATCTTTCAATAAAGGAATTCTAAAGTTTCAAAAAAAAGAGCAAAAGACATGAACAGATATTTCTCAAAAGAAGATATACAAGTGGCCAAAAAACATGAAAAAAATCTACACATGACTAATCATCAGAGAAATGCAAATCAAAACGACAGTGAGATACCATCTCAAACCAGTTAGAATGGCTATTATTAAATAGTTTTTTTTCTAAAAGATGCTCGTGAGGCGGCAGAGAAAAAGGAACATTTGTGCACTGTTGGTGGGAACATAAATCAGTTCAGCCACAGTAGAAAGCAGTTTGGAGGTTTCTCAAAGAACTTAAAACAGAACAACCATTTGACCTGCAATCCCATTACTGAGTATATATACAAAAGAATATACATTGCTCTATACAGAAAAGACATATCAACTTGCATGTTTATCACAACATTATTCATGATAGCAAAGACATGGAATCAACATAAGTGCCTATCGATATATTAAATAAAGAAAATGTATTTCATATATGGCACGGAATACTACACCACCCTAAAAAAGGATGAAATCATGTCTTTTGCAGCAGCGTGGTTGGTTGCAGCTGGAGACTATTATTCTAAGCAAATTAATGTAGGAACAAAAAAACAACATACCACATAGTATTACTTATAAGTGGGAGCTAAACATTGGGCACTCATAGACATAAAGACGACAACAATAGACTGGAGACTACTAGACAGGAGAGGTAGGGAAAGGGTGATTCAAGGGTTAAAAACAAACTATTGGGTGCTATGCTTAGCACCTTGTGATCAGATCAATCCTACCCCAAACCTCAGCATTGTGCAAATATATCCATGTAATAAATCTGCACATGTGTATCCTGAATCTAAAATAAAAGTTTAAATTATTAAAGAAAACAGCAAACAAACAAAATGTCAGCTACTTTCCTATATGCTAGCAATGAGCAATTTGCATTCGAAATTAAAACACACTACTATTAAATGAGCTCCACCCAGTGCTTTGGGAGGCCAAGGTAAGAGAATTGCCTGAGTCCAGGATTTTGAGACCAGCCTGGAAACATAGGAAGACTTCATCTCTAGAAAAAAAATTAAAAAATTAGCCTAGCATGGTGGCACATGGCTATAGTCCTAGCTAACTGAGGTGAGAGAATCACTTGAGCCCAAGATTTCCAGGTTGCAGTGAGCTATAATCATCCCACTGTATTCCAGTCTGGGTGACCAAGCTTGACTTGCCTCTGTAATAGTAATAGTAATAATAATACCGATAAAGTTCAAAATTGAAGGACTGAGGAAAAAAATTCAAACTGATTTATCTGAGCAAATTCAATATTTATTTGAGAAAATCTACAAAACACCAATGACAAAAATCAAAGAACTAAATAAATGGAGAGGCATTTTATGTTCATTGATAAAGGAAATCTCAATGCCAGATCTTTCCAACCTCATCTATAAATTCAATGCAATCCTGACCAAATCACAGCAAGTTAATGTATGAATATAGACCAATTGATTCTGAAATTTTCATAGAAAGGCTAAAGTACCAGAAGAGGTGATACAATACTGAAGCAGAATAAGAAAGTCAGCCCGACACTACCAAACTTCAAGAATCATTATTAACTTGCAATAATTATTATAGTGTGATATTAGATAAAGAATAGAAAAATAAATCATGCATCATGGAATAGAGAGCCTAAAAATAAATCCATACAAATAATAGTTAACTGATCTTTGACAAAGAAGAAGGATATTCAATGGCAAAAAGTTGTTATTTTTAATAAATTTCTTTTAAATAAACATCTAAACATCACATGCCTCCTCTCAAAAAATAAAATGTACTCCCTTCAAAAGAAACATTTAGACATTGGCCTTACTCCTTTCTCAAAAATTAACTCAAAAGGAATCTAAGACCTAAATGTGAGATATGAGACACAAAAACTTCTGAAATATAATATAGGAGAAATTCTAGATGACCTTGGCTTGCTGATGAATTTTAGATGCAAAACTAGAAGCACCATACATCAAAGAAAAAAATGATACTTTTGACCTCTTTAAAATTATTATTATTATTTACTTTGTGAAAGATACTGTTAAGAGATAGAAAAGACAAGCCACAAATTTGGAGAAAATAATATTCTAATGGTAGATACTGACATAATTCATTTTTCAAAACCCACAGACTGTACAAAACAAAAAGTGAATCTTAATGTAAAATGTCAGCTTTAGATAATAGCAGTGTATCAATATTTGGTCTCTCGTCAATTGTTACAAATATACTACATACAATCACACAAGATGTTAATTATATGGGAAACTCTGAGGAAGGGGGAGGAAGTATATAGGAACTCTGGACCTCGATTTTCAATATGCCTAAAAGTACTCTAAAAATAACATCTATTAATGAATTATTGCAGACAAAAATTTGAAGTTTTTTAAAACACATCAGCATTTTCAATTACATGTGATAGTAGAATCCTATCTAAACTAGTGACTTGGTCATTCATTAGAGGATTCTATTTTAATTCACTGCAGAACATGTTTTTTCAGTTGTTTTCTTATTTTTATTTTAATTTATTTTAGTTTTGAGACAGGGTCACCCCGACTGGAGTGCAGTGGGGCAATCACAGCTCACTGTGGCTTTGACCTCCTGGGCTCATGCAATCCGCCCACCTCAGCCTCCCAGGTAGCTGAGACCACAGGTGCATACCACCATGCCTGCCTAATTTTTTCATTGTTTGTAGAGATGGGCTCTTACTATGTTGCACAGACTGGTCTCAAACTCCTGGCCTCAAGCAATCCTTCCACCTGGACCTCCCAGAGGACTGAGATTACAGCTGTGAGCCACTGTGGTGGGCTATTTTTTTTTTTTTTTTTGTATATTTGCTTACATGGGTTGTTTCTTTTTTTATCCCCACAAGTATTTAAGGTCTCTGTATTTACATAATATAAAATGGCACCTATAGTAGAGTATACCAGGGATTGAAGCCATCTTTAGAGTCTCAGTAATTTTTTCAGAGCACTCTTAAATAAAAAAATGTGTGTGTGTGTGTGTGTGTGTGTATACACATATATATGAGTAAAATAAAGGCATACCTTTGAGATATTGGAGTATGCTTCCAGACCACTGCAATGAAGTGAATATTCCAATAAAGCCAGTAATCATTTTTTGGTATCCTAGTGCATTTAAAATTATGTTTATGCTATACTGTAGTCTATTAAGTGTGTTATAGCATTATGTCTAAAACTACAATATACATACCTTAATTAAAAATACTTTATTGCTAAACAATGTTAACAATAATCTGAGCCTTCAATGAGTCATAATATTTTTGTTGGTGGAAAGTAATGCCTCAATGTTTTTGGAAACTGACTGATTAGGGTGGTGGTTGCTGAAGGCTGGGTTAGCTGTGGCAAATTCTTGAAATAAGACAGCAGTAAAATTTGCTACATTAATTGACACTTCCACACCCACAAAAAATATCATTAGCAGGTGATACTGTTTGATAGCATTTTACCCACAGTTGAACATTTTTAAAATGGGAGTCTATTCTCTCAAACGCCTGCTGCTGCTTTATCAACTAAGTTTATGTAATTCTAATTTTTCTTGTTATTTCAACAATGTTCACAGCATCTTCAGCAGGAGTAGATTCCACCTCAAGAAATCACTTTCTATTTTAATCCATAAGAAGCAACTCCTTGTTCCTTCAAGTGTTATCATGAGATTGCAGCAATTCAGTTATATCTTCATGGTCCACTTCTCCTTTTAGTTTTCTTGCTGTTTTCACCACATATGTAATGAGTTTCTCCACTGAAGTCTTGGACCCCTCTAAGTCACACATTAGGGTTGAAATCTACTTCTTACAACCTCCTGTTAACATTACTATTTTGACCTCCTCCTATGAATCACAAATGTTCTTAATGGTCTCTAGAATGGTGAATCCTTTCCAGAAGGTTTTCATTTTACTTTTCCCAGATCCATCAGACAATTTACTATCTATGGCAGCTGTAGCCTTGTGAAATGCATTTCTTGAATAATAAAACTTGAAAGTCAAGATCACTGCTTGATCCGTGGACTGTAGAATGGATGGCATATTAGCAGGCATGTCAACATTAATCTCCTTGTCCATCTCCATCAGAGTTCTTGGGTGGCCAGGTGCATTGTCAATGAGCAGTAATTTTTAAAAGGGCTTTTTTTGCTTTTCTGAACAGTAAGTCTCAACAGTGGACTGAACGTACTCAGCATACTGTGTTGTAAATAGATATACTTTCATGCAAGCTTTGTCACTGCTTTTATACAACACAGGCAGAGTAGATTCAGCATAATTCTTAAGGGCTGCACGACTTTCAGAATAGTAAATAAGCATTGGTTTTAACTTAAAGTTACCAGGTGCACTAGCCCCTAATAAGATTGAGTCACTCTGTTCTTTGAAGGGTTGAAGCCAGGAATTAAAGTCTCTCTAGTTTCCGAAGTCCTCATTGCATCTTCTTCCAACAGAAGGCTCTTGCGTCTGTTGAAACTCCATTGTGTATTGTAACCTCCTACATCAATTAATTTACCTAGATCTTTAGATAACCTGTTGCAGCTTTTCCATCAACACTTGTTGCTTCACCTTGCACTTTTATGTTATGGAGTTGGCTTCTTTCATTAAACCTCATGAACAAACCTCTGCTAGCATTACATTTTTCTTCTGCAACTTCCTCCGTCCTCTCAGCCTTCATAGAATTCAAGAGAGTTAGGGTCTTGCTCTGGATTAGGCTTTGGCTTAAGGGAATGTAGTGGTTGGTTTCATCTATCTAGACCATTGAAACTTTCTCCATATCAGCAGTAAAGATGTTTTGCTTTCTTATTACTTATGCTTTCACTGGTGTAGCACTTTTCATTTCTTCAAGATTTTTCCTTTTCATTCACAACCTAACTGTTGCATGAGGCCCAGCTTCTGGCCTATCTTAGCTTTTGACACGTCTTCTTCACTAAGTGTAATCATTACTAGTTCTTATATAAAGTGAAAAATGTTCAACTGTCTTTCACTTGAACACTTAGAGGCCATTATAGAATTACAAATTGGCTTAATTTCAGTATATTTGTGTCTCAGGGAATAGGGGAGGCCCAAGGAGAAAAAGAGAGAGGCCAATTAGTGGAGCAATCAGAACACACACAACACTTATCAATTAAGTTTGTTGTTTTATGTGGGTGTGGTTAGTGGTGTTTCAAAACAATTAAAATAGTAACATCAAAGATCATAGATCATGACAACAGATATAATAATAAAGAAAAAGTCTAAAATATTCTGAGAATTACCCTAACGTGATACAGAGATATGATGTGAGTTCATGCTGTTGGATAAATGGCCCCGAAAGACTTGCTTGATATAGGGTTGCCACAAACCTCCAATTTGTACAAAACACAGCATCTGCAGAGCACAATAAAGCAAAGTGCAAAAAAGCAAGGTATGTCATATATTCATATAATCATATACATGAATAAGATACATATGTGTATTTCATTTATTATGTAGATTCTCCCAAATCACTTAAATATTTGTGTGCTAACACCAGGTGAACTTGGGCACTGAACAAGTTCTCAAATTTTGTAATCAGATTGGACATTCCTACTCTCATTTTCTGTTACACATAGATTTTGCATACTACCAACTTTTATCGCAATAACTACTGAAAACCAAGCTTTGCAAAGAAATGACATCATTGAAGGGATGCAGCAATTTAATATTGACACTATCTTCTTCATCAGGCTGATAGTTTGCACACTCACAGTGTGCAAAACTGTATAAGATCTGTGGCTACCTAAACATTGTATAATATCCCACAGCACCCATGTAAATTTTCTGTGACACCCAGTGTGTTTCAGTGCACTGTTTGGGAATAGCAGGAGTAGAATTGTCATATATTAAATAATATGAAATATTATGGAAATTACATATACCAAAAATTACATATTGTACTATTGTTCAGTTCAGGGATAAAAGTGAAATAAATTCCTGTGTGTGCTCACTACACAGCGTAGTAATGGGAAATTACTGGTACTTTGAAGCCCTCTATATGGCTCTTTCTGAATATATTATCTTTTTTCTTTCTCGCAGAAGAAACTTGTCAAGTGTGCTGCTGGGACAAATACCACAAACACAGGCAGTGATGGTTTAAATTTGACACATAGAAGCAGAGGACTAGGCCGGGTACAGTGGCTCACGTCTATAATCCCAGCACTTTGGGAGGCAGAGGCAGATGTATCACTTGAGGTCAGAGGTTGAGATCAGCCGGACCAACATGGAGAAAGCACATCTCTAATACAAATGCAAAATTAGCTGGGCATGGTGGTGCATTCCTGTAATCCCAACTACTCTGGAGGCTGAGGCAGGAGAATCGCTTGAACCCAGGAGGCAGAGGTTGCAGTGAGCCGAGATCATGCCATTGCACTCCAGTCTGGGCAACAAAAGTGAAACTTCATCTCAAAAAAAAAAAAAGGAAGAAGAAGAAGAAGAAGAAGAAGAAGAAGAAGAAGAAGAAGAAGAAGAAGAAGAAGAAGAAGAAGAAGAAGAAGAAGAAGAAGAAGAAGAGGAGGAGGAGGAGGAGGAGGAGGAGGAGGAGGAGGAAGAGGAAGAAGAAGAAGAAGACGGAGGAGGAGGAGGAGGAGGAGGAGGAGGGGAAGGAGGGGGAGGATGAGGAGAAGGAAAGGACTATTAGGATGCATAAGAGTCTCCAGTCTTTCACAATCCCAGGGAAATGTAATTGAATGCACAGGTTTTGTTGGTAGAAAGGATTTTTCCTCTATATGTGGAACCTTCTTTGGGCAGGTACATGTGTGACAATACGATCAGCTTGTTGCTAAATATTTGGATCTGTTCCCATAGTTAGTCAACACATATGGTCATTCTTTAAACAATACATATCTGGGTAGTCCAGGAGCCTGTACAATCATCTGGTCTTTTAACAAGGAATCCAACTGTAGGAACAGCATCTTCTGTGGCCAGCACATTGCTGTCAGTTCAGCCCATTTTGCTGAGTGGTCAATACAGCAGGCTGTCAGTCAGTATGATGATGGTAGCAGCACCTCACTGAATTTTTCTATCTTAAATTCAGACAATTCCATGCCTTATTTCCAAGGCCATTAAAATAGGAGATGCATTATATAGCACCTGCAGAAGTTTTAAATCTCACATGTAAGAATGATTATTTATTTTTACCATTTTAGTGTGTGGTAACGTTTTAACTGCAGGCCATTGGCAGGCTTTAAGAATTTAGGTAGCTTGCAGCAATGTGCTTGAACCCACCAATGTGGGAAGCACTTCCAGGGATCAGAGTGAATGAGGTCAAACCAACCAGTAGGCATGCTGGTACTGGGGAAAAATAAACTAAACTATTTGCACTGATTACGAGTCTGAATAATTACTAGCAATCACACTCCAGTCGTAGAAGTCAAAACCTGAAAGTAACGGCCATCGGTGACTATGCTGTATTAGAAGCCAAGTTACAGTTCACTAGGGAGATACTCTCAAGACAAATGAAGGTTTTATGTTCACTTACCTCTCCAGTGAACTCACTTCCAAGCTTTTCCTGATTACTCAGTTACGCATGTAAAACAGAATTTCGTATTTTTAGGTGACTTGTAAAAGGTCAGTTTCTCAAGACAATGAGGATGATGTATTTCTGACAAAGTATTTAAATGAATACTTTCTCTTGAAAATCATGTTCAAATGAATGAATGAGTGACCTATATAGGTACAGTTGGAATGGAAATATTTTGTATCACAGACATATCAAGAATGTGAGAAATATAACAAACTTGCTAAAAAGCCCATGAATACTAGTAATCATATTTCTTTTACCTTTATTTTAATCAAAAAAAGAAAGAGCAATGTGTTCAATGAGGGTGCTTTATCTCAGTAATGCAATATTGCACTTCTTTAAGTGTTGCTACTAATAAGTACATATCCTAATCTACCTGCCTAAATACTAGTGGAGTACTAGTAGAAAATGGTTACTGTATTTACCTGCCTAAATACTAGTGGAATACTAGTGGAAAATGGTTACTGTATTAGTCAGGGTTCTCTTAAAGGGACAGAAATAATAAGATATATACAGATATATGTATATACAGTAGTCCAGGAGCCTGTACACCCATCTGGTCTTTTAACAATGAATCCAACATTTATATAAATATAGGAACAACACCACGTACATATCATATATATATATACATGGGAGTTTATTAAGTATTAATTTACATGATTACAAGGTCCCACAATAGGCTGTCTGCAAACTGAGGAACAAGGAGAGCCAGTCTGAGTTCCAAAACTGAAGAACTTGGAGTCCAATGTCCGAGGGCAGGAAGCATCCTGTATGGGAGAAAGATGTAATCTGGGAAGCCCTATCTCTCTCCTTTTTCAGGTTTTTCTGCCTGCTTTATATTTCCTGGAAGCTGATTAGATTGTGCATATCAGATTAAGGGCAGATCTGCCTTCTCCAGCCCTTCTCCACTGACTCAAATGTTAATCTCTTTTGGCAACACCCACACAGACACACCCAGGATTAACACTTTGTATCCCTCAACTCGATCAACTTGACACTCAGTATTAACCATCACAGTTATATGTGAAAATATTTTTTTCACTTTTTTTAAGCATAGGGCTATTTTGATTTTTTTAGCTAGAATATTTCTGAAGTAGTTGTATAAGGTACACACAATTATTTACTGTATTATATATACATAAATTGATTTTTTATTATTGACTCATGTCTTTTTGAATATAGTATAATATGAAATTTAGTTCTCTTGTTGCACATTGCATCTTCAGATAGGTTCATCCTACATAATTACAATTTGTACCTGTTGACCTACGCCTTCCCATTTTCTCCTCCTCACACTGATAACTACTTCTCTACTCTCTCCATTTCCATATATTTGTCATTTTTTAGATTCCACATATAAATAAAGTCATGCAGTGTTTTTCTTTCTGTGTTTGGTTTATTTCACTTTGCATAATGTCCTCCAGGTTCATCTATACTGTCACAAATGGAAGTATACTCTTATCTTTTAAGTCTGAATAATATTCCTTTGCACCACAATTTCTTTTTTATTGTATATATCTAGAATGTCTGTGACTATATATATGCACATATGCATACATATGTGTGTGTATTATATGTAATATATATGTTATATAATGTAATATATAAGTTTCAGGATCCTCAAACTTCCCTGGGAGGGTGGAAGAAATAATCATTCTCTAGTGCTTTATGCTCACCAGTTATAAACTCTATGTATACACAAGGCATATGAGTTCATATTAAAATCCATTTAGGTGTTGTAATTGGAGAATGGTGATTTTTTTTTTTTTCCTAAATAATTGCAATTGTACTTTGGAGCATAGGACATGATTACATACACTGTTCTTAAAATCATCACTGGAAAACTTATTTTCAGTCAATTGTGAATCATTTCTGTTTTAATGTTTTATTCCTCCAAATTCAGATTTTTGATCTTATATTTCTAGTGTTCAAAAAGACAAGGGGATAGGAGAGGAAGGAAAATAAAAGGAGATTGATCAATGATATTCTTTCAAATGAACAGTTCATTTGAATTGCAACGCTGTGCCAACTATGCCCCTAAAATCACATTTCTTTACTCAAGAGTACGCTTCAATTGTGAAAATAGATCATTTTATTTTCCCTTTTGAGGTCAGCTTGTTACAGATGGAACAGCCCGTTGCTGTGTTTATGCTGAAATGGGTTTTTGAGCTGTGCAGGTGCATAGGTGGTAATACACTGCATGATTACATTTAATTTGTATTTCAATTCCAACTCTCCTGAGCCCTGACTCTACTTTCTCATTTTCTTCTTTTGTAACAGTGGTGCATAGGGCGATGACGATAGATTTTCATCTGTAACTCCCAAAACCCTGCTCAGGTTGGTATGCTAAAGCAACCTTTTTTCCTACAATGTTTTTCTTTTGGTTTTGTTTCACATATTTTGGTGATCATTTTTTTTTTTCCTTGCTCACCTTACTTTGTTCCAGAAACAAGGAATTATCTAAAATTTGGGCTGCCATTACACAAGCTTAACAACTAAAATGATTTAATTCACACAAATTAGATTATCTCAAATCTTATTAACTTCCATATCTTCCAATTAATTACTGTGAAATTCTGTGTGCTAAGAAAATTGTTTTATTTTCTCAAAATGAATGAAAAAATACTTCTGCATTTGTCACAGTTGTAGAAGAGAAAAAAATCTGAAATCTGAGCTTCGTAAAGGCTGTCATCATCAACAAATGTAAAATTTGGAAGATTTTATTGGAGTTACACTTACATGTCCACCTACCAAGGTTTTCTATCTTCTTGCATTTTAAGCAACATGTGCATGTTTGAAACTATTTATTCTAAATGTTCAATTTAATTCTCACCTAAAGATTCTTCTTCAAATGAAACAATTACATTTTCCCTAAAAATGCAAACATCCTTACTTATAATTAGGCAATACAACTATGAAGATTGAGGGAGTAAAGAAATTTTTATGAATTATGTAAAGAAAGTAAGAGTAATTTGAAAAAATTCAGGTGTTGTAATGCATAGAATGCTTAAAAGTGCCAAAATTTACTAAGCACCTTCTAAGACATAGTGTTCTGTGTTTATGTCATATCAATAGATATTTGCTGAGTTATTGCTTTGTTCCTGAAAATATGCTAGCTGCTCTAATACATATGGCTTCTCCTTGCCCTTTTCCTTCTACAGGTTAATATCTCTTGAACCAGTTTTCTTCTCTCTGTTCCTCCTACTACTATCTTGTTCAGATCTCCATCCACAATTTCTCACTTTTATAACTTTAGGCCTTCAGGATGATCCACCTATAATCCATACCTCATAGTGTTTATCTTCAGTGCAGACCTGCTCATGTCATTCTCCTGTATGAATTGCCCAGTGTCACTCTGTTGTCTTCAGTTTAGCATCCACATTTCTCATGATGATGTGGTATGCATGTCTGAAGTCTGTTGCTCTTTGTCCTTTGCAGGTCCTTTTGCCTACATAGTGCACCTATGCATATTTGTTTCAGAAGAAATTACCTCTCCTGTTTCGTAATGTTCTATTAGGACTGTCAGCAACAGTGTTGCTCTAGAGAATGAGGACATGAACCAAACAAGATCAATCAATCTTTTCCAAGAATTGAATACATAGTAGAGTGCCAAAAAGGACTAAAGTTGGTCAGAACTGAGTCAATGCCACGCCATGACTGTGACCTAATGAAGATGTCATGAATCTCTGCTACTGAGATCTCTGGGAACTGCTTTGTTTCTACATTTCTTGTGATCTTACTACACAGCTTCTATTTCAATTATGTGGGTTAGCCAGTGTATTAGTCCGTTCCGATGCTGCTAAGAAAGACATACCCAAGACTGGGTAATTTATAAAGAAAGGAAGTTTAATTGACTCACAGTTCCATGTGGCTGGGGAGGCCTCACAATCATGGCAGAGGTTGAAGGGGAAGCAAAAAAAGTCTTACATGGTGGCAGGCAAGAGGACATGCGCAGGGGAACTCCCCTTTATAAAACCATCAGATCACATGAGAGTTATTCACAATCATGAGAACAGCATGGGAAAGACCTGCCCCATGACTCAATTACCTCACACTGGGTTTCTCCCACAACACATGAGAATTATGGGAGCTACAATTCAAGATGAGATATAGATGGAGACACTGCCAAACCATATCAATCCACCTCTGGACCTTCTCAAATCTCATGTTCTCACATTTAAAAACCAATTATGTCTTCCCAACAGTCCCCCAAAGTCTTGACTCATTTCAACATTAACTTGAGTCCACAGTCCAAAGTCTCATCTGACACAAGGCAAGACCCTTCCGCCTATAAGCCTATAAAATCAGAAGGAAGTCAGTTACTTCATAGATACAATTAGTGTACGGACATTGGGTAAATATACCCATTCCAAATGGGAGAAATTGGTCAAAACAAAGGGGTACAGGCCCCATGCAAGTCCGAAATCCAGCAGGGCAGTCAAATCTTAGAGCTCCAAAATGATCTCATTTGACTCCATGTGTCACATCCAAGTCACGGTGATGCAAGAGGTGGGTTCCCATAGTCTTGGGCAGCTCCACCCATGTGGCTTTGCAGGATACAGCCTCCCTTCTGGCTCCTTTCACAGACTGGTATTGAGTGTCTGCGGCTTTTCCAGGTTCATGGTGCAAGCTGTCAGTGGATCAACCATTCTAGGGTCTGGAGGATGGTGGCCCTCTCTCACAGCTCCACGAGGAGGTGCCCCAGTAGGGACTCTGTGTGGGGACTGCAACTTGACATTTCCCTTCTTCACTGCCATAGCAGAGGTTTGCCATGAGGAGTGCCCCCCTGCAGCAAACTTCTACCTGGACATCCAAGCATTTCCGTATCTCCTCTGAAATCCAGGTGAAGGTTCCTAGACTTCAATTCTTGACTTCTGTGCACCTGCAGGCTCAACACCATGAAGAAGCTACCAAGGATTGGGGCTTGCACCCTCTAGAACCATGGCCTGAGTTGTATCTTGGCCCCTTTAAGCCCCTGCTAGAGTAGCTGCGATGCAGAGCACCAAGTCACTAGACTGCACATAGCAAGGGGGGCCTGGGCCCAGCCCATAGTCAAACCACATCAGTCAGTTTGAATTATTTTATTTCTAAAAAGTTATCCATAGTTGAATTTGTTTGTTTCCAACAACATTTATTAATAGATCCCTTTATTGTTCTTCAACTTTATCTCTTACCATTTTTCACCTTGTACCTGAGACTTACTGAGTTCTCCCTCCTTCACTAATTTATCATCCTTTCATTTGGCTCTAGACATTTGTTCCTCAAGTTCCCTTATCATGGAACCATATTGCTTTTATCTGTATTTCTCTAATTACTAAACATCCTCTAGAACTCAACTTCATGTTTTTCAGGAAGACTTCCTTTATGCCTCACACACTCCTACTCTGTGTTCCTATAACCTGCTAATATCATTTTACAGTTTTTGCCTATCTATTGTGAAAAAGGAACTTCAACTGTAGAATCTGTGTCTGTCATTGTCATATTTTATTTATAGTGCCTAGATCACTGCCTCATCTATAAAAACAAATTAGCTAATATTTGTTGAATAACGAATGAATAAATGTAAGAAAAACTCATTTAACTCTATACATTATATAATCATGCTCCAAATTGAATATAATCAAGGTGCAGGAAGCCTGTCCTCTGGTTACTAAACAAAATGAGAGGTATTAATGTTAGGCTAGATAACTTGAAAGGCTGTAGGAATTACATGGTGCTTGATTTCATTGATGGCAGGCAGAATTCAAGGAGTTGTAAAAAAAATAACGAGAGTATTTTGACCTCAGCATAGCAAACTTTGTATTCAAAATGGTTCTTGTGAAATCTAGAGTTTTTTTGTTTTTTGTTTTTTGTTTTCCTTGCTAGGTTTTCATCACTATGCAGATGTCTTGACAAATAAGTTTCAGTTCATCTGTCATTTCTGACTTCACTGGGATAATCAGGCCTCATCCAGTCTTGGCATGAATGAGTGTGGTGATTGATTTGTAATGCCTGCCTGGGAAAAGAAGTCAGGAGTGCGAATAAGAACGGTAGGAATTTTTCATTCTACTATGGGATAATGCATTAACTTCTAGTAGCTTTTTGAATTAAATTGTTTCAGAAATTTCCCAAGAAGATGTAGAAAAGGCCAGCTTGACTGATACATCTATAGAAAGCTAATATAAAATTATAGAAACATAAAATTTTTAGCATGCCTCAAACATATCTATTCACTTTACAGATGTGGAAGTCAAGGACTGGAGAGGGTAAAAGAGCTTGTCCAAGATTACCACTAATCAATCAACACTAAAATTTACATTTTTTTCTGATTTTCTAGATAAGAGCTTTCAGCTTACATAATGCAATTCAAATTTTCCTTTTAAATCAAACACTGAATTAATAAATTACTGATTATTTATGATGACTTGCCTAATTTACTTAATTCTTCTCTCTTTAAATTTGTAAAGTATGGTTGATAATTGGATAACATAGTAACTACATACCTGACACATAATGAGAAACTAATAAGTGTTATCTCATATTTCCTTTGTGATATCTTAGTTCAAGCATAACATTTAAGCCACTCAACTTTCAAATTACTTGAAAGAATTTTGTGTCAGTTTTGAAGCTTTGGTAAAACCAGCTATGTTTACAGGAGTAGGGCCACATGCTATAAAGGGCCACCCCTTTCATTGTGACTTCTCTAACAAAGCCTTTTCCATTAATAAAATAATCAGTGGTAAGTGGGGCTAGCAAATATAGAATCTGTGTTATAGGCCAGGCACTGAGCTAATTGCTTTGTTAACATTACTTTATTCAATCACCATTGTAATTCCATGAGGAAAATGTCCCCATTTTACAAATAAGGAAGATGAGATTTGCACCAGTTAACTTACCTGAAACTATGAAGGTAACAACCGTGTTTAAAATGCAAAGTCTCCCTTTCTCCAAAGCCAATGCTTTTAATCACCATAACAGACTCTATGAAGTCACTTGCCTTCCTTCTTTTTTTCTTGTGATTTTCACGCAGAAAGTAACAACCTCCACCGTCACTACTTAAACCAGTCTTGAACGAATGTCAGGTCCTTGGGAAACTCTCCAACCTTATCTCCTGTCCTGGCCAGGTGTGCTCCAGGTGAACCATTTGGCTAAGTCGATTTGAACTATTTGGGAGACCTTGGTACCTATGATTCCTTCTTCTTGGAAGATCCTTTCTGTTTTGTCAGCTCCTACTTCCGTGTTGTGGAAAACCGATGTAACCTCCTAGTCCTGAATCAGGTATTGCTCCTCAGCACTGCAAACCCTTTGGCTTCAGGTGTTATTCACTCCACTGCATCAGAGTGAGGCCTTTTACCTTCAATACATTACATATGATGTGGTATTAAAACTATTGGCTAACTTCTCTCTTTCTTCACAGATGATGAGATGATGAGTCCAGGAACTCAATATTACTCATACTTCTAGTACTCGTGTCAAACACAGCAAATATAACCAAATGGATGATTCAGAAACATCAAATGATTGAGTAATTAATGATATAATTATTGAATAATTCTATATGCAAGATATTTAATTTAATTTTTCCATAATTACCTTATTCAATTTACCCAATCTGTCTAGAAACTAAATAATAAATTCCTATTCTAAAAAGTAGGAAAATAAGGCATAGACATGATATAGGATTTAACCTTGTTCACACAAATAGCTAATGTCAGTGGACGTTTCAAATTTGTCTCTTTAAAGTACAATTCATACACCTAAGCACTGCACTTTAGTAGATATTTTTGTGAATGGGAATAATGCATATATTAAGACATGTGATTTTAGGCCGGGCGCGGTGGCTCAAGCCTGTAATCCCAGCACTTTGGGAGGCCGAGATGGGCGGATCACGAGGTCAGGAGATGGAGACCATCCTGGCTAACATGGTGAAACCCTGTCTCTACTAAAAAAAATACAAAAAAATACCCGGGCGAGGTGGCGGGTGCCTGTAGTCCCAGCTACTAGGGAGGCTGAGGCAGGAGAATGGTGTAAACCCGGGAGGCGGAGCTTGCAGTGAGCTGAGATCCGGCCACTGCACTCCAGCCTGGGCGACAGAGCGAGACTCCGTCTCAAAAAAAAAAAAAGACATGTGATTTTAGAACATGGTCTTAGTTTCCACAACTGCTCTCCTATTGGAAAAAAATGGCTTAAATAGACCATTTCCTCATTGTTCTCATAATGTGCCCCAGTGGATTCTAAATTGGCACCTTTGTCTTTTTGTTCTCCATCCCAGGATACTCACTACTTCTGGACTGCTTATTCAAGCTTTACCTGTCCATTTGGGGTACATGGAGGAGCATTTTTTCTTGATTTTCAAGCTCATGAGGGTGCATTCGCCTCTGAACTCACCAGTGCATTCTGTCCCTTCTATTCACTCCCTTTCTTATGGTTTTAGTAAAATTTTGTTGCTATTAAGAGTATAGTCCTTGTTGTTGATCAGAGCTTGGTTTGTAAGTGACTCAACACCATATTAACATTGCCTCTAATGTGATGTTCATTTTGTGTTTGATACATATCTCTCTGGTGAACCACTTGACCAGAGAGAGTCTTGAGAGCCAGTGACAGGTGTGGTAAGGGGCAGATAGGACCTAAGACTGTGGGTACCAGGCAAGGCAAATGAAAGCCTGGTTGCCAGTGAAGAGAGTAAGGGGGATAAGGAAAGATAAATCTTCAATTTAATGGAGGTACTAAGAATTAAAAATAAACCTAAAATGGGAATTCTAGAGTTTGCAAAAGACATTGGGGTGACTGAAGTGTACCCCTAAGGCAGGCATTCGGAGGGAGCCGAGTATTAGTCCAGAGACTTGACCTAGTTCATGCAGGGAACAATCATCTGAAGTACAATAAGAGGTTAAAATCATACGTTCTATTTGAAGTGCCTTTAGAAATCTTTAGTCTTGTGGCTATTTCTGCCCTTTTCTGTGTCTAATAAACAGATTCTACTTGTGTTGTTGTTGTTGTTTTGTTTTGCTTTTTCTTAGGTTTGTCATTACTTTGTATTCTTATAGATGAACAGAGGATAATTGACTCCTCCTTAAAAACAGGTCTCCTTTGCCCCAAAATATTTTATATTGAGTGAAGAAGAGCAAAATGGAACCGTTGGGAAGGGAATATTCACTTATTTTTTTCTGCATTATTCTAAGGTGCCCAAACTTCGTGCCACCTGGATCATTTAGCAGTCCTGATTAAAGAGCACAGGGTCTGGCAGTCTGTAGAAGTTTGCTCCCTGGTGCTGCCTGGACTGCCTTGGGCTGCTAGCAGCCTTATGGTCTCCAGACAATCTGTCATTTCTGCTGTGTCCCAATAACCCTTGGCAACAGCAAAAGCAAACAGGTACCAAAAGGCTGAGGGATTCCAAGATAGAGAAATTGTCCTTTATTTTAAAAAATTATGTCATCTGTACCATAAGAAGTTATTGAGAAGTTTCATTTAAAATCAAGATCACCTATGGGCTTGTAATTTTTCTGCACCAAAGGACATGGTTGCTGTTTTTGTTATCCTTTTTGCTCTGTCTTCACCAGGTTCTGAGTGTAGAAGGGAACATTTAAATATTTGAGGAGATAACTACATAAGTACATGTGAGTGCATGTTTTTCTTTCTCTCTCTCTCCTGCTGTAAGTATTGAGAGAGAGGGAGAGACAAATACACACACACATACATACATACATACATACATACATATATACATGTGTAGTTATTTCCTCAAGTATAAGAAAGATAAAGAGTCAAATATCCAGATATATGAAGAAGGCACTGCATAAGAAATTCTAAGTGTTTAGTTTCTACTGAGATCTGTCCAACATTATAGACTCAGGGGCTCCAAATGCTGGCAAGGTTCAGAAAGATTGTATCAATGAATGAAGCCAGACCTGGGTGCTGGGTGTTGGGGCCCAACAAGGGTGTTGGGGCTCATCAGGGGTGTTGGGAAAGAACCGTAAAGAGCAGAGACATCCATGCCCAATCTGGAAGGGGAAGTAGTCGCTATTTTATTGCAGAATGTTGGTCTAATGTTGCCAGCTTTTCTTTTGATTCCAAGGAAGCCCACAAATCAGAGTGCATACAATTTCTCCTGAGTTAGAAATAGTGATTCTATTTTGTTTTTAACAAAAACACACCAGAAAGCTGAAGCTTGCCAATGGTTCTTAATAGAGCCTGTGCCTTTACGGTCAAATTGTTCAAGTGACTCTAACTCTTTTCCATTTCTTTTCTACAGTAAGTATCTCTAAAATTTTTAAACAGTACTTATTTTTAATATGCCTCAGTTATTACTTTAGTATAGAGATAGATTAAAACAAGCATAACATTAAAAGATATGAGTGTTTATACATTTTCCCTCAATTCAAGGGTCAATACATTCAGAAAATATATTTTGGAGTGATAATTACTCTCTGTGATGGAAGAATATTTTTTATTCATTATCTCTTTAAAGTGTGTATAATAGAGTGTTTATGTATTCATCAACTGTGAATCTGGGTTTTCTCTCTTATAATGTCAAAACCTATTTACCGAGGTTTAACTATCTTCTTCATCTGTTATAAACAAAATTTTCCCTTTTTGGGGGATTCAGCTAAAGCTCCTTGATAGAAAAAATTGGTATGCCAACTCTCTGACTGACATTCCCCTTACAAAGTTCATTTCATTTTTATGCAATCTCTGTTTTAGGTATTGGAATTTATAGTTTTCAGCGTATCTTGGGGAGTGGGAGAATACTGATTCTATTTGTTTAAACTTAAAAAAAAATATATATGGTTGTCTAATTTTCCAAGCCCAGCATCAGCTTTATCTATTTCTCATTCAATTGGCCCTTTCTAATATTTGGGTTGCAGTTTTTCTTTATATATCCATTACAAGTTCACAGCAAATTCCAAATTTTGACTTGCAATTTTCCACATTTTTTCCATTTCCCCCCAGGCATTAGTCAATCAATAGGAAATGATTAAAACTCACATGTGAATACATACCCAAAGAGAAGATATACGGTTTTGTTCCCGAAAATGAAATTTCACTTGGTTGACTCACTAGGCTCATTGTTGGGTTTTCCAACTTCTCCTACCCTTTAGAGAAATAGGTTTTACTTTCCTTCTTCTAAAAACCACCTGGGATGTACAAATATTTTTGTTCCTACAAAGCAATTGTTATGTATTTTAAAATCAACTCTAGCTTTTTTTTTTTTTTTTCTGGGTCTCTTTTGAAACAGTTATGCTGTTACAGTTATTGGCAGAGTTGAAAGAACATCAATTTTTTAATTCATGTTTAAAAAGCAGCAGAGCATCCTGGTCACTAGCATTTGATTAACTATAAGGGCTTCTAATAAAACTTAGCGTTAAATCCAATCTTTCAGCTGTGGTCTAAAACACCCTTCAGCATATAGCCCCTTCATATATATCCAGCATCTCCTGCAATTCTCTATCTCAGCCGCAACACTTCAGCTATGTGTACTTTATTTCCCTTCTAGAATTTTAACAAATGTATCCCAGCCACAGGTCCTCTGCTCTTACTTTTCTCTCCGGCTCATGTATATTATCAGTTGCTGGCTTTCATATCTCAGAACTTGTGTTGATTTCCCACCGAAATCATTCTTGACCATCATAGGTGCTATTTTTAGATAGGTTTATATTATTCATTGTACTTATCTTAATGATTTAATTACATTTCTATCATTTGTCTAAACCACCAGAATGTAACGTCTATGAGATCAGGAACCTGTATTGTCTTGTTCACTTTGACATTTCCAGTGCTTAAGACAGTGTCTGACACTTAGAGAAAAAGATTCTCTTTGTCTCTCTCTCTCATATAAGATACATGAAAACTGATAAAATAATTCTACCTGAGTTTCTTTTTCAAAAAATTCCTAACAAACCTAAATAATTCTAAATTCATGAAGTTGTAAGAGTTAGTGAGGTCATGCCTGTGAAGTACTTACCAGAGTGTCTGGCAGTGCATTAGGTAAATAAGTAGTAGCTGCTGGAGTTATTTTCACCATGCTGCCAAAGATAAGAATGAAAGACCTCCAGAAAATTTCTGGTCAATGTCTTTCAAACCTATATAAAACCTATAGGAACATGTAGCAAATTCTAAGGAAGAAAACAGAGTTTCTCATTCTTAGACTTTGGAGACAGTATTCAGCATTTTTGTTTTTCATCTTTTTTTTTTTTTAGTCTTTTTAGAATTTTATTTTACATTCAGCGACGTACATGTGCTTGTTTGTTACATGGGCATTACATGCGTAATTGTGGGAGTTGGGCTTCTGGTGTATCCATCACTCAAATACTAGATACTGTACCCAGTGGGTAATTTTTCAACTCTTACCCCCTTTCCATCCTTCCCCCTCTGGAGTCTCCATAGTCTATTTTTGTACTGGGCATGTCTCTAATGCAACATATAATCTAAGTAACTGGTACTTGTTACCTTATACCACTAGTTCTCAAATATTTTATTTTCATGGCCCTTTTGCAGTATAATAAATTATTGAGGACCCCAAATACTTTTGTATATTTTTTGTACCTATCAGTATTTGCTGTTTTAAAAATTGAAAGATAATTTTGGGAGGCCGAGCTGGGTGATCACCTGAGGTCAGGAATTCAAGATTGGCCTGGCCAACATGGTGAAATCCCATCTCTACTGAAAATACAAAAAGTAGTCAGGCGTGGTGGCACACGCATGTAATCCCAGCTACTTGGGAGACTGAGGCAGGAGAATCACTTGAACTCAGGCAGCAGAGGTTGCAGTAAGCCAAGATATCACAACACTGCACTCCATCCAGCCTAGGCAACAGAGTGAGACTCTGTCACACACACACACACACACACACACACACTCTTAAAAGGTAAACATGCATTTTATTTAAACATAAACTGATTAAATACAAAAATAAATAATATTTTAACGAAAATTATTTTTACAAAAAAAAGTAAGAAGAGCGATATTAATTTATATTTTTGCAAATTTCCTTAATGTCCAGCTTAATAGAAAAAGCTAGATTCTTATATCTAATTCTTGTTCATTCTGCTGCAATACATTGTTTTGGTTTGAGTATATGAATAAAAGCTGGTCTCAAATAAATATGTAGTTGAAAGCAGAGAAATAGTTAAATATTATTTTAAGATAATCATGAATATTATCTGATATTACATAAAAATTTGATAAATGATTGTTTCTTAAAGGATAGTGTTGATATAGAAGCTGAAATTCTATTTATAAAATTTTCTTACTGTGTTAGAATAAAATCCAATAGTCCATCTGAGATATGAATGGATATTCTACCTAAACACATTTAAAAAAATTATTCACTAGTCATTTAGAAAATATTGTTTCAGTCACTGAGTTATATAAATCTTTACCTGAAAGCTCAAATCCTATTACTGGCAAAAAATACTATTCATTATTTTCTTCAAAGTGATCAGATGACTTCAATCATTTTGAGAAAATGTCTGGCCAATACCCAAATTTGATAGTGCCAATGGTTTTTTAGGTAAAGATGGTATTCTGTGAAACAAGGCTCCAGATAAGAATTCATACAATTATTTAAGAACTTCTTCTTAAAATAACATAATCATTCAGCTTTCAGCAAAAGTGTTTTATCAATACTTTCCATTTCATCACACAGAACACCAAGGAGTTGTGGACTTAATGGTTGAGATTCAATAAAATCAATAGTTTTACTTCTTTATCGCGTATACTGTTAAGTACGACTGTTTTTTTCGTTTTTGTTTTTGTTTTCCTGTGATGTCTGGATGGTAAACAATATAATGATTACTGTAATTTTGGATTTGAGCGTCTTGGTTTATTCTAACGTTCAAGACGTTTTACCCACAATGCTATTGTCCCATCCATGCAAATGTCAATTGAGTGAAACAAAACAAAGGTCTTAGTATCATTAGAAAAAAATAGACTTGACCATATGGATCCTCTATAAAGATCACAAGGATACAAGAGGTCTACCTAGCACATTACATAATTGCCAAACATTTGAACACATATCCAGACAGATAACTTAATCCTCAGTTCGTTTTTACTCATTCAAACAAAGCTTGATTTCCCATTGGAATACATAAAATTAGAATATGAAAGAAGCAAGAATAATCATATCAGAATTCAGCTTACCTTTCAAATAAAATGTCACTTTATTAATTCAATTGGGCCATATTGAAGAAAGTGAACAAGTGGTTCCTCAACCCTATCTACCATATTAACTACCTAAAATGTTGAGGTAATAAAGTATCTTGATTCTGGAATGCTGGATGTGAATGTTTAATATTTTATGGCTAAACCTACATTTATGGCTATACTAAGAGGCATTCATGCCACCCATCTCTGCAGAAGGGAATGTCATCTTCTACATAATTCACGTGAAAAACAATGTTCTTGAAACAGTTTTTAATCATGTTATGAAACCATAAAAATTTCTTGTCTCAATTTCTCAACTTACAATCAAACTAGTGAAACAAGACCCTGCAGGTAAAGGTAAATGTGAGTGAAGATTGAGTCACTGAATTCGTACAAGTTAAAAAAGAAATCTAGGTCACTTGCTCATTGCAAAAATGAATGTAAATTTCAAATATAAATTCTACTGTATGTCAAAATAAATATTCACCTATATATAAAAACATCATTTTAAAATGTTTGAAGTGTATAATAATTGGAGAAAACAGTTTGCCAATACAAAAAAAGCCAGAATGCTTGAATCGTGAGAGTCTGAACTATTTAGACAATAAACTCTCTCCTGAATATTGCTATGCAAATAGCAATACTAGGTGGCATTCTCTGTATTGTCTGACTGGAGTGGAAAAACCTGCTTCTTTATGATTTTTTTTCAGGAGTCATTTACACTTAATACTTATTATCTCTGTATTTTCAGCTGTAAACACATCCTGCTCTGATCAAACAAAAGCAAATAATCTTCAATGAGTAACTCTAACTTAATGTAAAATCATGAGGGAGACTCTGAGTCTAGAGAATGAGAGACACCTGGAATAGGTTAGGCATTAGAAAAGGGTGTTAAAAGCATTCATCTGTTAGGTAAGGTTGCCTTTTTGCTTGATTGCCCCAGTAATCTGCTTCTGGACATCTTTTAGAAAGCTTTTGGCTTTACCAAAAATCTTTTACATCAAAATGGCTTAAGTAATAAGGGCATATGTTATCTTACCCAACAGGAAAGCCAGGAGTAGAAGAGCTATGCAGTTGGTTAATTCAGCAGATCATCTATGTTATTAAAGGTCTTAAGGTTCTTTCCATCACCCCTTTCTACGTCTGCATTGTCAGTTTTCTCCTGAGGTGAGTTTCTTATCAGGGACCAAAGATAGCTGCTGCAATTCTAGGAAACACAGTCTTACACAACCATATCCAAGGAGAAAAGAACCTGCTTTTTCCTCTGTGCCTCTTCAAGGAAATAAGAAATCTTTTCCATAGCCCAATAGGAAACTTCACCTTCACCTCATCTTCTAAATTATGTCACAAGCTCATGACTAATGACTCACTGGCAAAGATAACGGGAGAAGAAAATAAGGTATTAGTTACATGAGACTTAACTGTTTGCACGTTCTATTTCAAATTGTTACCAGAAACCATCCCTTTACCCAAAAGAAAAAAAAAAGGCATTTATTCTGTTTTAGCTTTGTTAAAGTATAACTGATATACAAAAATTGTACACATTTGGCCGGGCGTGGTGGCTCAGGCCTGTAATCCTAGCACTTTAGGAGGTCAAGGAAGGCAGATCATTTGAGGTCAGGAGTTCGAGACCAGCCTGGCCAACGTGGCGAAATCTTGTCTCTACTAAAAATACAAAAATTAGCCAGACATTGTGGCATGTGCCTGTAATCCCAGCTACTTGGGGGATGGGGGCAGGATAATTCCTTGAACCTGGGAGGCAGAGGTTGCAGTGAGCCAAGATCGTACCAGTGTACTCCAGCCTGGGGGACAAGAGCCAAACTCCATCTCAAAATAAATAAATAAATAAATAAATAAATAAATAAATAAATAAATAAATAAAATTGTACACATTTAACATACACATCTTGATGAATTAGGTCATATGCATATACCAGTGATACCATCACCACAACCAAGATACTAAATATATTCATCAGCTCCAAAATATTTCCATGCATTTTTTTTGTAAGAACACTTCACATGAGATCTATCCTTTTAAGATATATTACAGTGTACAATACTGTGTTGTTATCTATAGGTACTATGTTGTACAGCAGGTTTCTAGAACGAATGCATCTTGCAAAACAGAGACTTTATATCCATTGGGGAGCAATTCTTCATTTCCATCAACCCTCACCCCAAATCTTGGGCAACCATCATTCTATCCTCTGCTTCTGTGAGTTTGACTGTTTTCAACACCACACATAAGTAGAATAAGGAAGAGCAATTTATTTCTTTTAATTTAGTCTGTCCATCCTACCACCTGCTCTAGTAAATTGACCTTACATGAGGAAAATAGCCTAATCGTGTCTATGGATGAGTGTAATATTTATATTCTAACAAGTGTAGTTTAAGTATAGTTTGGTTAAATGTTAAGGTTATTGTTAGAATAGCAACTTTTACTTTTGCCAGAGTGCATAAAAGAATTATAAGCCTCTGTACGACTTGAAAAGGCTGTGCAGTTTAAATAAATAATCTCATAATAGCCTGCTGGGCATTAGAGGACTAGGACTTTTGAGTAGAAACCCTTCTAAAAGCTTTCAATGGGTAGAGGCAGGAATCTAGTCATATCTTAATGCCACCCGTTAGGATATATTACTTATTGAGACAACATATTTTTCAAGCCAACAAAAAAAACAATTTGTGATCATTAAATCTAAGTTGGGTTACTCTTTGTGTGGGAAGTATAATTATATGAAATTTATTGATGTTCACACAATAGAATGACCATCTCAAGCTTCTTCTTCTCCCTAATCCAGCGCCTACAAAAAAATCCTTCACTTGTCTTGGTAACATTGATAGTAATGCATTCTTTAGATATAAACTTGTGAAGAAGAAATCTTGGAAATAGCATTGGCTAGAGAATTGAGATCACATTTCAGACATCACCTTTGCCATAGACTGTGCAAACTGGGTAATTCACTTCTCTATGATGTAGTGACCTCATCTATGATGTGAAGTTACTTGCCTAGATGTACTTTTCAAGTTCCATAACCTGAATTTTCATTCAGAAAATAAGTGATTCTGATTCCTAGTATTTAAATGTTTACAAATGATCCATTTGGGTTCATTTTAAACCTTCATCTTTTTTCCTTTCAAGTAAACAGTACTTTTGTATTTTGGTATTTTTATTTAAGACCATTCATGACCTAATATTTTAGTAAATGCAGGCTTTTTGGGTGATGATTACATTATGAAGGTGAGTAGGATGATGATGGTGCTAGTTTGGTCCAAAGATTATATTTTACCTCAGTGAGATGCAGTTTTTAAAGAAAATAGTGCTTTTATTTCTGCTGCACCCTTGTAAAATGTTTAAACTTATAATAAATAATACTTCCTTATGTTTTCAAACTTGTGAGAATTAATTATTTTGTTCCAAATGTGGAAGAGCTATTGAATACCATTAAATAGATTACTAAACCATTATGTAGTACAGTAGGAAAATCTTAGAAATATACCATGTTTTATAGTCACAGACTTTAGTATTTCAAGACTCAGAGTCTCTTATTTAATAAATAAGATAATTAGTAAAATTCTTAAATTCAAAGTTGTTATTTATTTATTTATTTATTTATTTAGAGATGGAGTCTCACTCTGTTGCCCAGGCTGGAGTGCAGTGGCGTGATCTTGGCTCACTGCAACATTCTCCACCCAGGTTCAAGCGATTCTTATGCCTCCCTCCTAAGTAGCTGGGATTACAGGTGCCTGCCACCACACCTGGCTAATTTTTGAATTTTAGTAGAGGCGGGATTTCACCATGTTGGCAAGGCTGGTCTTGAATTCCTGACCTCAAGTGATCCACCCACCTCCGCCTCCCAAAGTGCTGGGATTACAGGCATGAGCTACAATGCCAGACCCAAAGTTTTAAATCTTCATTGCTTATTGTAGGAAACTTCCTTGATACAGACATTTAGCATAAATATCTGTTGCTATTTAGGTCACTGCCACATTAGAGGAAGCTTAATGACAGATCTATTTCAAAAATTGTTGCTTAGAACACCTTTTCTTCTAGGGTTAGGAAAATCCATATATGTTCCTATATTTGTTTTTAGGGCTGTCGTATCAAATTATCACAACTTCCTGGCTTAAAACAACAGAAATTTATTTTCTCAATTTTCTGGGGGCCAATGGTCAAGAGTTAAGATGTTGGTCAAAAGTTAAGGCTCCCTCAGTTAAGCCTCCCTCTGAAGTCTCCATGGGGAGGGCCTTGCTTGCTTCTTCCATCTTCTAGTGGCATCAGGAATCTCCTATGGCTGTATCACTCCCCTCTCCAGGGCCTTCTCCTCTGTGTGTGATGTCTCCGGTCTGTGTTATCTTTCTCTTCCTTCTGATAATGACTTTTCAGGGTTTGGCATTTAATTTAGGGCCAGATAATTCAGGATGATCTCATCTCAAAATCCTCAACTTCATTACATCTGCAAACATCCTTTTTCCAAATAAGGTCACATTTGCAGGTTACGAGGTTAGAACATGGACATATATTTTGAGGGGCTACCATTCAACCCACTATAGTTCTGCTCATATGTGTCCCAAAGAACCTTCTTTGGCCTATTATGCTACCTGTGTTTTCTTAAGGGGAGAGGTATTCTGAGAGACAGAGTCCAAATTATAATCAGATTTGTATTCCTAGTGTCTAGAACATTTCCTGACACATAAGCAATTCATAACGTGTATCTATTCAATGAATTAATTTATTATAGTACCTATAGCCTGAAAGTTACATCTTGGGTTAAATATCTCTCTCTCTCTTCCCCCCACCCAGCCCCCGTTCCTCTCTCTGTCTGTAAAGTGTAATAGTTAAGACAGCACAGTGAAAAGTTTAATGTAAAGGAACCAATTCACACTTTTATTTCTTGTTAGAATTTGAGAAATGTGTATTAGTGTATTATAATCCTGAATCTGCCTTTAGCTGGGAGCTTATCTATTGTGGCTTCTTATTTTATTTATAAAATAAAAGAATTAATCTGGATAACCTTTTCAATCCATTTAAGCTCATAAAAAATGACCTAGTTTCAATTCTGTTTCTAAGCCTGGTTTGACACTTTATATCTACATAACAATGGGCAAGTTTTATAACCTTTTTAAGCCTCAGTTTTCTCATCCATAAAATGGAGATTGTCATCCCTACTTTATAGGAATATAAGAATTAATATATATATAAAATATGTAGAGTAATTCCTGACACTAATAAAGCAACACATTATTGTGAGCTTTTAATAGTGATTGTTATCCCTGTCATACAATAGTTTATTTTCTGATAGCAAGTTATATTTAGGATACATGGAGTTCAGAGATATAATTGTACATCAATATTTAACTTCTTTCTGGTCATTAGCTAAAATTTGTTAAGGAGATAAAGACCCCTTTTTTGGACCACATATCAAAACTTTATTTAAATTAATTTTGAAATATTTAATTGAAAAAATAGAGATTGTATAGATTTAAGGTATGCAATGTGATGATTTGATATACTTTGTGTAATGATGCATATCAAATTAATTACCTATGCTGTTTGTTAGATCCCCTGAACGTGTTCATCTTATACTTAAAGATTGTTCCCTTTGACCAACGTCTCCCCATTTTCCTCACTCCCCAATCTTACCTTTATATAGTGCCTTCTTCAACAAAATAGCTTTTGAATCAAAGTACATTCTTGATTCTTTAATGAGTATTACCTAAGGTTTGATAAAAGAAAAACTTCATCCGAACTAAATTTAAAGGAGTTTTATTGAGAAATGAATGATCTGTGAATCAGGCAGCCCCCAGAATCACAGCAGATTCACAGAGACTCCAGCACAGTCACATGGTGGAAGAAGATTTATAGACAAAGGGAAATGAAGTACAGAAATCAGCAGTGAGGTACAGAAACAGGTGGATTGGTTACAGGTTGACATTTGCCTTATTTGAACACAGTTTGAACACCTAACAGTCTATGAACGGTTGAACTATGGCCGTTGGGATTGCCCAAAACTCAGGTATTGTTACAGATACCTATTCCTAAATTAGATTTTCAATCTTGTCTATTAAGCTAGGTTACAGTTCATCCACAAAGACTCAAATATGGAAGAACGGAGTCCTTCTCATGCCATATTTAGCTTTCTTTAACAGTTTGAATTGGAAAACACTTCTGGTATATTATGTTTTATTATTTCTATTTTTGCAGGGGCCATAAAGGAAATTGATGAGGACAACTGGCCTCCCAATATGTGGATTCAGTTTCCGTATGTCAATTTACCAACTCCCACTGGTAGTCTGAAGAGATATGGCTACTGGAGAGCAGAAAATCACCATTATTCATAAAAAGCAATTTTAAGTGTTTACCTTTTTGTATTTGAATAGCTTTGTTAAAGAGACGTACTCAAGAATACTATGAAGAGACTCTTATTATACTCCTTACCTGGAGATAATTGTGATGCCAGAAATTCAAATTTATATTCAACAATATGGTTTTTCAACTTTGAATATTATAAACATCTAGGCAGTATTTATTGTTTGCACATTTGCCATCCTCTAAAATGAGATTATTCTAAGCATAAATTGTACTCTTCATCATTGAAGATTATAAACATTTATAACAATCATACTATTCACGGACATTTCCCTGCTCTCAAATCACTAGAGCTAATAGACAAAGTAGATACAGCTACAAACAGTGGGAGCAAATGTCTCTGGCTGACCTACAAATAGCTATGCAATAATGTAGAGAGGGAAATATAGTCTCACTTACAGTGTCGGAAATTGAGTTTCCTCTTTAAAGGACAAAGTAATTTTCAAAAGTATTTGAATATTATTCTGTGTAAAAAAGTCTCTGTTTTAACCGGCTTATTGAATTGTATTTCTTTTTTGTGTTTGTATTCACTTTTCCATTTGTGGGTGGAATTTATTATAATTACCAATTATATACTGAATGAAACAAAAATCTCATAGATTTATTTTAATAAAACTTTAAATTCCTTGTCATTACTAATAAAATGTATATGCTTTCTCTAATAAGGCCATACTTTCTTGTTTAAAACTTGCTTTCCCTCTTTGCTCAAGCACATGGATTGTTAATTTAAATTCTAAAATAAAACCAATTAATCCATAAACATGGACTGTGGGTAATGTTGATATTACATGTAAATTTCTCAGTGGTATTTCATGGACCCAATAGCATCAGCATTAGCTGGTGACTTATGAGGTGGCATGTGCCTGTAGTCCCAGCTACTCAGGAGGCTGAGGCAGGAGAATCACTTGAACCTGGGAGGTGGAGGTTGGAGTGACCGAGATCGTGCCGCTGCACTCCAGCCTGGGCAATAGAGCGAGACTTTGTCTTAAAAAAATAATAAAAATAAAATAAAGTAAAATTTGCAAATTTATGGGAACCACCCTAACCCAGGCCTATTGAAACAAAAAGTCTATAGGTACGGTTTAGCAATCTGTCTTTCAACAAGCCATTCTGGGCAACTCTAATTCATGCTAAAGTTTGAGAACCACTGGTCTGTGGCTTTCCAGGATACTCAGGTGCTGTATTATCTTATTCCCTACAGGGAACATCTTTGTTCAAGTGTGGAAGTATGCACACAGTGTGTAAAGAGGTGGGTTGAATCTTTCTACAAATGTTTTAAATAAGTCACCTGCCTCATATATTGGGACTAGATTATTTAGATATTTGGATCCATACTGACCCTTAACCCTACCTCTGATTTACGGATAAGAAATCCCTACCCTATTTTATTATGTGTTGTGTTTGGCCCATTAGTGATTTTTTTTTTCTCAGACTCAATTTTAATTATTTGTTGCAATCTAAAAATGGGGGCCTCATCTTAATAGTTAATCTAATTTTGCAAGATATACTATAGGATAGGAAGTATGCCTGATTCTTTTACATAAATTTGGTATCAGTGATGCCTCAAAACAGTTCTTCACATTAACTATCATTATTTTTGTAGCTTTAATGCATTAAAACTTACTCAGTATAAAAGCCACCTACTTAAAATGTACAACTCAAAAATTTTCAGTAAATTAATAAAGTTGTGAAGCCATGACCATAGTGCAATTTTAACACATTTCCATTGTGCCAAAAAGATCCCTCATGCTCAATTCCAACCAGTTCCCACTGCCACCCCCAGTATCAGACATGACAATCTGCTGTCTCTACATTTCAGGACATTTAATGTAAATACAATTATATAATATGTGGTCTTTGTGTCTGGCTTCTCTCACTTATTATGTTTTTTGAAGTTTATCCATGTAGCTTGTAGCAAGCTTTTGTTCCTTCTGATTTTGTTGAATAACATTTTGTTTATCCATTAATTAATGTATGGACATTAGGGATATTTTCAGTTTTAGGTTCTTATGAATAATGTCTCTATGAATATTTGCATGCAATTCTGTAAGAATACATATTTTAAATTTTTTTGAGTAGTAGAACTATTGCAATATATGGTAAGTTTATGTCTAACTTCATAAGAAACTGCCAAACCATTTTCCAAGGTGGCTGTACATTCTCACCAACAATGTATACATGTTTCAATTTCTCCACATGGTCTTCAACACTTTTTATAGTCTATCATTTGATTATAACCATTCTATGGATATAAAGTTATCACAGTGGCTTTAATTTGCATTTTACTAATGATTAATGGTAATTAACATTTCATAGGCTCATTAGTCATTTGCTTATACCTACTTAAATATTTAACCCATTTTTAGAATTGGTTGTTGATTATCTTATTATATAGTTCTATAAATTATTTATACAGTCTGAATAAATGTTCACTATCAGACATAATTTTTACAAATATTTTCTATCAGATCGTGTTATTTTTAATTTTCCAATGTGGTCCTTAGAAGCACCAGTGTTTTTAATTTTGATGAAGTATAATTTAACCATGACCATTCTTTTATAGATTTTGATTTTAGTGTGTCCAGAAACTGTTGGCTAACCTCAAATCATGAAGATTTCCCCCTCATGTTTTCTTCTGAAAAGTTTATAGTTTGGGTGCTTACATTTAGATCTATGATTTAATTTGACTTATTTTTGTATATGCTGCAATGTGACAGTCTATTTGCTTTCTGTGTGTCTAATTCTTTTGTAGTCTTCTAGCCTTGTTTTATTATTTCTTGTGGGTTAGGTAGAATTTTTCTAGTGTACTACTTTTAATTCCTTTGATGTTTTCTTGTTTCATTGTTTTTATTTGTTTTGTGTTTAACATTTTAAGTTATATCCTTTTTAAAAATTATGTTTAATAGAAATAAAATTGTATATACTTATGTACAGTATGTTGTTTTTTGAAATACGTATATATTATGGATATGTATACAATGATTAAATTGAGCTAATTAACATAGGTGTTACCTCACATATCATTTTTTGTGGTAAGAATATTTAAAACTCCTCTCAGCATTTTTTCAAGAATACAATACACTGTTAATTAACTGTTGTCACCATGTTGTACAATAAATCTCTTGAATTTATTTTTTGTAACTAACTGAAATTTTATATTCACTTGGTCAACATCTCCCCAACCACACTCACCCCCCAGCTCCTGGTAACCATCATTTACCCTCTACTTCATTGAGTTCAACTTTTGTAGGTTTCACATACAAGTGAAACCATGTGGCATTCGTCTTTCTGTGCCTGGCTTATTTCATGTAACACAATGTTCCTAGGATTGTTGATGTTTTCATAAAGGAAAAAATTTCCTTCTAAGACAAAATAAAATACTATTCTGACGTTGTATTTATGTCACATTTTCTTTATCAATTCACTTTTTGCTGTACACTTCAGTTGGTTAACATCATCTTTTAATAAAGGATCTATTTCTTATCACCAGCTGCCATCTCCATCACCAAAGTGTCTGATAAGTGTCTAACCATCCTTCTAATCCTAGCTTGAAGCATGGTAAGGCAGACTTTATTCAGCACTATCACGACAGTTGTAGGGACCACTGTCTTGGAGTCTTGCAGTGGGAGTGAGAGGCTGGGCTCAACTCTAAACATAGCACGGATCAATGAGGGTTTGCAACCAAGAAGCTGGATGGGATCAGAGGACGGAAATTGCTAAAAGGAAGTATTGGGAGAAAGGGGAAGTCTTGCTAAGCCAACCGGACTGGATTATTGATGAATACAGGCCAGGGTGATCAGACATGGGAGATGGTGGAGGTTTAGAAACCTGATAAGATATGTCAAGGGTTGGAGTTCTTTAAACTTACTTAGCAGTGTTCTTTGTTAATAAACTGATTTCGCAGTGTTCTTTGTTAAACCTAGTTCTCACAAGGAAGTGCACTGATGGGCCTAGAGGAAGGCTCATGAACCTGATGACAATTTAGTCAAGCAAAGAATCTTTGTCAGCCCCCATCCTTCTTCAAGGAAAGAAGAAACATTCTTACTTCCTTTGAAAAATGTAAGTCTATGTTCTTGTTGGGTTGTCTCTTGTTTATAAAGAACCAGTTGAGTCCTCTGTTGGAACTTGGTAGTAGAGTACTTTAATGGAAAATAAAATAAAATTTAAATTTAAAAAAAGTTTTAAAAATTAAAAACATTTTGCTGAAGGAAACGGGGCATCTCAGTGATAAATATCCCAATGTATTACTGAGAATAAGACTGATTTTGTGGGAAAATTAAGCAAGCTGTTCCAGTTTTTAAAATCTGGATCTGAAATCTATGTTGAAAATTCTGTTTCTGGATCTAGTTTGAGGCACTAAGGATAGCATCAATTGTGCTAAAATTGAAGCAAGAACAAACATCAGATTTATGGTGAAGCTTGTGTGGAAGAATGGTGAAATCACTGATACGTTACAGAAATTTTATGGGGACAATATCCCAAAGAAATCAGTAGCACTTTACAAATGGATAACTATTTTTTTAATTATTATTATACTTTAAGTTCTAGGGTACATGTGCACAACGTGCAGGTTTGTTACATAGGTATACATGTGCCTTGGTGGTTTGCTGCACCCATCAATTCATTTACATTAGGTATTTCTCCTAATGTTATCCCTCCTCCAGCCCCCCACTCCCCGACAGGCCCCAGTGTGTGATGTTCCCCGCCCTGTGCCCAAGTGTTCTCATTGTTCAGTTCCCACCTATGAGTGCGAACATGGAGTGTTTGGTTGTCTGTCCTTGTGATAGTTTGCTGAGAATGATGGTTTCCAGCTTCATCCATGTTCCTGCACAGGACATGAACTCATCCTATTTTATGGCTGCATAGTATGCCATGGTGTATATGTGCCACATTTTCATAATCTGGTCTAACACTGATGGAACATTTGGGTTGGTTCCAAGTCTTTGCTATTGTGAATAGTGCCACAGTAAACATACATGTACATGTGTCTTTATAGTTGCATGATTTAAAATCCTTTGTGTATATACCCAGTAATGGGATCACTGGGGAAAATGGTATTTCTGGTTCTAGATCCTTAAGGAATTGCCACACTGTCTTCCACAATAGTTGAACTATTTTACACTTCCACCAACAGTGTAAAAGCATTCTTATTTCCCCACATCCTCTTCAGCATCTGTTGTTTCCTGACTTTTTAATGATCGCCATTCTATCAAGCAAGAGATGGTATCTCATCGTGGTTTTGATTTGCATTTCTCTGATAAGCATCTTTTCATGTGTCTGTTGTCTGTATAAATGCAGAAATAAAGATGTTCTTTGAAACCAATGCAAACAAAGACACAACGTACCAGAATCTCTGGGACACATTCAAAGCAGTGTGTAGAAGGAAATTTATAGCACTAAATGCCTACAAGAGAAAGCAGGAAAGATCTAAAATCAACACCCTAACATCACAATTAAAATAATTAGAGAAGCAAGAGCAAACAAATTCAAAAGCTAACAGAAAACAAGAAATAACTAAGACCAAAGCAGAACTGAAGGTGACAGAGACACACACACACATACACACACACAAAACACTTCAAAAAAATACCAATGAATCCAGGAGCTGGTTTTTTGAAAAGATCAACGAAATTGATAGACCGCTAGCAAGACTAATAAAGAAGAAAAGAGAGAAGAATCAAATCTAGAAGAAATGGATACATTCCTGGACACATAAACACCCCCAAGACTAAACCAGGAAAAAGTCGAATCTCTGAATAGACCAATAACAGGCTCTGAAATTGAGGCAATAATTAATAGCCTATCAACAAAAACAAGTCCAGGATCAGATGGATTCACAGCCTAATTCGAACAGAGGTACAAAGAGGAGCTGGTACCATTCCTTCTGAAACTATTGCAATTAATAGAAAAAGAGGGACTTCTCCCTAACTCATTTTATGAGGCCAGCATAATCCTGATACCAAAGCCTGGCAGAGACACAACAGAAAAAGAAAATTTTAGACCAATATCCCTGATGAACATAGATGCAAAAATCCTCAGTAAAATACTGGCAAACCGAATCCAGCAGCACATCAAAAAAACTTATCCACCACGATCAAGTCGGGTTCATCCCTGGGATACAAGGTTGGTTCAATATACACAAATCAGTAAATGTAATCCACCACATAAACAGAACCAAGGACAAAAGCCACATGATTGTCTCTATAGATGCAGAAAAGGCCTTAGACAAAATTCAACAGCCCTTCATTCTAAAAACTCTCAATAAACTAGGTATTGATGGAATGTATCTCAAAATAATAAGAGCTACTTACGACAAACCCACATCCAATGTCATACTGAATGGGCAAAAACTGGAAGCATTCCCTTTGAAAACCGGCACAAGTCAAGGATGCCCTCTCTCACTAATCCTATTCAGCATAGTGTTGGAAGTTCTGGCCAGGGAAATCAGGCAAGAGAAAGAAATAAAGGGTATTAAGTTAGGAAAAGAGGAAGTCAAATTGTCTCTGTTTGCAGATGACATGATTGTATATTTAGAAAATCCCATCGTGTCAGCCCAAAATCTCCTTAAGCTGATAAGCAACTTCAGCAAAGTATCAAGATGCAAAATCAGTGTGCAAAAACCACAAGCATTCCTATACACCAATAACAGAGGGCCCAATCATGAGTGAACTCCCATTCACAATTGCTAGAAAGAGAATAAAATACCTAGGAATCCAACATACAAGGGATGTGAAGGACCTCTTCAAGGAGAACTACAAACCTTTGCTCAACAAAATAAAAGAGGACTTACACAAATGGAAGAATATTCCATGCTCGTGGATAGGAAGAATCAATATCCTGAAAATGGCCATACTGCCCAAGGTAATTTGTAGATTCAATGCTATCCCCATCAAGCTACCAATGACTTTCTTCACAGAATTGGAAAAAAAAAACTTTAAAGTTCATATGGAACTGAAAAAGAGCCTGCATAGTCAAGATAGTCCTAAGTAAAAAGAACAAAGCTGGAGGCATCACACTACCTGACTTCAGACTATAGAATAAGGCTACAGTAACCAAAATAGCATGGTACTGGTACCAAAACAGATATATATACCAATGGAACAGAACAGAGGCCTCAGAAATAACACCACACATCTACAACCATCTGATCTTTCACAAACCTGACAAAAACAAGCAATGTGGAAAGGATTCCCTATTTAATAAATGGTGCTGGGAAAACTGGCTAGCCATCTGTAGAAAACTGAAACTGGATCCCTTCCTTATACCTTATGCAAACATTAACTCAAGATGGATTAAAGACTTAACATAAGACCTAAAACCATAAAAACTAAAGAAAACCTAGGCAATACCATTCAGAACATAGGCATGGGCAAAGACTTCATGACTAAAACACCAAAAGCAATGGCAACAAAAGCCAAAATAGACCAATGGGATCTAATTAAAATAAGTAGCTTCTGCACAGCAAAAGAAACTACCATCAGTGTGAAAAGGCAACATACAGAATGGGAGAAAATTTTTGCAATCTACCCATCTGACAAAGGGCTAATATCCAGAATCTACAAAGAACTTAAACAAATTTACAAGAAAAAAAACACAAAAGCCCATCAAAAAGTGGGCAAAAGATATGAACAGACACTTCACAAATGGATCACTATTTTTTTTTTTTATAATTTTTGTTTTTTTTTTTTTGTTTTTTTTTTGTTTTTTGTTTTAATTTATTTATTATTATTAAACTTCAAGTTGTAGGGTACATGTGCACAACGTGCAGGTTTGCTACATATGTATACTTGTGCCATGTTGGTGTGCTGCACCCATCAACTCGTCATTTACATCAGGTATAACTCCCAATGCAATCCCTCCCCCCTCTCCCCTCCCCATGATAGGCCCTGGTGTGTGATGTTCCCCTTCCCGAGTCCAAGTGATCTCATTGTTCAGTTCCCGCCTATGAGTGAGAACATGTGGTGTTTGGTTTTCTGTTCTTGTGATAGTTTGCTGAGAATGATGGTTTCCAGCTGCATCCATGTCCCTACAAAGGACACAAACTCATCCTTTTTTATGGCTGCATAGTATTCCATGGTGTATATGTGCCACATTTTCTTAATCCAATCTGTCACTGATGGACATTTGGGTTGATTCCAAGTCTTTGCTATTGTGAATAGTGCTGCAATAAACATACGTGTGCATGTGTCTTTATAGCAGCATACTTTATAATCCTTTGGGTATATACCTAGTAATGGGATGGCTGGGTCATATGGTACATCTAGTTCTAGATCCTTGAGGAATCGCCATACTGTTTTCCATAATGGTTGAACTAGTTTACAATCCCACCAACAGTGTAAAAGTGTTCCTATTTCTCCACATCCTCTCCAGCACCTGTTGTTTCCTGACTTTTTAATGATCGCTATTCAAATGTTAGACCTAATACCATAAAAATCCTAGAGGAAAACCTAGGTAGTACCATTCAGGACATAGGCATGGGCAAAGACTTCATGTCTAAAACACCAAAAGCAACGGCAGCAAAAGCCAAAATTGACAAATGGGATCTCATTAAACTAAAGAGCTTCTGCACAGCAAAAGAAACTACCATCAGAGTGAGCAGGCAACCTACAGAATGGGAGAAAATTTTTGCAATCTACTCATCTGACAAAGGGCTAATATCCAGAACCTACAAAGAACTCAAACAAATTTACAAGAAAAAAACAAACAACCCCATCAAAAAGTGGGCCAAGGATATGAACAGACATTTCTCAAAAGAAGACATTCATACAGCCAACAGACACATGAAAAAATGCTCATCATCACTGGCCATCAGAGAAATGCAAATCAAAACCACAATGAGATACCATCTCACACCAGTTAGAATGGCGATCATTAAAAAGTCAGGATCACTATTTTTAAGAAGGGCCAAGATAATGCTGAAGATGAAGCTCGTAGCAGCAGACCATCTCCATCAATTTGCAAATACAAAATTTTTAATCTTGTTCATGCTCTAACTGAAGACAACTAACAATCAACAGCAAAGCAAAGAGCCAACACCATAGACATTTCTACTGGTTCAACTTACACAATTTTACTGAAAATTAAAGTTGAGCAAAGTTTCCACTTAATAGGTACCAAAACTATTATGCACAGATCAGTTGCAGACAAGAGCAAACCTTTCAGCAGAAATTTAAATAAATGTGACCACGATCTTGAAGCATTTCTTCTAGGAATTGCAACAGAAGATGGAATGGACTCTACCAGTACAATCCTGAAAACAGTGCTACCAAGATATCGAAGTGGTCCAATCAAAGCAAAAGTGAACTGGTCAAGGGCAAAGGTCATGACAACAGTTTTTTGCAACACTCAAAGCAATGTGTTTGTTGATTTTCTGGAAGGCCAAGGAATGATAACATCTGCTTATATGGGAGTATTTTGAAAAAGTTAGCCAAAACTTTTGCAAAAAAATGCCAAGAAAGCTTCACCAGAGAGCCCTTCTCCACCCCAACAATGCTGCTCGGGTCTTTCATCAAACTAGGGCAATTTTGCAAGAGTTTTGATTGGAAATCATTACCGTCCTGATTTGTCTCTTTCTGACATTTTTTGTTTTCTGGTCTTCACAATTTTTAAAGGACACTAATTGTCTTCAACTAATGTAAAAAATACTGCATTTACATGGTTATATTCCCAGGAGCCTCAGTTATTTAGGGATGGACTGGATGGTTGGTATCATTGCTTACAGAGGTGTCTTGAATTGGAGGAGCTTGTATTGAAAAAATAAAGTTTATATTGCTAAATCAAAACAAAAACTAGCTGGACTAACATTTTCATTTGAAGTCTTCCCTCATACTACTCCCCAGGTAAGTCTCCTATACTTACACATTTTTCAGTAATTACATGTAATACAGGAAATATGCTAATTTTAGATTCATTCTGAATCTCTATGAACTTTTGAGCTTTCCAAGATTATATTGTCATCTTCATCTCTGCAAACTCAGTATCTATCCCAGCAGCTAGAGGGATCTTAGAGGTTTCAAATGTTTCATTTGTGGTTTAATGGCTAATGACTCACAAAATTGGCATTAGATCCAAAGTCCACTCATTCAAAGTCCAGGTACAGGATGGTTTCAATTCCTCTTACACTTCAAGTTTCAACTTGAACATCATTAGTTTCTACAAATCCAGTTTGCTAGCCTTATGAAAAGTGGCAAAGCACTTCTTTTACATACTGGTTAGCATCCTCTACTTTATCATAATACTTATTTTATTATGTTCGATTGTTTTCCTTCCCCAACATAACCATTATTTTTGCAAGGAAAATGGTCATATTTACATCTACATCCCCATCATCAAGTACAGTATTTAATCTAGGGAAAATACTCAGCAAATGTTAGTAGAATTTAGTTAAATTAAATTAAATCAATGTTTGAAGTTAAACTATTTTGCTGAATTGTGAGTATAATATAGTCATGTTAGATGTTTATTACTGCTGGTCATAAGAGCTGGATAGATATCAGTAAACTCCAACAGAAGGTTATAACTAACTGGTACAATGAATTTCAAACAGATGGTCAGCAATAATGCCAAGCCCTTTCTTATTGTGATTTCTTTGATAATTATGTGGTGATCCTTGACATGAATTTGGTTTGATAGCCAAAATAGTCATCATTCACTGTATTCTTTTTTTTATGAGAACCCAGAAATCAACAAATGTGATGGTTCAGTTAGTTTATGTTGACAGTTTTATTTGAATAAATCATTCTGTCGGAGGATTTTTAATTGCGAGTTTTTATAAAGTTGTGAGTCATTACTAGGGAATATGTAGGTTTTATTTGTTAAGGTACAATTTATGTTGTTCTGGCACGACCATCATCTAAAACAGAAATTTTGTCTCATGTGGTCTGGTGTGTAGAAACCAATTATGGTTTTATGCCTATCATTGAAATGATTTTTCTATTGTCTTTTGTGTGATTATAAGTATTTCTTTACCTTGATGTGACTGATTATGGAAACCTTAAGGAATTTAAGTTAAAATGAAAAGTATTAATGATGTAACAACTTTGGCTACATACTGAGAGTCACCAGAACAGCTTATAAAATGACAATGATCAGATGTAACCTCAAAACAATTAAATCAGTGTCTCAGGATAGAATGGAAAATGAATTTCCTATACTATCAATACATATGAGCAAATTCCATTATCATTTCAGCATTTTCATTCTCTTATGTTTATATTTCATAAATTTCGAAGTGCTACCAGTAATACCAGAAACCTGGTGTTTAATTCATTTTTATATTATAAATAATTTTTCTAAATCATAGTTTAGGATCATACTATTAATATTTTTTAGTATCTTTCCAGTAGTCTAGATTCCTGCGAGCAGTTGGTACTTTTAGGTGCTTCTAATGTAAAAATGCATTAAAACAGAGCAATGAAAAGTCCTTTCAAAATATGAAAAGAAAGTCAAGTATTCCATTTTATTATTGAATAATGTTAGCTTTATTATTGTAGTAGAATACAGTATGACATAAAATTAAGAGCTTTTGCTAAACTCCGTAAAGCAACACATGCATCTGCCATAAACAACCTTTGATTCATGTTAGGTTTTATTGCCACTTCACTGCACTAAAGTGCAATAAACATTCAGTGTCATCTTTTAAAAAAATTTCCTGGGAGTAAACAGGAACTGTCCCCTATAAGAGTGTATCTTTATTTTCAAGGAAGACTTAACTAGTACTACATGGTTTAGCAAAGCACTGTAGAAAAGCTACATAGAATAATTTGTTTTTGATAAACTTTGCAATCATTTATACAGTAGAATAGTATCCACATATACTAACAAACTGAGAAATGATAGAAATGCAGTCATTGCATAGCAGGAAGCAGACTAATAAGAAATATTCACATCTAAGGAGCAAAATACAGACCAAAAGTTAGCCATGAGAAGTCTGGAAGGTAAAATGCTCTCAATAAACACATTAGGATAACGCCGAAAAATAACAAGATAAACAGCAACACAGAAGTTAGAGCCGTAATTTATTTTATTTTCTATACACAATATCTACACATGATATTGGTGGATGAAATGTCTTTGATTCAGCCTTCATTGGCCTAGCTTGTGAAATTTAGGCAGGACCAAATCAAACAATGAAGCACACGCAAAAAGAAAAGTGTGTTTAGGAAAACACGGTGTATTTTCCTATATCATTGGATAGCAGCTTTTTGAGAAAAAACGTTGCTCAAAACTTGGGTTTGGATCCCAACTGTCTTATTTGGCAATAATGCTAACAGGTTTATGCTGTAGTATTCTAAGTGTGTTTAGACCGTGACTTGTGGATTCTGAACACTAAATTTAAATATCTTTTAAACTCTATCAGACAAAAGGAGACTTCAAAAATACCTTCTGCATAAATATTTATCTCTAAAACATCTGGGCAGTAATGAAACAGACTAGAATTTTTATAAGGAAGTATTAATGGACCTCTTTTATTTAAAGCCCTTACATAGTATACCTAGAAATATATTGCTACAGTATAAATGAAATGTAATAATATTACTCAATAAAAGCTATTTTCTGTACATTCTTTTATGTATTTTATATTTAATGCTACATATGGTACAACACTTATTGAAATAGTTGGTGTTAGCAAATATAGCATAATATACAGTTCATTTTCTAGTTCCAACTAATGCTTCCCATTTTCTTTCTATATTACAATAGCCTAAAATAGGGAAATGTATGGCATGACTTGAACAGATAGCAACTGATCACTGTATACTAGACAACAGTTTGGAAATTATAAGTTTTGTCTACGTAAGTGGACTTCATACCCATATGTTTTAAGTTCCATGTGGTTCCTACTTGCTGTTCTGTTCTTAAATGCAGGTTCTAAATGTATTTCCATAGCATTTAACAACATTCTAACAGCTAAGAGCAGTGATTCTTACACAATATTTTAAGAACACAATTTTAAAAAAGTAAAAAATGTACAATCTCATGCTGTATATTTACATATATCTTTTATATATTCTATTTTTTGTTTGCTAGTCATAAATTTCAATCTAAAGCTTTTAATGTAGTTATATAAAAGAATACATTCAACAATTCCAGAGCTTGCAAAATATTTTTGCCCCTCTAAAAACATCTTCATAACGAGAATTAAGTGAGTATTGGGCTCATGTGCTATCTGAAAATAGGGTGAAAAAGGAAATATTTTAAAATTATTTTAGTTTAGTTTCTATTGAGTATACATGTCTGTTAAAATTATTCTTCCTTGAGTCTAGCGGTAAAAGCTCAGATGAAAGTGAAGAAACCTGCTTAAAGCATTTATCTTCATTGGACTAAATGTGCTCTACAATGAGCAACCGCACCTTTGCCTATGAAAGTTCCATGAATTTTAAAAGAGCGTTTTATGACAAAAATAATGTGTTAGGCATTTTTTTTTCAAAGAGAAATAATGGGGATCTTCAGCTTTGGAAACAAAATGTTAAAGCTATACATCAGTTTAAAAAGCAAAACAAAAACATAAGCACACCATAGTGTAATAAAGACATAGATTTTTTAAAGATTTTTCTTCATGAAACATTTATAATTTATCCTTTTAAACACCTTCACATAAAAATATTTTTGACATATACAGTATCTTTTTTTCTGAATATTTGGAAATATATATCTACAAATGACCTAGGGGTTATAGTTAAGTGTTATTTTTTTTTCTACTTTTTCTTGTATCTTGGAACCGTCTTGCCCCTCTTTTCTCTCTCATTCTGTCTCCTTCTGACATGATTTTGCTCTTTCACTTGCTCTGTCAGAATCCTGTCTCCACGCTGCATAGTCTGCTTTGCTCCAGACTGCCAGACAGGGGTCTCTTGTTCTTAAATGAATTATGAAAATAAGGAAACTTTCAAATTCTTTAAGACAGAGGCAATAAAGCAGATGGGAATTACTGCGTTGAGAACATAAATAAATTCCCAGTGCAGAGGACTGAACAACAGAATGTGAGTAAAAGATCTATTGATGTGGTGTGGGGGCTTTTAGCTGAGGCTCTCTGTTTAAATACGTAGCCCAGTAGACTAAGTTAAAGATTCCAAATAGCAGCGGGAAGGCTATTCTTGACAGTCGGTCAATTTTGCTGACACTGTTAAAGGTTTTCTTGGGTTCTGGTGGTTTTGTTTCGGGCTTGACCTCTTTGGGTTCTATGGTTGCACTTTTAGCAATGGTGGCTAAGCCTGGGTCACCCCTGGCCAAATTAGGGGTGTAGCTGGTTGCTGTTGGAGCATAAGTGTTGTTTTTCTTAATAAGAGGATCCTTTACTTTCTTTGGCTGTAAAAAGAAAGAGTAATGCATTTTGTTTAGTAAACAGTGAGAAGCAAAAGTGTAAGTTGCTGAGCAAGGTGGCCCTAATTTTGCAACCTAAATCTGTGCCTTATTTAAGAATTTAAAAACATAATGTATGCCTGTCTTATTACAATAAATTCAAAATGCAGACAGTATTTAATAGCCTTTTGTCATCAAGAAGTGCAGCACCTTAGATTTTATCAAATATGGTCAATGTTACCACTACAGAAGATTTTCTTATCTAATGCATTTGTGTAACTATGGGATAAACACAGTTAAAACAATTTATTTACTATAGAACTTCTAAGCCCCTTTAATATGTTGTGACCAGAAAATACAGTATGTAGCAATATTCAAGAGGGCATCAACATAGAACTGAATTTTCAGGGAGTATCTTAAGACACTAATATTCGGTAGAACCAAGTTTCAGAAAAGCTGCTGTCAAGTGACTCCTTCTAGATTATTTCTAAACATCTTAAAATCTCTTTGTCTCTGTCTTTGCTCTTCATCACAGCATCCCAAAGTTTACTTGCATTTTGACATGCTTGTTCTTCAAACCCCACAAATAGAGTTATCCTCCCAAGCTGTGACATAAAATCCATACTGTGTAATAGGTTCTAACTGAGGGAAGCAGCAGTATTCTCAACTTGAACATTTTCTACCATGAGGCATTTCTTGGTAATTTCTGTGTGTTATGATCCCTAAAGCGTATGTCTATTTTGGAAAGAGAAAATGTGCCTGCCCTTGACTTTGCAGAGAACTAGGGATGGTTCATGTGGCAAACTTAGTTTAATTGAGTCATTATGGTTATACATTTATGACCAAATGATTAGGCTCAGAAAATAACCAAAAGAATATAACTTTCAAGTTACAAAATTATAATGCAGTTGGTAAATAAAGGATTTGAGTAAGTTTATTTGCTCCTAATATTAGGTTTATCAAAACTGTTCTCAAATCAAGAGAAACCACAGGAAAGCATATTTGACCAGAAATGTTCGCCTGTCTCTCCTTTATCTCCTCCACTTTATACATCTATTCACCTGAATGACCTCTCCCTTTAGCAGTAACAAAGTTGTCATGCCACTTAATTGTTTATGACATAAGAAAAAAAGAATCCTTATTATTCTGCATACTCCATCCAAGACCACAGACCGAAACATACCATTTCATAGGTTTAAAGAGACATAATAGTGATGTACTACAGTGACTATTAAAGCATTTACCTTTTCTGGAACCACACTTTTGCCATCCCATGCATAACCTCTCTTGGTGAAATAGTTTACTGTGGCAAACTCAATCAGAGCTGAGAACACAAAGGCATAGCACACTGCAATAAACCAATCCATAGCTGTTGCATAAGCCACCTTCGGGAGGGAGTTTCTGGCACTGATGCTTAGCGTTGTCATGGTGAGCACAGTTGTTACTCCTGTAAGGGGGAAAAAGTAAACCATACGTGATGCCAGTTCATACTATGAAATTTCACCATGATAGGACAGCCTACTTGAACAAAAGGAAATCAATAGTATCATGACAGAATTTGGTTTCTAGATCATCTTATTTTGGTTTGGAATTGACAAGTCTTAATTTAACTCCAGTGTGGTCTGTGATTCATGGAATGGCAGCACTGAGGAAGATATCTTGTAGGAATAAAATTCTCTGCTATTGAGGTGCTGTTAAGAAGACAGCAAGTTCTTTAAATTAGCACTTTGAACCTGGGTGTCCTGGGTAAGACAAGAAATAATATTCCTCACTGAACCTAGTTCTTGATATAGAAATCACAGATCTTCACTGCCTGTGATCCACAAGCAACTTCTGGATACTCAGCTCTGTTTAATGTTCTATGTACCCTAAATATATAAAACAGGATGCCAGTAACTTTTTGAAAATTTATAGATAATTGAACAATTTGGGGATAATTGCCACATTTTTGGCTCATGGTTTTACGCTATCTTTCCTGATTCAAAAATAGCTACACTTTTAAAGAAATTCCTAAATCCGACATATATAGATAGAGACATGTGTGTCTCATATACATACACATATACACACACTCACATATATATACACACATATATATAATAATACAGTTTATGTAACTTGCTAGAGAATACACAGCTAAGAAGTAGCAGTACCAACATTTGAACACAATTGTTCAAATGTTACAATCTTTTTTTCTTTCTGATAAGGCTGCCTCGTCTTTCTTACTCTGCACATCCACCCCTAGTGATTAAAATGTCCTCTATTCAAAGAAGTTTTCAAGTTAGCCCATTTTGATTTACTTACACAATTATATAAGCTAGTATGAGAAAGATGATACCCTCTAACGTTCACTTACCAAATACTGTCAACCTACTCTATGTAATGCACTATACTCAGTACAAAAGTATAATGCTGTCAGGTTCCCTTTAAACAATTTGAAAATGTTTAAAAAACAGTTCACAGTTACCCATTCAGGGTGGACCAGGCCACATATTTTAGAAATAATTCTAACCTCTTCCAGTGACTAGTCTCAGCCCTACCACTTAGCTCTATGACCTCTGCTAAGTGATTTAACTTGTAGGAATCTCTGTCCCCATATCTGTAAAAGGGATGACTTGTCTTTCATTCTCTCCAGTGTCTATACCATTGTTGAAATTCTAGGAGAAGGACATTTTTGCTCACTCACTCAAAAGACTATCATGAGGATTAAATGCAATGACATGTAAATTCGGGCTCCTGAATTTACATGTCAATATTAACTTTAGCAAATATTAGGGTAATTAAAATTCAGGGCAACTGAGTTTCAAATCCCTGTTCTGTAACTGCTGAATGACCTTGAGAAAATTGCCTTAAAATCCTGAGCTTCTGGGGTTTATCAATTTTTTTTTCTTGTAAGTTGATTTAATAAGTTTAACTCGGAGGGCTATTATGAATATTAAGTAAGGTAATGCAATGAAGTGTTTAGCACTTAGCCTGATAATAAGGGCAAAACTAATGACTATTATAATTGACAACTTTAGTCTTTTTTGATAAATCTCTACTACAATAAATTCAATTTTTTAAAATAAATTTGGTTTATGTAGTCAGCTGTCAGAAGTAATGTGGGAATGGGTATTTTTAAACCAAATGTGTCCATAAATTAAGAGCAGTTAAGAAGATTAACATAAAGATACAATTTGTGCCATAGGATAATACAATTCCTGTTATAGGAAAAGAGAAAGAACATAGATTTGTTGAACAGCTTTTAAGTTCCAAGTACCGAACCTGACAATGTATATATTTTATTTTATTTGTCTCACTTTAAAAAAAAAAAAACAGCATTACTTTACTTTCCTTGTACTTTCATTTAACAGACAACTGAAGCTCCTTAAGAGGAAGCAAATTTGCCAATGCCATACAGCTGGTAGGTGGTGAGACTGAATCTCAAACTTGGATGTATTTGGCAGCAAAATTAAGTGACCACATTGCCTCCAAATGAGAGACAGCATGGAAAACCAAGAATATGGTCTTTTAAGGCGTAAGATAGACTGCAACCTTGTTTCATTCTGGATGTCTTTTAATAAATGGTTATACTAACAAGTACAACTTTTGTTTGGTTGGTTCTTTTATTCTTTTTAAATCCACATGATCCTTCTAGGCATCTCACAGAGCTCAGGAAAAAAAATGTGCTGAGTTCAAACTAAAAAGCATAGAAACATGTACAAAATAAATGTTAAAAGGTGAAAAGTCTAGAAAATTGTATTCGTGACTCTAGTGAACTTAAAATATTAGAAACATAAAACTTGAAACACAAAAATACTTGTCACAACTAAGTTTACAAACATATAGTTATGTTCATCAAAGGCCATGAGTCTGTTGAGGTATAAGATTGCTGAAAAAGTGAATAGCAATATTTTCTGACCTACACCATCTGAAATGCTGTAAATAATTTTCGAATCAAAAGAGTAGAATTTGTTGGTGTGGGAAGGGGAATATCACCTTTTAAAATAATCTTTTTCAATATAGTGTTGTACTCACACTACAAAACTAAAATAAAACAAAACATAAATACGTCCTGCATTTATTTTTTTAATTTCCTGGTGAGAAAAAGGCAGACTCACACAGATATAAGCATCTTAACAACACTTAGTCTTCAGCGACTTCATTGCTAGTTCATATTGACACGTGGTAATGGGAAAGAATGAGTATGCAATGAACTGTTCTTTTGTTCTGCAGCTGCAATTATTCTGAATATTAATTTAGCTATATGCTTAGGCTATTGTCAGAGCAATGACTTGGTGTTTGCCAATCTAGAAGCATATTGCCAAGTTCAGAAGAAAATACACGTTTCTGGTACTTGTAGCAGAGTCCTGTTTTTTTTTTTCTGAGATTACTGATATTTCATACACTACATATTATTGAAAGATGATATCACAGGAATTTCTTCAGGTGAATAATCCTCAGTTTAGACTATAAGCTTCTTAAGGCTTTTATCCTTTAGCATAGCTCTTAAAAACAGCAGGTGCCTAGTTGATATTTGTGGAATGAACCTTGATAATTGCACCTTTAACCAATAAATATGTAGTTGTGATTTCCAAATGAAGTTAACCACAATACTCCCATTTCAATTATTTTCATTGCAGCAGGATAGCTCAGAGGTGATGATACAGCATTGTTATTAGGCGAACACACTCCAGAGCTAAATGCTAGGGTCCTAGTCCTGGCTCCATCTAATAGCTCCTAACTATGGGCAGATTACTTAATCTGTTGTTTCTTAGATTTCACTTTTAAAACCGGAAAGAATAATGGCAGATAGAATTTGTTTTATGGTTAAGTAATATAGGCTAATCGTATAGAATAGTGCCTAGTATAAAAGCATTTGATTTTGTGATTACTCAATTTTAAGCTTCAGAATGCAATTTTTGTAAGGAGAGTGGTGGTTTGTGTTCAGTTCACTACTGCATTCTGGGTCTAGAAGATATTGTATTGGAATCTTTCATTTTTATCAGCCTGTAAAATACAGTTGAGATAGTATACTGGGATATAGGCAGGAAATACCTTTTCATATCAAATGCACACTCTAAAATAATACATAAGGAAATAAGTTTTCATATTAGTAAAAGGTTGTTTACCCTTTAAACAATACTCAATTATATTTCTTAACTTGAAGCATGTAGGTCATTAAAAATGTCATAATAGAAAAAATGAATGCATGTAACTCTACAGAAGTGCACACATCAGGTAAAGTGACATATTCCCATACTGATACAATGGTCATTAATTAGCTCTCCCTACTTAAAGAAACCCTGCTTTTTATTAACGTAAATAAGTAGTTCTGCTGATATCTTCTAAGCTTCTCGAACAACTCAGTGACTCATGTTATACATCCTAAATATATTATTTAAATATTAAGTTTTTATTTATGTATTTTTAATATTATGCATTTTGTGCCTGATTCATGTCATTTTTATCTCAAAATATCAAATCAAATGTTCATTAATACCATCTATTCATAAATACTAAAACAGCATGCTAGTTGAATTAAGGTTTTTTTTAAAAAAACCACATACCATAATGACAGTGGCAATTTCTTGAACCTTTCTGTTGTATGAACTTCATATTTGAATGTATAATTTTTTTTTAATTTCTCTTTGCAACATCACAGATATGACATAACTTCTCCTCCATACCTTTCCTTGGGTATGTATCTTGATCGGCACTTACCAAAGACAGTTCTTGCTGGTACAGACTCTCTGTTGAGCCAGAAGGACACTTGTGAGAGAATCACTGTCATTATGCATGGCAGGTATGTTTGAATAACAAAGTAGCCAATCTTTCTCTTCAAGTGGAAATGAGTGGTCATAACAACATATTCTCCTGAGAAGTAAAACAGACACGAAAGATGAGCAATTTGACCTTGGAAAAAAGTAATCTCTGAGATTTACTATGAGTACCAAACGTCTGAGAGTTAGACACATCCTTTCTCCATGTGACATCCAGTTCTTGGAGAAAAAAGTTTTTATCCGGAAAATAAAAGAAACATACTTAACACACAGTAAAATGACTCTGAGGTGCCAGAGTCTTTAAAGATATTCTTACCTCTTAATTCAAATACATCACATATTGAAGGAACAAACTTGAGTTTATATTTAAGGACTGGCTTTCCAATCCTTAAACTGACGGAGAAGGCAAAATGCTAAACCCTGTGACGTAGACCAATGGATCAGAAACAGATCAGATCTCCAGTGTGTCCATTACAGAGCAGATCCACAATACCTACTGAAGAAGCTTTTGTGTGTATGTCAGGACAGTTTAATTTTAGCTCCAGAACTGCATTAAGTATCTCTTTGACATCAGATGAGTAATTTAGCATGGTCTGATCTACAAAATAAAGAGAGTGGGCTAGAACCTTTTGTTTCTCAGAATTTATTTTCCAGGATCATCTGGGAAACTTTTGAAGAACGCAGTTCTTCAAATCCCAACTAGATTTACAAACCGTTATTTGAATGGCCAGGAAAATCTGTATATTTATAACCAGCTTTTGAGTTTGTCCCAGTTCCTAGACTGATGTGGGAAACAGTGGTCTAGTCAGGCGCTCTCCAAGGTCCTTAAATACTCCAAATTCTGACTTCAGTTAGAGGTATAAAGCAGTAGCCACACAACCCGAATTGCAGGAGGGTCTTATTGTTTCTCTTTTTGCTTTACAGTTTCTCAGTTAAAAATCTTAGAATTGTTTAGCCTTATTCACTCAGAACATAGGGTTAATTATCTGTGGATGGATAGGAGAAAAACAGATGTGTTATGGCTAAGAAAGCACCATTCTCTTTAGAACTCACCTTTCTCCTTCCTTTCTTCTCCAAACTTCTCCCTACTTGACCTAACATTTTTCTCAGCCTATGTGCCTCTGACCTCAGCCCCTATCAAGTGACTACCACTGTTCAGAACCTGTTAATCTTTATAATTAAAGCCCTTTTCTCAGTCTTGGAGCTGGAGCTGGCTACACACCTTCTTCACAGCTTTAAGAAATGCCTGTCCTGGCCTTATTGATAGTACACTCTTGATTTCTATTTTCATTTTATATCTCATTTTTAATCTATTTTGTGCACTCATTGATTATTTCAATAAAAATTATTTATCAAATTATTTATATCTGTTGGGCCACTCTTTTCATTTTTCTTCAAACTAAAAATAGGGATTTCTGAAGAAAATGAGGTATAATTTTGCCCTCAACTCTCTTCCTTACTTTCTCTTGTCTGTAACAAGGAATTCTTCCTCTCACCCCTGCTTCTAGTGTCATCTTTATCTAGACGTGCAGATGGCTACAAAATTTACATCTGTAAGTGACCACATCTTCAAAATAACTAACAGTTATTCTGTATTCCCAAATCTAGACTAGACAATATCTCATCCCACAGATGCTGGTTTTCATTGACACCACCAATTAGATTTGTCCAAAATAGCTAACCATAGCTAACTTTTTCCACAAAAGAATGACCAGCATGCAGCAATGCTGCTTCTTCACTGAGATCCTTTCTTAACTAGTGGCACTATCATTGGTCAGTTCACTCAAGCTACAAACCAGGAATTAATCACTGGATGTTAGATAGTGCTATGGAAAGAGAGAGGAAGGAGTCAGCTGATCACCACAATTTCAGTTTCTCCTGGGCATTATCACTGCTTTTATCTCTTCTGACCTCATGGTCACTGTGCTTATTTCCCTTGTAGACTGTGTCTTGTTTGCCTCCAGTCCTTCGTGCCTTCTTTGTTTCTTGTTTGGCTCTAGTCACATCCTAACACCAATTTTTCCTAAATTTTGATGTAGAGTGATCTTTCACATGTGTGATTCTGCCACTCTTTTTTTTTTTTTTAACTTAAAATATCTTAATGGAGTCCAACTAGCAACATTAGGCTTTCTCAACCTCAGCACTATTGATGATTTTGAACAGAAAATCATTTATTGAAGGTGGCTTCCCTATTCATTGTAGAATGTTTAGCAGCATTCCTGGGTTCTACACACTAGAGGCCAGTAGTAAACAGTTGCCCCTCTCTTGTGTGACAGTATAAACTGATTCCAGTTTTACAAAGTAAAAAGCAAACTTTCTAATCTGTGTTTAAGACTATGCATAGCATAGCTCTAATATGCACTGAATTCCTTTGTCTCTTCAAACACTTCAACATCTCAATATATTGTCCTACAAAACTCTACTTATCTTCTGCAGCTGCATATTTTGCTCATCTATAGGCTGGTTCCAGCCCAAGTACCAGGTCCTCAGTGGAATAGAAATTATTGTCCTATAGAAGAAAATGTATTCGTTTTTGGAAGCAAATGAATTTGACTTCAAAACCCAGACCTGCTATTTTCCTGTTGCGTTGCTTTTGGTAACTCACTTAAACTCTCTTATCCTTAGTTTTCTTGTTTACAAAATAGTCAAAAGCACAATATTGGGATAAAAAAAATAATGGCTCTAATTAAGATGATACTATGTAACCACGTTAAAATGTTAAAAAAAAAAAAATTTAGCTTGTTTCTCCGTTTTCTTCACATTTCTCCTCAATCAGAATTCGTAGAAGTGTTGGTAGAATAACACATCCTGCTTTCTCTAGCAGGAAGTTATCTATGTACTTATGCCTGATTTCATTATTAATTGTTATTGATAATAGTACCTGCCCTTTACTGCACACTTACTGTGTTCAACTTTACAACTCTTGTTTATATTAACAATATCTCATACTTTGCATTTTAATTATTTAACTACATATACCCCTCCCACCAAACTAAAAGCTAATTAAAGAGAATAATAGTTATTTGGTTATGTAGCATGACCAGCCATATCCTCAGTATTTAATACCTGCCTATAGTGAAAATGGATGCACTGAGGCTTACAGTCACTCAATCAAAACAAAATGCACAAACATCTTTCTTTTAAAGGACAAATGGAACGTTACCAGATTAATTTCTTATTATTTTCTGTGTGTTCCTCTAGTGATACCTTTAAGGTCATTTGAAAAGAAAGAAGTGATCCAGATTTTAGAAAAATGTAGACAAACAATTTTTCCAAAACACTACTGAAATATAGTCCTGTGTGGACATACCCATGCTACACTTCACCATCTCAGGGGCACGCATTATTATTCCTAACAATTCATTCCATTGCAGCCTGCAAAATGTCACCAGCTCAAAGAAAAAAAATTCATCTTTATATAATATCAGAAAAATGAGGGTGTGTATACATTCCATTATCTTTTGTTGTTCTCAACATGACATTTTTGCAAAGATCCTGAAGAGAATATAATTTTTTGAGATCTGAAGAGCTATTATTTGACATTATATTTGTTTTATAAACAACTTTTTCCCTAACAGATTACAGGAGAAATAGAAGATATTCCAATGTCTTGAAACCTTTTCCTAAATTAAGTACAATTTTAAGAGTGTTGGCACAAAACTTTCAAATAAGGAAGAAAAGGGGAGCAATATCAGAATCACGTAATAACTTTAAAATGAAAGAAAAACACAACAAAAACAAAAATCCCAGTCACCTAAATTGGATTGAAATAATATGTCTAGACAAAGTGCTTATGCACAAAGCATGTCAAATTATTTTCCTCTAATTCAACAATCTAGGATAATTGTAATTCAAATATCCTTGCAGTTTATTTAACCCTGAAGGGAGCTTTTAAATTAGATGTGACAATAGTTCTGATATATTGCAATACAAAATTAAGGAGAGTGGAAGAAAGGAAACTAATATCATTTTCCAAAACAGCATTAAAGGTTTGTTTAGACCTGGATTTCAATCTTTGCTTTCTCATATATTAGTTACTTGAAGGTAAATACCTTGTGTGGGTTCATTTGGCTTCAGTTTCCTGATTTGTCCAATTAATAGTATTTAACTTAACTGTCTCCTAGGATGATGTGAGGATAAAATTACATAATATGAGTGAAAGTACTTTTTAAAAATTTGATTTCTATGGAGACTTACAGCATGAAGATTAAAAACACAGACATGTATTCTCTCTCTAGCTCAGAGAATCAACCAACTTGGTCATTCAACAAAATTGTATTGAACACTGATTCTTTGTGAAGCTGTCATTTTCCTTGCAAGTATTCTAAACTTGATGTTTTCTATGGATACTAATATTGAAAAATGATTTTTCTATCAAGAATATTATTGCGAAAGTGGTAGTTATGTTTTTTAATTGCTTCAGAGATTCTAAATAGAGATAAGGGGACACTGATCATAGCTCTAGATCATTTAGCCTTGCTGGGGCCATGTCCTCAATTTGAAATATAAATGATTTGACCAAATGACCACAGAAGTCCTTTCCCCCTGCCCCAGAACTTGCATTCTCTAGTTAAAATTATTTCTCTGGACACCATGTATTAGTCTTTATAAATGGAAGCTCCTTGGCTCTTTGGATGAATGCTGATCACCATTGTTACTCCTTAGTCAAAGAAGACCGTTGTTTTTCTTATTATATTGATCCTTCAGGATCATCATCACATCAACTCATGCATAGAAGACTCTGTGTCCAAAAAAGAGAATCCTACAATGTTTCTTAGTCATCTCTTTTAAGGATTAACAATAGTCATTCAGAAGAAACTTTCTTTTTCACCAAACTTACCAAATTTTCTTATAATCAAATTTATTTAGGTAAATATGGAGAACTTGCAGTCATCATTGTGTGTTTTTAAAACATTGCATGGCATTACCTTATTATTGTTTTCTGGACACTGATATTATGCTTCACGCCCAATTGAATTATTTTATTTTTCTTTATAAGTTATATTTCATGTCCTTAAGTCACTGTAGTAATTTTTGCATGGGCTCTCCTTAAACAATTACTTAGAAAAGATAATGTGGTGAGGGTGGAAAGAAGCAAGGGGTTATGCCACCCTCAACACATCAAGTAGAAATGACCTCTTCTTTATGCCATCACGTAGTTCCCTTATACTAGCTTTATTATTATTTTGAGACAGAGTCTCACTCTGTTACCCACGTTGGAGTGCAGTGGTGCAATCTCGGCTCAGTGCAGCTTCTACCTCCCTGGGTTCATGTGATCCTCACACCTTAGCTTCCCAAGTGTCTGGGACTACAGACATGCAACACCATAGCCAGATAATTTTTCAATTTTTTGTAGAGATGGGATTTCTCCATGTTGCCCAGGTTGGTTTGGAACACCTGGGCTCAAGTGATCTGATCTGCCTGTCTCAGCCTCCCAAAGTGCTGAGATTACAGGCATGAGTTACTGCACCCAGCCCTACTCTTATCATTAATAGTAATATCGGACACTTAGTGCATACATTTTACAAACCAGATACTCTTCTAGGCAGTTTACATACATTTCCTTATTTCCATCTCACAATAGCTCATGAAAAAGATACATACAAAAAAAAAAAAAAAAAGAAAAATTAAAATACTTGTCAAAAGTCACACAGCAAAGAAGTTGCAAAACCAGCATTGAAATCTTTGTAGTATAACTTCAGGGTTGATACTCTTAATAAATATGCTTCCACATCTTATGTGTCTCTGATGCCTGTTGTTGGTATGACATGTAGTTGAGAGTACATACCCTGCAGGTCGACAACCCAGGTTCAAATCCTAGTTCTGCCACTTCCCAGCTGTGTGACCTTGGAATAATGTTTAAACTTCTCTGGGCCCCCATATATCCCATCTGTAAAATGGGGATAATAATACTACCTAAATTCTAGGATTTTTGTGAGTATTGGATATGAAGAATAGAACAATGCCAATGCATGTTAGCTATTTATCTCACTCAACTAAGAGCTTCTGAAGGGCAGGGGATTTGTGCCTTTCATCTCTCTTCTTCAAGCCCAGTCACCGTGTCAGACACAGTAAATGAACAAGCAATTTAAGGAATACATGGACAAACAAATGAATAATAAAGATACATTGGATTTGAAAACCAACTGGATCATCTTTCCCGTTTGCTTATTTCTCTGCCATATACTCTGTCAAATAGTATTTTTCTGCCAGGTGAGTAACGGCACTTAAAACTGAGGCTCTAACTAAATATTCTTTTCCTAAATTTAATGGCAGAATCCAAGGAAGAAATTGTACCTCTAATGTATTTGTACTGAACTAGAAATTCAAATATTGTGCTAGGATTTCCATCTTTTTCCCTCTTTTGTTAATGAAGTGATTTAGAAAATATTTTGACCTCAAAGAGGTCAGTAGGATTGTGTGTTTGTTTTCACATGTGTTGGTGGCAGGCAAATAGGACAGCACTTTATAAACTCCCAAGGGGATTCAATGATTCTCTCTCCAGGGATAATTTTAAAGTAGAAGAAGATGCCTTTTATTTAGTCATTCTCAATGTGTGTGTTCTCTCTCACCATCATTCTCCAGTCTTCTGGCAGAAACAGGGAGGTAATGGTACTCAAGGTCATTTATTTTAATGTTTTCAGGGCTCCACAAAGAGACGTAAAATACAGCACTGCAGACCTTACACAAAGGTCTCTGTTTCTTTCTACTGAAATCTATCAAGGTGGATTCTTGGTGAGCTAAAGTGGTCCCAGAGGAAGTGTAATACAGTGTGTTATTGTGGAGTTGAAACATATATCAAACTGAGCTTCCATTTGAGAATTTGCTCATTATTCTTCTTACCTACCAATACTCACTATGTGGTGACAGGAAAAAGCTTTTATTTTATGTAGGTGAACTTACTGCTCTAGCACAGAATGGTTACTTCTAATGGACCCAACCAAGAGGTCTACCCTCATAGGTGGCAATGGGTTGGGCCACTGTCTCTCATTCTATTGAATGACTGCATATTTTTTTTCTGAGTATCCAGAATGTAGATAGGTTGAATCCTTTGAAAGCCAAAGGTGAGGAAGGCCTCCATTATTTTGACTAAGCCTCTAATTTTGAACACATGGGATCTCAGGCATAAAGAGGGCTATAGTAACATGACTAAGGTTGTTAAAACTAAAACTAGAGTAGGAATATTTCCTCCTCTAAGCAACCTTTGAGACTTCATACATATTTGCACTATGGCTTACATACTACTGCATTTGAATTGTTTCCCAACATTCTCCAACTTCCTTTCTAACAAAAATAGATGGGGAGTTCCTTGAGGAAAAGTTATGTGTGCATTATGTGATCTGCCTGGATCCTAGAGAGTGATTATTTACCCCCCAATATATTCCAACTAACAAAATGAAAAGTCAACCCCTGCAACAATCCTTCCTAGATCATCTTAGGCTGGATTCACTTTTTATTCATTAATTCAAAATATTTGTTCAATGCCTCCTATGTCTCAACTACTACAGAAAATAATAGGGATACAGAAGACAGATGTGGTCTCTTCCATCACACACACACACACACACAAAACACGCTAATCACAGCACTTAAACTACCAATTTTGATAATTATAGTTTATGTGTTCAATTTCCCTTAGACCTCAAGTTCCATGACAGCAAGATCTGAGCTTATCTATCATTTAGTCTGCAGTGACTGCCATTATATCCAGCTTATAATGACATTCAAGTTTTAAAAAGTAAACACAGAACACAGCTTATTTTCGTATCTTTTCCAACATAGTATGTTGTAAGAAGGAAAAATCTTGAGCATTTTTCATGTTTTGGGATATTTCAGGACTACAGCAACAGCTCTTACTTACCATTTTGAGTACCTACTATATAACACTCTGCAATATTTTATATTATTTCATCTTTAATACAAAATACAGGACTGTCATTAGTTAGGCAATACTAGAGTTTCCAAATGAACAAATAACTTGCCCAAAGTCACAAGGTTTCTAAGCGACAGGACCAGGACTTGAGTTCACATCTTCCTCACTATAAAACCTATGACCTTTCCACTATGTCACTTGGATTTGAAATAAGAAAAAAAGAAAAATAGCCTCCATTTTTTAAAAAATAAAAGACATAAACATTTAAGTTTCTAGGCTAGCAATGGGGGCTTTAAAACAAGGAAAAGACAGATCCTATTAATCTGAACTTATCTAATAATCACAGTAAGAGAGGTTGACCTATTATTTGAATGTGTTATGCTTGTGAGACTCTAAATATAAAGCCTGAAATCAGAGGAAGAAGTTTTTTAGCACCACTCCTCTTATTTATTACTACATCATGTTTCCTTAGAAATCACAAATAACAGTGAATAAAATAAACTTAAATTTTGAAAGACATAATTTTGAAAAAGTAATTGTTGACCCTTGTTAAAGTTTTCAGTAAACAATAGGCTTTGTGGGACATATATCTAATTGTTTGAGTCCAGCTTTTATTTACAATTATCTGGTCTAATGATCACATTTCAGATAGCACAAAATGGATACTTGAATAACAAAACTTTTATCTCATTGTTTGAAACAACATTAAAGATGTGAGTCCAGCTTTTCCATAGTGTCTGGTCTAGTTTTGAGTATAGAATTAGTAAATCAGTTACTACACTAAAAAGGATGGCATGCCATCTACTTTTAATTCCCACATAGAGTGATCAATAATGTGGTTATGACTCTGTTGGCTTTAGCTGTGGAAGATTCTTGGTTAGAGATACAAATGAAATTGTAGAAGGATTGGCTTTTTGATGTCCTACGTGTAATAATCACCACTACAAATTTGGCAAAATTCATTAACTAATGGTAATAAGTGGAGCCTAGACTATACAAATAGTTATTTATGAAAAGCTGTTTATGTGTCAGGAATTGTGATAAGTGCTCTCTATGAATTTAATGTATTTCTTCCAACCACCCTGCAAGAGGGCTACAAACAACTGACAAGATCAAGGAGTAAGGATTTAACCCAGATGTTCATCTCTAAGAGTTCACATAGCTACTTGCTGTGCTACAGTAATCACATATAACCAATTTCTCAATTTGCAAACAAACAAACAGAAACAGCGGTCAAGAGGCATTAAATGACATGTCCAAGGTCACAGGTTTACCGTGTTTACATTAGTTCCCAGCTCAATGGATGCCCAATTTAGTGAAATGTTTTCTCTCCTAGACTTGTGTTACTGAATGACTCATTGAGTTCTCACAAAATATTTTTCTGCTTCTTCCTGCATATCTGAAGTAACAAAATCATACTTACCTGTACTTGACTGGACAATTCCAGAGTCTACTGTTTGTCCAAGAAGATCATACTGGTTTAGACGTGATCCATCTTCTGCTACAACCACTGAGCGTGCTGGCTCTCTGGTCCATTCATAAACAACTTCTGCTCTTGTATAAGCATCTAAAAGGAAACAGTAGAAAATGACCCATATATTTTACCACTTCAATTCTCTTATTTAGTTAGTACCTTTTATCAGCTTCATATTTGCTATATCATAGTTCCAGAGGGCAGGCTAGGAAAGAAGGGCTCACATCCCTTAATTTACGAAAACTAAAACACATTTTCAGATTTTTTTTATGTCATTTATTCACTCTTCCAGTAAATGGTTATAAAGATCTGCCAAGGACAAAATTTTGTGCTGGGGATACAGTAGTGAACATAAGAACAAAAGTTCTTTATCTTATGGAATATGCATTTGTAGCAGTGGGGACAAAAACATACAAGCATATGCAATTTCAAGTAGAGATAAGTGTGATAGAGTCATACACAACCAAGTGAAAGGATAGAGAATGAAGGGATGGAGACTTATCCTAAGTAAGGTAAGGGGCTCAGACACAGTCGTCTCAGAGGAGGTGACATTATACAAATATAGGGCAGATACACGTGAAAATCTTGGGGAAGAGTTTGCCCAACAGACAAACTAACAAGCTTCTCCTTCTCCTTCTCCTTCTCCTTCTCCTTCTCCTTCTCCTTCTCCTTCTCCTTCTCCCTCTCCCTCTCCCACTCCCACTCCCCCTTCCACTCCCTCTCCCCCTTCCACTCCCCTTCCTTCTCCTTCTCCTTTTTTTTTTTTTTTTTTTTTTTTTTTTGATGGAGTTTCACTCTTGTCACCCAGGCTGGAGTGCAGTGGCATCATCTTGACTCACTGCAATTTCCACTTCCCAGGTTCAAGCAGTCTTCCTGTCTCAGCCTCACAAGTGTTTTCTTCTATTGCAGATAAAAGCTTGACTAGTTTGAGGAAGACCAGTCTGACTAGAGTGAAGCATATGAGAGATGAAACGAGGTTAGAGGCAGTAGCTTTGGTCCAAATTATTGTTAAGCCAGGAAAAGGTCATGATAAATGCAAAGGTCATGATAAATGTAAAAATCACTGGATATTTTGCTGCATGTACATTAGCAAGTCTCAGTTTACTCTCCTCTTTTCTATTGATTATCCTTCTTATAGATATTTTCCATGATGGTGAGTTACATTCTATAGCTCTTCTTATCAATCATTTTTATTTGCCATGTCACTTTGAACTTGGCCATCTCCTAATGAGAGGTTAGGTCATAATTCTGATAGATAATTTACACAGTTTGGAGGGAGAGATTGTATAGAGTGAGAGAGAAAGAGAAGAAGGAATTCCATACCTTCTCTGATTTCTAGTCCTATAACACCCATTTCGTTGGAATGATAGTACGTACTTTCTTCTATTTAGATACAGAATGAGGTTTAAAACTTATGAAAATATCACATTAGAAAAAGCAAGCTGTTTCTAGTGTTTTTGAGGAGGAGGCATCATAGTAAATGTTGGCCTATGATAAGAGCTTGACTCGTTGGCCAACAGCCAACTTCTCCATTAGGCACAGGGTCCAAGGCCCTCAATACTTTTAGGAGGCCACAAAAATATTTTAATTTATTTTGAAATCCAAAGATAAAGTGAATATAATATAATCTGGATTATATTCATTTTTGTAGCAACTCAGTCGTGAAATAATTTTAATTTTCTTCCTGGAGGAATGGCCTCCAAAGGCACAAGTGCCTATGGCTCATAAAAGTCAGAATGCACCTCTGTTTGACCCAATCCCCACTTAAATAACCAGGCTTTTGTGTTCTGTCCAATACACTTTTTCTCTAGATAAAATATTATGGGGTGTAAAACTGTGGTTGCTTTTTTACATGAAAATAAAGCTTCCTGAAAAAAGATGTGAGCCATGCTTCTCAGTCCCAAAAACAAAGCTTCTAACATGATTACTTTTCGCTGAGGTGAGTGATGCAGAAAAATGTAGCCAGTGTTCCGCGATTTTACAAGGGTAGCCTGCCAGTTCCAACATCATTTCTGCATCAATTTATAATCAGATGGTTTTTAAAAACAAAATTTTCCATAAGTTTAAGAGAATGAACTAAAACTTAATTTAGTGGTTCATGGGACATGTAAAAGTACGACATGAATAATTTGAATTTATTTTTGCTTTTCCTTTTTAATTGTGGTTATCCTCATAGTCTTAAAAATGAAAGCGTTTCAGCATTGTGTATAGTAGGAGTACTGCGTCTATTAGGAGGGCTGTAAAATGTGATTTACAAATCTCTTAGAAGCAGGGAGAGCACAGTAGTTTGAGAAGGACTGTATTGCTTACAATTTGTAGATAACCACATTCAGTAATTTTTTAATATGATAAATAATTGTTTTTTAATGGAAGTGTCTTACCTAAGAAGACATAATGAGTTTATGGTAATATGGAATGATTGAATGTTCAATTTGCAAATGCCTCAAAAGTCATAGAGTTTAATTGCATTTTACAGATGGTAAACTGAGGCAAAAAAAATGATTTGTTTAAGGCGACATTACTAATAACTGGGAAAACCAAGATAAAGACTTAGGATATCATTCATTTGACTTTATTGTGTTTTGTAAGTATTCTTCTAGGCAAAACTGTATATTAGATATATTCTCATAAGCCAAGCAAGATACTTGGTGGTCATGCAATTATTGATGAAACCAATTCTAGATCTTGTGTCATTTCACAGCAAACTAAAACCCTTGCGTTTATATTGCACTGCCATTAGCAACAGTGTCTGCACCCTATCTTTCTATCCTCTGTCATGTGTTGTTACTGAGCCGCTAATATAGTTGTAGAGGGGGAAAAATGTGTTACCATTGCCTTTCATTTTATATAATTTTGGTGTCTCATTTCTTGCAATTTCATAGAAGCACCATTGCATATGAAAATGTGTAGGCCATCTAATACAAGCATGACATCATTGTGAAGGTGCAGATGACTCATTATCTCTGTCTCTCCATGAGAACCTTCCAAAATGAAGGGTAGATTCACATGATGCAAGTTGGTATTTTAAGATGGAGAATACAGATATACTTAAGGCTTTAGAAAAGATGATACATCCTATTGTTTCCTTAAATTTTAGTAACCAGAAAGTAGTTCCTATGAAAATGTACTCAACTGGAGACATCAGCATAAGAAAAGTGAGGTTAAAAAGAGTCTTCAGTTACTTAGCCAAAAATTTTAAGTTACAATTTCAAATAAATTATATTGCCCCCAAAACAGTTTTAAAAATAAGACCACAAGGTGGCCGGGCATGGTGGCTTATTTCTGCAGTGACAGCATTTTTTAAGGCTCACATGGGCAGATCTATAGAGCCCAGAGGTTCAAGACCAGTATGGGCAAAATGGCAAAATTCTGTCTCTACAAAAATTTATTTAAAAATTAACCAGGTGTGGTGGCCTGTGCCTGTAGTCCCAGCTATTCAGGAGGCTGAGGTATGAGGATCACTTGAGCCCAAGAGGTTGAGCCACCAGTGAGCCATGATTGTGCCACTGCACTCCAGCCTGGGCAACAGAGAGAGACCCTATCTCAAAAACATTAATTAATAAAATGAAAAAGACAACAAAGTTTTGATTGGTGTTATGAAAGAACTCTGTGGTGGTAAAACACTGGGAACGCATATTACTGGGTATCAGGAGAGCTGCTAATTGACACTATCATTTTGCTTTTATGAGTCTCTGTGTTTCCATTTGTATGAACCACATGAAAAAAAATGATTTCTAAAGTTGTAAATTGTTCAGAATTCATTTAAATTTTGACTCATTCCTTTCTCCGTGTTTACAATGCACTGTTTCAGATAACTGGTCAAAAAAACAATCATATATTAAGGCCTTACTAGATTCACCTTTTGCCTAGGTCTTTATGTCAGAATCTGTAACCCAAATCTCTTCTTTTGGAAACAAAGCCTTATTTGGTATATTTCTCAAAAGCAGGGAAACGATCACAGTTGTATCACGCGCACTGTCCTCGGGTTAGCCGGCTTTATAAAGACAGCTTTATCCATAACCAGTAGAAAGTTTAAGTTAGCCTTAACAATCAGAATCTAATAGAGAATGGTAAGAAAAACTGCTTCTCAGCTTTAGATTTTATCACTATATGGATGAGGTTGCTTCAGAACACTCATAAACATTTATTACAGACTGTTCCACTAAATTATTGAAAACTCCTCTTGTCTATTATTGTCTCTAATATTTCGGCAAGACGTTTACTTCAAAAAAATGAGTCAAATATTTTTAGCCCACTCTTGCCTCAGTTTCTTCACCTTTGAAATATGCCAATTAGGTCAGGTCAGAGAAATGACTGGACAACAAATGGACTGCCCCTTCCTATTCTCATGCCAACGCCAGGCAGTGGTGACCAGCCATGGTGTTCCCTTCCACTAAGCATGACTATCAAAGCCTGCACTTCGATGTCTAGTCTGCTCTGTTTCATTCTCCACAGGTCTTCATCTCTCTTTTCTGAAGCTTAAACAGTGAAGGGGCAGGCCGGGCGCGGTGGTTCAAGCCTGTAATCCCAGCACTTTGGGAGGCCGAGACGGGCAGATCACGAGGTCAGGAGAGGGTGACCATCCTGGCTAACACAGTGAAACCCCGTCTCTACTAAAAAATACAAAAAATTAGCCAGGTGTGGTGGCGGGCGCCTGTAGTCCCAGCTACTTGGGAGGCTGAGGCAGGAGAATGGCGTGAACCCGGGAGGCGGAGCTTGCAGTGAGCTGAGATCCGGCCACTGCCCTCCAGCCTGGGCGACAGAGCGAGACTCCGTCTCAAAAAAAAAAAAAAAAAAAAAAAAAAAAAAAAAAAACAAACAAACAAACAAAAAAACAAAACAGTGAAGGGGCATTTAAAGCCTGAGTCTTGTAACCTTTATCCATTCAATGAATATTTACTGAGAACCTACAGTGTATTTGCCTTTCTGCTAGGAAAAGCTGAACAAAATATGTCCTTCTCTCATGACGTTATAGTCTCCAGACAATAAAAAGTTAAACAATATATAAAAGGAATGATTATTGCTGTGATAAATGGTATAAAATAAATGTGCATTGCAATCAACAAGACTGGTGAGACTGTAAGCAAATTTCGATAAGGTCATCAGGGAGATGACATTTATGCCGACATGTGTGGAGAGAGAGAAGTCAGCCATACTAAGAACCAATGGAAGAGTAATCCAGGCAAAGAAAAGAGCACATGGCTCTGAGGTGGAAACCAGCTTACTTGCTTACTTATTTTGTTTAGCTTCAATTTTCTTATATGACACACTGTTTTCTACTCACTATACATTTACCTCTTCTTAAAATACCTCCAATATTCTTCAGGTTGACAATGTGTCCAATTAAAAATATTTACTTCCAGTCTTCTTTGCAAATATCAGTGGCAATGTGAGACATTTGATTAATGAGATGTAGGTAGATTTCTATTAGGATTTTAGGGAAAGTTTCTATCTTTTCTTACATAGGCACTACTCCTTTCATTTTTACCAACTATTACCTTCTATCATGAACAGAGTTGCAATGGCTGGAGTTACAGCAGTCACCTTGTGATGAGAAGGAAAATCTAAAGACATCTGAAGACAGTGGCCTTGTTAGGATGCTGAACCAATCAGAAATCTATCAACATTCACTTTCACATATCTTATATAAAATGATAAACTCTCCTTTTTCAGTTATTCTCACTGCTGAAAACATTCCTGAATGAACATTAAAAATATGCAGTTCATTTTCCAAATTAGGACTTTTTTAAGATAAAAGGGGGAAGTATGAGTATTTATACCAGGCTGGACACTGTGGCTATGCCTGTAATCCCAGAAATTAGGGAGGCCACGGTGGAAGGTTTACTTGAGACCAGGAGTATGAGACAGATGGGGCAACATAGCTAGACGCTGTCTATACAACAACCATACAAAAAGGTTACAAACCAGCCAGGCATGGTGGCACATGTCTGTATCCTAGGTACTCAGGAGCCTAAAGCAGAAGGATTGCCTGAGCCCAGGAGGTCAAGCCTGTAGTGAATCATGATGTGCCACCGCACTCCAGCCATGGCAATAGAGCAAGACCTTGCCTCTTAAAAAAATTATGCCAGTATATTAGGCTTAAACCAGTACTGTCCCAGGCAAACTATGGCATATGATCTTCCTAACTGTAAGGTTATGTTGTGATTTAGATGAACTTATAAATGTGCAAATATTTAATATACTCTATGACATGTAAGTAACATATAGTACATATTATCATTATTACAAGTGGGTCCGTTATTCAGGAGAAAACATAATAGTTCATGTTAAATAATGTATGTTAAATTGGGGAAAAAAAGAGCAGGGAGAAGGGAGTTACCACCAAATGCCTGTTTAAGCTAGAGTTTTTGAAGTAGTTTATCTTTGAGTTTCAGTACAAAATGGAATTTATAAATAAAATTCTCTCTCCAGGACTGATGCTGCTAGGAACCCGAAGGCCTTTTGCTATTTTCTTTACTTTCTGTCTTCCTACACTACCACTGTTATTCTTCTATGAATCATATCTTCACCAAAATAGTCATTTAGACTGCCTGTCTAGTGAGAACAGAAAATCGGTTAGGTAGTCCAGGAGTTGACTCAGTCCTTGTACATAACTCCCCTGCAGGAAACCAAGAATACATTATTCCCACTCATTCCATGTATGTAAACCAGTCGAAAGCAGAGGGGTAAAGAAAAGACCGGGGAACCTGACTCTCACAGTCATTTTTCTCTTGGCTCCTACAAGGTGTTTCTGAATATTTTCAAACAGCTGAAACCCAGGAAGTTATTATGAAGGGCATTTATCCAGGATACTTTCAAGAGCACTAATATATATATATACATACATTAATGCCATGACATACACAGACATATCAGCTAATTTTCTAAGACTATGATTAGGGTATTTGTGTTTTTTGCAACATCAGTTTAGCGTAGGCTTTCTTATTAAGAAACACTTACTGTCCTTTGCCATCTACCAACAGTTTAATCTGGTAAACAAATTTAATTATTTTTAAGATCAAACAAGTGTCAGTAAAGATATAAAATAGACACAATGATCTCCATTAATAGAGAGTAAAATACTATCCATGAGGTAAAAGCATCCATACTTCACTTCTTTTTCTATAAATACAACTTCAGCATAAATAGAATTATTTCAATAACTAGTTTAATCCATGTTTTCTAGTTCAGTAGATAAAGAATAACCTCTCTCGAAGCAACATTAAAAAGTGAAGTCACAGAGCGCTACTTATGGAAAGCCCATGCAGTATATTGCTGTTTAAATTTTCTTGATTCTCTTATCTATGTGCTTTTCTCACAGATATAGCTAGAGATCTCTCGTGCTTAATGACTCACAATCAAGAAAAATCCACATAAATTTACTCACAGCTTCCAAATTTTAGTGGGCAAGCATGGGCATCCATAGGGAAGTCCTCCAAATGCATTGGACATTCAGCTCTCACTGTCAACCTTAAGGGAAACATAGAATACAACTAAGAGCCGTATAGATTAGATACTTCTTGATAAGTACAAGTGGAATGCTATTAACTGTAGCAAATATATTAACAAAGCAGGCATAAATTGTAGGGTTATGCTGAGCTGTTAATAATCAAATGATCTAAAAATACATATTTACAATAATGAGTGGATTCTATCCTTTTGTTTGTTTGCTTTAAGAAAAAGGCAACTCCTGATACTGTACAATGGGCAAGCCTTGTTAATATTTTCCAAAACAACCGTTAACTAATCCACTCAACTACAGCAAATTGTTTGAGAATAACACTATAAGTAAGCATATAAACACTTGCGTAAATACTAATTTATCTTTGGTTGAGAGGAAGACATGGATAGCACAGAAGAAAAGAGAATTTCTCCTAAGTGCATCTCTCTCTGTTTCTTTCCCTAAAATAGCACCAAATGCATAAAAGAAGGAAAGAAAAGTTGAAGGGGGATGTGTCCTCAGGCTTTGTGAGATTAAGATTAATACAACGTCTCCATATATGATCTCACTACTTGCAAACCATTTGGTTTTCTTTACAAACCCACCATCTAATTGAAGCTAGGACTCTGTTGTGCTTCTCTCTAGTCTCTGGGATGTTCTGTGAATGTGAAATCTATTCTTGTTTTGTTTTGTTTTTTTGGATTTCTAAGAAGTTCACTGAAATATATTTGCTTTCAGTTTGTAGAATTGTAAGGAAATGTATATTCATGCCCTTCATATGATTTTTAGCAAGTATATTTACCTATATTAAGTAGCTCAAGAAATGTAATAAGATAGATTTATAGCCAAATATACAAAGTGTAATTAATGATTAATGATTAAATTAAATTAATGATTAAATTGCATTCTTAAATTATTAAAGAAAGTAAATACACATTAGCAAAGGAAAATTTTAGGTGATGAAAGATACAGATGAAGAACATTGCATACATCAGAAACCATTAATCAATAAACTACTTGGGATATGCAAGTCTCTCCTCAGAAAATTGCCATAAAAGAAGAATGAATACTGGATTTAGGCTCAAAGCCAAGTGTAGGGTGTTTCATCGGGGGAGAATATTTCAAATTTCAAATACCAGTAGGTCCTGCTTAGATAATCTAGAAAGTTATCAACACATGTGCTCATTGGTCCTCTATTTCTATCTTTTAGATTTTTTTTTAAGTCCTATTAGATTTCCATTCGTTGGCTCAATATCTAAAGTGTCTCTTGAAGCATTTTTTCTTTTCTTTTCTTTTCTTTTCTTTTCTTTTCTTTTCTTTTCTTTTCTTTTGGATGTTTGTGTTTGAAAAGCTAGGCATTCTGGCAGCTTTCTCCAAAGATAAAATATTACTGTACTTTCATACAATCCACTAAATTTAGCATTTTGCCTTTATTATCTTTTTGTACCAAAGAAATAATTGAAAAATCTGAATTACTAAGTGTTGACCAAATGTAAAAAACTCGTATCTAACAAGTCATCTGGGAATAAACTACTGCTGCTCTCAAGAATGAGTTCCAGATAATTCTTAATTTTTCATAAATGAGAAATACTTTTAAATATCTCTTTTTTTCTATATAATATTCAAAACTTTATTTGATTCATGTTTCCTTCACTCAATCATAAGCTATTGAACACTTAATAGATGCTGGGCTTTACAGCAATCTTAAAGAGGGGGAAATGTTCATAAAACAGAAATGTATGTGTAGTCTTTAGTTTGAGCAAAATTAATAGTATCTATAGTCTCATCTAGCTATCAAAGCCATTGTGAATTCAAATACTTCTTCAAATACCTATATCTACATGAATCTGTGTTTTATGAATTTTGTAACTTTCCATATTTTCTGTTTTTTATTACTTCATTTTTAGTAGGAATGTTTTCAGATGTAAATCATTAGACAGCTTCTAGAAATGTAATCTAGATCTTCCTGGAATGCAGGAATATATGAGTTTTATAATAGAGAGAGGAAGTTCCTTATATTGAACCACCTAGTTACAGAAAGTTATTTAAGAATAAAACTAGATGTAAGCAAATAAATATTTGCATAAATAATACTTCATCCTCTATTGAGGGAATTAGAGCAGGTTGGAGAGATTTTTAACATTGTTAAAGCTGAAAAACAAGGACGCAAATATTCCACCATGGCTCATCAGCCTGATGATTGCTTACAAGTGGAAGGGAATGAAGTACAGAAACATTCATGAATGACAGTGCAGTCATCCTTACCTCATGGTGTACAGCAAGGTGCCATCCTCTGTGATCCGCAGGAGTTTGTTGGGCATGGTCATGTTGTGGGCCACTGACTTCTTTCCATTGTGAAAAAAAGTGTCCGGAGTCCAGATTTTACTTGCCATTAGGTTATTTAACCGGAGGACTGTCATGGGCCCTTTAAATTTTAACCTTTCATCCTTCCAGCTTTGACGGAAAAATACATCTATTGTATATTCCTAGGTAATTTTGGAAAATGACGAAGAGTTCACTTGTGCTGTATTTTGCAATGCAAATATCCAACACAGACAGTGCATAATTTTTGCAACTTTGGAAGTAAAATGTTAGCTAGGTGATGTTTTTAGAAGTAAACGTGTGATAGCATGTACATGTTGATGTCAAGAGAATCACTGGTTGGTGTAATGATTTAAAAAAAAAAATCTAAAATGCCTGACATATTTTTTGGTCAGAAAAATTTTTCCAATTATTGGCTCAGATATGTAAAAGGAAAGTAACACCCCACCTCCACCCTATCACAGCAGCACTAGAAGAAATAGAATATATCACAATTTTAAAACAAACTCATGTTAGAGGGTATTATGCATAGAAAAAAATGTTTAAGTTAGACAATTCCAGCCATAAAGGTAAAGCTTAGTGTTTTGGGGGCCCTCTCATTTCTCTGAAAACCTCATGCCCACACCCAAGTAAACTGTGATTCCAATACGGGTGTAAAAATTCCATCTTTTTTTTTTTCTTTTGCTAAATAAACTTTTTTTTTCACAGATAATGTACATAGACTTTCAATTATCCTACACATTAAAGAAGATTATGAAAACAAAGAAACTGCTTCTATTGGTAACTTGGATCCTTTTCAAAAAGAAAAAGAACAAAAAATAAGAATGCAGAGTGTGTCAGTGTGAGAGTGTGTGTTTGTGATTGTACATGTGTATAAGCCACATGAAAAATGTTTGAAGCTCATCATCATTCATAGCCAGGGAATCTATTAATTTGAATAAACACAGCATTTCTTATGGCAATACCCAGAGATAAACATCTGCTAATCTGAAAACAGGCAATGTGACTTACCAGCTCCTAAAATTGAAAAGGGTAATAGCCATTTTTCTTGCAGTACTTGCCACCCTGGCACTAAATTTGGAGCTCAATGGTTTGAAGTAGAGATTGCTACATTCTCCATTAATCTTAGTATACTCCAAACCAGAAAGTGAACTAACTTGAAAACATCACGCTACATTTTCCTAATCCTCTAAGCCCTGTTACATCACAAAGCAGTTGTTTTTTAAATCTTATACATATCGTCATTAGGACCTACAAAAAAAAACAATGTTTGTGTTTGGGAGTTTTGTGTATGAACTTAAATACATGTCTCCTTCCAAGGGCTTAAGCAATGCTGGGTGAATGTTGAATGAAGGTGCGTTCTCTGGCACTTGTTTGGCATTACTGAGTCCTTACTGATCAAGTAATTAACAACTATTATTAAATGTATTATAAAGCACCAGATATAGTACTAATTGCTTCCTGAGACAGAAACAAGGAAGTGTAATATGGTGCCAGACTTTCTTTGTAGACAAGACACGTTACCTTGTTTGTTGGTTAGGATTTTGTGTTTGAAAGTGTCAGATGAAAGGCACTGTGATAAATACATGAAGGGAATTTACTAACCAACAAACATTTCTTAAGCACCTGGTAAATTCAACAAAGGAGAGACTGTTTAGGCTTGGGCACTGTAAGAAAAACTCACGATGGTGTACGACAGGCATAGAATAGTATTTTCCATGGGAGGGGAGACTGTGGATGATATCAGCAAGTGACACAATGTGCCAATGCCTGTCAGGAAAACTGGGTGGATGAATCTACCTCAGGGTGTGCAGCTTTTCCTCTCCAGATGAGAGAGAAGCTTGTGAGGTGGGGATATAATATATGATGAAATGTTCTGTTACTCAGGGCTTAGCAGTATAAGCTCTAGTTTCTATCCAACTGAATGACTTTAGATTGGTGAACAGTAGAAGGAATGAATGGCCACTTGCAAATCAAAGTTCCAAGGATGCCTAAGGTGACCACATTCCCATGAATCTAAACTTTGGTTCATTTATTTGCTTGCCCCAAAGAGATTTTTTAAAAATAAAATACATGTTAAATATAAACTAAAATTAGATGTACTACCAAATCTTTGACAAGATGTATCCCACAGGCAATAGTTTCAAAAAATTATGTCAAAATCTGCCAAAATCCTGATGTTCTCATGTTTATTATGTTTACCACCAGCTTTATTTATCTGTGCTAATGACAGACAATGGAATCCCCAAATTCGTTTAGAACATTCTTCCTTCTAATACTGTACCATTCACACACACACACACACACACACACACACACACACACGAGCAGCACTCACTGGGTAATCTTCATTTCCATTTTCTGCAGTGTTAGAAGTTGAAATACAAAGTGAAATAAAAGCAGTTGATGAAAATTTGTTTCTGCCTAACCAAGAGTGTAAATATTTGGTCTTCCATTTCTGAGAACTCTCCCTGTGTGATTGTCGTGGTAGCAGCAGGTAGTTCCCAGAAGCTAGCTCTATAAGATGACCTTGCCCCCTGGGGCACGGTTCATTAGACCAAGAGTGGGTATCTGGATGAAGATTGGCCAAAGCCCCCCTCTTTTCCTTTTTTTCTTTTTTTTTTCCTTTTCTTTCTTTTTTTTCCTTCCTTTCTTTCCTTCCTTCTTTCCTTCCTTCCTTCCTTCCTTCCTTCCTTCCTTCCTTCCTTCCTTCCTTCCTTCCTTCCCCTTCCTTCCTCCCTTCCTTCCTTCCTTCCTCCTTTCTTTTCCTCCTTCCTCCCTTCCTTCCTTCCTTCCTTTCTTCCTTCCTTCCCCTTCCTTCCTCCCTTCCTTCCTCCCTTCCTTTCCTCCTTCCTCCCTTCCTTCCCCTCCCCCACTCCCTCCCTCCCTCCCTTCCTTCCTTCCTTCCTTCCTTCCTCCTCCTCCTCCTCCTCCTCCTCCTTCTTCTTCTTCTTCTTCTTCTTCTTCTTCTTCTTCTCTCTCTCTCTCTCTCTCTCTCTCTCTCTCTCTCTCTCTCTCTCCCCCCCCCCCCAAAGGAGCTTCACTCTTTGTTGCCCAGGCTGGACTGCAGTGATGTGATCATAGCTCACTTCTACATCCACCTCCTGACTTCAAGCTATTCTCCTGCCTCAGCCTCCCGAGTAGCTGGGATTTACAGGCACGCGCCACCAGGACCAGTTAATTTTGTATTTTTAGTAGAAATGGGGTTTCGCAGTGTTGGTCAGGCTGATCTTGAACTCCTGACCTCAGGTGATCCTCCCGCCTCAGCCTCCCAAAGACCTGGGATTATAGGCATGAGTCGCTGCACCTGGCCAAAGCCCCTTCTTAAGGAAGTTGGGAAAAACAGGGAGGAGAGCAGCAGAACTATAGCATAATGACTATGGATGTAAGTTCTGAACCTACCCACTGAGTGGCCTTAGGTAATTATTTTACTCTCGCTAAGGCCCCAGTTTCTTAATCTATAAAGTGGGATAATTCACTCTGCGATTGTGAGAAGTGAGTTGATACTTGTGAGAACATCTTTTAACAGTGCCTAGAACATAGGAAGCTCTTAGTAAAAGTTAGAAATTATTATCTGTCTCCCATTTTATTATTTTATCAACACAAATTTATATTAGGTTTGTATGTAGCTGGTCATGAAAATGTGCTATTTCTTTAGAAGGATTGTAGGGAAGGAAATCTAAGGAAAGTAAGAAGGTGGTCGAAACCAAGTTAAGTAAAAACAAAATGCAAAAGAGGGGACTCCGTGGAAGAGAGGCTGGACAAAGGAGAAGCTCTCTTAAATAATTTGCTCAAGTTTCCAGGCTCTAGTCCGTACCACTCAAGTGAAGAGTCTGAGTTGCTCTGTTCAATAGAGTAGGTCCCTGGAGAATGTGAGTCTTAGTCTGAAGATCCGGGACAAAACATCCGCTATGTCCCTAAATAAATATTGTATTGAAGTGTTCCTGCCTGTGCCATTTATTACCATCTGTGTGTACTTTGACTTAATACGTTTTAAGCACTATGGAAAACAAGGCTCTATGATTGTACTGCCTCGATATTTCTGTCAGAACCTAGTGCCCTGGGAATGTTCTGTTTGATTGCCAATTAATGGTTTTTAAAATAAAGTTAGAGAGTTGTCCTAATTTTGTTTTCTATTCTAGATGAAGTCAGATGCCTTGGGAGCTATGGAGTCTCTGGGGCTAAATAGCCTGGGTTCAAGTTGCTACACTTAGCTAGCAGGTCACTTTCCTTCTCTGGGAAATGTAGATAAGAATAATACTTAGCTAAAAGGTTTGATGAGGATTAGATGAAAGATTATCTAGAAAGCATTTAGCATGGTGCCTAATGTATTGTAAGCATTCAATAGCATTAAATCTTGCTATGTTATTAATATAGATTAATTTATTAGTACTCACTTTAAAAACTATAAAACTTTTCCCATTTTGAAAAACAGCTTTGTCTTTCTGCCTTCTGATTTTGATTTCTTCTAAAACATGCTGCTGCTTCTTGTACACAATTCTCCCATAATATAATTTAAATGATTAATCTTCTAAAGCAAGGTGGTCAGGTACAATTTCTACCAGCTACTAGCAAACCAGTGGCAGACCCATGGCTAATTTGATTTTTAACAGAGCAATTGAAACACTGTCTTGTTCAGAGGTTTAAGGCAATAGGGAATATTGTTGGTTGGACACTCTGTTCCTTATTCCTATCTGACATTTGACCAAATGTGATATATAAAATGTAGATTATAATCACAAGTTTGAAGGTGTATCAAAAAGCCTATTCTAAGATTCAAAAACTGCAGCACTGGTTTATTAAATCACAATTAATCTGAAGCAATAACTCAAAGGCATGCCACCTATTTTTTTAAGAAAAGAGAAAAGCTTTTGATCGCCTGTGGCTTCATTTGGGCATTGTCCTATAACAACTCCTACTGGACATTGACTCTGTGACACACCATGCCAGGTGCCAGAGACTGAGATAGAATGGCCATTAAGCAAAATTTATGTTATTATAAGTAGTAAGATGAGGATTGCCATCAGTGCATGATGTTTTGAATGTTCCATGCCCTCTCTTGATGTTTTCATCAATGAGGAAAAAAAAAACTTCTGCATGCTCCCAATTCCCTCACACTCTTCCACTGGGGAAAAGAAGGAAGAAAGGGAATTTAATCTGATAGGTTAATTTGGAAAAATACATCAATTTTATCCATTTCAGTCCTTTTCTCTTGTCTTTTCCATTTGGCTACTGGCTGCCTATAAGAGTGAAAAATTCTGCTGTGCTGTCCCGTGCTGGAAGTTTTACATGTATAATCCACACCCCAGCAAAAGAAAGTTAACACTGCCTTGACTGGGTGGGTTAATCTGGTTGATTCTGGTGCCTACTCTCGGCAAACCCACTTGTCTACAGATATGTCACATTATGTAATACCATCATTATTAGTAATATATATATGATATTTTCATTCCCTATGCCTCCTACTCTAGTGTCTTATATCTCTATTTTCAGAACTCAGAGAGGAAACAGGGTATAATTTATTAGGTACCACAAGACCTCAATTTTTTTCAATATTATAGGCTTCTAAACCTATCACCAAAAAAATAGTAATTTAACATTTACTTTAAAATAACAATGAACTAATACTGTGAAAGATATGAAACACATCTGTCTTTACATTCTAGGCAACAATTTAAGAAAATAAGATATTTATTTATAAATAAGAGAAATAAGTTTACAAAGTAGTGTTATACATGTGGCCGAAAGCTAAAAGGTATTTTATAGTCAATTCATGTAATTAGAATACAAAAATGGAAAGTCAATTTGTTATTGGACTAATGAAAATGATTTCATCAAGTATTTGGGTCTTGATTTGGGTGGAAGTATAGGATTTAGATGGGTAGAGAGAAGAAGAAATTTCCATGAGTTCTGCATGGCACGATAAGGAGCTCAGAGGTAAAAATAATATAATAGCTCTGATTTATTGAGCACCATTGTAGACACTTTATTTGCACATTTCATTTAAAACTTATAAAAATGTTGCAGGAATGGACAACTATAATAATATACACATTTGAAAGACTTTGAGCCTTAGAAGCTTAAGCAATTTGTTCAGTGTCATGCTGCTGCTGATGGTGGATTTGAATTCAACCAGCTTGAGTCCCAGAGCCAGCCCTGCCAGCGCCGACACTATACTGCCTAGCAGAAAGCAGGACTAAAACAAATAGTTAATATTGGGAACAAGTGACAGAAAGTGGCAAAATCATTTATGGATTCTATGGAATACAGGCAGAACAGTTTGTATTTGACCTTAAACACGACTGGTACCTAACAAATATTTTTAATCATAAAAGTACCATGAGAGAATAGTGTGGGAAGACTGAGTTGCAACATGAGAGAAATACAATGGGTCTTCAGAAAGTTGTCAATTTAGTAAAATACATTGTATCACAGGTTATTTCAATAAAGTGGTCTACAGACTGATCATAATTCCAAATGAATTGTAAGATGCATAAATTCACAAGTATGATTGACTTTCATATTATATTTCTTGCATATTAGTAATGGCTAAAATTTGTTAAGTGGTGTTATTAATCTCACCTTATACATGAAGAAACTGATCCAGAGAGACATTAAGTAATTTCCCTAAGGATATACCCTTCTGTGTGAAGTAGCTGGCATCATAAACTCAGGCAATCTGGTTCGGAAACCTGCATTCTTAGTTACCACTCTGTTGCTGCTTATATACACCACCTGTTTTTCTTTGTCCAGTTGGCGTATTTCAAAGCTTGTCTTAAAATCTAAAATATCTAATTATCCTCTGGGCCAGAATTTCCCAAAGTTCACTTCACAGAATATTAGTTCTACAGAACATAAACAGGGGTCAAATGACAAAACAGGCCTTGGGTAAATACAATTGCAAAAACACCAGATTAAATATAGTTCTTGTTTGTTTGTTTGTTTGTTTACCTCAGAACTTGTGAGGGCTTTTACTCTGCCATTCATATTTTCTGTAAGTTTTATTCTGACCCACTGTGAGCTATGTTGAAATCAAAATACTTTTTCAGTAAACTGGTGCTAACATGAGGCATTTAAAAACTAGTATTCACTTAATATATCTTGGAAATATTCATAATGGTATGTCTCCATGACCACTTTATGATGTTTTGCTTATATAGAACCTTGGCTGTTATTAGCTCAGTAATATTATACAATTTCTGTACAGCTCTATAACTCCCATCAGACAGAAGAGAAATTCATGTTAATTTCTTTGTACTGGAAAAAAAGAGCAAGTATAGATTCATTATATTTCCACTCTGGACACTAATTTAACGAATGCTTTTTGCAGTGAAGCAGAATGTTTCCTAGTGGTGTGTTTTAAATATTTTTGTCTAATTCTGGTCAACTTTTACACTGGTTTCCTTTTGGTTTTTAGTAGCCAAAAATAATTTAGAAATCATAATGTTCACGGCCATTCCATAACAGTTCTGGTTACCTGAAAACAGCATCCTTGAATCAACATGGCCTACTGACTAAAATGAAACGTAACTCATACTGCATGGCTTGCAGGGTATTAACCAAGGCAAAGCAATCATTTTAGATATTTTTTTTAAAAGATGACTGCAGTGGTTGAAAATCATGGAAATAGGTCTGATCTGGGAAGCAAATGGGTATTTTTCTATTGTATTAATATTTTATTACATGTTACATATTACACAGAGAAAGACACAAAGGTCTAGCCAAGACTTTTCAGGTTGCTCCCTAAAAACTTAGTTTATATTTTTATTTGAAAAATTAAATTTTAAAAATTCTCCAAGAAAACCAAAGATACAGCGTCCACTTACCATATCATGGTCTGAAACGGGTCCAAAACTGGTGACGAAGATATCAGTCTTCACTTCGGTTACACGCTCTGGTGAAGCAGGAAATTGGGAGAGTGAGTGTCTATCAACAGTCCTTATTAAATATCACCACCACATACTCACACCCAAATGGGAAATTTATTGGCTTTGATTAGCTGTTTCTAAAATTGGTCCACTGTGTAGTCCTGATAATTTACTGCTTACACATAAAATTTCACAGTTAATATTTTCTATGGAGAATGAAGCCTAAATATACCACTTTGGGAGGCAGACTTTATGGAAAACTCAGCTGCTGCCTAATGAATTCTTCAAGAGTGGACATACTTGACTAAATGATACTAAACTGCTTCACATTATAATGAAAATACATTAGCATATTGGTATAGCTTAAGCTTAAGTATTTTTACATGGCTAGACAGATCCTCCAGGTATTTAGGCTACTCTTGGGAAATATAGTATACTTTAGCAAGCCTTATTAACTCTTTAAGGACTCAAGAGTGTGTTATATAAATGCTTGTTTTCTTGCACTAAATCATAACTGAGTTATCCATATTTTTCTTGGGGAAAATATGACATACTGTGTAAGTCTCTTCAATTTTCAGGATGAGAAGAACATATTATGGCACAGAAAAAGTTCACTTAATATATTGTGTTTCACATTCCATGTGGTTTTATTATATTGTCCTCTGATGGCACATATATTAACCAATAAAGCATATTAACTCTAGTACTATGACAACTCAACACAGATATTTCCAGAGAAATACTGCCATTCTCCAAGAAATAGAGAAACAATGCTTTCAGAAAAGAAACAATTTGTTGAGGGGTGAAAACGAAAAATATGACTTTATAATTTTCATCTTTAGCTCTGCAAAATGCAGTCAAATATCTTTAACAGTTCATTTATTTTTTTATTTTTTAAATTTATTTTTATTTTATTTTATTTACTTTTAAAATTATTTTTAATTTATATTTTTCCCAGGGAATAACTTGGATAACTCAGTTATGATTTAGTGCCAGAAAGCAAACACTTATAAAACATACTCTTGAGTCCTTGAAGAGTTAATAAGGCTTGCTAAAGTACACTATATATTTTCCAAAAGTAGCACAAACACCTGGCGGATCTTTCTAGCCATGTACAAATATTTACATGCCAGGGTATTTGTATCTCTGTCATGTAACATAAAAAAGGTGATTCACCTTTTATAAGTTCATTTGAATTTATAAAATGATGATTTCCTTTAGAAATCAAGAGCTGGCTTTTTTCCCTTAGCAATTTACTTGTGACGAGTTAAGACTGTCAGTATAAATTTATCCCAAGAAGATCATATTATACACTACACATAATGTGTAAGTCAGCTAAAAAGAATTTTTGAATCAGAGATGTTCCCTTCAATAACCAATACAATATTTTTTGCACAAAAAAATTAATTGACTTTAAACCGCTTAAATGAGTCTCTTGATGTAGGAATTATCTGCAGTTTCCCCTTTTAAAAGTTCAAAATGAGAACATAGCTTATGACAATGAAAATAAAGAGTAGTGGTTTTAGAACTCTCTTCCAACCGTAGCTTTAACACGCTGCATCAACTTTGGGTAGTGTGAGATGCACAGTTGTCAGCACTGTTTCTGCTGCCTTAACCATACTTCTCTTCTGATGTCCCTATTCTCATTCGTTCTAGCATCATTTTTCCACTATATGTTCTCTCTATTACACACATTCTTTACACATATACTTTTTACTAGATTATTTCTTTTTCTTAGTTAAAACATCTGTTATTTCTTAAGACTTCATCAAGAGCTTGTACTGTATTAGAAGTCAGGACTGTTCTTCAATGAAAAATAGTAATAAACAAAATCTATGCTATCTGTTCACAAAAGCTTGTATTTATCATAGTAAATGAGCTCACTCTTTTCTCTGCTTTTTTTTTTCAATATTTTCCTTTCTGGATCAAATAAACGCACCATCAGTTGGATTTTCTGTGATATAATAAAATATACCTTTATTATCAAAAGAAAGTACAAAAAGAAAGATGACAGACCCTCAGTCATATTTTCACCCTAGATTCTTTATGCACCTTATTTAAGTAATTTTATTTCTTATTTTTTATAGATAAACTTCTTGCAATTAGGTGTTTCCAGACTGGGTGACCAAGGAGAATTAAAATCTAAATTATCTTTTTACATAAATCTTGGTATGGTCAGATATTCCTATTACATATTTTTTTGTCCTGATTTGCTGACTCAACTTCTCTTTGTTTCCAAGGTTCAACTTTGGTTCTCTTCATAAAACAAAGTGTAAGATCTACCATGCGTATTTTATGAAACTTAGTAACATATATGGAGTCAAAAATGTTTTAATTATTTTTATTTTTGAGATGCATGTTCATTTAGGGAATACCTGCCAATCCTGGTCTGCACACTTGCACGTACTCTGTAGCCAAGGTCAGCTCTCCTGGAGTCCTTTATCACTATTATGTAATTCTTGAGTGTGGGAGGAGCATAATTTCTACACTTTAAGGTAATTCCACGAAGTCCCTAGCTTTACAAAATTGACTTACCAAAGGTGTTAGGAGCCTAGGAGCCGCCAATCTGCATTATTTAGCATGATAAAAAGCCCTCAAGGGGTAAGGTGACCACTTGGCAAATATATGGGCCATCTCTCTCTGTTATTTTAAGATTGTTAGTAGGTAACCATACTGAAGTAAACTAGTTAAGGCTCAAAAGCATGTTTATAAAGATTATTATACCAATAAAATACAGCACAAAATATAGTTAAGTTTACATCCATGTTGCCATGCATAATTGTTACTGTGCCATTTAAAGATATGGCAAAAATAGAAATAAATTCACATACATGATTATAACCACATTTTGAGAGTCTGTTTCTTTAATATTTTGTTTAGCCTTTCTCCTAAACTTATTTACCATACCAGTTCATCATCTTCAGGTACTTTATCTTGTTTTCTGCTAGACACTTGGCTCTGAGATTTCCCAATACTTACCATTCCAATAGTACAAAACAAGTTCCCTGACTGGGAGTCCCCACATGCGTCTCTTGAAAGACGCTACTCACCATGAACTCTAACCATGCATGTATCCTTAAAGAGTTCCTGATTTCTTACTCTCTAATTATTATTTTTCTACTCCAACCATACTCTCAATCCCTAGGCTTTAGGTTGCAAAGTTTGTAAGTCTCAAAACTGAAAGATGCCTCTGGGAGATTGCAGTGACCAACTGCTAAATGGAAGGAGGAGTGAAGGCATAAGAAGAGGAAGAAGCAGCGAGTACTGTATTCTGCATATTATCTGGAACTTGGGGGATTAGAATAATTTTAAAAGGGGAGCAACCACTCCTCCTATGTTCGCCTCTAGTATATCTCCTTTGCCACATACCCAAGAAGTTCTCTTTCATTTGATTTGTCATCAGCTCTTAGCAAGTGTCCAGTGGGGACAGGGGGGCAGTGGGGGGAAGCTTCTGTGGCTGGAAAACTCTGCTAATTAACACTGTTGCAAACATTAACATCCTAATGTCTCTGAGGAATCATGTCTTAAATAAATATGGTCAATCTTGTTTACCCATGTTTCCCCAAATTATTTGTCACTGCTACTCTAAGATATTTCAAAAGCTTGAGGCATATATAACAATATAATACTTTGTGTTGTTAAAAAAAAAAATAACTTCAAAATATAAGTTTAAAAAACTCAGAAAGATGTGAAAACAAGTAAAATTCCCTGGAATGCCACCATCCACATAAGTCCACTGACACGGTTTGGATATTTGTCCCTGCTCACATCTCATGCTGACCTGTAATCCCCAATTTTGGAGCTGGGGCCTGGTGGGAGGTGTTTGGATTTTGGGGATGGATCCCCATGAATGGCTTGGGCCATCTCCTTGGTGATAAGTGAGCTCTCTCTCTCTGAGTTCACATGAGATCTAGTCATTTAAAAGTCTCTCTCTCTCTCTCTCTCTCTCTCTCTCTCTCTCTGTCTCTCCCCCCCCGCCCTTTCCCTCTCCCTCTCCCTCTCTCTCTCTCTCTCTCTTTCACTTCTGCTTTTGCCTCGTGATATATTTGCTCCCCTTTCACCTTCTGCCATGATTGGAACTTCCTGAGGCCCTCATCAAAAGCCAAGCAGATGCCAGTGTCATGCTTGTATAGCCTGCAGAATAGTGAGCCAATAAAAACTGTTTTCTTTATAAATTACCCCAGTCTCAGTTATTTCTCTATAGCAATTCAAGAATGGTTTAACACATCCACTTTTTATTCAAATATAAACTTAATGATTTTTCTCAAACCACACCCTCACAAATATACAAACTGTATATGTATAAACATATATACAAATACTATACTACAATTCCTAACTCCCAGACAACAGTTAATCTGTTTTTCCTGGGAATTTTCCACAATGTTGGTATCTTGCTGATAAGATTTGAAATAACATATGTTTTAAAGCGATAATTCAAAAAGATGAGATTAGTACTCGAAGCAGCAATGAGAAAATCAGAGTAGTCAAATAAGTAGTAAGCACAATAGATTAAGCATCTAAATACTCAGATTTAAACTCTGATTTTTCTCGAGAACAAACTGCGTGATTTTAGATACAAGCCTTTAATCTCTCTGAGTCTCTATTCTTACATTTTGAATGAATAAATAATACCTGCTCAAATGACTACACAGCATTGGAGTGATGTTCAAATAACATTGTGGTGCCACAACACTTTGAGAGGCATCTGTTGGGTACATTAATTTAGTCAATAAATGTTTATTAAACATTTTCTATGTGCCACTTAGGCACTCTTCTGGGTAACAGTAATACAATGATGAGTAAAACTGTAAATGTTTCTGTTCCTCTGCAGCAAACCACATACTTATTTTAGGAAAAACATATTTTAGGTCGATTAGGGGATATATAGAGATGTAAGTACCTACAGAATTATGCAAAAACACATATGCACACATTCTGCTAATTAAATTCAGATTATAAATGTTCTGAAAAAAATGTCATTTGAAGAGATAAAACTTGAAATGAGACTTTAAAGATGGGAAAAATTTAGTACGATCCAGGGAGAGGAAAAAAAATTTTAAAAAGGAGGCAAAGGATCTGAGGTGAAAATAAATGTGCTAAATGTGTTATGTTTAAGAAACAGAAAGTGCAGCATATCTGGATCCTGGTGATGCTGATGATCATGGTACAAGATGACAATCTAGAGGTAAGTGGGACCATATCTCAAGATCCCTGAGCATTTCAGCTAGCAGTTGACCTTTATTTTGATGCAGTAGGAAGCCTTTGAGTAATGAAATGTAATGAAATGATGTTACTTACAGTCTAAGAAGATAGTTGATGCTGTGTGAATAGTGAATTGCATGAGTGACTGTAATAAAAAATGGAGGAGGGAATGAATAAGAAAGAATTGTAGGTGGTTTTTGTTCGTAATGCTATCATAACCATTTATTTAATATGGTATTGGCCATATTTTCCCTGGAAATGCTGTCTGCTGAGGAACTCAGAGTAATATTCAACTAGACCCAGTTCTGTGGGTTCATAACTGATGAAAGAGGTCTATTGCCATATTTAAGCTGCTTTGTGTCTATTGATTCACAGAGGTAGGCACTACATGGAGACTAAATGGACTAACATTAGTCGTTATAATAAAATGTATCTCAAAACCCTACCTTAAAATGGTCCTGTTTGGAAATTGAAAATATCCTCAGCTCCTACATAAACATCAATGTATATTCCTGGATAAGGCAATGTTCCAGCTCCCTGGTGACCTGCTTGATTGGAGCAACATTTTTGTCCCCTGTCCTTCTTCTCTATTCAATTAATGCCTTAGAAAAACTGGAAACTATCCCTTAGATGATATGTAGAGTTACTTAATTTTGACTGTATTCAGCTACTAAGTCTGGATATGGGGGTAGACACCCAAGTTTCAAGGTGTTTGACCAATCCCTGATTCTTTGGTGTTCTGGGATTCTAAGAACTCAGATGATGCAAGCGTGTCCTAGGAAGAAAGGTCAATATTATTGCAGGAGCTATTTATCTTATTTCCACTGATAAATTCTCTCCATATGCTGTAATTTGAGCAGTTTCTATCGAGAGAGGGCTAACCTTCAGAGAAGATTGAGCTGTTGGAGAAATGGGTTTCTTCTGATCAGTAGAAGTCCTTTTTTAATTTTTATAATTTTTAATTGTTGTGAGAACATAGTAGGTGTATGCATTTACAGAGTACCTGAGATGTTTGGATACAAGCATGCAATGTGTAATCAGTATAAGTCTTGATCAAAATTGTGCAAACTGTGATAACTCTCAGGCATCCTATTTCACATTCACAGGGTAGCATTTTAGTAATAAGAGAATAATACTATTAACAATCTTACAGAAATACGCAAATACTTAGGGCCTTGCTTTCTCTTAAGGTTTCCAAAAATGGCAGTCTGTGATATATAGCAAATGAGATTCTCATCTCAGGAACACTACACTATTTTTCAAGTATAGAAATCTGATTCTGCCAGGGGGAAAAAAAAAAGCAATGATCTATAGACTGCATTTTTTTAAAATCCCACATTGGTTCTGGAATCAACATGGGAAATGGAAGCTGTATAAAAAGGTCAAGAGTAGTTGCACAAAAAATAAACCATAGCTGGTTACTAATACTGTACATATTATAACTTGGACATTGTTGCAGTGGTTACTTTTTTGTAAATGTTTTCATTTTTAACTTTTGTGGATACCTAATAGGTGTATATAGCTATGTGGTACATGAGATGTTTTGATACAAGCATGCAATGCATCATAATCACATCATAGAAAACAGGGTATCCATCCCCTCAAGCATTCATTCTTCATGTTAAAAACAATACAATTATACTCTTTTAGTTATTTTTAAATGTCCAGTTACATTGTTACTGACTATAGTCACCCTGTTGTGCTATTAAATACTAGGTCTTAGCCATTCTTCCTATGTTTTTGTATTTCCTTTTGTACCCGTTCACCATCCCCCATCGCCCTCCCCCCATTATCCTACCCTGCCTGATAACTGTCCTTCTACTCTCTATGTCCATGTGTTTAATTGCTTTGATTTTTAATTTCCACAAATGAGTGAGAACATGCGACATGGATGCAACTGGAGGTGATTATGCTAAGTGAAATAAGGCAGGCACAGAAAGAAAAACATCACAGTAGTTTCATTTTATCTCAGGAGAATATTGGCACTGATCAGGTACATGGTTTAGATACCACAGAAAAGATGAAAGTAGCAAGTTTTCTAAACATGCTAGAACATTCCTTTGGGTATCTAGGTTAAATTCATCAGACAAGCTGGCTTCATGAGCTGACAGTAGACCTCCGTCAGTAAATGTTAAAAGGTATTCTCTGTTCATTTTAACAATTCCTCTTGGGGTTTTGGTAACTACCTTTTCTCTATAATTTAGCTGAATTATGAAATGTCTAGATACAGTGTTTCTGTGGAAATGTATTGCATTTTGCCCAAGTCTGAACATCTGCTCCACACCTTGCATTAAAAGCAACAGAGAAAACGACAGCAAATTCAAAAGGAAGGATTCCAGAGTAGAATTTCAAAACATAATACTAAAGGCTATTCTCTGGTATAGTAAACACAACAAAAACAACAACAGGAGATTGGATAAACCTAACCATCTTTTAATTTTATTTGGAAATTGTCAGTAATTTAGACTATTTTATCTAATGCTATCACATTGTGACAGAAATTATTTTGTCCTATTTTTTGAAATTTTGTTTTTTTAATATAAATACAAAACAGGTATTTTAACATTAGTTAAACATGAACAAAATGTTTCTCTCTGATCTCAATGTTATAAGGAATATATATATATATATAAAAAATCACATGAATATCAGACATCTTATCATCCCGAGAGAGGTCAAAGTTGAATTTTAAAAGAATTAAACTGTGCTGCTTTCCCTATCCTCGAGTCACCTAAACTTTACAAAGTTACACAAAAAAATAAATTGTTCTTTTTAGAGCACTCTTAGTTTTCCATTTTTTCTTATTTTTACATAAGGAAATGGAACCCAAGGCCCAAGCCAATTCCCTAAGAAGCCAACAGCATTTTGCCAACTGTAGGGAATTTCCAACCCAGCTGCCTTGCATTAGGGAGTTGGGAATTCTTACATCTTAAAGCTGAGATCTCTTGCAACAATTAGGCTAAAGGTTAGTCTTAAAGGATTTATATTGGCATAAATAATTCAAGATTAGGAAAAAATATGATGGTAAGGAAATGTCTGCTTTGAGACATAAATGATTTGTAAAATAATACGTTACTGTTAAAATACATTCAGAGACAGCTCCAGTTACTAACGCTCTTCTAATTGATGCTGTCAAAAAAAAAAACCTATAAATGAAAACAAAACAAAACCCCCCAAACCAAAAAATCCAAATCTACAGCATTTACAGAGAAAAGAAAATGTTAACTAAATATCTGTTAAATGTGTAGCAGGGATAAAGGTAGTCCATTCTCTATCTACAACCTTACTTCCCTACCATCTGCCTCTCCACTCTTCTCTCAGGGTTTGTTGTTTTAGGAATACACAACCATCTCTGTTTCCTTTGCTGTCTTCACACGGTTTGAGGACAAAACTTTTGAGAGGCATTTATCATCCAAGATATTATACACTGATATTAAGTTGAAGACTGATTCAGATAGTATAATAATATTTCCAGTAACTACTATTAACAGGGAGAAGGAGGATGAAAAGTTCTTTCTTCTGAAATTCTTTCAAAATGTGACTCACTTAAGACCTCATTGCTTCAGCTATATCATGTTTGTGTTCTAGTTAAAGAAGTATCTGCCCTAATTTGTTTTCCAAGAAGTGAAATGAATGTGTTTATAGAATAATATGTTTTTTGTAAGTAAGATGCGTGAAAATGAGCATGTGTACAGAAGAAAAAACCTTTAGCTTGGTGGCATGGCCTCTCGGTGATAAACTGTGTATCAGTGTGGCTCACCTGGGATTTTGGCTTATCATAAATAAAGTGTAGCCTGTCTATATGGTGGAGTAAAAGGGAGGAGAAACATATCACTGGAGGAGTATTAAGTACCCATAAAAGCCTGATTATCTTCCTTCAAAATTCAGCTTCGTATCTCTGTTTATGGATTATTTTTGTCCCACGCCCAAAGTGCAGGGGAAGCCAGTATGAAAGTGACTGAAATTTCACACAGAGGGGTGCAGTTCAGCAGGAGCATTATTTAACTTTTTAGGAAGCTGGAGAACATTCAGGCTTACTTCATATATTACAATATAGGCAAAGAGGAGAAAACCTGGGAAAATGAATTTCCTTGGAAAATTTTGGTTTCATCCTGATTTAAAACTAAAAGAGCCATATAAACTGATCAAGGGACACTTGAGTCTCCCCAGGCTCATGAGATTAATTCCTCTCCTTTTTAATTTCCTCTGTGTTGCTCTCCTTCACTTCCTCGATTCCTCTCACTCCCTTCTGTTCTCTATTTTCTATCCTCTTTTGCTTTCGTTTTTTTTTTAACCTTTTTCTTTCTTATCTTCCCATTTTTTCTGACTTTTATCCTTTTTTCCTTATTTTATTCTTCTACACTGACCATGCTTTAGGTAAGAGTTCTTCCAAAAACATTGCTCAGCTTCTCATTGCAAGAATGTAGCAGCCCCCTACACCTTACCAACAAAGAAAGAGATGATAGACAAGAATGCATTCAGCAATTACTGATAATTTTTATTTGTTTTTTCTGGATACTGATTATTTTAACTCAAGTCTATTTAAAAGTTTCTTTGTTGACATTGTACTTAAATTACGAACATAGTTGACTTATTTTTCTCTTTACTATCCCAAATAGACCATATTAAATTTTTAGAATTCCACGTATTCTAATCTTCTGTAGCTCTCCTACCTTCAAAAATCCCTTCCTAGAGACCTCTCTTTATTAGTCGTCCTTTTGTTTGCAGTTCCTCATGATTGCCCTTATCTCTGAAAAGGCAGCCTTTTAAAATAGTTTTATAATACTTGCAAACTGATTCCTATCATCTAGACTAACCAAGTTATATATTTTGTTTTCTAGTTACTGAGCCCAAGGTTTATGTCTACTAAGAACAGTGCTATACCTTCTGATGCAGTGTGTGTTTCTCAAAAACAGGTCATGATGAAGTTACAAATACAGGAGTTTCTTGTACTGGTCTCAAGTCTCAGCTTATCACATTTTTCTATTTCCTGGGGACATTCAGAAGCAAAAATCCCTGCTTTTTGCATAATGTTGTTACTTTTATAAAAAGACTTTTGTCATAATAAAGAAGATAGTGGGCACCTTTATCTTGCAAGAGGAAATCATCCTAGCTGTGATCATAAAATTACTAAAAGAAAACTTTTACTCCCTTATGAGCAAATGATAATCTCATGCATTTCCTTTATATAGTCTTTTCATCTGGAGGCAAATGGCTCCTGAAAAAAAATAAAAAATAAAAAGAGAGGGTCTGTTTTGCAATTGGGATCTACTGGGATGCATGTCATACTTAAAGTACCAAAAATTTATGGTAAATAAATAAAATTAAGTCCTTCAAATTTGCAAAAATTTAAAAAGAAAGCCACGATAATGTCAACTTAACAGCAGCCAACAATCATGGCGTTATCACGTTTCTCTAAGTCTATAGCTGGTTATGTTTTTCAAAATGTCCTAAAACTATACTTAGTATTTTAAACTATAGTTCTCTAATGACAGATACCTTCTCAAAATCTACTTTAAAATGTTCATGACTCTGTAGATATAAGCAATAAACATGTGCTATTTTATTCCTTCAGGATTAAAAAAATTTCCCCCAAAAAATATTTTAAAAAGTTTAGTCAGTATCAAAGTTTTTTCCTAAATCTCAAATCCATCACATTTAAGTGTACTAAATTCCAGTAGGATGTTTAGAGTAAAAATAGAGAAAATATTTGAACTACTTTTTTGTTTTAATTTCTGTCATACTCTCAGAAGTCACTGTTACCAGGGATCAGAAATATCAGAAAAATCATCTTTAGTAAAGATTAAAGCACATCCACTGTTAATTTCCTCAAGTCCTGGAATTATTATAGCAATTAGGCTCATTTCACTCTAAGGAAGACAGCTTGTCTATACTTGGACAACTACTATTTTGTTCTTTAAATACATATCTATTTTTGTTATTTTCTGGGATAAACTAGATGATAAAAGTAGATTCTACAAAAATAGCAATTGACAATAGGAATTAATGTAGTTATTCCTGTAAGCAAATCTACCAGTATCACCAGTATTGAAAATTAGCTTTTCAAAGTACTCTCAGTCTAATCTTTATATCTTCAAGGTCTAAGGCTCTCCACGGTCTAGGAATGTATATGAGGATTAGTCAAAATAATTTCTCCTAAAATTTATTTGATGAATGGGTTAATGTATACATTTATTAAAGAGTTATTACATACAATTAAAAGGAAATGAACAGTCACAACTTGCTACGTGTACTCTGAACAATAATAAAACCACATGGCTAATATTTTAACAGTTTGTGTGTAAAATTATTTAATAAATTGAAGATGATGCACAAATCTGTCAGATAATACTCATATTTACGTGTCAAAATATTAAATAGAATTTTCTAAACCAGGATGAAGAGAAATGTTTTAAATGTGTTGTGAAATTTTGCTGATGTTTTAGGGAATGATAGCACAGGGCAGGAAGGAGATTAGGTAAAGTCATCAGATACATTCCAACCAGTATTTCCTTTTTTTTTTTTTTTTGAGACGGAGTCTCACTCTGTCTTCCAGGCTGGAGTGCAGTGGCCGGATCTCAGCTCACTGCAAGCTCCGCCTCCCGGATTTACGCCATTCTCCTGCCTCTGGGACTACAGGTGCCCGTCACCTCGCCCGGCTAGTTTTTTGCATTTTTTTTTTTTTTTTTTTTTTTTTTTTTAGCAGAGATGGGGTTTCACTGTGTTAGCCAGGATGGTCTCAACCTTCTGACCTCGTGATCCGCCCGTCTCGGCCTCCCAAAGTACTGGGATTACAGGCTTGAGCCACCGCGCCCGGCCTCCAACCAGTATTTTCAAAAGTCTTGCTATGTAAAATTTATATCACTAGCCTGGCTATTTCTTATTTACATACATTCCTCATCTAGCTAGTTTTGTAATTGATTGCAACTTTTATGAATAAAAAAACTTTTGAAGACAATTGAGATGTTTAAATGTACACAAGCAGTATTTTAACATACCATATACACAATTAGGCTCCCCATTTTGTGATCACTCTATTTTGACTTAAAGAATTTTTTCTAAAACCTGAATATAAACTTGGTGGAGCCTAAACCTGAGGAAATTTGTATAGTATGTCCTAAAATGAGTGTTTGAAATTGATTAAAAAGGACACCTGGTAAGACCTTTGACATATATTTGGATTTTGTCTTTGACAAGGCAGTTTCCCTTAAACCTCTGAGACACAAATGACATTTGACAGCTTCAAAATAGACCCATAATGTACCTCCATGTCATTACACTATGCAAAATATTTTTTTAAAAGTAACTGTAAATCCATGCAACCATTTAGTTGAAAAACCATTGTTTGAATTTGTAAGCTTTTTATTCTTTGCTTATCTGTGCTATCTAAATGAAGAAGAAGTGGCTTTCTTAATACTGCCATTTAATCACTATTTAAATATTGCTATTAAATAGTTACTACAAATGCTTTAGGAAAGGTTCTGGGAATCATGGATTCTAACCTTGGTTTACTGTGTGACTTTGAATGATAATTTATTTCTTTGGTTCACTTGCTTTACTCTGAGATCAATATCTTGATTTGGCTTCATTAGTCTTTGTTTAACCAAATAAGATAGTTTAATTATCTTATTCAAGTGTTATTCAAATGTGTGCAATTCCTAGAACTATTTATTCTTATTGTTACACATATTGTGTTATTAAGTGCTGTCTTCTTCCTAAGCAGAAATGTATCAATATAACAGAGTAATTGATATACCAGGAAAAATAAAATTGTATTAAGAAAATTAGGGTATAAGTTCAAATGCACAGTTAAACTACAATGCTACCATCTATCTCATTCCCTTATTAGCCTAGAGGTGGTGGCAATTTAACACATAATAGTGGATAAATATGTAATATTCCAAAATAAATGTTTGAACCAACAGAATCAAAGATACCCTGCTGGAATTAAATGCAGACATAGCAGTGCCAGGTGAGGTAGCTGCAGTCTTTGTGCTGGAAGATAGAATATTATCCTAGTTTTTACCTATATGAGAAAATCGTTTATAGAAAGTACTGTGCTTATCACATAAATGTAGCATCTCCTTCGTGTCATTATTAGAAGTCCGTGTCTGCTTTTTACTACATATGGATAGGAAACTACATAGTAACTTGAATTAACATAGAGTGATCTATTAAAAATAGATTCATCATTAAATTACATGTTACCATTTTTATTATTTGACCATTTAGAGGTAAAGTAAGGCTGTAATAGTAAAGATTTCATATTGTTCTCTAAAACAAAAATACAATAATGCAACCTACCTCCCAATCCTGGTCTCAGGCGATTGTCATAACCATCTAGGAGTCTGTCCAAAATCCTGGTGAAGACAGTGGTATTGTCTTTAAGTTCATCTTGTAATGATGGCTGTCCATAGCTGAAAAAAACATAAAGAGAAGCAATAGCTAAAGTATATATTTCTACTAAAACCTCTTTCCAAATAAATCCTTTCTCAGTTTTTCTACCTTGCTTTCAACTGAACCTTAACTTGAAAATTATTTTTTCACAAGGTGAAAAAGAATGTTATTTTTAAACTCTGGGCATTTAATTATATTTTTAATTTTCATTTTTTAAATGTGAAAGGAAAATTATGAGAAATGACTTCTGTCTGTTTACTTTTTGAATTATCATGTATATTACGTTACAATGCATGTCTTCTCTGAGCAAGCAAGAATGCTAATGCGCATGAAAAAAAAATAGGAAACTTCTTTACAAATTAAAAAGAGTTACCAAAATAACTGATTTTTTTTTTTAATTTAACATGTTGCAAAAGCCTAAGTTTTAACCTACCAACATCCCTTCCTTCATTCACTTCATATAAGTTTGTGTTTTGGTGGGGTTTTCTTCATGTTCTTTTAAGAGATTTAGATAAAACGTATTTCTTAGGATAATTATATTTTACATCAGTGTGCAAATTTCCATTCCTCTTAAGATTCATAACCCAATGATTAAAATTTGTCTGTTCACACAGCTAATTAATTTTCATTATTTCTAGTCTTAGATATAAACAGAACCTTTAGAAAGATCAAGTTCAATAGTCTTAATTCACAGTTGACTAAGCTGTAGTACAGTTTTAGTGTTTTGTTTAAGAAGGCACACCTATTTGTGAGCAAAACTTGACCTATTACCTAACTTTCTTCAAATTCTAGTCTGAAACTTTATTTTCCTTCTTCTCTATTGGGATAATTACTTATATTTAAACGTTACTAGTTGAAGATGCAGCTTGTATCCCTTACCATTATTAGTCTTTGTGTTTCAACCACATAGTGACCTCAGTTCAAAAATTGTGTATTTCCTACATCAATCACATTGCTATCTATGCTCCTTGAATCATATTTTATGTGATGATTAGCATGACAACTCCAAAATCCTTTGAGAGAAGTGTTTTCTATCTTAGGATGGATCACGTTTACTGATATATTTCAATCATAGTTCTGACCTTGAGTACAAAAGCAAAATGAATACAGGGTGTAAACTAAGAAACTGCCACAAATCTATCACTTTTGTATTTTCTACTTAATATGCCTTGTGCTTCACTCCTATGTGTTGATATTACTGATAAATATAAGAAAAATAGTAACATTTGAAACTAGAATTCACTTATTTGACAGCAGCAAGATATACGATCAAAATATCATTTCAAAACCACACACTGTTTTGCAGGTAATTAATTTTGTATCGGCAAAATGCAATGGCTATTATTCTGATAAACTTTTAATTTGATAAAGTTACTAAAACTAAAGGCTATCCATAATATTGGATATATGTAATGTGCCTCTTTGAAACAATTTTTCATTCTCCTAATTTCAACATTGATGCCATGCAGATTGAGGGCTTACTCTCTTATGGCAAAATTAAACATCTTGCTGCTTTTTAAACCAAATTTTCAACAAGCTAAATGTCTTCCAGTAGGTCTCACTGGCAGATGACAGCAGTAAGGCAAAAATAGTTTTATGAATGCAATTATTTATAAAAACTTATTGTCACAAAATCAACTGCCATGCCTGCATCTTTCAAGGATACTGGAAGGTCATCTTGATAAATGGAAAAGAAATGCTAGAACACCCTAAGTTGTGAGGAGGCCCTGATCGGGAACTCTGAGAAAGAAAGCAATACAATAAGAAGAAAGAAAAGATGAAATGGGGTAGCATGATGAAATAAACTTAGATTATTAAAACAATTCTTACAATATAGAGTGCTTATTACCTTTATCTACACCCTCTAAGATTTTACAGCTTATATAAAACTCAGAAAATGCTTTTCTTCCTGATTTTATCTTACAAATATTTTCACCAATTGTTTGCGTTGGAATACAGATGCCCAAAGAGACCACTGCCTTTTCCCCAACACCAGTTCTGCTTTCCTAACTGGAATAGAAATCTTTCTTTTACGTGATTTTTTAATGACACTTCATCTTTACTTCTAACTTACTATGTCAAGTTATAATTGCCAGAGAAAAACCCTACGAATAAGATGCTTATTCATTTGGTATTAAACACCCATGCCAATGTAGTGTTTCCTAAGCTGAATATATATTTTGAAGAGAAATGCCAGTTACAGTACCTGATTTTGATTCTATATGAACCACTATATAATAAAACACTGTGCACTAACTCCATCTACAGGTCATTGCAATAGTAACACTTCATATAATTTTTCAAAAGCAGTAAAGACATTTAACTTCTCACATTAAGGATATCTGATAATAATGCCTGTCTGTCAGTGTTTACCATACACAATAGCAAAAAACAACAACAGATAACTTCTGAATTAAAATAAATCTTCCTAAATTCATATGTCTTTCCAGACTATTCCATCTCCCTATCTTAACTCTTAAGAGTTCACTTGCCATTACATTTTGAATAAACTCATGTTTTTATGATATATCTGACTTTCTTGGGGACCACAGAAATAGGCTGCACAAGAAATACAAAAGCAGATAAAGAAAAATCTGTAATACTTAGTCATGTAAATAGTTTCTACTATATTAATTTAACATGCTTGACTGGATCATTAGAACGTATTTTGACTATGGTTAAGCTTTATAAACAATTAGTAATTGTTTTTTTAAATAGAGAAATTTGATTTTACTGAAGTTCTTAAATATTTGTCTCATATAGTCCACCTTTATTTGTTATAGATAATGATTTCAAAATATGATATGCACATGCTTTTATAGAGACATGATTTTCAAATTAAAGATATTATTTAAAACTTTCCATTTCTATAAATACAAAAGTTATTGCATGGTCTTTACAATAGGCTAGAAATTTTCTTGTTAAAAAATCAGCTTACATAGTATGCAACCACTAATTGGGGTAACTTTTTCTAAGAATTAGGAAACCACATGTTTTGTTCAGTTCCAGCTGAACAGCGAAAAGTTCAATGTAAGACTTAAATGTTGAATTAATACATGTCTTAACAATGACTTGCTAAGTGTATTCTAACTAACATGCAAATATACTGATTTTTTTTCATACTGCTCTTCTTTATTCTTAGCTGGAAATTATTGCAGTTAAGTTTTCTGAATTCCCTTAGTCATAAATTCATTTGAGGACAATTTTCCTCCCCCTGATAAAATAAATGAAAAGTTACAGAAATTTTCATGCAGATTTTTAAAAAAGTGTCCCCACCTTCTTCCAGTCAACGTGCTGAGAAGGAGGATCCAGGCCCAAAGATAGTCAGACAGACCTGGACTTTTCCTCATCGCGGGCTGGAGCAGCTGAAAAGTAGAATAAGTAGATATCAATGTCTGTAGCAAGAAACATCAGGTTATAACCACCAGGGCTGACTGAGGCAGTTTAGATGAATGCTTTGAAGTCAGGAAATGACCTCACTGGGATATGACACCTCATTGGAAGCAATGGAAACCTGGACCATCCATTCTCCACTTTCCCTTCCATTTCTCCATTCAGAAACATATCAGTGTCCTTATTCTCCTGTAAAAGAATACAAGTTGAAACGCTTTCAGGTGACAGTACTGCTCAACATAAAAACTGTGAGTTGTTTATCTCTGGATTTTATATTTATAATATAGTCTGGTTTGTTCTCTTCTTGTTGTTTATCATCTGAAAATTTGGACCTTTATGATTTGAGTTTCCACAGTGAACTGTGCATTAAAATTGTTAAGCTGGTGTCTCTAACAGGAAGAACATATTTAGGGATTGGATGGGATAGGTTAACATGTTGTGATGGCTGAATTCCTCTTTGAATTCTGCAGGTACCTTGATTTCAGAAGCAACTGTATTTCTTTCTATTTAAAAACATAGGAAACACACTGTTGAATGCCGGAGTCGTGCTTTTATTCTGTGCCTGTGACTGCTTTGTTAAATATGCTCCCTAATGTTTCTGTGGAGCTAAAGGACACACTTTATAGTCAAGCCATGTGCTGATCTCTCTCACATACAAACCACACACACAAATGCACACAAACAGGCCCACACATATCCTTCAAGCCCTCTCAGATTCTGCCAGGTTGCTGCTAGCAAACGTTTCATCTCAAACAGATGGAAGCTGGAGTGCTTTGCTGTGCATGAATAAAGGGATCTTTTTTACCTCTTAGGTAAAGTGCAATCAATCACCATCTGATTGTTGAATTTAGACTTGGTAGTGGAATGTTGGAGAACTGGAGGACTACAGAAAGCTTACAGAATTAAAAATGTATATAGTCTCTGTGTGGAATCAGTTTTCGAAATTCAATGCACTACCTGAATAAGGAGCAGCTATGGTAACATTTTAATGTGCTGGAATTAATTCCAGTCATAATATAAGGAATGTTAAAAGTATTTAATCTATACATCTTTTTAGGGTAAGTGATTAATAGATTGTAATCTTTTACAGCCTCTTTTTCACTAAACCTTCTATAGCTTAATGTGATATGCTTTTAAATACATCTACAAAATGCTTTCTGCACTCTCGGGAATCATTTAAATCACTAAAAACCATTACAAACAGGCATGTAAGCAATGAAACATAATATGTTTAGAGCGAAATGGTCTAGAGATAAGAACTCTGAGCCTCATCATAGCTTTTACTTAATTTAGTAATTTAGTGACTGGTTTTGAAACAGATTAGTTGACTATGACAAGAAATCTTGGATAAATATTATGTTAAAATACTACATCTAAATTGCAAAATTTTAATTTACCCTTTTACTAATATTTATCATTTGTTAAGAGGGAAAAACAACTTCTCTTAGCCCTATTAATTTTTGTTGATCTTTATAAAAAGATTGAATATCTGAATGGGTAAACAAACCACAGCAAAATCCTTTGACAAGGCACCATCGCTTTTTGCCCTCTTCTGACATTTTTAAAAGAGAAAAACAAATCTATCGTGGTACTTCAGTTGTTAAGAAAGTTTCTTGCAAATACAAACATAATAGTTTAAAAGAAAGGCTAAGCTGCAGTCTTACCACTTTCTACCTTCATCCTCCCCCTCCCCCAGACACACACTCCAAACGTTACCATCCCATGCCACCCATATCAAAGACTAAGTTGAGTTTTCCTGCTCAGAATGGGAGAGACCCCTACACCAGAGGACATTTCACCAGCGTCCACTGGAAAGAGGAAAACAGGCGATGTTGCAGCCAGGACAAGAGAGTGCCTTCCCTAGGATGACGGAACAGTGAGACAGGTTTTCTGTCCCAGCGTCTTAACTTTAGATGATGGCCCCCAACGCCCCTCCCCAACTTATCCCAGCTCCCCCTTGCAAAAATAAATAAATACCTAAATAAATAAATAATAACAGCCCAAAACAACATGCCACCACCCACCCTGCGGAATACATTCAAATATGCTTAAGAAAGAGGAGAAGAAAAGAAGAGACAGCGGAAAAATAATGCTCTTATATTGCTGCGGTTTCACCCTGAAAGAAAAACATTTCGTTGTTTCTACCTGCTGTGGGATCAGGCTCCTGTCCTGCTCGCTCCCTTGCTCGCTCGCTCGCTCTCCCTCTTCTCTCTCTCTCCCTCTCTCTCCCATCTCCCCCCCGTTCCCCCCCCCCCGCCCCCCCGACTATAACATTCCTATCTCTCTAGCTAGGAAAAGCCACGTTCAAAGCTCTGTCTGTGTATCGTGGTCCAAAGTCGCACTTACCTAGGGCCCCTTCTGGACACAGGATCTCTTAAGACCGGGGAAAAAAGTCTGGGAGAGAATCGTGGAGAGACTGGAACCAGCGCGAGTCTGCGAGTCCGAGTCCGGGCGCGCCGGAGCAGAGGGGCGTCCTCGCTCTGCCTCTCACTCACTTGGTCTGAGCCATCATGGACTCTGCGTGCTCCTTTGCTGAAGATTTCACACCCAAATTTGCTTCCCAATATCCAATCTGCAGCTATACAACAAAAGATTTCTCTTTACCAAGACAGTAGTAATACGTCCCAGGGCAAACCGGATGTGAAATAGGCGGTGACTTCATGCCAGAGAGATTTTATTTTAGAAAGGAAGGTGGTACCAGCCTCTGGATCTGGAGACCAATCCGCCCATTTTTTATATGCAGCACAATTTAACTTGCACCACTCTGGCCCTAATCCCCTTCTCTCTAGCTGCAGGCTCAAATCCTTCTACAGTCTGCTGCAAGCTTCTCTTTTTTGGGGGGAGCGGCAATGCGGGAGGGAAGGGTAGAAAGGGTGAGAGACATACGGACTGCACTTAGAGTCTTTCCACACTTGCAATTTATGAACACCCGATTTTAAGGTGAGCCCATTAAAAATACAACTCTTCAGTGCAACTATTCTACCTTTGATCAAATATTAAACCACTGCCTGCATATGAATGAACGCAAGCTCTGAAACAGGGAGATGCAGGGTTACACGTGTGGAGAGAGCACTCGTCTCGCCTCTCTCCCTCACACACACACACTCCCACACATATGTCTAAGTCCCCGTGTCTTGCAGAGTCACGAATGGTGACGGTTGGTAGGAAAGAGCTCTGGCAGGTAGGAAATTGGCTACTGGGTTTAGAGAGTCTTTCGCACTTTCTCGGGTTGGGAGCGCTTTCCACCCCACGTTCTTCTGTAGCTTAGAGGACAGCAAGAACACCCTCCGGAACCGGGTTTTTACCTTTTTAAGCAACTGTTTGTCTGTGTTATCATGGAGAAAACGCAGGCGCTGTTACCTCTGAATTGTGCTGGGTTCCTGGACGAAGAATATTTAACTAATAAATCATCCTGATCATTTGTAGGCTTGAGAGTCATATCTCCATTTCCGGAATCATTCCTTTGCCTCGAGCTCCATCATTCTCGGATTAGGAAAATGGGAGAGGGAGAGGGGGAATTTTTAGAAGTCAGGACGAAATCCTCGTCTACTTTTTTTCCCCCGTCTCTGGCCTCTTCTATTACCCTCCCTGGTAGCTCTCCACCCACAAATAATTATACACTAGGAAAGGGGGGTGTGTTTCAACATCAGTCTAACTAAATTTCCAAGGAATCAGGGATGACTGTGTTTTCCTCCTCAGATTTTGTGAATGGCTGTTTGTAGCAGAGAGGGGATGGGTGCTGCCTTCCTGGGAGCGCTTAGTAAACCCTATATCACTGGGAGCTGTCCCTTCAGCACTTGCGTCCAGTTATGGCTGGAGGTGCTGAAAAGGTGACGTGCCCCACGCGATGTTCCTGGTGGATAAGGTCTGAGCTTTGGTAAGCTCACTGGTCATTTTCTCCTAGTGAGCTCCTAGCAAAGAAGACGTTTCAGATGGGGTGGAGCCTGAGCAAGTGAAGAAAAAACCTGAGTAGCCAGTCCATAACCGCTTTGGGGTTTATGATTCTACAAGTGCTTCTTGACCTTGTGCAGCAATACAATCAGCTTAATGATTAAAACTTAAATAAGGTGATTGCAATAATAAGGAATATAAAATTGAAGACCACATTAGGCGTTGGGCTTGGTTACCTTCTGAGTTTTGTGGTCAAGTGTCAACTGGGAAGTGATTTTAGAGGTAAATTTTGGAAGAGAGATTTGAAGATTGTGTTAAGATACCCCTGTTTCTGGGCAGTAGTTAATTGCCTGCTAGGTTCACATATAATAAATGCCGATGTGTGCTTAAAGATATTCACTGGAGAAACACCACGGCTTCCCTATGTGTCATTAACCAATTTTTATTTACTTATCCATTGATTAATTAATTTGTTGAGTAGTTTTGAGAAAAAAAGTGAATTTAATGAGATTTATGATTAATAATGAAATCCTAAGTTAACAATTAGAAAACATGATTCTTTCACATCATCTACAATGCAATTTCACAATTTTGTCTTGTTTTAATGAAAATAAACAGTTTTTAGTGTTCTCCTGTCTAAACTGTTGCAGGTCCTTTTATGGTCTTCTGTCAATCGAAAATAACTGTATCCTTTATCTAATGCAATACAACCAAATCACTCTGCTGATTTTGGTTTTGCAAACAAAGTCACTCAAGCTTCATCATGTGAACAATAGTCTCAGAGCAATTCCAATTACATTCTGCTTCAGATTAAAATTTTTTATGTGATTATGAAACAGGATACAATTGCACAGCATTTTCATACATTTAAAGAAATAAATATTAAATAACTTGGGGGCTATAGTGTGTATATGGAAATGGAAATACCTATACTATGACTCTCTCTTTAAAATACAATACTCACAAGATAGATTTTACTGGATGATTCTCTATGAATATCAGCTTGTAATATATATATGCACATATGTATACATACACATACATGTAATTTGCTTTGAGACATCTATACTTTTCATAAATTGTGTCTAAAAATATTGATATTTTAGTACTCCAAAACATCAATTAATACTCTAATTATGGATGTGTTTACTGTGTTCCATCTGAGATGTCTTTAATATATGCACATACTACCATAAAATATAATAAATTAATGACAAGAAAATACTTACTTTATATTGTGTTTTTATATTAAATATTTTATATAATTTTTGATATTCTTGTGTTTTGTTTCAGCCAGAATGAACCACTTCAAACTATGTGTGCATATAATGATGTCAGTTTTTAAAAATGATAACAACCATGGTGTTTAATATTCTTAGAGTGTTTGTTTGGTGCCAAGTAATGTGCAAAGTAATTTTCATAATAATTCAGTTTGATTCTCAAAATGAGTCTCTATGAGAGACGGTCTTAATATTTCTGTTACACAAATCATTCAGTAAATTGTAGACTAGAGAGATCAAAAGACTTGGCTAAGGTCACAGAGCTAGTGAGTATCCACACTAAAATGCAAAACCAAATGCTCTGACTTCAAAGCCCATTCTCTTAACCACACTTCTACATTACTCTGTTTCCTTACTGTGAGACTGAGCTCATAGTAAAATCTTTTTCATTCATTTTATATCCATGCTTGACCATCTTTATATCAGTCACATGAAAATCATCTCTTAATATTTATTATTATTTATTCATGGCAAGAGTTTTATTTCGATGATCCAATACATCCTACTGGAACATAGAATCAGGCTTACTTTAGTATTTCAGAGATTTAAACTACTTTTCTTTTGTCTCATGAGGCCAGTGGCCAAGACCCTCCTAATAGTTACAAAGTCTTGGCAGAAAGAATTTGAGGTCAAATCTAGAACCAGGGATGCTAGGAATTCCTAATAACTCTATCTCCAGTGCTGCAGTCTGGCACATTTTGCTTTTCCTGTCAATTTTAAATGGCAGGAAGCCCTGACCTAATTGATGAAGTGGTGATGATTCTATTCAACAGAGAAATGTTTTTACCCTCTTTAACTAAATGTGAACCAAATGAGAAAAAAATAGCAAGAGTGTTCTCATTTATTCAGTGTGTCTTTTTATCATTTACAAAATAATGTAGAGTGAAGGCAAATAAGTAAGTAAAAATAATAAAATACCAAATTAACTTTAGATGAAACTCAGACCAAATAGATCTTTTAAAATGTATTTGAATGGCTCAGATATATACACAGAAAGTGTGTTTTAACATTATGCATTACATATATGAATATTTATATGGAATATTCCATTATACTCATTTAGGTAGTCCCACTTTTCTAATTCCTCTGTATATAATACAGACCACCATGTTTAATTGACTATACTAGCATATCCAGAGAGATGTCTCTTCTTTTGTAAATGATATTGAAATAATAGCTCAGTAGGAGTTAAAGAAAATAAATGTGGTTTAAGTAATATGTTATTTTATTGTTCATTAATCTAAACATCTTTGTCATCTGGGTGATTTAGACAAATTATTTTTCCCAGGCTGGAAGTCTCGTTTAGTATTTCAGCATACTGAGAAACACGGTGAATATAGCAAAAACAACATTTATTTATATTTGAGTCATAAGTGTTTGGCCGTCCAATGAAACTTAGAGATTATTTGCCCCAACCACTTTGACAGATCACAAAGCTTATGTAATTTTTCACCTGATCTTTACAGAAGTAGAACCCAGGTTAGCATGGCATGGTAAATGATTATGCATGAACATATACCTGAAGTCACAGATGTTTCAGAACCGTAAGGCCATGAGCACATTGCTGAATTTTTCAAAGGAAGTAATGATATCTTATAAGCTGGTGGTGGCATTACATGGGAAAACAAATGTGAATCAGATAGCCCTCTTGTGTGACACCTAATAGACATCTAATGAATGCCAATTTTCCTCTCTCTTTTTTTCTCACCATAAAATTTTATTTGCTCTGCATTTTAGTGCATTATCTACAGCATGTTTAAATAACTAATAATACTGACAATATTGTCAGCATTTTTCATACCATTGAAATAAAAGTATCACTTAGACAGGTTGTGGGAAAAACTAGTTCCTGTGCCAACTTAATCCTAGGCCCATGTTTTTATTTTTAAGGTGTTGAGTGAGGGAAATTTTCACTGCGTGGTCCTTGGGCATAGAGTATTTTACATACACGTTAAACCAGGAATATTTGAAGAGAATATAATACAGGACATAGCCAACCACAGCGAATGCTCAAAGCACAGCTAGTACAGTCAACCACAGGCTCCCCAAAAGATACATTTACATTATTTTTCCATAAGATGCAACAAATACTCATCAGGAATAAAAATATGTATGTGAGAATCAGAGTCTATTTAACAGTTATGTAAGTAGGGCACTATCCAATTTTCCTCTTTTGGCAGTTTTCAGTTTATCAGCAACTCAAATGTAACCCAGATTCACCCATTTTCTTTCAAAGACTTTTCTTTTCACAGATGTCTAACCCATCAACCCAAGAAGGTAAATGCAGATTTATTCAGAGTTAGGAAAAATGATAATAAGCTGATGATTAGAAACACTTATTTATTTTAAAAGTTCAAATAATATATAAATTATTTTTTAAATCCTTGAGGAAGAATTTTTTGACTCTCCAAACAAAATTGGTAACATGATGACTAATGTAAGTCAGGAAGGATGTAAGAAAATACATATAATTTATTAAAATGCTGTCACAACTCTCTAGATTAAATACTTTAAAATACTGTATCCCATATAACTTGATTGAGGAAACATGCAATTAAAAAAAATATGTAGCTAAAGTCAGGCATTCAGGATGTTTATGTGTTTTCTTTGGTAAAATTAAAGGCATAAATATATGTACACACATAGTCTATGTGTAAACTCCTTTTAAACTATAAGAATGTATGTTTACTTACGTTTTTCTCTGTTAAAGTAAACAGAATGAATACATATTCGATCAGTAACAACGATTGTCTATTTGCAGAAAGAAACATAGATGTAAGTGAGAGAATCAACTTGGAGAGATTATATATCAAAAATAATGAAAACCATTAGGCATGTTTGTAGCTAGAAACTGCATTCAACTTACTCACAACCTGCTGGCATGTTAGGATATGTCTAGTTTAAATATTTGAAGAGTTTAATGTGGTCTCATTATCCTACTAGACAGTTGCATTTACATATTTGTTTGAAATCATAAAACACAAAAAATGACATCAACATTAAAGCAGCATTTAAAAAATCATTCATCATGCCCTGAATGGCCATAGGATTTGTGGAAAGGATATGAAACCAAAGGATTTACTAGAATAAAGATCAAGAATTAAGACACTAATGCACCATCTGTTCAATAGCTCACAATTCTTGATGTTTATAATAATTGTGTTTTGTGGAATGAAATGAAAACAAATTTGCGGATATAGATGTATTTTTACTATGGCTGTACATAAATATCTCCAGACATAACTAGTGCCCCTGTGTTAAATGTAGAAAATTGTTGTAATTATATTTTTACTATAATTTACAATTACACAAAAGCATCTCTCTTAACCTAACCCATTTCCAATTTTGCTTATAATAACATTCACCAAAATTTCTCTGTAGAGAAAATTTCATAGTCTCTCCCTTATCTCTGTCTATGTATACACAGGGAGAGATATAGATATGCAAATATGGATATAGATATCTATTTGTCTATAGCTATATAAACACTCTACTAGTTATCAATATCTATATCTTTATATCAATATTGGTATCTATACTTCTAAATTGATACTGATATCTTTACCTCTCTCCTATCTCTCTCTCTGTTTTTTGACCTAAATAAACCTTGACACAGAGAGAGAGAGAGAGAAAGTGTCTGCTTGGGTAAGGAGAAATCGAGAGTTTTAAAAACAAGTAATATTCACGTTTGAGTAATTATATATCAATGATAAGCTCATACAAATCTCAGAAATGTGGACTGAGCCCTATGATAACTTGAGATTTGGCCCAGAAAGCATGCTCTGGATGAATAAACAGATGTTCAAGACCAGCCTGACCAACATGGTGAAAACTCATCTCTACAAAAATACAAAAATTAGCCAGGCATGGTGGCACATGCTACCCAGCCACTCAGGAAACTGAAGCAGGAGAATCTCTTGAACCTGGGGATGGAGGCTGCAGTGAGCTGAGATTGCGTCACTTCACTCCAGCCTGAGTGACTGAGCAAGAAAGACTCTGTCTCAAAAAAAAGAAAAGGAAAAAAAAAAAAAAAAAAAAAAAAAAAAGGCCGGGCGCGGTGGCTCAGGCCTGTAATCCCAGCACTTTGGGAGGCCGAGACGGGAGGATCACCAGGGCAGGAGATCAAGAGAATCCTGGCTAACACGGTGAAACCGCGTGTCTACTAAAAAAAATACAAAAAAAATTAGCCGGGCGTGGAAAAGAAAAGAAAAAGAGAAGGAAGGAAGGAAGGAAGGAAGGAAGGAAGGAAGGAAGGAAGGAAGGAAGGAAGGAAGGACGGAAGGGAGGGAGGGAGGGAGGGAGGGAGGGAAGGAAGGGAAAGAAAGAAGCAAGCAACAGTTCTTGCTGGAAAATAAACAGTTGTTGCTGGAAAAGAAAGAAAGAAGAAAGAAAGAAAGAAAGAAAGAAAGAAAGAAAGAAAGAAAGAAAGAAAGAAAGAAAGAAAGAAAGAAAGAAAGAAAGAAAGAAAGAAAGAAAGAAAGAAAGAGAGAGAGAGAGAGAGAGAGAGAGAGAAAGAAAGAAAGAAAGAAAGAAAGAAAGAAAGAAAGAAAGAAAGAAAGAAAGAAAGAGAAAGAAAGAAAGAAAGAGAGAGAAAGAAAGAAAGAGAAAGAAAGAAAGAGAGAGAAAGAAAGGAAGGAGGGAGGGAGGGAGGAAGGAAGGAAGGAAGGAAGGAAGGCAGGCAGGCAGAAAGGAAGGAAGGAAGGAAAGGAAGTTTTAAAATTCAAATCAAATAAAATAGAATGCAAAACCAATTGAATGAAAAACAATGACTAAGAAACTAAAGGAAACTAACCTATGTTTATCATGTTTTACATGTTTATTAACAACTGGAATAGGTATTGCTGAAGCAAAAAACAATTTACAAAACATCAGAAAGGAATACTGAAAAAGAAGTCATGTAGTTTGGATTCAGTAAATTCTGAAATGAAAAGCAACTTTTACTAGACAAAGAAAGAATCAGGGAATGCTATCATAGAGGCTCATTTTTATACCATATTTTTTGTTTTATTTATTTTTTAGAATATTCTAGCAGGCAAGTTCACTCTATTATGTATCAAGTGAATCATATCAATGTTCTTAAATTCAAAGTAAACACAAAAATCAACTATGATTGCACTGAAAACAAAATTTCTATATAGACCAGTTTTAGTTAAAAGTTTGTTTATACTTTTTCTAAACTATCAAAGTGAAATAAAGTCAAAACTTAGAAAGAGTGACTGAAAATTAAGAACTAGAATGATGTTCTGTTCTTATCCTTCATTATTACCTCTGTGAACTATGTTAAAACACTATAGTTACTTTTTGTATGACCTTGGGAGACTTGATACCTCTAGGAAAACTAGCTATTTCACAGATTGAACAGTCCTAAGTCAGTCTGACAGCCATATGTTTAAATTATGATTTCAGTGCCTGGAGAAATTTTTGTCAGGCTCCCAAACAAGTCAACGAATTCAGTAGAATTGCCCCGTGGCTTTGGAGGAACATGGTTGGGGAAGGTTAGTCAAGCTTCAGAAAGCCTTTGTCAAAGTCTTAAAGAGGGCTCAAATACAAGCCCTGTTTTCAGATAGAAGGGCATCTGCTTCCCACATATATGCTCATGGAAGGCCCCATTAATTCCAAAAACAAACAAACAAACATTACAAGATGGGGCCATTTCTTATGTTTCCTAAAATCAACATGTAATTTGCTCTGAAAAGTATATAAAAACAAAAGAAAATTAAAAAAAAAAAAAAGATGAACTAATATCTCCCTTGATAAGAGCTTGTGAAGTACCAGGAAAATATAGAGGGAAAAAGAGAACATTTTAGTATAAAATTTTTATAAACTTTACAGTAACTCCTCTACAACAATTCATGAGTACAGACAGAGAATGTGGTTGTAAAATTTGAAATTGTAGTCACAAATTCTGTTCTCATTATTCCCTTTTGAAAGATAATTTTTACTCTAAGGTTGCTCTTCTATTAAAGTATGTTACTGCAGACATAAAACATAAATATAGTTCTCAGTGTTCAGCATGTCAGATGTCAAGGAAAACTAAAATTTTACATAACAGTTTAATAAACATGACTCCTAGAAAATATAAGTAGTTATTTCTTAATCACAGTTTTATTTGAAGACGCCTCAGTAACTGTCGTTTGTACTCATCATTGTTTTTATCTAGTTTCCAAATCTAAATCCAAATTTGAGATTTCTTCATTGAGCGGCACACTATATTAAAAGGACATGCCAATTCAGGTAAACTTTTTCCTGCCCATTTGAAGAATTCATACCTATACATGTGTACACGACCTTGGAGTTTCCAAGATTTATTGTATACAAAATCTTTAAAAAGACACTAAATAATCTAATCAGATTATTTTTAGAACTAGTTAAATCAATCCAGAAGTTCTCTGAAGGAGTTAATGTGAGCAAAACCATCAAATCAAGGCATAGAATTTTTACCGGATATAAAAATATACATGAAGCTATAGTAAATAAAACTCAATAATTCTGGCACAGAAAGACTTGTACAGCTATAATTACAATGAAGAACTCAGGAAAAGACCCATACATAATCAAGAAATTGTATATGAAAAGGAAGTTTTCCAAAGCAGTGTAATTTTTTATTTAATGCATGGAACAGGATTATAGACATTATAATAAAATAAAACAAAAATACAAGTAAACAAACACATTAAAATTAAATTCACACCCCCAACTAGAAATAAAAATGATTTACTGGTGAAAGAAGGAACCTACAAATATCCTATGCATTAATGAAATCAATTTGAAAAAATCAAGCAATGTGCATAAAAATGAGAACACAGGACAAAATAATAGGCCAACAAGGAGATTTCACCAGTGGCCAATAAACATGAGAGGAGATACTCAATTGCAATTGCGATCATAGAAACGCAGACTAAAACAACTTGATGTCACAGTTATCAGACTAATGAAAACTTTTTAAAAAGTGATACTATTCAGTATTTATTTGAGTTGTTGGTAATAAAAAGGTCAATCTGTTAGTGGCTATCAAATTATCAATATATTGTATACAAATTTTAAATCAGTATCCTAGTTCTAGAAATCCATTCTACAGATATCTGAATGCAAGTGTGCAGGGTATAAGCATATGGAAGTTTAGTGTAGGACTAATGCAAGTGCCTTTAAAATTAGAGACATAATAAATGTCTGAGAATAGGAAAATAGTTGAAAAAATTTTGGTATGTTCACATCATGAAATTATATGAACATTTAAATAATGAGGTATATCTTTATCCACTGACACAAAAAGATATTATCATTGTATAGCTGATTCAATGAGCAAAGACCTAAATAGTATTATTCCTATTTTACAAAATATATAGAATATACAAGCTAAAGTATAGGTCTAAAATGCATATGCAATGATATGCATTTCATATACATAAAACTATTGACAGGAATTATCTCTTTCCATTTTATGCTTTACATATGGTATGATTTTTTGTGAGTATATATATATATAGAGAGAGAGAGTGAAAATTTTTCAGGAAATAGTAACAAAAGAAAAAGAAAATAATGACATTTAGATTCCTAGATATAGAAGACATAAATCAATGCCACCTAGAGTTCGCTTAAAATTCCAAAGTCTGAACTCTAGGTTTACAAAGACAGGTTTGTTATAATTATCACCCAAGAAGAGCTGGGTTCTCAAAATTGTTGCGATTTCATTCACTTCTAGAAGTTGAGAAGGAAGTGGAAGCACAGTGCTAGAAACTCATACTCACTTTCTTTGTCTTCCTAATTATATAGTCACCCAAGAGTAACACTTCTCTTCAAAAATAAGGTAGTTCAGAATCTTAGACATTTTTCCAAATAACATGCTTAGAGGTCTACTGCCAATTCAACAACAAATGATTGGAGATGGAAACTGTCAGTCAACTAAAGAGATATGTTTGAGTAAGAAAAAGTGTCTAATGCACATCATAAATACCAATTCACTTTTGCAATGTTACCTGTATGGAGACTTACTCCTCCTCCTCCTCCTCCTCCTCCTCCTCCTCCTCCTCCTCCTCCTCCTCCTCTTTCATCTTCATCTTTGTCTTCTCCTGCTTCTGCTTCTTTTCTTGTTGTTGTTTCAGGGAGAAATCGTTTTGTGTTTCTACATACCATACAGAACATATGTTTGAGTACGTTAGTAGCATATTTATGGAAACCAGAGTACTTTTTCTACTTCTCTGTCTCTACATTTTGGAACTCTTCACTAGTTGTGTAATTCTCATAGCCTCATTGTTAAGTGAACCCCTCTTATCACCTGTGTCGAAGGATGTTTACATTTGGCTCTATAGTTTTGTACAACAGTTATGTAAGTAAACAGCTCCAAAATTCCATCAAGGATGCTCTTTCTCTCATTTGCAAATATTTTGTCTCACATAGCCTCAGCAAGGAGAGTAACTTTTAAACTGGAGAATAAATTTAAATGTCTCAAGTTCCTTTGTTCTCACCCTTACATAATGCACCAAATCCATTCAGTGTTTCTGGAGACATAAATGGTTAACTTCGTGGTCAAGAAAAAAGTATCTCTTCTTTATATCATTCTAAAAAGAAATAAACAATTTTTCTGTGTATGAATGTACATTTTGGACATCCATTAATATATTCTATGAGTTGACAGTATAGGTTTCTGTCTAATGAACAAAAATCAATTTAAGTCATCAATAATGTTTTTTCAAGATTTTATTGAAATGCTTCTAAGTTTAGAACTTTGATCATTTCATTTTCCTGTTGAACCCCAGTGGATAAAGTTAGCATATCTTGTTTCTCACTCAGCTTAAATATGCTTGCCCTTCAGAAGAGTAGGTAGTGAAGATTAACTTGATAGCCCTGTAGTATGGTACAGTAAAGTGGACACTTTTTCTACATCTCTTGAGATCAAATGAGGGCAGATGATGGAGATAGGGGCTAAATTTTCAGGCTTGGGTGGGCAGAAAGTTGGCAGAGAGATTTTCATTCAACACAAACACAATGAAAGAAAAGTCTGGGTGGTGTTATAACAGGCCAGTTTCAGGCAAATGTGGCTCAGCTAAGTATTGAGCTGAGACAAATACTTAACCAACTAATATCTGATGTTTCACCTGAAAAGCAGGTATAATAGCCATCTCAAATGTTTTCTTATGAGGTCTAAATTATATAACTTAGCTAAAGTGCTTAGCACAGTTTCTGGCACACGATAAATATTCCATAAAACATTTTAGACCTTAACTGATAATGTATATTCTTTTAAATTATAATTAAAAACCTCTCTGAGACTCAGTTTCTAAATTTATAGATTGAAGTTAATACTTTGTATTTATCTTAAGGTTAGAAATCAGTAATTCGAGGAAAGTATCACTGTAGGTGCCATTACTGGAGACGCAGTTAGAATACACGATTACTACCAGGCTACCTGAATCTCTATGTACATAAACATAATATGCTAATGTTGCAGTTTGTGAATTATGTGTAACTTTCTTTCTCTATTTCTTCTTTCAGTACTAATTATTAGGTCTATTACTGCAGAAATTAAACAAGAACATTTTTCCCTATATATCAGTTCACACCTTCATTATGGATAAAGTAAAAAGTTTTTACTGAACAATTTCAAATACTTGATAGGTCAAGTAGTAGTGCTTAGGTATCTAGTGAAATACAACTTCCCTTCTTGAGTCCTGACTCTAACTATAAATTGTGACTGCATTCCAAACTAAGAGAAGCACATTTCTACCTCCAAAGTATTGAAGCCATGCTGATTAGGACCATTTTGATTATTATTATTATTTTTTATTATTATACTTTAAGTTCTAGGGTGCATGTGCACAACGTGAAAGTTTGTTACATATGTATACATGTGTCATGTTGCTGTGCTGCACCCATTAACTCGTCATTTACATTAGGTATATCTCCTAATGCTATCCCTCCCCTCTCCCCGCTCCCCACAATAGGCCCTGGTGTGTGATTCTCCCCTTCCTGTGTCCAAGTGATCTCATTGTTCAATTCCCACCTATGAGTGAGAACATGCGGTGTTTGGTTTTCTGTTCTTGCGATAGTTTGCTGAGAATGATGGTTTCCAGCTGCATCCATGTCCCTGCAAAGGACACGAACTCATCCTTTTTTATGGCTGCACAGTATTCCGTACCATAAATAATTATTCACATGAGAGGATTTTTCTGACTGCAATCATGTTTTAATTTCTCCTGCTGGGTTTAATATTTGTAAATGCTTCAAAGGTTAACCAGGCTTCCTTTCTCATCGGGAAGTATTACTTGACTATCTCCTGTCTGCTTTACTTAGGATATCAGCCTGAGAAACAGTTGCAGCACTTAAACTATTTATGAGGCTATGATCACTAGGATGGGGTGGGGCTGGGAATATGTTTTTGGAGATGCAGAATCTGGGTTTTCTTAGTAGTATAAGACTGTTAGTTCCATGAGGGCCAGGAGTATTCAGAGAAAACAGATGGTTTTTAAAAGTCATACAGAAGATTGAATCTTGAAGTGCAAAATAGATTCTGGGCTGAAGTGTAAAAATTAGAGGGACTTATTGGGAGACAATTCTCTGTGTGTATCTTGCATTTCTGCACATCCTGTGAACATAGACTTTGCCTACCTTTATTCCAGATTACCTTTTCAAGTCTTTCTCTGTAATAAACAGCCTTGGAAGATAGAGGTAGTGTCTCTCTCCTGAAGAAAGACCAGATTTGCTCTTTTCATAGCCATGGAAGACAGAGACAGTGTTTCTCTCTGCAAGGGGCAGGTATGCTTACTTCTCATAGTAAAAGAGGTGGGTTTCCTAAATTGAGGATTTTTCTCCTGTAAAGCACCCAATTTCATCTGTAGATGTCATTTGACCCTCTTCATGTTGCCCTGTGGGAATTGGGGTAAAGGTCACTGATATAAACATGATGTCATGCTGTTTGCTGTCCCATGAATAATAAAGCCCTTTGTCTCTGATCCAGAAGTCTTACATCTTCTTCCAGCAGTTATGAAACCTCAGGAAGAGAAAGTGTTAGCTTGCAAGTGGGGTAAAGTATTAGACATTGCATAGTTCTTGATACAATGTAGAAAGATAAAGTGATAAGAAGATAAAATAACTCAATAAGGGAAAAGTAAAAAATAGCCTGAGAATTCATTTCTTCCTGTTTAACAAAGACACACTTAGTGTTACCTCATTTATTCATATAGTGAGCACCCTCTCTGTGACAGATATTATTCCAGTTACCAGGAATACAGTTCTGACTATGACTGGCAATTTCCGTCTTCTCTTGGTACTGAGCAGAAACAGGAACAAATATGTGAATGTGTGTGTGTGTTTGTATAAATTCCAGATGGTTATATATACTATGAAGCTAAATAAAAAGGATAGTGAAATAAGCTAACACTTCTTTATTTATAATAGTCAAGGAAAGGCTTTATGAAGTGATAACATTTGGTATAAGGTCTTCAACGTAGAATATTTGGGAAATGACATATCAGATGACAAGGAAAAGGAGAGGGAGTGAAAAGAAGGGAGAGGGAGGGGAAAAGAAGAAAGAGGGGGAAGAGGAAAGGAAAGAGAGTAAAAGACAAAACAGCAATAGAAAAGACCTTAGGATTGAATACGTTTGGTTTTCTTTTCCAGAAAGAGAAAGAAAAGCAGTATGGCTGGGATATAATGGGTGAGAAAAAAATGGATACTTAATGAATTTAGCCATTTGTACCGGCACAAAATCATACTGAAAATTATAGACCACAATAAGGTAATCAAATGGGGTAGCTGCTTTCTCTTTAACTTTATGAATTGGTTCACTTTCCTCATTATTTTTAAAAGTCTTAAAGTTTATTGATGCCATGAGTATTGTGAAAGTAAGGAATACATTTGCACTGGCAAATACAGGTGTATGGATTTCTAGAACAGAATGAGAAAAAAATACCTGTACTTAGAAACTTTTGAAATAGAACTAAATATTATTATAACTAATAACACTGTTCTTATTACTACTAAAACATAGATACTTCTGATACTAATAAAATAAAATAGAAATATAAGGAAAAACAGAAGGAGGAGGCAGAAGACAAGAAGAAAAACAAACAAACAAAAAAACCCAACAAAATATTGAGAGACTCATCCTCCAAGAACTGAGCTCAATGCTTTACACACTTTTTCTAAACTTCAAAGGTGCTCAGAAAAATGCTGTGGTGCTCCTTTCAGAGACAGAAATGCATGCTCACAGAAGAGAAGTCCTTTGCTTGGGATTTCCCAGCTAGCCAATGCCGGGGCCAAGAGTTGAACCTTGGAATTACCCAGCTCCTGAACCAGGATATTTGTGCAATATGCAGCCCATATTGTAATGAAGCATCTTTTTGCTACAGATGTTCCTTCACTTACGAAGCAGACGGCTTTGTCATCAGTTGATAGAGAATTGTAGTATTTCAAAGATTGTTAGGTTCAGTCACGGGACAAAATGATTGATGGTTTTTATCTGCATTGTTTGAAAAGTGTCGCTCTATACGTTGGCTGAAATACAGCACATAACATTTCTTTTTTCTTTTAGTGGGTGCCGTCAGACAACAGATGTATCATGTCTACACAACATGATGGGTAGAAGTGCCTAAATCAATCATGTAGCATGAGGATATAGCTGACCCATGCTTTATTCCAGGTGCTTCTAGACTTTTGTCTTTTGGAAGGAAAAGGATGAGTGTCTGGAAAATATCTTCAAAGAAAAAAGGATTGTTATTATTATCCCAAAGGAAATGTTTCATAAATGCACAAAATCAAAGGGAACACATAAAATTATCTGAAAAAGTAGGCTTTGATCTAATAGAATATCAAATACACAGGGATCTGAAATTTACTTCTTGGGTAATTGGAAACCAATTTGTTGTTGGTTTGCCAACCAACATGTTGACATGTTGTTACACTGGGAAAATATAACTAAAAGAGATTGGCTAAACAAGTGTTTCCATAACTGTGTTACAAAGAATGCACGTTTCTAGATAGTAACATTTTATGAAAATAAGTTGTCATAGTTTGAAAAACATCTAGCAAAATTTATTTATTTATTATAAGAATTGGTATTCTTTCTTAGTAACAGAACCCCATTTAGTTAGTTGGGGAAGGATTACAATCTTATACTATTTCTCAGCCTATACTGTATTTCTCAGCCTATACTGGGGAAGCCAATGAAATGTAAGTCTAATTTTGGATTCTACTATGAGAAAAGTCCTGTAAAACCGTTGTAAGTGAGCTTGGAGGGGCGTCCATTTTGCCACTTCCCTGTTTTATTTTTCTGTTTGGAAATTCTGTGTAATGATGGAACTCCATCAGCCCAGAGTTTTGTGACATTGGGTTGTTTTCAGGATAAAATCCACAAATTAGCATAACAAAACTTATAAATGAAGCTTTATTTTACTTTGTGATGCTACCATATGAGCCCTGGTGTACTGACATCTTCATTAGATGTTTGGTAGGAAAATAAAACAGTAATGGTTTAAGCCATTGTAGCCAGGTCTCTGCTACTTAACAGTAATGGGACATAATTCCAGATACATTTGCATATTCCACGTTTTTCTTAAAGGTTTTGCAGTTACATTTGATGATTAAAAATCCTGAAAAGTGTGGTCATAAATAACACCTACATAAATAAAATAACTATTAAGAAGTTGTCATGTGCTAGAGATTGCCCTAGATGCTGAGGATGTGGGAAGATGAAGAGTGATTGATTCTGACTATGTTATGGAAGGCTTTTCAGAAGATGCTCAATTAAGTTTTGAGGGGTGAATAGAAGTTTCTTAAATAGAGGGAAAAATGGAAATATAATACAGGTTGAAAGTGTAATAAAGGAAAAGAGATATAAATATCATGTTTCCCAAGAACTTCTGCATGCTTCATACAGCTGGAGAACAGAAGTGAATTTGTCTCGCGGGTGGATATGTTGTCCCGGGACAGAGTTACATATTTAGAGAGGTAGTCAAAGGCCAAATTGTGAAAGGCTTTTTATAGCAATCTAAGGAACACAGGCACTGTATGCTAGGCAACATGGTATTATTAAGCAGTTGTAGGCAAAGATAAACAGGATTATATTTGTGTTCTTGAATGACCTCCCGGCATCAACATGGAGGATGGATAAGGGACGTTGTCTGTGGGATTCAATAAACAAATATAAGAAATCCCAAACTACTACAGCAGTAACTTCTCTGACCGATTAATAAAAAATTTCTGTTGTTTATTCATGCAACAATGCCCATTCCATGAACATATCCAATATCAAAGGAAATTAAGAACATTCATTGTTATACCAAAAGAAAGCCCATTATTTGAGGAAATAATTTCCATGAATTAAAAATTTTAAAATACTCTCCCATTTTCCGATTTTATTTAAGAACAACCCTTATATACGTGCACAAAGATGCCGACACTTCTTTCATTTAATCGGATCTTCCCACTAACAGCAGCTTCCATGCTGAAGACAGTTTTTGTTTCTCTGCCACTTTGCAGACCTCTTAGTACCTCAGGATAAGAGCATAATCTATTCTTTTTTATAGATGAGGTCTCGCTCTGTCACACAGGTTGGAGTGCAGTGGCGCGATCTCGGCTCATTGCAACATCCGCCTCCCAGGTTCCAGCGATTCTCCTGCGTCAGTCTCCTGAGTAGCTGGGAGTATAGGTTCTCGCCACCATGCCTGGCTCATTTTTGTATTTTTAGTAGCGACAGGGTTTCACCATGTTGACCAGGATAGTCTCAATCTCGTGACCTCGTGATCCACCCGCCTCGGCCTCCCAAAGTGCTGGGATTACAGGCATGAGCCACCGCATCGGGCCAAGATCATAGTCTATTCTACGTAGTCAAGAAGTTGGCATTTTCCCAGGGCCCACTCTTCCTAGCATTTAGTAGCTGGTTAGGGACAGTACACAGTAACATTTATCAATATGGCCACTCGGGCATTGGGACTGAAGCCAAGGTCATTTCCATCAAAGTAGTACCATTTACACTAAAGTGCCAGTGGTTACGCATCAGTGAAAATCTGCATAGCCTTGATTTCAAAGGAAGTAATCATTTTTGGGGAAACAATAACAGCCTTAGGATCCTTTAGCATGTCTAATTTTTTTTTTAATAGTCCATATCTCTCTTCATTAGCTCCTGGCCCAACTTCCTACCACACTAAATTCCGAGGAGACTGTGAGCATTTGAACAATCCCCCATCTTCACTGTGGAACATTTACTTTGCAATCTTTTAAGAAGCGCTGTAAAATACTTCTGAGTGTGGTTCCAAGCTGGGGAATTAGATTTTATCAGGGTCTTCCTGTTGGGATGGTTGGAGGTAAACTGTCTTTTTCATTGTAAGGGTGGTTGTTGCTATCATTTATATCCTGGCTACAATTCTCATCACCTCTATTCTGCCAAGTAAATTTCTGAGAGAAATCAGTCAGCGTAGAAGGAATTCGTATTCAAGTACAACCATGTGGTTTTGACCACCATCTATATTTTTTTAGAAAGACTCTTGTCTCTGAAATTATTTCTCTAGGAATATTGTTTTCTTTCAAGCCCATGAAATGCCTCATTTCATGCTAAATAATATATCCAAGAACCACCACTCACAAGAATTTTTGGCAGAAAGCATCACCGTCTTCATCTGACCATGGCAGACACTGAGTAAACAGACTGGAGGGAAAAATCGAGTGATGGTTTTGCTTACCTGGTGAGCTTAATAAATACATATTTTAATTAGAAAATAACAAATGGGTATTTAGAAATATATTATTCTAAAATAAGCTGCTTATAGAAAAATATTTTTTTCTTATTTTTATTTGTACTTCAACTTGTTTCCAAAGAGAATTTGTAGAGGCTAGTGGTGCATATTACTACTATTATTATTCTATTCAAAGTTCTGATGGTCTCTTAGAGAGCAGATTCAACAGAAAAGAACATTACTGAATATAAATTTAATTTTACTCCAATTAAATTCAACTTGTTATTTTCAAAACAGCAATAGGATCAGTAAGAAAAGAGGCAGAAATAGATAGCTTATTTGTTAGGAAGATGGGTCAGGAAGCTCAGTCTTTGTTTTGCACATATGGAGATAAAAACACTGGAATAAAAATCGTGGAACTGAATCATTAAAACATCACAAAACAAATTTTTTTGAGAATTAAAGGCATTCTCTCATGTCTAGGAAACATACTGACTACCAGTTTATAAAAGTAATGCAAATCATAAAAATATCACAGATTCTGAAATAAATCAGTGTATGGAATGATGATTTTTAAAGAGCATTAAATGTAATGCCTATGCTTCACAGATGAGGAAACAAAAATACCAGAGAAGTCAAGTAACTTTTTCAGTGTCACACAGTAAGAGAAGATAAGTAGGGCTTTCTGAACCCTACTTCAAAATTTACTAGGTGATGTACTCTAAGGCAACTTATTCTAGGAGAAAGACCTATTTTAGGATTCCATTTTTCTCCCTTCTGCAAGGTCAATAGGTGACCATGTGAACCAGGACACACTTTCTGATTTTTTTTTTTTTTTTTGTAGAAAGTAAAATTATGATTTAAAAAAATTGTTTAGTTTTTTTTTATTATTATTTGAATAGCTTTTGGGGTAGCAAGTGGTGTTTGGTTACATGAATAAGTTCTTTAGTGGTGATTTCTGAGATTTTGGTGCACTCATCACTCAAGCAGTGTATGTGATACCCATTGTGTAGTCTTTTATCTCTGGCCATGATTTTGAAAAGAGTTCTAACAAAAAAACAGCAAAAGAAACATTTGAACCAGTGTCCAAGATCAAAGACTAAAAAGTCCTCTGTTTAGTAACTAAATGTAACATAATTCAAACCAGAATTTTTAAACCAGATAGAAGAATTTAGGTAGTTACTTCTCTTAAGGAAGAGAGACATGAGCACACATTTTTTTTCAAGTAGTAAAAAAGGCCTTTATTATATTCTGCTAAGATTTTACTGGTTAAAAGATTAAAGAATCTTCTTTAGGTTTCTAGAAATACTTAGTAACCCATTTCCGTAAGATCCCATTATATCACAGCAGGGTATGTGTTTCAGAACTCTTGGATATAAAAGTTTAGCTTAGAGAAAAAGAAAAGCCAGTCTACTGGAGGGAAAGTATTGACTTTTTAAGAAAAAGAAGTTTCACCTTTAGTGATTAAATTAATCAAACGGATATTTTTCACTTTCCTTCCATAACACACATTTTTAGAGGCCATTCAAACATAAGTTGCTCTCAGAATCATACTAATTGGCTCTCCGGTAATTCAAGAGATGACTTCTTGATGAAGAAGATAATGATAAGCTCACAAAGGAATATAAAAAGGAGCAGTCCTACTCATATTTTTTAAAGATATAAATAAGAAGTAGCACTTTAGAACAGAAGCTTGAGAAAGGTTCCTTAAAGAGATAGTAATGCTAATATACAATGTCACTTGTCTTCAGGGTAAAAATGAGGGAAACATCTAGAATTAAAACCTTGTAAATGGAAGAAGAATCTTAAATTATTAGTCCCTAGGATGAGGCTGCATGCTCCACCTAGCTCCCTAGTTATGGTTTGCCCAAAATATAACGTTTCTGTAATTGCTCATATTCCTATCCATCTATATGGAAAAGAAAGGCCATTTTCTACTGCTATGCTGCAAAAGAAATTTTTAAAATTTATAGAGCATAGAAGTAGCAACATTTCTGGAATCCATGAGCCTGAAAACCTCAGTTGGTTGCCTCATCTGCCTACTTTTTTTTTTTTTTTTTTTTTTTTTGCCATAGGACCTCAATTTATCTGGATATTGGCTTGCAAATGGTTCAGAAAAGAAAATGGAGGCTGACAATTGGGATCGGTCTCACACCCTTCGGTACCCGGGGATTAGGAATGAATGTATGATTCAATACTGAAGAGAGACATGCAGGAAAATCTATCTATGTGGCTTTACCCACAAGAAACATGAAATAGTAGGAACATCCTTCTTTTTCACTTACAATGGGCATATGCCAATATGGTACCAAGAAACTGATGAACATATCTTGCAAACATAAGTAACAACTGCCAATATCCTAAGGAGAACACAGGACAAAAGGACTGAGCATCTGGGTTCATGATAATATTGCTGATTTGCTATATGAACTCTAAAATCAAGCTGAAGCTTGTGTCCAATTTTCTGTAGGTATCTTGAATATCTTTGAATCTTACAGGCAAAGGCACTTACTGCTTTTGATTCTGATCTTTTTCTTTTTTCAAGGATGTTTGTATAACAAAAGAGTTTGAAAAATACAGATAGTGTCTCATTCTGGACCCAACGGCTGCTTTGTTTACTGTTCAGTGTGGTAAAGATAATGTTTACTTCCAAAAAAAAAAAACTTTAGGCAAGATTACTGTCCATTAAAGACTTGTTTTCTAAGCTTCGAGTTTCTCTCCCATAATGCAACCAACTTCATGTAAGGGCATTGTCTGAATCAGTGTTCAGTTAAAATCAACAAAAAAACTGATCTAGTAGAGTAAAATCTTAGTGTCTTCACCGTTATTGGCACTGGGTTTCCTGTTGTATGAGGTAATACATTTCCTCAGACCCTCTTTGAATGGCATGTTCTGTTATTTATGGATAAAAACATTTTATCTGAATATCATCACAATACTATTTATTTTTTGAAGAAAAGAGAAGATAATCTCTAGGTATATATTTCATGTTAGAGTCAGAAGCAGTATGTACTGAAATTGTAAGAGGTGGACACTTCCGAGACTTTAGAAAACTATTTTATACATTTGTCTCAATGTTCTCTTGTTGAAGGGGGGCAGTAAATCTGCCCTAAGTAAGGACTATGCCTTGCATATAATACATGTGGTCACTTGGTATTTTATTTCTTTAAAACTCATAAAATTTTATATGAATACTCTCAAAAAAGCAGCTTACAAGTGCTTATATAACTAACATTTATATCACAACATTTTAACTCTAATACCAGGTACTACAATTGACAGATTTCTTGAATACTACAATAAACACTTTTTAAATTTAATTAGTATTCTGAGGCTAGAACTGCAAAGAGATAAAGTCTTAGGCACAGCTGTAGAATTTTTTTTTTTTAGATGACTCAAATAATGTGACCCAAAAATAAAAAAAAAGAGCTAGAATTTTTCCTTCTTCTTTTCTTCTTTATTTTTTGGTTGGTATTCTAAGAAGGCACAGTATGGACTATCTTTAATGAATCTTTTGTGAAGTAATCATCAATAAACAAAAATACTGTTAAAACATGTTTACCAGTTTTTTTTTTTTTTTTTTTTTTTTTAATCTTTAGCATGTGGAGGAGAACACATGGAAACTAGAATGTGAGGTGGTGACAGACAGGAAGGTGGGAGAGCTACGTTGAGGTGTGGGCTGGTGGGATTGATGGTGACCAGGGATGCAGGGCAATTAGGGAGGGTTAGAGATCCATATAGATAAGCTGACCAGAAGCTGGGTGACCAACAGTGGGAGTGCTGGGAGGAGATGGGCAAAGACAGAAAGGAGGCCTTCACAGTTCCATTTTGGTTATACTGAGCAAGTAAGTAACTGCATTTAGAATAAAATGGAACCTCTAAAAGCAAAAGAAGTTATTAATAGACAAAGAAAATATAATAATGAAAATAAGCATGAGGTATTGGATTGAAATTGGAGGTTTCACTATGGACTCATGATTTTATAATATACATATTCAACAAACATTTATAGTTGTATATGCATTCATATACATATATATCCAAGCTCTGTCCACTGAAAGGGCCTAGAAGCAAAGATACCCCTATAACAATGAGCATGTCAAGGGTCATAATCTTAGTCTCTAAATGTTGTCCTCACTAAAAGGAGCCGGAGCTTCTTGGAGAAATGACTGATTCCAGGACAACGGCACGAAAAGCATGATTGCACATTCTATTGCACCTGACATTAAGGCAATGTTCAGTGAATGTTGGGGACATGTCAAAAGTATATAGAAGCCAGTTTGAATGGGATGATTTGGGCATTAAAAGAAATAATGGCAACAATGTATTGCAACCCTAATGAATAAAATAGAAGCTCATCACTTTATACTGCCATCATAAATGAGTTATTAGAATTACATATTATATTTAGTCTATTATATATATGAAAATAAACAAATGTAGAGATATAATTTCTATTTACAATGGAATGCCAATGGATTTTAAAGGAATAATGGGAATAAGAGAATTGCTACTTGGCAGCCATCAGAGATAATGGTTGGTTAAAGCAGGTACTGTCAGTGGATATGAAAGCCATTTAGTGGTGATTTGCTGAGGAATAAATTTATGGCATGATTGTGAAATACTGCCCTACAATATACTAATAATTCAAATGGAAAAATGGTGATTGTAAGGTGTAAGAACTCAGTAGACCCTGTGTCTCCAAGTGGTTAAAGTTAAAATCTCCAGGGGAAGGATTGGTCTATATCATGTGTCTTCTGAGATGACGCATCAAGAAATATGCCACATCATTTCCGTGGAACTCACTCCTGCCAAAAATGCATGACCTTAGTCAGGACATGAAGAAGCATTAGATGGATCCACGTTGAGGGTCATCCTCCAGAATGTAGGGCATGTCCCCTTTAAACTTGTCAATGACACGTAAGACAGAAAGACACTGAGGAGCTCATTCAGGATGAAAGAATCTGTTGCAACAATTAATTAATGTAACTTGCTTTTCTGGATAGAGCCAAAACCAACAAGATAAAGCTCTCATTATTAAATCTGTTGACAAAATTTGAATGGGAACTTAGGTTCAAATGGTAATTTTGTACCAATTTTTATTTTCTGATCTGGAGGGTTATAGGATAGTTATTGAAGAAAGTGTTATTTGTGGAACATACATACTGTACTGTTTGGGGTGAGGGAACAATGTGTCTACATTTTATTCATGAAAAGTTCACAGGCCGGGCGCCGTGGCTCAAGCCTGTAATCCCAGCACTTTGGGAGGCCGAGACGGGCGGATCACGAGGTCAGGAGATCGAGACCATCCTGGCTAACACGGTGAAACCCCGTCTCTACTAAAAAATACAAAAATCTAGCCGGGCGAGGTGGCAGGCGCCTGTAGTCCCAGCTACTCGGGAGGCTGAGGCAGGAGAATGGCGTAAACCTGGGAGGCGGAGCTTGCAGTGAGCTGAGATTCGGCCATTGCACTCCAGCCCGGGCGACAGAGCAAGACTCCCTCTCAAAAAAAAAAAAAAAAAAGAAAAGAAAAGTTCACAAAAAATGAAATATATGTCTATATATTTTCAGAGAAAAAAACAGATTGGAAAATGCAACAAATGTGGTAACCATTGAAAGCAATACTATCATTTTCGTTTAGATTTAAGTTGCATACTCAATGTATCATTGATTAGTCCAACAAATGCCGAGATTCTCCCTGGCTTGCTCCACTGTTTCAGATACAGTGTTTACAGAGGAGAACAAGTCAAACAAGGACACTTCCCACAAATATCTGCTCTGTAGTGGAATTCACATAACTATGCTGAAGTCTGTGCTCCTTTTCCTGAAGTAATTAATTCATTAGAACACTATTTTCATGTATGTTATTTGCAGATATTCCAGTGTCCTTGTGAAAGAAAGCAAAGGATTCTGAGAAAGAAATGATAATATTCAACAACAACAACAACAAAAACATATTCACTGAGGCCTCTTCTTTATTGCATGCATATTCTATTTCCACATTTCTGTGGTCCTGAGTTCAGGAAGTATTGCATATTACCAAAATTATGAATAGAGACTTTAAAAAACCTATTCCATATACCTTCACAAGTGTGATCTCATTTGCCAGAACTGACAGCCATCTTATAGTTACTGCTTTCTCAAATAATAAATAGTGCATTGTTTTGTTCCATCTCACAGTTTTTTTAAATTTCAAAGTTCAGTAGCGTATTGAATAAATGAATAAAGACCAAAATCCTTATAAATTGTGGTGGTGGCCCCCAATGGAAACATCATTTTTGAAGTGCTTAAATGAGAACAATAAAGAGGGTGATATCCACAATACATTAACACATTCTTTACAAGTTTTATTTTTTTAAATAATAAAACTTTTTAGTTGACTTCATTTTATTTTTTACATTATAATATATATGCCAGATATGTAGATTTCCAAAACCACAAACACAAATATTAAAACTTCTAAGAATATTTTCAGTTCCACTGAGGATTTATATTTTCTTTTGTTTTATGAAGTTGCAATACATTTTGGTAACTGGGAATTGACAAAGGGCTAATAATAGTTATCTTGGTTCTACTGTTTATACATAATCTGCTTTATTTCTGCACACATGTTAGATATTTGGAATATCTGTATATATGAAAGGTATAATTTAACCTGGAATATATTTGTTGAATGACTAAACAATCTTGAGTGCAATGACATTATACCCATTAAACATAAATCAAATGAAATGCAGTCCCTCAACAGAAAACTAATTCTAGTAATAAATAAATAATAATTCAATAATAATAAATTGATATAACCATGCACAGGGAGTATAGAATATTTTTAAAGTATATCTGCCTCCCATTAAGGAAGTACCATGGATAGCTTTCTGAGGAAGACTTTGAAGGTTGAAAAGAAGCTTGTCAGACCAAATATTTTAAAAATGAAAATTCTCAAAAGATACTACACCATGGGAAAAATAATAGAATGTGATAATATATTCACTACTGCCTCAGTACAGTGTGTGTGTGTGCGCGCGTGCACGCGCGTGCGCTTGCACACAAGACAGAGAGAGAGAGAAAGAGAAAAGAAAGAAAGAGAGATGAGTAGGGACTGCTGATAAAGTCAAAAATGGAGAAGGTTATGGGGATCAGATCAAGAGGAAATTCAAATGTTTGAATTTCATTCTAGAAAATAACAGAAAATGGAGAGCTGGTGAGGAGTTTTGGATGGAAGAATCATATGGTCATAAAAAAGAAAATGAAAGAAAGTATGAGCAACTGGATAGTATAGAGAATAAAATGCTTTTGGATAATAGGAAATTTATAGGTTGTTGTTATACAATGACTATTTTGCACATAAAATTATATTTGGTTTATAGTTGCTATCAATAAGTTAGGATCCCATTTTTTGTGAGATCATTTTTGCTACTTCAGAGGGCAGGCATCTGAACAGTGATGGGGGGAGACAATATATTCTACTGTTCATAGGTTTGGGATGCTATCATCTGGATAGAAACTTCACTGTCACTATGTTTCTGGACCTGTGCAAAATAATCTCTTCGCCCATTTGACACATTTCTCAAGGGCAGCATATAGGGTGTGAAGGTGTATGTGTGTATGTATTTATTGTACTTAGATTTTATCCATTCCTAGTCCATTCTCTGCATGGTGGCCAAAGTGACTTTGCAAAAACTCAAATCAGATTATATAGTTCTTCTACTTAGCAATCTCCAGTAAATCTCTATTGCAGGTAGAATAAAATTTGAATTTCTTTGCATGACCTACAGGGCTATATACAATCTATACATTGCTTACTTCTCCAATCTCATTTCAAACCCTCCCCATGTCACTCACTAATTTCCAAACATTTTGGCCTTTTGTCAGTTTCTAGAATAACCTGTGTTCTCCACTGACATATGGGCCTTTGAACTTACTGATTCTTCTATAACAAAATATCCTTCCCGTTAGCAGGGTAGCTCTTTTGTATACTTCACACAATAGACTTACTGTCACTGAATTCAGAAAAGCATTCCATATGGTTTACCCTAATACCACATTGTTCTGCTCTCCATGGCCACCGTGAGACTAACTGCTGAAGCAAGGTAGAAACAGTTGGCACAATGGGATGCCCACCGGGTTTGGACTCAAATCTGTAGTGCAAATTCCAGATGTACAACACACAAGCTGTGAATGCTTGGATAAATTTCTTTAATCTCTTAGCCTCATTCATTCTATTTTACATTCCCAGATGAATTCATTTATTCAGGCACTATCCTAGACACTGGGGATTAAGCGGTGAACAAGACAGACAATTCCCCTGCATTTATGATGCTTTGATTAATGTTGATGGATGCAGATTGTCGACGTACATTACAATTTCAAGGAATGATGAGTGATATGACTAGGATGAAGCTTCTTTTCCATAGTTTGATCAAGAGAGATCTTTCTTAGAAAATGGGACATTAGCAAAGTGGAAAATAGTATTTTCCACTTTATGCTATTGTGCAAGCTGAAATTAGTGACGGAAAGAACATCAAAAAGTATCAGCCTAGGAATAATATTGCCATGATCCAGGATAACATTTGTAGACCCTGAAACCTATTTTATGTGGTTGCTGTTCTGGGAAGTAAGTGAGGTGTAGGGTGTGGTGCAGCATAGTGCAAGAAGCCTAATAAGTACTCGATAAATGTTTCCTTCCCTACTGTTCACATCTCCTATTCTACTCTGGGACAGTAATGAGAACTGGGAAATACATAAAATCACAATGGTGGTGACCAGTATTGTTACTTTTTGCCATCTCATATTCTCTCACATTCTGTCTCTTTGCATATAAATGTGGCAAGTTCTATGTCTCACCGAAATATAACACGCTAGGAAAAAGTTATTTCTTTATAAATTCTTGATCACATTTCTCAATAGCACTATCATAGGTATTTATAACAATTAGAATTTCCCAGTAATTAATGGAAAGCAAAACAGTACAAAGGGGATTTAATTTAGTTCAACCTTACGGAGAGTTTCTGATTCATCATTTGATTTGATAGCTGGGTTACCTTTGTTTAAATCACCTCATCGTTTGAAAATTAGTTTCCTCGTTTTTAAGATAGAAAAAGAATTTAAATCATAAAGTTAACATGTAGAGTATGCTTACCATCTCCCAGTTATTGTGTTTAGCATATTGCATATGCTAATATATCTATTCCTCACAGCTACCCTCTGGTACATTGGCACTATTATTGTTCTCATTGTATGGATGTGGACCCTGATGTGCAGAAACTTAAGTCAATTGCCCAAGGTCGCATTGCTGGTAAGTGTCAGAACCAATATTTGAAACCATCCTACATAATACATGAGTAAAAATTAAATGTTTGTTGTTGTAAGCTGTTGATATTTTGGAGTTATTTGTTACCAAGACACATCTTCGTTTATTTTTGACTGGAGCTTTTAATATATTTATGCATTATGACCTTAGAGAGGAAGCTACAATGCAAACATTTTCCCAGTGTATTTTATTTAACATATTTAATGTAACAATCTATATGTATAGACAGTATTTTAGAAACTTTATAAGTAGTAACTTTAATTCTTATATCATTACTCTGAGGTACGTACTATTAATGTTTCCACGTAACAGCTAAGGAAATGGAGGCACAGTGGATAAGCAACTTGTCCAAGATCAAATAGTTATTATGTGGCAGAACAAGGAGTTTAAGGAACTTGAGTATGTGCTCTTGACCCTCATGTTATAATGCCTTCCTTGTACTTGATAACATATTCCGTAAGTCATGGATCAACTACTTTTGAGATTCATGCGGCAATCTCTGAATGTTAGAAATATGGATCTCTTCAGTCGAGGAGGATCTCAGACAAAGTGAGTCTCTGAAACACTATTGTGAGTTATATAGATACCCTTTAGACTCTATTTATTCTTTCCTTGAGTGAGGAGGATACAGTATGCATCTTATTCTTCAAAATGAATCTTGAATATGACCTGCAGTCTGTCCAATGTATTGGGTGTTGTGTAGTCAAAACATTTAGACGACTTAAATTTTGAATGAAAGCTATTGATATTTTGTTGGAATACAGGTGCAGCTTTTAACTCTTGTTTCTGAAACTATTCCATTAACATTCAATAAATTTGTCTGGCATTAAGATACAGAAATCAAATTTACTTTTCCTAAGCTTACTTACTTTGAAAGTTTACCATTATTGGTTTGTTTTTAGAACATAATCTATTGGCAAATTATGTGTATTAGCAGTTTTACTATGACACACTGAATAGGAAAACTTTACATTTTTGTGATTCTGAACAAATAATTCGAAGCTTTATGCAATTTATGAAAGGTAAAGGAAAGCACTGTGCTTTAGCAAGACAAGACATGCATTTTAAAAATAGTCTTAATTCTGATTTTTATCCCACAGGGTCATTCTATAGTTTTCATATACTTGATGGGAAATTGAGTTAGTATCATAGGATTGATGATGAAAAAGAAGCATTATTGGGATTCTGTCCCATATTGCACTCTACACCAAAGCAAGTATATAAAAAAAGGGAAACATGTTTGCCCTCCATGAAACACCTTTCAACATCATTTCACATGGCTTTTCCTTAATGGGTATTTGTCAAATATCTCAGGAGAAAGAAGACTAAGTGTGACTCTGAAAGTATGAACATATTTTTAAAAGTTTTAAACCACAAGTTTCTCCAAAAATGATAATTACTGACTTTGCAGAAAAGCCAATGATAGTGGTATGGAACACTCTTAGACTCAGGGTTACTTACAGATTTAACTGTATCGGTTCTTTACTGAGAATCATATTAGCTTGCTCATCCCACTCTACCACCCCACTGCAAATACACCTGCTGCCCATTCTGCTATTATGATAAATGGTTTCTACAGATATCTAAGTGCTATTTCTATACTTAGGTGTGAAACCAACATCTTTAGATTGGGTTTGATTCTAGACCTAAGGGCATGAGTGCCATCTGCTGAATTATTGCTTATGCTTCCTATATCTCTCCTAGATTAAAATTTAGGAACTTTGAAACCTGGAATAAGATCATAGGGTACTTCAGTGTTCCATAAAACTCAAAGTTATAATAAATCACTGACATCTTTTCAGTTGTACTCTTAAGCCATTAAAAGTCTTATTTAACAGTCGTTTCATTAAATTTTGCATTTTGCATGGTATTTTTACATGGTATTCTCAGACTATTTATAAATAACTCTAAGTTATATGTAAGTAAACAATATGCCAAGGAATCTTATAAGAAATCACTTATTTTAATTTTGTTGTTGTTTTGCCTGTTTTTAAGTCACGGTTGCTTTTTCGAATGATAGATACAACATATACTCAAAACCTCAAACAGTGAAAAGTTTACAATCCTAAAATATGGGAGGAAAATGTAATGATAATCTCACTTTTCAACTATGTCTGACATTAATATTTTCTGTCTTTAGTTTTGTTGTCAATAGGAAAATAAATAACTATTCACACAAATAATCTCTTTTCCTTTTCATAAATGCCTTAAAATAATGAGTCCTTTTGGAAATACAGAAAAGGTTTAGTAAACAATGTGCTAATCTGGCTCTGAAGTTAATCCGATATCTCATAAACTAGATGAAATTAGATTTCCGGTTTGTAGCAATTTGACAATATATTTTATTTAATTAATATTTTTATAATGTCTCTGAATTTTCAGCACACTATTAGAACTGCAGTCTTTCAAACATGTTAGTGACTATCATTTGAATGACGGATTGATAATTTTTCAAGTATATGAATTTATTTGATTAAAAAGTGTTTCCATTTAACTTTTCTTTCAAATGGTATTTTCAATTCAGTTTCACAGATAAAGTCCAACTGCATGCCAGGGCAGATACAAATTACTGGGTATAAAACATTGTCTTCTTTTCTATAAGCCTGTAATATTGTAGATGGGGCAAGATATATGTAGACAAAGCGCTAAAATAATATGAAATTGCTTAGATTCAGTGAAAAATAAATAAGCAAAACACAAACCTGGTTGCTCCCTTTATCTGCAGCATTGCCTGCTGTGTATTGCTGAGATTAGGAATGAAAATTTTCTTGTTTAGAGTCAGTGATAATCTCAAAAGAAGAGCCATTATTCACATAATTTGTAATTCTATGGCTCCGTATGTCACACTTGATTCCTACATGAGAAAAAAAAATAGGAAAAGAAAATACAATTTTGCAATACAGACGTTGGTTACTATTAAAGGTCTGAAGCTGAATTTAAGACACGTGGATGAAAATGAAGGAAGGATGCAAGTACATTACAGTTAAGAACCCACCTACATGTACACCACTGCATATTCTGGGCCTACTGTCAGTGTAGGTGCTCAAAAATGTCTGCTGAATGAGTGAATGAGTGAGGTTTGTAATTTATTTCAACACTAAAAAAAAAAAAAATGGATATACAACATTCATGTATATTATTTGTATTGAGCTGATGAAATTTTACCCTACAAGTGTGTGTTCCTAGAGAATATGAGTGTTCTCCATGCCTACAGACATAGCTAAAGGTCAACCCAAGAGTCAATGACTATTTACCTGAAGGTTTCAGAACTTGGATTTTTTTTAAGTGAAAAGATGACTTAAATGCTGTTTCGTATTATGGATGTATATATTTTTCCAGTTTTAACTAGTTTTAAACGAAATAATTTTTCCCAAGAAAGTCACCATGTGGGGAGGAAGCGGGTGGGATGAATTCAGCAACTGAACCAAATTGACGCTTCCTAATATATGTGCTAATATTTCTTGAGGACAACTTTTCCAGCTCTAATTCTTTTTGTCACAGCAGACTTAAAGGATTTTTTAAATTTTAAAATGTATTATTACAATATCTAAATAACTCAAATAATCCCCTTTGTTATTGCTATCACTTGCTATTTCTGCTATGGTTAAATTAATTTTTAAGCATGAGAAGAAAAAAATACAAAATTATAATGTTAAGTTCATATAGTTAAGAAAACCTGCACAGAATTTTCTTTTTAATAATTTTTCCCTGAAGTGAATTTTAAATATTATTTTATCTAAAAGTTTTTTCACACTACACACACTTCACCTTACAATTTCCTTATGTTTGACCAAGACCATGTTAGTAATCAAGAGATTCTTTTAAAAAAGATGAGTTTTATTGAAAAAAAGGAAAGCTAAATTCTGAATTGAAAATAATATCTAATAGTAAACAGTTGGTAGTAAATGATGTCAGAATTCTGAACTGCATTTAACTATTCCTATAACTTAGGGAATGACACTTCCTCCCTCTGAACTTCAGTTTCCTGATCAATAATTCTATTGAACTAGAAATGATCTATAAATATTTTCTATCTCTTACGTCTAATAGCCCTAACAGTTCACTTAAACCAAACAACCTTCCTGACTTTAAATCGCATTACATCAATTTTAGCTCTTGCCACCCTTTCCCACCCTCCAAACTTTAAGTCAGAATTAATTACTCCCACAGCACACTGATAATACCTCTGTAATAGCACGTATGGTTGCCTGCCTTGTTTAGCAAGTTGTTTGCTTCACAGCAGCTACTTAGGACCACAGAGACTGTGTACTGTAGGCACAGTTTCATGAATTACCATGGAGAGAGCAACACTATGAAAGATCCCTGTGGGAAGCTGGCTAAGTACAGTCACACACAGCCTGAATTTTCAAGTGGTTTTCTACCATAGAGCGTAAGTTGCTGGAGGATAAAAAGATTCTTCTATTTATCTTGAAGATAACACAAAGACTAGCAAAATGTTTTCTGCATAGTGGGCTTTCACTCAATAAGTACATATGTACGTGATGAATAAATAATTGAGTGATAAGTGAAATGCATAATCTTTTATGTGGCAATTAATTCCTACTAAAATTTAAAGTGGCTAACAAACTCATGCATCAGGTTTGATTGCTGAAATAATGTGTTTTTGAAAACAAGTTTTATGAATTTGTGCCCTCTTCCAGTAAATGCATGCAGTTAAACACAGATGGGAGGGTGAGAAAGAAAAGGAAAAAGAAAAGAAAAGAAAACAAAAAGAAAAAGAAAAGAAAAGAGAGAAAGGGAAAGAAAGAAAGAAAGAAAGAAAGAAAGAAAGAAAGAAAGAAAGAAAGAAAGAAAGAAAGAAAGAAAGAAAGAAAGAAAGAGAGAAAGAGAGAGAGAGAGAAAGGAAGGAGGGAAGGAAGGAAGGAAGGAAGGAAGGAAGGAAGGAAGGAAGGAAGGAAGGAAGGAAGGAAGGGAAAGAAAGAAAAAGAAAGAAAGAAGGAAGGAAGGAAAGAAAGAAAGAAAAAGAAAGAAAGAAAGAATAAAAGAAAGAAAGAAAGAATAAAAGAAAGAAAGAAAAGAAAGTCATGAAATCTGAAACAGCAATGCTGTTGTTTTTCTCAGAATGTCATTTACCGTTGTTTGATTTTCTCTTTCCTGTTTTGGATGTTTTTGGTGAAAGACTGATTGAAACAGGGTAATACTCTATTGTAATTTCCTTTGTAGTCTTTTAAAGTGTAAAAAAATTTCCTGTTACTGAGAAAACATTTTGAAAGAAGAATATCCTTTAAGCTAAAACACATCTTGCAAAAATGAAATTTTGAGATTATGGGAGCTGATACCCAAATCAATGATAAATTGTTCAGTTTAAAATTAATGCAGCCAACTTAATTTTAAAATAATTGCCTAAATCTGGAAATAGAATATTGTAAGTATTCAGACAGGTATTCCGGGTTGTTGCTGCTATTAGAGTCCTTGATCATGGTAGTTTTCTAAAATAAATCTAAGCTGTATATAGCTGAATTTATCTACTGATAAAAAAAAAAACTCTTGCACTAATAGCATTCACTCAACATATGTCTATATATTCCTACTATGTGTAAGGCAGTGCTCTAGGTGCTAGTTAGTACCAGTGAAACAGCAGCCCCAAATCTCTGCCCTCAACGAGCTTTCATCCTAGTGGAAGGCAATCAAACAAATGATATAAAAATTATATTCCACGTTGTAAAGTGTTAAGTGCTAGAAAGAAAAATAAAGCCAGATGTGGGGATAGAAACTGCAGATAATGAGGTGAGATTTTAAATAAAGTGATCACATCTAAGTCCTTCCCGAGAAGATGACATCTGAGCAACATCTTGAGGTAAGTGAGGAAGTCCTGTGGGGGGCTTGGCGTGGTGGCTCACGCCTGCAGTTCCAGCACTTTGGGAGGCAGAGGCAGGCAGATAACTTGAAGTCCGTAGTTCAAGATCAACCTGGCCAACATGTGGAAACACTGTCTGTACCAAAAATGCAAAAAATTAGCCAGTCGTGGTGACAGGCGCCTGTAATCCCTACTGGGGAAGCTGAGGTGCAGAACTGCTTGAACCCGGGAAGCAGAGGTTCCAGTGAGCCAAAATTGCCAGTGTACCGTATCAGCCTGAGTGACAGAGCAAGACTGTAAAAAAAAAAAAGAAAAAGAAAGAAAGAGGAAGGAAGGAAGGAAGGAAAGAAGGAAGGAAGGAAGGAAGGAGGGAAGGAAGGAAGAAGGAAAGAAAGGAAGGAAGGAGGAAGGAAGGAAGGAAGGAAGGAAGGAAGGAAGGAAGGAAGGAAGGAAGGAAGGAAGGAAGGAAGAGAGAAATTTCCATTGAGGTTTGAGGGGTGTTCCAGGTAGAAGGAACAGCATGGGCAATGTTCTAATACACATTGAGGAATGAGAGACTCAGATTTTTTCAAATAAGGAATTAAAAAAATATTTCTCAAGATTCTCACACGTTACACAAATATGAATGACATATATATCCCTATGTCTCCAAATGTTGTATTGGAATGCCACAGGAACATAGAACATTTACTTTCTAACTACACCCATCAGTTAAGCAACAAAGCTGGAATTAAGCCCACAGAACCTAGGTTGGAGACAAAGCCTTGTAAATTTGAATAGGACCAACAGGTTTTTTGTTTTAAAACTCCCTCCATTCATATGCATAAAATAAAATCTCATGGTATTTGACCTACATAGAATCCAACCACAGACATCAGATTTGATTCTGTATTTTTTCTTGACGCTGTTCCAAATGTAGTATCTCTGCTTGAAAAATAAGGCAGACTGTTGTGATGTTATCCCTATAATACAAGCAAGCAAAAAATCCATTAAGTCTGAGTTGTCAAGATAACTTAGCCAAGTCCTTGCCTTGGCAGTTGTTATGCTGTCTATAAAATGAACAAACCTAGGTTTTTGTTCACTCCTGTCTCTTTTCGTTATAACATCTGGTAAAGAATGAACTATATATGTCTAATCTAAGTTAGTAAATATCCCTAAAGAGGCTCCAGGTTCCCAGATCACCCTGTTCTGTTACGATGAGATATAGAGCCTCCTTACACCCTCTCAGGGAAACCCCCTTTCTTGGTAATTTTGGACTGCATCCCCCTCTACTTTTCCCTTAGTCCCTTCAGACTCTGATTCTTCAGGTAAGCATTGAAATTTACCCTTTGAAAAGTCATTCACAATGAAACGATGAAGAAGTGCTTCAAATAGTATCTCTTCTAAGGACTTACATGGTTTAAAGAGGTCAAAGCTCAAAGTTGGAATTAAAATTTCTTGGATATTAGGGAACAGTTTCAGGAGAAGTTTGCAGCGTAGAAGCTTTATTCTAGCCAGCTATGAGGCAAGCTAGCTTCACCACCTGTTATATTTTCTACCTTAGACTCTTAACAAAAGCCAACTCTCTGGACAAAAGCAACACAAAATCACATATTTACAGTAAGACAGGAGGAAAAAGTTCAAGAAGTCTATTGTATGGCATGGTGACTATAGTTAATACCAATATATTGTATTATTGAAAAATGTTAGGAGAATAGATGTGAAGTGTTCTCACCATAAAAGTGATTAACTGTGTGAGATAATACATATGCTAATTAGCTAGATTTCATCATTCCACACTGTATGTATACTTCAAAACATCATGTTGTTCATGTAACTACATACAATTTTATATGTCAATTTTAAAAATAAACAAACTTGAGGGGAAAAAAGCAACACAATTTATTTCTCAATCGCATGCTGTTTCGTATGCTTTGTATCACAGACAGCTCAAAAAAGGAATGAGGATATCAGAATCTCTTAGGAAAGACATGGATAAATACATTTGGGCCAACCATATGATATAATAGTTTAAAAATATTTAAAATTAAACTTTACAACAACTTATGTTAACAAGAGAAAATGTCCAACATATAAGGATAAGTGAAGAACCGTGATATAATGTGGTATGTCTTTGTAAATACGTATGTATCTGGATAGGAACAGATACATGGGAATGTACCAACAGATACAAACAGATACATAAAGGAAATAAAGCAAAATGTTATCTCCAGCAGTGGAATTATGGGTAACTTTTTGAGGTAATTCTTTATACTCTTCTTTATTTTCCAAAATTAGGTAGTTCACAATTTTAATTTTCCAATTAAAGACAAAGATATTTTGAAATGACATGTTGTGTTATCCACATCATTGCTTTGCTTTTGCCCTCAACAGAGAACAAAATGTGTGGGTTAAATAGGAGCATCTCTTAAATGCATAAATCCCTCAAAGGGGAACAGGAAAATTTTACTATTACATAGTTTCTTTCCAGCCTCTATGACATCAATCAGAGAGATACACGAGGAGTTGAGGTCAAGAAGCATGGGCTACTGTGCATACACTCATCGCCAAGGGCATAATTCAAAGGACACGCAGCCTGGTGAACATGGCACACAGATGTCCTGTTTTCTTAGACTGTTTGCAACATTTAAATGCACTTGGCAGTCTAAGCACATAGTTTCTTTCTGAAGGAGCTTTTCTGCTGAAGGTTATGTCGTGTATTCCACTAAAACATAAATCCGTTGGCTGTTTGTTAAGCCTCCTGTACAATGAAATCAAAGCAATCGTCAATGGATATGGTTCACTGGAAAATGTAAACTGGCTTCCCCACCCCAAGAGAAATAGATTAAGTAATGCCAGAGGTTTTGCATGTGCTCTCAACAGACAACATCTCCCTTTGTAGAGAAAAATTTTACTGCAATGCTTCCCATTGCACCTGCCAACTCCCTCTCTTATCCTGAAAACATAAATTCCCATTACACATAGAAGAATGAGTAATGTCTCTAAAGTGCCCAGAATATGTTTGTAATAATTGATATTTCACCCTCCGGTGCCAGGGCTGCATGGATGGAGTGCTTTATGTTGAAGGCTCAGGAATGTGCTTTTGTCCCTTTGGTATTCTGCCCAGACGAAGCATGCCCACAATCAGCACAGCCTAATGCAATCCAAACACTTTAGAGGAGGCATCCTACAAAACACAGGAGTGCCAGAGGCTTGCATAATGTATCCAAGATATCAAAGTTTTCTTTAGAGAGATGAAAATGTAATACAGCAAACACCTATTTAGGGGGAGAACAAAACTCTCAGTTTTTCTATGGAAGTCAAGTTTGTATTAATAGGTGTTGCCTGGCATCGAATTTAGATTCTAAAGCTTATCACACCTCTAAACTTCCTTTGTTTAAATCAATTATTAACATTTATTATTATAAAATGCTTCTGCTTTTTACCCAAGCTATCTCCATGACTGTATTTTAAAACAGAAATAAGTTTGATTATTAATTTTTTAAACAAAGTACTTCCATATAGCCTTTCCATTATCTCTGGCAAAACAATTATAAAATAGACATATTTTCATTTAGGTAGTTTTGTCATGATTAATCATATCACCTTCGTGACAAAAGAGAATGAAGGAGAGATATGAAAGTAAAAATGAAAGAATGATTCTTAAATAATATGAAGGCTGATATGTTAAAAAATTAAGTCTTGGCCAGGCATGGTGGCTCACGCCTGTAATCCCAACACTTCGGGAGGCCGAGGTGGGTGGATCATGAGGTCAGGAGATGAAGTGCATCCTGGCCAACATGATGAAACCCTGTCTCTACTGAAAATACAAAAAAATAGCTGGGTGAGGTGGCGCGTGCCTGTAATCCCAGCTACTAGGGAGGCTGACGCAGAAGAATCGCTCGAACCTGGGAGGTGGAGGTTGTAGTGAGCCGAGATTGCACCACTGCACTACTCAGCCTGGCAACAGAGAAAGACTCTATTTCAAAAAAAAAAAAAAAAAAATCAAGTGCCTTTCAAATACTGGGAGTTTATTAGGGAGTAATATTTTCATAATCACATGACTTTCTTCTATTATTGTATGAATCTAATTTTATTATTGTGAATAATTTTATTTAGTGATTTAACCTTTTCTTGGATATTCTTGACTTCAAAAAATAAATTATATGCATTTAAGAACATAAACTAACATCTACTTTTGGGTAACTATAAAAATGCACAGTTGGTGACCAACTAGTTATTGTACATTATTGTTTAATTAATTATTTGAAAAATTACCAGCATTTTTCTACTACCTATGCTTCCTATCTTACCTATTCCTTCCTATCCTCACACCTTCACACTGGAATAGTTTTGCCAAATCCGGAAAGAATAATCGATGGAAGCCATACTCTAATATAGCATCAATTGAAAATCAAAGTGCCTGTATTTCATCATTTATAGGTATCTCCAATTTCTACGCTTGGAAAGTGAGAACGCATTCACTTGGCAAAGGAAATGAATAAAAACAAGATCAAAAATAAACATGACTTAATTAAAATCATAATGAGATATCATCTTACCCCAGTCAGATGTCCCTTATTAAAGAAAAAAATGAAAACAAAAACAGATCGGGCGAGGATGCAGAGAATGGAGAAATCTTACACACCGTTGTTTGGAATGTAAAGTAGTACAACATTTATGGAAAACAGTATGAAGATTTCTCAAAGAACTAAAAGAACTACCCTTTGATCCAACAATCCACTAATGGGTATTTACCCAAAGGAAAATAAATCATTGTATCAAAATATACCTTTACACATGTGTGTATTTCAGACTATTCACAATAGAAAAGTAATGCAATTAACCTAAACTTCCATAAACAAGTGATTGGATAAAGAAAAAAATATATATATACACACACACGCGTGCACGCGCGCGCGCGCACACACACACACACACACAATGAAATACTGTTCAGCCATAAAACAATAAAATCGAGCTGGAAGTCATTATCTTAAGTGAAACAAATCACACACAGAAAGAGAAATACTGCAATTTCTTACATAGATGGGAACTAAATATTGTGTACACATGAACATAGAGAGTGTAACGTCAGACAATGGATACTTGAAAGGATGAGGGGGTAGGAGGGGGGTAGATGATGAGAAATTACGTTATTTGTACAATGTATGTTATTTGAGTGTTGAATACCCTAAAGGTTGAGACATTATCATTTTGTATCTATGCATTCAACAAAATTACACCTGTTCCTCATAAATTTACACAATATTTTTGAAAAGAAAAAAATACATATGACTTTTATGTGTTTATTATGGTTATTTGTCTCATAATGAAACATGATATACTTTATTTCTACCACTGAGACTCTCCCCAGTTTTCTAATTTCAAGAACATGCCTCTTCATAAGTGTTTCCAAATAGTGCCATGTAGAAGTAAAACCATTTGGGAATGTAGGTGATTTATCTGGACATAGTTGAAACCACTTTCTTGAGTCCTACTTTCAACATCAATCCCTACCCAGGTTCTAGTATTAATGTTGTCTCTGGTGAATGTTAGTACAGTATATCACACATGTCCCTCAACACCAAGACGTCTCTGCTGCCAGCTCTAATCTCATCTAATGCTTGTGCCATTCTCAGTGAGTCTTCCCAGGTTACTTGTCTATGCCTGAGGACATGCTCAACTAATTTACCAGTCCAGACATGTATGCTATGCTATGCAATCTAATTCTTGAATTTCTAGCCTCTGAGAGAGGGCGTTGCCCATTACACGATGCTAAACTGGGAAGCACAACAGCTAGAAAAATAGAGATGTGTTATCAGAGATAGGATGGGCATTGATTTGTAATCATGGAAGATGATTTGAAACACTATGGCTTATATTTTATACCAAAAAAAAAGTCCTCTGTGAGAGACTGACTATTGCAATGGGAGAATTTGAGAACAAGTGTTATATGATATTAGGATTGGTTTTATCCACCATGAATTTCAAGAATTAGATGTTTAATTATTAATATTTTCAAAACCACTATGAGATACCATCTCACACTAGTCAAAATGGCTATGACTAAAATCTCAAAGAACAGCAGATACTGGTGAGGCTGTGGAGAAAAGGGACACATTTGTTGGTACGAACGTAAGTTAGTTCAGCCACTGTGGAAAGCAATGTGGAGATTTTTCAAAGAACTAACAACAGAGCTACCATCCCACCAGCAATCCTACTACTGGGTATATATTCAAAGCAAAATAGATTATTATATCAAAGAGACATGTGCATTCATTTGTTCATTGCCATGCTATTCACAATGGCAAACACATGGAATCAACCTAGGGGCCCACCAGTGATGGATTGGATAAAGAAAATGTGATGCATATACTCCATGGAATACTATGCATCCATAAAAATAGAATGAAATCATGTCTTTTGCAGCAACATGAATGGAGCTGGAGGCCATAATCCTAAGAGAATTACCACAGGAACAGGAAAAACAACTACTACATGTTCTAACTTACAGTAGCACAACATTGAGCATGCACAGACATAAACATGAGAACAATAGACACTGTGGTCTATTAGAGGCAGGAAGGGAGAGCGGCAAGGGTGAAAAAAAGACCTATTGGGTACTATGCTCACTACCTGAGTGCAATATACCCAGGTTAAAAAAAAAAAAAAAACAACAACACCTGTATCCCTTTTATCTGAAATAAAAGTTTATAATAAAAAGATTTCAAGAAGGATATAAAATATCTTGACAAATGATTACCTTTTTGGATTTGCACCATTGACCCTTGTGAAACAGCAATGCTATTGACACTAGGCCAGCAGTGCAAACCAGTATAGGAACTTGCATCCTGCAGAGTTCAACCAGAAGTCTGGTTTTTACTTAAGTCTATATTTTATAAAATTTGATGCATAAGGCTAGTATTACCTGAAATATTACTCCTCCTATAAGTAATTTAAAATTTTAATAGTATTTATTTTGAGTTACTCTAACTACCATAACTGATGATAGCTTTGGGCTTTTACCTTCTTTTATTTACTCTTTCAATCATTTTCTTTATTCACTGTACAAATGACAAAGCAAGTGAAGTTTCTACTCTGAGAATCCTACCAGTCTAGTGGCAGAAACAGACATTAATCAAATAATCACAGAAAATATATGGTTGAAAATTTTGATGAGTCGTATGAATACTAATAATTAACATTTACTGAGGACTTGTTCTGTGCCAGAAACTGGTATAAACACTTGAACAGTATTAACTCCTTTAACCCTTACCATCAACCTATGAAAGTATTCTATATTATTATACCAATCTTACAAGTAAAGTAATTGAGGCTATGGGAGATTGAATAACGTGGTCTCAGAACGCAAAGTCCCACGTGGCAGAGCAGACATTGACTATAGGAACTTGAACTTTAGAGCTATCAAATAGTATCATGTCATCTTTCCTTGCATTTCAAAAAAGAAAAAAAAAAAACATGCTATGACACTGCATTAGTCAGCTTTTACTACAGTATGCTGAATTAACAAACATATGTAATATTTTCGTGGCTTATAATAATACAGGCTTATTTATTTATTGCTCATGTTAACGTCCTGTGTGGGTCCAGCTGCAATTCTGCTCCATGTCTTTTTCTTGCTGGATCCAGGCTAAAAGAGCATCTCCTACCTTAGCTATCCCACCCTTAAAGGTTTATGTATATGACATCATCACTTCCACTAGCATTTTATTGTACAAAGCAAGGCTAAAGGTAAAATTGGCCAACAATGGAGTAGGAAATATATTTCATCTACAGGAAAAGACACCAGAGAGGTGTCCTACCAGAATGAGCCCCAGAAGCAGGTCATATTTTGAGCAAATAAAACGGTATGCTCCATAATAGACATATGAAAGGGGTCCCTGACCTGACCTGGGAGTCAAGAAAGCCTGAGGTAGCACTATCTCAGTAGGGTTTTCAGGGATGGTATTTAGTTAACTAAAAACTGTGGTCCAAGGAAAATATACCATGTAGTAGGAACAGCAGGTACAAATGTCATGTGATACAAGTGAGCCTGGTCTTGGAGAACTGAAAGGAATCATCTGAAATAAAGACAGAGAAAGGGAAACTGTCCTGAGACAAATCTACAGAAGTCAGCAGGGGCAAGATTATTCAGACCCCTGCAGGCCTCTTCAAGAATTTGGATATTTTTCCTAATGGGGAGCCACTAAATTAATTTAAGCAAAGGGAGTATGATAATCACACCTTGGTAATTTTGGCTGTTTTACAAAAAAAAAAAAAAAAAAAAAAAATCATTCTAAGTAAGATTCTCTAACTTAGATATCTCCCCAACCCCCAGATCCTCTTAATAGTATTGTTTTAACTGTTTTAGAAGAGACAATTTAGTTATATTTTCTATTGCAGAGTTCACTATCAGAACCACCCAAATATAGTGATTCAGAGCAGAGGCAGTAACTTCCTCCCTCTCTCTCACAAGGAACACTTTCTACTCTATCCTCTTTAGCTAAGGCTCAGGTTCTCCCCAGTCACAGCAATCCTGTACTTCCCTCTTACCTTCCTGATGGGATGAAAAGAGAGCCAACAGTGACATGGCAAGTCTATGCTGAGACCCTTTTCCCTAAATAGTAAGGAATGGAGCTCAGCAAGGTAAGGAATTGCAGCAATTTGGGATTGGATATATGTGCAAATTACTCTAAGTGGAGCATTCCATTTGGAAAAGGTGCAGCAGGCACTTCAGATATTTTCAGCAGAAATAAATGCCACCACCTTTTTGTCGTAGCTACCATCATTATACTCTGATGTAAACTCAGGTCTTCCTTTGACATCCTATGTAGAATTGTGCCAACTCCAAAAAGGTGGACACCATATACTAGCTAGGATTTCTGCCACTGGTAATGTAGAGCAGTCTTCCCAATTGTTGCCAAATTCCAGATGTTGGTCAATTAAGAGAAAACAAATGAAAGGAAAAGTACCCACCATATGTTTCACTAGTCCAATACCTGGAAAAGCTATTAGTTTATACTTACATCTGCTGTGGAAAGTTGTATTTGTTAGGGTAATGCCGTTTCTGTAACTGCTAAGCATCCAGATTGCAAATTTCACTCCGTACTAAGTGATCGAAAGTGGTCCAGTGTGGCTGATCACCATCCAAATGGTCATTCAGGAAACCATCATCTTTTCAGCTTTTGTGTCTGTTATTCTCTGGAGTCTGCTCAGTCAACCACTAGATGAGGAAAAGGCATGAAAGAATTCACAATGGAAGGATTTTATGGAGCAGGTATGGAAGGGGTGCATATCAGCTTTGACTCACAATCCACATCCAAGGAGCTACAACCCAGCCATATGGTCAAATCAAAATAATAGAACCACTGAGAAACAGAGTATAACAGTGAGTGCAGTAAATAGAAGAAATAGACTTGGAGAACAAAAGCTAAACAGTGTTTACTATTACATTGTCTCTATTAAATCTTAAAATTGAGGGATAAAATAGTAAATTTTATGTTATATACACATTATCAAAATTAAAAAAATGAACCCAGTACCTCAGTTGAAAATGCAGAAATCACCGGTCTTCTGTGTTGGATGCAGCTGGAAACCATCATTCTTAGCAAACTATCACAAGAACAGAAAACCAAACACCGCATGTTCTCACTCATAGGTGGGAACTGAACAATAAGATCACTTGGACTCGGGAAGGGGGACATCACACACCGGGGCCTATCATGGGGAGGGGGGTGGGGGGAGGGGGGAGGGATTGCATTGGGAGTTATACCTGATGTAAATGACTAGTTGATGGGTGCTGACGAGTTGATAGGTGCAGCACAGCAACATGGCACAAGTATACATATGTAACAAACCTGCACGTTATGCACATGTACCCTAGAACTTAAAGTATAATAATAAAAAAAAAATGTGGTGGAATAGGATCTTTAGAAACAATGAATTTCTGGATCATTAAAATTTACTAAAAAGCATCCTCTGCATGATCCCATCTCTTATTATTGAAAATGAAACTCAGTCCATTTTCCTGACTTTCAGTACAACATGGTTTGTAATTTCTGGCATCCAGATTGATAGCTCAGCAGCTGATTGAAACTTTCAGTCATCAAAGAAAGAAATAATCATTATCTAGTATTGAAATGGTAAATTTGTAAAATATTTAATTCTGAGAATTTATAATAGATTATATGCTGATACCTGGACAAAACCTGCAATTGTGCAACATAAGTAAAGGTGATTACCAATATTTTAAAAATCGGAATTTGTTCTTCAATTAACATTGAACATGAAGCAATCATTTACTTGAAAATATTACGAATTTTAGGTAGTTAGGATTCAGTTAATCAAAAGTTCAACTTTTCCACTTTCTCACCACAATATTGACAATCAACCTTACACTGGATCGTCTCTGAACTATAATCCCAAATACCTTTCCTTGAGACTCGCTTAAAGTTATACGAATTGTTAGTGGCTCATAGTTTTTCCCCAACGTCTATGTATGTATGAATATATGTATGTATGAACGTATGTAACTATGCATCCATCTATCTATCTATCTATCTATCTATCTATCTATCTATCTATCTATCTATCGAGACAGGGTCTCACTCTGTTGCCCAGGTTGCAGTGCAGAGGCCCAATCTTGGCTCACTGCAGCCTTGATTTCCTGGGTTCAGGCGATCCTCCCACATCAGCCTCCTGAGTAACTGGAACTACAGGCACGTGCCACCACGCCAAACTAATTTTTTGTATTTTTTTATAGGGACGGGGTTTCGCCATGTTGCCCAGGTGCATTCAAACTCCTGGGCTCAAGCAGTCTACCCACCTTTACCTTCCAAAGCATTGGGATTACAGGTATGAGCCACCACACTCAGCCCATTTATTTATTTTTCCAACAACTATTTATTAAGTGCCCATTATGTTTGGGCACTATATCAGACAATGAGAAAATAGAGATAAACAAATCAGCAAATCCTTGACATTGTGAAGTTTATATTCTATAGGAGCAAATGATATTACACAAGAAAAAACAGACAGTTAATTAACATATGTATAATAAGATTTGTTACGAAGAGCACAGCCTGGAGTGAAGTTTTACAATTAGGGAAACAGCCATGGTCTACATGGTCGGTAGCAGTTAATTGTAAGAAGGAAAGTGGATTGAACAAAGCATTTCAGGCATGGCTGGTACAAAGACTCTAATAAGGAAAAGGAGAACAATTGAAAAACATGATAAGGAAGAGAGAAAAGAGACATAGACTAATACTGGGGAAATAGATATGGCCAATTAAGCATGCGCTTAAGAAACTAAAGGATTTTAGACTTGTTCCTGAAAACAGTGTGGAGCAGGACATAAGTTATAATTTGGAAAAAACGACACCAGTTGTTCTTTATCTAACACACAGAAGAATATCAGCCAGCAGGCGGTTACTTTATGAAATTAAAAGCTAAAATTTCACTAGCAAAGACGGAAAGAAGAAAAGTGAGGGGAGAAAAAGAAAGGGGTAATAGATTTATGATTAGAGAAAACTACATAGGAAGCAGACATCGAAAAGCAGAGGAAACAGGTGAATGATTACAATATAAAGGCCTCCATGCCTGCTTCACTTCTCCTCTCTTTAACGCTTGTTATCTTTTCTCCAGTGCTAATTTGCTTTTAGAGACCAACTATTAGACTTTTATCTTTTCATTTCTTCTTCTGTTCCCTGTTAAAATATGCAAATGAATGACTCCATTTTCTATGGATCTAAGGTCTCCAATCTAGTGCTCCCAAAAGTCACTTACTCAATCCACTTTATTATGTCCAGCATGTACCAGAAATTGTGCTAGGTTCTGGAGACAAGTATTGAAGAAGACAGAATTTCTCCACTCACAGATTTTATGTCCTAATAGGTCTCCAGGAGGCATGATGTACTAGGATAATTTTTTATCCAGCGGAATGTTATGCTTTTCTACATTTTATTCTTGGCCACACTCATGGCATTTGAAATGTACAAAGTATACATAGATAAGATTCAACAAATGGGGCAGGCCGCAGTGGCTCACACCTGTAATCCCAGCACTTGGGGAGGCTGAGACAGGCAGATCACGAGGTCAGGAGTTCGAGACCAGTCTGGCCAATATGGTGAAACCCCACCTCTAATAAAAATACAAAAATTAGCTAGGCATGGAGGTGTGTGCCTGTAGTCCCAGCTACTCAGGAGGCTGAGGCAGGAGAATTGCTTGAACCTGGGAGGTGGAGGCTGAGGCAGGAGAATTGCTTGAACCTGGGAGGTGGAGGTTGCAGTGAGCTGAGATCACGCCAGTGCACTCCAACTTGGGCAATAGAGCAAGATTCTGTCTCAGAAAAAAAAAAAAAAAATTCACCAAATGCTCTGGGCATGTTGACTACGGTGGCAAGTTGCAGGGGTTTGTATGCTTGAACTGGTCAGAAAGAAAATTCGTTCCTTCCACCAGAAATACTATATAAAACTACTAAATCTTAACTCTATGTAATTTTAAAAACACAACGGCTATTTTGAATAAAAATTCAGACTTTGTCATCTTGGGTTAAAGCACTGAGTTGTCAGACTCATCTATTTCTCCTCACTATTTAACTTACTTCCTCTATCCTCAAACTCTTCACCCTCAGACGCATTCTCCATTTATATTTTCAGTCCACAATGAAGTTTCTTACATCTACTGTAGTCTTCATCTCATCATCAAATTCTTGAGACAGTAGTCTATATTTCCACTATCTAATTATCACTATTCTCTAGTTCATCTAGTACAATCTGACTTATTCCTCCTCAAAAGCTAATGTAAATGGCTCAGGTCAGCAAGGGTCCATAATTACAAACCTGGGGCAATTTTAGTCATGATGTTTTATTTTTCATTCTCCAAGTGAAAAAAAAAATTGTCAATGCTGAGTATATTTCAAGATGTCATGGTGGGGCATTGGAAAATTTTTTAATTAGTAATAATTGCACTTTGGATAAACTTCATTGGCTGTGACACTGCCCTGTGCAAAGCTTAACTCTCATTTGACTTGCTCTCTCTGCAATGTTTGACAAAGTTGATCATTTCCTATTTTTGAGCTTCTGAAACACTAATTCTCTTCCTTAGTGACACTGCACTAATATTTTAGAAACATTGATTCTGTCCCTTTAGTAGCTCTTTTGTCCTATATAATTTTAAGACATTTATTCTTGTTAGTGTTCCATTTCATATATTATATTCTTTCCTTTTATACTCTCCCTAGTTGATATTTTTGAATATGATTTATATTCTATGTATTTGCTTTTGACTCTCAAATTTCTTATCTACTTTTTTTTAAATTTAAACATATGTACATATTTTGGGAGTACATGTGATAATTTAATTTATTCATAGAACTCATAAGTATCAAATCAGTATTATTTAGATATCATTACCTTAAATACGCCTTTTCTGTATGCTAGAAACACTCAAACTATTCTCTTCTACCTATTTCAAAATTTATGATAGATTATTGTAAACTATAGTCATCCTACTGATCTGTCAAACATTAGGTGATTTGCTTTTCACATTGACTCTAAAATTTTTTTCACCAGTTTCAACTTCCCCACAAAAGTTCCAAATTCATACACACACCATATCTTTTGATCACTGAAAACGTAATACAGTTCAAACTGCCCCCAGCTGGCTCTGTATTATGTTCACAGATTCACCATCTACTAATAAACCCATTGAAAAAGACTCAGCTCTGCATTCTCTAGCAACCACATCTAATTGGTCGATAAGCATCATTGATTTTATCTCCTGAATATCACCAAGTCTCTTCATTGCTTTCCAGGGACTCAGCATTATCAGTACCTCTTCATCTTTCCCTGGATAGTTCCAACAACCTCTAATTTGCCTCTGCCTTCGGTGTCTTGTTCTTTCTCTCACAATAAATTCCAAGCTATTTGACATAGAGACACTTTACTATCTGGCCAAATCTATCTCTTCTTTCTTTTCTCCAGCCACGGGCTTACTCAGTTACTGTTTGTTTTCAAATAAGAGTTTCTGTATTAATACTGAGAGAAATGTCATTTCTCTAGGCAGACGCTCTTGCTTGTCTCTCATGGCGATTACTCATTTCTTCCTTTCAACACCCATAGCTCTGCAAGTATTCTTCTTTTATGTCACTTTTTGCAATGCAATAGGTTGTTTTCCTGTCTATTTCTTATCTTGTAATTTGGAGTTGTGGAAAAACATTTTATTCGTATTTGCATCCCCACTACCTTAGCACAGCCTAGGATTAGCGTGCATATTTAATATCTGAGACTGAAAAATATAAACAAATAAATAAATTAATTAAAACTATTAGGGTTGTATTGATGGTCTGGGGTCTAACATTTCATGATACAAATTTTAAGACCATTTTGATTAGTGGCTAGCCTACATAAGTTGCAAATTATAAAAGTAAACTTGAAAGCAACTTCAAAATAAGAAGTACATTCTCAATGAATAGATTTCAGTATTCCAAGCACTATCAATGCCTTTTCTATTATTTAGAAATTCCTTCTTCATACTTTATAGAAACAGTCTAGTTACTAGATAAGGTCGTTAGCCTCATGCTAGGGATAATTATTGAAGATGAAATAATAGCATCTTTCACTTTTACCAAAAGTAAATACAAACTTTTATAAAAGCAATTTGACAATATATTTTGATGGTCTTTAAAAAGTTCACGACGGTTTATTCAAAAAATTATTTCTAGGTATCTATCCTAAGAATCTAATGAGAGTGCATAGAAATATTCAGGGAAAAATATATTTACTACTTTGTTACTGTGTCTTCAAGTCTGATGGTAGGAGATCTGCAGGTAAGTATATAAAGATGTGATGCATTCATAAGAGAGACCATTATACAGTCATTTAAACTGATGTTTTCTAAGGGAGTAATACAAATAAGCAACCAGAAAAAGAGATATCTATAAAAATAAGCAAAGTGTGAACCTACATCCATTTTTAAAATTTTTATATGCTATTGGAATTATGTAAATAAAATCAGACTGGAAGAAAATATACAAGTATATATAATGAAATATAAAGATAAACATATATTGATTTTATAGTTTCAAAAAATAGCCAATAAGGAAATGTTTGCTCTGTATCTATTTTGTGCCTGTTCACTTTCCCACGAACTCCTCAGAAAGGCTGTCAGTTTACAACCCTGCTGAAAGATTAGTATGTTACATGACTCTGAGCCATACATTGCCCTAGATGTAGCCTACAGAGGGTGGCTGGCTACTTACTGTTTGAACAGAAAATAGAAGCTTAGTGAAAAAAGATATTTTAGTTTGCATTTTTAAAATAGGATATTAAAGGTGTTAATCAGTGAAACTTTGGAACAAAGTACAATTACTATATTTTAAAAAGAGGCAGTCAGGTGTAGTGGCTCACGCCTGTAATCCCAGAATTTTGGGAGGCCGAAGCGGGTGGATCGCTTGAGTTCAGGAGTTCAAGACCAACTTGAGCAACATGGCGGAACCCTGTCTCCACTGAAAATACAAACATTAGCCGGGCTTGGTGGTGCATGCCTGTAACCCCAACTACTTGGGAGGTTGAGGCAGGAGAATTGCTTGAACTCAGGAGGCAGACTCCACAGTGAGCCAAGATCACAACACTGCACTCCAACCTCGGTGACAGAGTGAGACCATTTCTCAAATAAATTGATAAAGAAAGAGGCAAAAGAACACAAGGAGGGAGAAGGAATCTCTAGCCATGATTTATTCAGAGCATGAAGAAGCAGAATTAGTAATGTGTCAGTGTGAGAGAAGATGATTGGGCATGAGTAGAGAGAGAACTGGCTCTGTTTCTATGATTCCCAGCTGAGTAGTGGTCTGTGTACCTCAATCCCCATGAAATACACCTCTCATTATAGTAAATTCTCTCCTCCTATTGATTTGAGATTACTTGAGTGTTTCACTATTCCTTGCAACAAAACAACCCTAAAATAAGACTGTAATAGTTCATATAGGCAGGATATAGGAGTATGATCATTTAAACATTCAGTGAGTCCTTATTTCTATTAATTTTAACTTATTAATTTTTAACTGTTATTAATTTCACTTGTCACATAGGACCTTTGCCCTTCCTTATAGCACTTAGGATTTGATCTTGAAATACAACTACTTTTATTCTGTCACCCCCAGTAAAATTCAAGGTCAATACTATTCTTTACTGTTCTTGATTTCATTCATTTATTTATTCAGTCAATACATATTCATTGAGGTACTACTGTTTTCCAGGGCCAAACACAGGCCAAACTAGGCTCTGGGGATATAATAATTGATAAGACAGTCATTGTCCTTGATCACATGAGACTTACAGTCCACTGAAGAGAAGTAAATTCCAGGCATTGACATTAGATAAAGGATAAATTAAATGTTGTTCACTTAGTTGGGAAAGTTAGATATTTAATTAGTTCAAAGTTGGTTTCATAATATTTTATCTAAAATGAATTCCTAGGAAGAAATTCTGTCTCAATTGGATCTTTTTCTTCTTTTTCAGAGGCAAGGTCTCACTTTGCTGCTCAGGCTGGACTGGCCTCAAGGGATGCTCCTACCTCAGTCTCCCAAATAGCTAGGACTGCAGGTGTGTGCTGCTATGACTGGCTTCAACTGGATCTTTATGCTTTTTGAAAAAAGCATTTTGCCACACTCATTTTCCTTTTCTTCACTGCTAATGAATTTTCATTTTGCTTTACATGAGAACCAGAGAAATATAGTGTCTGAAACTTTACCAACTACTGTTTACAGTATATATTTTAAGCTCACAGGACCAGGCACACATTGCTGTCCCCTACAGTAGTTTCATATAAATGTTTATAAGATGTAGATAACCTAGGATTGTATTTTTAATTTGGTTTTAGCATTGCAATGAGGGTCATTTTAAAAATTTTTACTTGAGCATCCTCCAAATTTTGAAAAGTTTTTAACTCAAGCCTCCTTCAAATTTAAGAGAAAGGCTTGACAAATATAAAAAGTGACTCACATCTCTAGGAGATTGGTTAGATACTGTGGTATATTTGAACTATAGCCTTCTATAAAGCAATTAAAAACAGTAAGGTAGAGCTGTATACAATGAATGGCACAAAAGGAGTTCAAGATATGTTATTATGTTTATATATATAGAGAGAGACACAGGAAAAGAGAAAGAACTATTTATTTGTATGTGTGTAGTGAACATGATAAATTGTCCACTTATCATCCATACCTTTCTTTCCCCTTCTTGATCATCCAAATTGTCTTGAGGAATTCACATTTCTTCATGTATCACATGCCTCCGTAGAAAGTAGTCTCACCCAAAATTCTCCAAACCCATCTTCCTTGACAGTGATTGGTTCAGGAAAGTGCCCCAGTATAGGCCTATGTGTTATAAAAAGAAGTTTCTTGGGGACCTTCTAGGAAAGTTCTTTCCCTTCTGGTACAGTTTATTAAAGCAACCTCTCTTTCTCAGGATGTCACTCTATGGGAATGTAAGACACAGAACTGCTGAAGCCATCCCATTAATAGCTCAATTCACAGGGGAGGCAGAGCTTAACAGAAAATCACCAGGAGACGTTGCCCAAGGCATTGAATTAGTTTATCCCTGAAGCCTACTTTTATCTAAACTTTTAGATAAAATGAGCTGATGAATTTTCTTAGTGCACAAGTTGGTTTCTTTAATATATTTAGCTTGTTGTAGCCAAAGTCTTTCTGAGGATTTGTATCTGGATATATATGTATGGGCACATCTATGTATTAAAGGAAGATTGGAAGAATACACTCGAAGAAAGAAAGAAAATGTGGAAAAAGTGGGATTGGGATAAAATAAGAGAGCTCTTTACTTTTTATTCAATATACTTCTTTCTGAACACTTAGTAGAGATGTATTGCTTTGTGTTTAAATGTAAAAAACTAGAAGTATTAGAAAAAAGGTTTTTTCAATAGTATACCCTTTTGCTATTTCCTTAGAAAACTACATTGTCATATCTTAATTTCTAGCAAAATCACTGGTGAACCCACCAGAGAGTTCATAGATAAGTATTTTATTAAGAAGTTCCAAAACTTTTCAGCATAGTGTATTGGAAAAGGAACACCCATTGTCAGGAGACTTGCCTAAGGTAAAGCATAGAACAATTCTAGACCTCATTGCCATCATCCGTAGAGATGCGAGAATGAATCCAAACATTTATTCTACTGAAACCCCAGCCTTCTCTGAATTTTGCGACTCTAACTTATATCCACAGATAAAAGACTTTATGTTGAAAACTAGTCGAAAGCAAGGAAAAAGACTGGATGAATTGGTGAACTGCTATATCTTGTGGCAGCTGAAAAATGACTAGTTAAAGCACCTTTATCTAATCACCTTCGCTTCACTAATTCCTTTTTTCTCAGGTTAATGTTTTGCAATTGCCATTAAAACAGACTGTTCAAAAGGAACTGAATGGTTTGGCCATTAATTTATTTTTCTGTTGTTTTGGATTTTCATCTCTATAATGATATTTTCTTTCATCAGCTCAAAAGTATGTCACTTTATTCCTAAACTTTAACCCATTTTTTTCCTATTTTATTCCAAGGTCTTCAGGAAAAGAAAGAGTCATGGAATTGACAAATTTAACCCTGTGGTAATCAATAAACAGTTACTTTCTTATCATGTTTTTACTCAGGATAAGTTCAGTTAAAAGTATTAATAAACAAATCAACATATTCCAATTATATTTTATCCTCATATGTCATTTTGTCATACACAAATACATGCACTTGCAGTTGGTTAATTATCAAATAATTTCAGACTCTAATGTAATTAACTTCTTTCTTGGCCATTTATTCTTAATTTATATACAAATAATTGTTGCTAACTATTTTTTACAAGATGGTATTTTATAATCTTCAAATGACTATTTGATATACATTTTCTTAGAAATTAAAAATTCTCTAAAAAATGTTCCAGAGAAATATAGTCTCCAATGTACAGATGATGAACTGAGAGTCTTAAGATGTTAATTATTTTTCCTAATTAGTTACCTAATTATATGGCCAGTCAGTCCCAGATTCTATAATAAAATGAGATTCACTCAGTACTCTGGTTGATTTTCCCTCACTTTGGCCTTATAATTCCTAAAGGACTATTCAATTTATTTTCTGGCAGAACAAATATGAAGTTAAAATATGTCCAGACATTTCCAAGTATTATTAAAATGTGCTCCAGGTGAGAAAGCATAACTCTTCCAGTTTCCAATATTTCTGAATCCACAATTACCACTTGTCTCTCATGTCAGTGGTGTTGCCAAGGCAGTACAATGATAGGAACAGAATATAATATCTGGATTCCACCAAAGTTTCCAGCTAATACACACTTGTCACATGCAATGGTGAGAGAGATTGATAGAAAGATACCATAGATGTAGGGAAATGAACAGATGTTCTTTCATGTGGGTGAGATAGCAACCTGGCTCACACAAAGTACACATAGATCAGGGGAACACTGCATCTCTGTCTGCAGGGAAAACTGCCCAGATCCGTAAGTGCCCAATATGGTCCCCACTTGCCAAAGATACCGCAAGATTCGTGTAAAGCTTCTGTCTTCTTCAAGAAGCTTGGTCTTGTCATTATCATGTTGATTGGCATCGGATAAAAGAGGATTACACTCTCCTGGATCTTCACAGTGTCTTTTTAGACACAGAAATGCTCATTGGGGCAAATTATGGAGAACCACTAGTATAACTATGAATCATGAATTTCCGGATGAATCATGAATTTCTAAAGCATTGCATCTTCAGTAGGCTGCGGTCTTCCCTCTGCATATTAAACAGATTTATATCTCTTGGCTGTCACTACTACTAGAAACGTATAACAATGCAGTTAGGACTTTCAAAGTAGGTATGAAATTTAAGGACTGTACTGTGTACTACTCTATTTCCTAAGTCAGTAAAAATAGCCATCTGTCTTTTTACTAAGTCAGTAAAAATAGCCACCTGACAGGCAACTAAGGAAATAGTTTGTGCTAGTCTCTCTCTTAAATAGAAATTTCACTTAACCAGCTTCCAATTTACAGTGTTGGGCAAGGTATCTGTGCCTATGACTACATAAATCTATGTTCACCTACAAAGACTCCTCAAAATACAGATTCTCAATCTCTGTTTGCTCTCTTGGTTTTGATGGGTGTCAGTAGGAGTAGACTTTTAAACACCATGTTCTATGTGGAGGAAATTCCTAAATAGTAATGCTATGTGCAATGCTAATTCTTTTGAAAGGTTAAAAAAAGCTCAATGTGCCTTATATAACATGATCTATTTATACTCTGTCACTAAGGAGAGTCAGCTGCATTTATGTTCAGGGCGAACAGAACAATTCATTTGCACCTTATCATCCAATTGATGACTACCGGTTTACCTAACTGACAGACAGAACAGGGTTAGGCAATGATAATTTGTCCAATGCATTAAAATGTTTAGAACTAAAACTCTCAAACATATTTAACATAATAAATCATTGTTTAGCCCCAGAATGTCTGAGTTTTCCTCAAATATCAATTACAATATAAAGTTCCACCACAGGATATTATACAGTTACTAAGAAACTATTGCAGAATCATCTCAATCCCAAATTAGATGCTTTCAAACCCTCTTCATTATTTCTAGCACCTGGTAGTCACTAGTAATACCCATGCGAATTTTTTAACCAATAAGATGTTCTTTTACAACAAAGCACATTTTTAAATTGAGAGCATAATATAAAACTTGGGGTGGTGCTGGGGGTTGAGGGATAGATTCTGGATTACATAGCTTCTGAAAATAAAATATGACTTCAAAAGACTATTAAATATGGTTCCTTTCTTTATGTGTTGAAACCACAAAAATATATCAAATGCTACTATGTTTACAGTCCCCTCTTCTCTTGACTTCTATTTAATCACTGTATCTGTATTTCCTACTTCTTTTGTGTTTAGCATACAATTTCTTTGTTTTAATGTTCCTCATAATAGATAGCTTACTGTATGCTGCACTGTGCAATAATGCACTTTACATGCTGCATTTCAAAAAATTCTTCACAATCACTTCCTGCAGTAGACTGTTGTAGTACCCACTCACGGATGTGACAACTGAGGTTTGGAAAGTTAAGTAACTTTCTAAGTCATTGACAGAACTAAAAATAAATTATGTTAGAATTAGACTTTAGTGCAATGCTTCCCAATTTCCCTTTTTTGAATTCAAATAGAAACAAGGAAGCCGCTACTACCTATGTGGAAAACATGGTTCTCCCCCACCTACCTGCAGTGGAAATCCTGGGATGCTGAAGGGCATTTTGAGCAGGTTTTCCTCCTTAGTCAAACATTTATTACACAAAAGAATGCTCTTTGAAGATTTGCTATTAAATCCTTTGAGTCCCTTTTTGTGTTGTTTCATATCTCACTAACGAGCTTCAGTTTAATTCTGTTTTATTTATTCTTTGCTTATTTTATTACAGTAGAAAGATGCCATTTATAACCTCACAAATTACATCCCTTTATATTCGTGAAGTGTGGGAGTTTTACTTTTCCTTTTTTTTTTTTAATTTTTTTGCAAGTCTTACAAAGCAAGGTGTAATGAAAAACGGCCTGCCATTCAAGAAACAAATACAAAGAGAAAGGTACTCTGAAGAATGGAAACATAAATAAATGCAAAATAGATGCAAGTGAAATGCATCTATACCCATATGTTTTTAATATATTAAATTATACACAATTTTAAATTCTTCAAATCCGTAACTCAGAGATGATAAATGATTTCAAATTTACTATATTTTTCCAGCATGGAATGATGCTCAGGTTTATGCTTTTCTTAGTTTCCAATGATATTTTTTCTCTAAACATGATAATACTGCTATGTTCTCGTAATACATAGTTTGATCTCCACTAGTCAAACTAAGAGGTAAAATTAACTAGACAAGAATTAAACACTGTCATATGCTTTAAGTCAGAGTTAACTTAAATATGACCCAGAGATGTCAGATTAAAATAATAGATGTGCTAAAATAAATATAATAATCACATTTTTAAACAATCTGAAAAATTACAGGCTTGTAAAGCTGCCAAGACAAAAATTTGGCTCTAGATCTTCTCATCCTTCCATAGCTCGTGCAGTTGTAAGCCATTCTCTATAGTATAAACATTATTTTAACTGCAATGAGCCCAATACAGAAATTATATGAAAAGGGGTGTGAAGAGTCAGGATATAAAGTATCTGCATAGATTTGCATCACTTACACATTCAAAAAAATTTTACTCGCTCACCAGCCAAATTTAGTTTAAGAGACTATTGCTTTTGGATTCAGCTTCCAGTTTCTAACGGTAACATTTGCTTAGGAGACCCCTGTATCATTATTCTTATAAGTACTTTTGTTTCTTTTTCTGCATGCATGTCACAATCAAATGCCCTAATTTTGGGGAAAATATTTGCTTAGTGTCTACTTTCTTCCACTAAACTAGCATGTTCCACAAGCACAACATCACTGTCAACTTTTCCCCTTTATTTCCCAGTGCCCTGTTCAGTACACAGCATATAGTAGGTGTTCAACAAATATTTTTAAATGAACAAATGAATATGTGAGACATGTCATCAGCTTTCTCAGAAGAAGCAAAAAGCAGATCATCCAACTGCTTAATTTAAGTCCTTTTATTTCAATGAGTTGCTGGTTCCTTGATGAGTCTGGCTCATTCTCATGACTGGAAATAACACAGCTCAGAGTAGTCTGAACTGAGCAAGGGAATTAGAGCTACTGACTCACTGTGGATGATTTTGGTTCAGAATAGATTTGACACGGTTTAGATCATGGTTAGGTTTGGCAAATTATTATTGTATTAGCATTTTTAATTGTTCTGTTAAAATGTCTTGAACTGTGATATGGTTTGGGATTCAGTAAAAGAGGAGCATTTAAGTAGTTCAGCTTTTAACTAACAGTTTTCAGATCATGTTTCCTGATTGTAAACTGCATTTCAGCATGCTTCTTTGAGCAAACTTACATGCATATATATAAGAAAAACATATATATATATAAACTTATGTTTTAAAAATTAATATTTATTTAAATGCACTATTCTGGGGCTTAATGTCTATTTTTTTGATTACAGTATTGTCAAAATAATGTAGGAGGCAGAACTGGGAGAACTCATTGTATACATCAAGTTATTTCTGCCTAGTGCTCTCATAAGTTACATGAAGGAAAAGATGGTTGACTCAATTAGATGTAATTTCCTTTATGCTTTAAAATTCTGGGGAAAGTAATCTGTGTGGCCTATATTCATATTTGTGAAAATACAGATTTCATTAAAGCAATAATACCTATATATTTGAGATTATAAGCCCAAATAAACTTCCACATATAAACAATATAGCAAATCCTGCATTGTTAGATTTATTCCATCTAGTTACATTCCTTATGTTTTCTAAGCAGTTTTGTTATCCAAATTAATTCCTGACTTATAGATTCAGAGAAATATCTCTGTATGAATTTCTGATGTCTAATTTTACTTACAATCCTTGAGCCAAAACTTAGAATTGCCTCACTGGGAAATTTCCATTCCTTTCCTAACTCTCAGCCCCATCTCAATGGATACCTATTTGTGCATCTCTTCCTTTAAAAGAGGGCAAAGATGATGAACTGTGATTGAGTAATGTGCTCAACTAATTAATACACGTGTTTTAGTCCCTCATTCCATTTGTTTCATTGTTTTCATTCAAAGCCATCTTATTGAAGTTCTGCAGATTGACCAATTTCCTAGCTTCTTTTTCTTTTTTTTTACCAGTAAATGTCTTTTCTAATTCAAAAATGCAAATTTATAAGTATACTTGTCTGCTTTTTAGCATTTTGCCATTTTTCAAACTGTGCCTGAACTTAGCCATAAATATATGCTTTAGCATATATGAATCTCAGAAACCTCATCACCAGCCCAGGTCACAACCAGCCCACTGTGATCTCACTGCTTCCGAACTTACAGCATAACACTCTCAGTAATTAATCATTCGTGCTTGTGACATTTCTCATAATGTATATTTAACATTTCATAGTTTTATAATTTGCCAGTGTATCCATGCCCTAGCCCTCTCAATTAAATTGCAACTCTCTTGAGTCAGATTTCACGTCAGTCCTGCAGAATGAATCGTAAACAGAGAAAATGTGTGTTGATTCATTATTTAATTGATTGATTGTATCCATGTTGATTGAAATAAGTCAAACAGTACGTACAATAAAAGGTTAAAAATGTCTTCCCCAGATCAAGTTTTCTGGAGTATGTTAGTGTTTAGAATTAATTGTGAGAGTTCTCAACAAAGTGTTCACAGATTTCTTTGCCTTTGTCTACAAAATCAAGAACAAGAACAAAGTACAAAATGACATGTGATGGACAGTGTCCTTTACTCTATTAACTGACTTGCTACACTTGCAGTCCCAATTTTTCTACATATAAGAAGATGCATTTCCTAAAATATTGTCCAGGGAACTTAATAGTGTAAATTCAATAATGGGACGAAGGGTCAAATAAGTTTGAGAAAACCTAGTATAAACAATATTAAATAGGTTTCTTTTCTGTAAAAATCCACTGAGCTTTTAATATCGTTGTGTCTATTGTGATATCCAAAGGGATGGGACAAAAAATATGGTATACTGCTTATCCTAAGTCTGTGTAATCCTGTTTTTTTGTTTGTTTTTTGTTTTTTGGGTTTTTTTTGTTTTGTTGTTTTGTTTTGTTTTGTTTTGTTTTTTGCATCTTCTGAAATCTGTATTCCACGGTGTTACTGTTGAAAACTCTGAAGTAGAAATTCCAGGCATATCTAATATAATGTATAATGTTTGGAAATGGATTATCAGTTGCAATGAACCATTTCTTATTCTGAGGGCAAGAGTCCAATATTAACTTGAGATTGATCGTTCATTTGTTTAGTGCTTAGTTTAACAGCATAGGAAAGATTCTTCGACTTTCCTGTTTCTTATATTGCCATTTCCTCACATTGTGTAATGATGTTTATGTACTATGCTACCATAAGATTGCTTTTCTAAAATTAATTTCATTTACCAACTGGATTTTAGGTATCTTTATTGTCTTGTTTTCTTCCACTGCATAGTGATATCCTCTGCAGATTGCATAAGCATGTCCACTTGTATTGGATAGTAGTCTTAAAGACAGCAGATGTATATCAAAATTCTACCCCCAATCATTAGCTAAGTGATGTAATTTGCCACTTTTCTTTCTAAATTTGTTTCCCCTTCATACAAGTTGTATGAAGATCTTAAAAGTATATAAAAGTTATTAGTAAATCACAAAATAATTTGCATATGTGTAGTGTTATTTTATGTAATCTCAGTAATTAATTTCTTCTATGTTTCATATTTTATTCAATAAGAAACTGTTAATAGCAGTTAAGTCTGGTGAGTAAAACTGAGGGTGCTAAAAACAAAAGAAAACTTCTACATTATACTTCTATGTATCCTTGTAAATTTTATTTTTTACTCTAAAAATATTTTTCCAAAAATGTATTTTTAAAAATATTATCTCAAACCTAATTCCATCATGGGATCAGTTTATTTCAGGTAACACAAGCCTAAAGCCATACATTTAAAAAACATGGAAGTTGCAAGAGCAGAACTAAGTATTGATCAAAATGTTGAAGCCTCTTCAGTTGTTTACAACTCTATACTAAAAAGGGTGAGCTAGTCCCATATCCAAAAGTAATGTACAAATGATCTGCCAAGGCATATTCCTCATCCCTGTACATCCTTCATGAGGGAAAGTAGTGTCCTCTCTATTATTTCTTTTATGGATTTGACAAAAACATTTATCATGACTTTTGTTTGTATTATGAGAGCATCATTTTTTAAAGGAAGTTCTCTTATATCTCACATTCAGATGGTAATCATTTGTGCCCTTCTTTGCTTTTGAAAACAGATCAAACGAAAGTCCATTAGCAAATTATTTTCTTTAGACTCTAGGGAAAACTTGAATAACACTTTCAGAGACTCATGGATCTTCCAGGAGAAATCGCTACAAAAGTAGCGCTGTTCATGGAACAGTAAATTAGTCAAAATTTAATTTTCGACTGAATATTTTTAAGATAAGTGACATCTTCTTTTGTTTACTAAGAGACAGATTGTATTTCTCATAGTAGTAATAAACTTTTTCTACATGTTTGTTTTCACTGCTTTAGAGAACTATAGAAATAAAATCTTCCTTATTGCTCAAGTGAAAAAATTGGCTTACATTTTGTCCAGGTCAACAAGAAGAAAATTGATAGGAAGATTTGTCCAAGTGTATGAGCATTTTTATGTATGAAAGGGCAATAGTGGTTAAAATATATGTAGCTCTGGATGAACGTTTGTGCATGTTCCTTTTAAGCACTAAAATTGGGAATCTCAAGATGACCAGGATGCTTGAACTTCCTCTATTTTATTTCTTTATTTTATTTTGAGACAGAATCTCACTCTCTTGCCCAGGCTGGATTGCAGTGGCACAATCTTGGCTCACTGCAACCTCTGCCTCCCGGGTTCAAGCAATTCTCCTGCCTCAGCATTCCAAGTAGCTGGGATTACCTGCTCCTGCTAATTTTTCTTTTTTCTTTTTTCCTTTTTTTTTTTTGTATTTTTAGTAGAGACAAGGTTTCACCATGTTGGCCAGGTTCATCTCGAACTCCTGACCTCAAGTGATCTGCCCGCCTTTGCCTCCCAAAATGCTAGGATCACACAGGTGAGCCACCATGCCTGGCCATCCTCTATTTTAATAATAGTTTGTTTTTTCAACTGCCTTTGGCCTTTAACTTTTTCCACCTTTTTCATTTCTATGAGTTTCAGAAGATATTTGGTGTAAAACTGATGAGAGCTTTATTAGACTTTATGATTTTTTTAATATACATAATGTAAAACTCCTACAATAATTTCTCAAAATTGGGGCTTAATTATGAGATACCAAAGGAGCACTTATCATTTTAGGGCTTCAGAAATCTGACCTTAAGAAGAGATCTATAGAGTTCTTACCTTTACAGAGTTCTTGCCTTACAGAGCTCTTATGAAGAAGAGCTATAGAGTTTTTACCACTTAAAGACAGTCATTCCAAAGTCCTCCTCACCTTGGTTCAGGCTTACTACTGGACAATTGCAGTCCTTGAACACATATCTCTAATTCTCGATTTTCCTATTCTGTGTCCTCCTTTCTTCTTCCTTTGCTCCATCCCACATCCCTTCTGTAACCAACACATATGCTTCTTTCAATGAACTCAAAATAAAATTCTAAGTCCCCAACCTACTGATGGACCCTCCCATTGGCGAAGGGCATTCCAAAGTTAACCTGAAAAACTAGTTCAGGCCATAATTGGAAGTTGTGGTTGGACCTGCCTCATTATACCATTGTCCTATTGGAATTCAGGCACAGCTGACTAGCATTAATATTACCCAGAGACTTTAAGGCTGATAGAACAGACTCATTCAGTCTGATAAGACACATTTACAACCTAGTCTCTCTGTAGCCTGCTACCTGGAGGCTCTCTCTGCATGATAAGAATTTTGGTCTTCACAGCCCCTTATCTTAACTTAGATGTTCCCTTCTACTGATTGTAGGTCTTTAGATAAACTCTTTCAACCAACTGCCAATCAGAAAATGTTTGAATCTGCATCTGACCTGGAAGCAATACCCCCTCCTGCTGTCTCGACCACATTTCTGACCTGACCACCTTGAGCACATGTTCTCAGCATCTCCTAAAATTGTGTCACAGGCCACTAGTCACTCATATTTGGCACAGAATAAATCTCTTGAAATATTTTACAGTTTGACTGTTTTCATCAACATTTGCTTGTGTTACCAGTACCCACTCCCCACTGCCCAGTTCTTCCAATTCCTGCCCTACTGCAGGATAAAGCTAAGATTTAGAACATTTGATGCCCCCTCTAGAGTTTGACCTTCTTGATCTCATTAGAATTATTTCTTATTCATGATCTACTTAAGGGCTGCCAAGCACACCCCACATTTTTCTGATTTCATCACTTTGCTATATTTGGCCCGTGATCCAGCCCCTTCAGTCTCTACCTTCACACATATACCTTTAATTCCTGAGAATTTCCACTCTTTTCTTCCCTGTGAAGGAATACCCTGATAGACCCTTACTCCTTCACTTCCTGTATCACAACAGACTTTACTCATAATCCCTGTGATTTCTTCATCATATTTATTCACATTTGTTTTTCAAATTATTAAATAAGTAATATTTATTTCCACAAGGTCAGAGAATATATCAATCTTATTCACTTCTATATGATCAGCACCCAACAGTTGACACATAGTGACAATAAGTAAATGCGTATTGAATAAAGAAATATTTCCAATTGTAAGTGATATATGCCTTCTCTAAATCATATTGGATCACTCATACACATTCATTATATACTGCCTGACAGAGTAATTTTATCATTCATAAATGTAAGAAATATATTCTGAACTTCTTCCTTTTGCTAAGGACTTTGAAAGTATTGATTGTCAATCAACATGGATCTCACCTTATTTTTTTATTTTTTTATTTTTTTTGCAGTCTAGTGGAGAATAAAGGTCTTGTAAATATTTCTAATACAGAATAAAAAATGACAAATACTACAGAAGTGGTACAAATAAAGCAGTATCAGAACTAGAGAGATTTGAGAAGCCAATGCTATAGTTTATACAAGTTTAAATGACAAATGAAAGAACCCATTCAGAGATAAAGACCTAATTTTCATACATGCCACCATTCTAATTAAATTGGAAAGCAGAGAATTTGTTTAACGCACCCTTATATCCCTTATACAGTTGTATCTGTCCCAGTGCCTAGGATACAACATTTTACATACCAAACATCCACAATTATCAAATAAACATAAAATACAGATGCATTTATTCTGATTTATGACTTCAACAAGTGTTTGTTAGCATCTCACATATGCTGGGTCTTACAAATACAATGGAAGACAAGAACTCTGCTCTCAAAAATTGTCTTGTATGTTTTCATGGGAAGACTAAGAGTTAAGTAACAATTGTAACAAAATTTTTCTTTCAACATCCTCTATACAGATGAGCTAATTTTGAGGTTGGAAAAGAGACACTAAAATCAATTATATCATATTTTGAAAGATTTATTTATTGACATACAAAGTGGTTTTATCATGTCTCTGGATATAGAAAATATGCAAATTTCTCAAAACTAAATTATTATACAAATGTAAAATAGTATATGTCAATGAATATTAAAGCAAAGTGATAACCTTTATATTAAAAGCTAACATAAGCAGAATATGTCTGCTTTGCCATTGCAGATTTATTTGTATGTTAGTCAGTATTTTATCTGTCTCTAACATTTTGACTCACAGGTCATTCTATGATCTGATAGTGGAAGAAAAGATTAAAATATAAGATTTAACTCTCCCAAAACAAACAAAAAATTAGATCCTTCTAAACTTCACAGCAGTAATTATAGATCTTTTATAAATTAAAAAAAAAATCTCATTTTAAGCTGAAAACATATCCTTGAACAGGAGGAATTCTCTAAAATTTCAATTCAGAAGATATTTACAAATATCCCAAACTTGATTACAAAACACATTACAATTTTAGGTAACCATCGCAGAACTTTCTCAGAGTTCTTTACACTTGTAACCAGAAAACAAGATCCATAATGTTAAATAGATGAAAACACATCAAACAGATACAAGTAGAGACATAATAATTCTGTTAGGTAACATGATGCATGTTATTTTCATTTTTTTATTTTTGAGACAGAGTCTTGCTCTGTCACCCAGGATGTAGTGCAGTGGCATGAACTCAACTCACTGCAGCCTGGACCTCCTGGGCCCAAGCAATGCTCCTGCCTCAGCCTCCCGAGTAGCTGGGAGCACTGGCATGAGCCACCACGCCCAGCTAATTTTTATATATTTTTGTAGAGTCAGGGATCTCACTATATTGTCCAGGCTAGTCTGGAATTCCTGTCCTCAAGCAATTGTCCCACTTTGAACTTCCAAAGTGCTAAGATTATAAGCATAAGCCACTGCATCACCCTTTTTGTTCGTGTTTTACTGTACAAACACCACTATTAGAAAATCAATTTTAAACATAATATTGTTAGATTTTCAGCTCTTTGTATAAATTCTTACTCGTATAAACTAGAAGCAGAGAGAATCTTAGAATCTGATTGATTTTATCCTAAAGTATTACAGCAATAAGCTTTCTGATTGTGACTCACTAGCAATGTAATCTCTCTTTTTTTTTTTTTTTTTTTTTTTAAGTGAAAGGAGAAAATTTGCAGGAGATGATGCTGAAGAGGTAATTAGGGGCTAGATTATACAGGACATTACAAACTATGGCAAAAATAAAACAAATACTTTTTATTTGGATTAATGGGGAGACAATGAATGCATTTAAGTGAGGTTTACATGATCAAAAGTGTTTACAAAGACCACGTCTATCAACATCGTGAGGAATAGATTTTAGAAGCACAAGCCTAAATCAGGAAGACCAACTTGAACGATTTTGAAGGAAGCCCAGACAGTGTAGTTTGTAGAGACAGAATTTAAGGGACAGTATCCACAAACTTGGTCATGGAATTGTTAAAGAAGACAGGGAACTAAAGCAGTAAGTCAAGGATGACTCTGATGATTGGGCAACTGACTATATGGATGGAAGTGTCATTTGTGGTTAGGCAATTAGAAGAAGAAAATTAGCAATGCCTCCACAATCATCTTAAAACATTTATGAATTGAGAATATTGTCTATTACACACAAATTACTCAAATTACTATTACTATTACTCTCAAATTACTATTACCCCTCAAATTACTATTCTTCACGTTATGATATATAACTCATTTGTATCATATACGGTGTATACAAAAGAACCTTTAAATAACAAAATGGAAAAGAAAATTTGTGGACTGAAACTACATTTGAGCTTATTATGAAATTCTTTCTTTCTTTTTTTGCACATAAGGACTTTTCAAGTTCTGTCAAGTTCACAGTTGCCTTGATGTTAACAAATGTATGATCAATCTCCATTTTTTTCTGTCTCAATTTGTATAGATTCAATATAGATTCATCAAATTCTCAGTTCTTCTGTCTGAAGTCTCCAAACTACTTTTAATCAAATTCAGTGAATTTAACACTTATAGTATTGAATGTTTCAGCTTCAGAAATTCCATTCAGTTCTACTTTATAACTTCTACTCATCTCTTCATTCTGTTCAACTTTTCCTTCATTTCCATACATTGCTATATATATGTACACATACATATATATTTATATACACACACATACACATATATGTGTGTGCATATATATATATCCTTTATATGTAGCAATAGCTAGCTCATATTTCTCCTGCTTCTTGACATAACAATTTTATAGGACATGCTAGACAATTTGAGAGAGCTGTATTTTGTTCGTTATTCTTGCTGGCACTTGAGTTATTTGCGGGACATCTGGATCCTTTTGAAACTTGGTTTATGTCTTGTTGTGGTAGATCTCTTACAGCCTCCGCTTTAGGGATAGCTTAGTCCTGGTCAAAAGGCATGATAATCTGTGGTCTTTCCTTAAGGGCCAAAGGGTTTAACAAAGCTTTCCTTCTGTGGCTGTTTCAAACTTAAATTATTGTTTTCATTGACAGCTCCCATCTTTTTTTCCCCCCCATACTGGAGAGTTTCACTCAAGGATCCTTGAGTAGATCTATGATTTTTCTCTGCATAGCTCCATCTTCTCTGTTCCTCTGATCACTAGTATCAGCTGCCTCAGGCTTATCAAACTCCAATTTCTATCTACTAAATTTAATAATTTGCTATTTTTTGCTTGGTTTTCCTATTCTTTTACTGTGATTCAGAGAGTACCTCCAGAAAGCAAGGGTAATTATAGGGTTTGCTTCATTTTTTTTTCTCTCTTTTCAGACCCTACAGTCTTATGCAGCATGTTGATCAATGTCTGAAAGCACTTGATTCTGATATTTTATCTACTTTTTCATTTTCCATTATGGGACATCATGTCTAGCTCTAGCTATTTCATCAAAGCTAGAAATGTCACACCTAACTTTAAATGACACCTAGAATCCTGATATGGCTCAGGTGTGTCCCAGACAAATCTCATCTTGAATTCCCATGTGTTGTGGGAGGGACTCAGTGGGAGGTAATTGAATCATGGGGGCAGGTCTTTCCTGTGCTGTTCTCATGATAGTGAATAAGTTTCACAAGATTTGATGGCTTCATAAGGCGGAATTTCCTTGCACAAGCTCTCTGTTTTTGCCTGCTGCCATCCATGTAAGCTGTGACTTGCTCCTCCTTGCCTTCCACCATGATTGTGAGGCTTCCTCAGCCACGTGGAACTGTTAGTCCAATAAACTCTTTTTCCTGTATAAATTACCCAGTCTCAGGTATGTCATTATCAGCAGCATGAAAACGGACTAATACAAGTCCCGATTGCTTGTTTGGTCTGGGAATATGATGTGATTCTCTGATTATTATTTTGTTCACTAATAAATATGAATCTGGAAGATACTATCATGTGTTCACCAAAAAACGTTTCACTTGTCTCCTTCTATAATTGCAGTAAGAAATGGCCACATGACTCTCTTCTGGCTAAATAGATTATGGATAGAAGTTACGGTGACCACTTTGAGGCTTATACCATAAAATGCTGCTCCAAAGTCCTCTACCCATTTCCTGTCCCTGTCCATTGAATAAATACAGAATAAGCTAAGGACACACAAAATAGGCACACAAAATGGAAGACTGGTGAAGAACACTCATGTTGGATGAGTACAATAAACTATGTAATTCTCTGAAATTTTAGGGTTTCAGCACATCGTCTACTTGAAGGAATAATAATTATAATAATAATATCTACACATCATATTATTTTAATGACAATGCAATTAAATAAAATTAGAAAACATATTAAAATAAACATACTAAGTGCCTATTAAAGACACCTCTTGTTGTTGTTACCATTATTCTCATTAATCCTACTATAGGTCTTACAATTTTTAGTAAAATCACAATATGTATTTCAAATTAAGATTAGCGGGCCAGATAGTATTTCATAAAGTAAATGCAAAAAAATGCACTGAATTATATATTCATCCATACATCTGCAAATATATGTAGATTTTAAGATCTTACCACATTTTTCTATTGATTTTGAATGGCAAATTTATTAAATAAATGGAAATGTATTAAAAATAGGAGCTTGTAAGGCTAGTATAGATGGGTTCATTAAAACCATCATACTCTTTGCTATGCCTAATCAAAGATATGTTCTGCCATTAGAGACTGGGGCCTGAATGGCTTCTCAGACTTACTATGTATACTCAACTTGACGAGAACAATCATCTAGAATCACAAGCTGAGAATTCCATGCTGTTGAAACTATCGAAAGTAATAGTGAATCGACTACGATGACCTGTGAGCAGAGAGAAATAATTATTTCTTCTTCTATCTCCAGGCTTTCTCCTTGAGGTGTATTTTCTGTTATTAGGAATTAAGTAGACCTTAAATGTCACTTGAATTCCTCATCTCAGCACTGCACTTGCATGGTTAAGCCTCTATAAGAGTTAGCAATGATCTGAGGTTGCTCTTAATAAGATCTGTGTTTAAGTCAAATCAGGGTGAAGTGGGTGTTTATGAAGGTGGCAGTTACTTTAACATTCAGATTAAACAGGTTGCGTGGTCTCTTATGCAAGGTACAGGGTGCCATTGCTCATTGTGGTATGTTCCAGGTCCTATCTGATTCATTGCAGTTCCCCCAACAAATGAACATCTTGAACATACTGTGAAAGCATAGCTGACACAATTACTTACTGTTTGTAATATGGTAAAAATCATATATTTATGAGCCAAATTACCAAAGTAAGTAGTTGATAGTGATGTTTTCCAGATTGGCATTTTATTTATTAGTGGTTTCATACTTTTAGTTTAAGAAAAAATTTTTAAAAAATTGTTGCTCAGTATTTGTTTATATCTTAGTAAACTATTCATGCCAACAAGCTCAGATAACAAGTTTTTACTCTTCGTACCTTAGAGAAAAGATGAATATTTTTCTATTGACTAGAGAAACGCTTTCTAACTTTGGTGACCCCTGGTAAATACCTAGAAAACTGACATGTCTCTTAGGAGTCACTGAAATGGAAACATGTGAAGAGCAGGTCACAGACATGAACACATCAGGTTAATCATGTAACTATTTCATAGGGTGCTTGGAATATACATGTAAAATAATGATGCACTGAAGACAATGTGTGTCTTTAAATTTATGTAGAACAATAAAATATATATATCACATCTATTATATATAAATTTGTGTGTGTATATAATAGTAAAACAATAAATAATATAAATAGTATAAGAATATTTTAATGGATCTGATTTGAAGGGCTTAACAAAATTATCTAGTTCGAAAATGATTTGCAGTTCTCCTGATTGTTTCTCTACCTCTCTTTTTCTTTTTCTAAAAATCTATAGAACCAGAGCAAATCAATTGTCTAGCAGCTAGGAGGTCTTCTTCACCATAGAACTATGGCTCTCTTCCTTCGGGTTTAAGGATCTTTCAATTTGGTAAGTCTTCACTGTCTAATAAACATTTAACAACTTCCTACTATGTGCAGGCCCTCTCTAGGGGCTGGGAAGACAATGGTAAAGAAAGACAGGCCGGGCATAGCGGCTCAGGCCTGTAATCCCAACACTTTGGGAGGCCAAGGAGGCAGGATAACTTAAGCCCAGGAGTTCAAGACAAGCCTGAACAATATAGTGAGACTTTACTAGAAAAAAATTAGCCAGGCATAGTGACACACACCGATAGTCCCAGCTACACAGGGAACTGAGGTGGAAGACTGCTTGAGTCAGGGAGTTTTAGGCTGCAGTGAACTGTGATCACTCCACTGCACTCCAGCCTAGGTAACGGAATGAGACCTTGCTTCAAGAAAAAATAAAATGAAATAAAATAAATTTTTTGAGAAAACATGCAGATTTCCTGCTCTCCTGGAAGGTGTAGGCCAATGGAAGAGATGTTAGCTTAATGAAATCACAACAATATGTAAACTAGCACATATGATAACTGCTATAAGGGGGTCTGGTATGTGGTCATGTGAGAATGTAGAATAGGCAAATTTGTCTGTATCAGGACAGTTGGAAAACACTTTCTTCTTTAGAAATGAACAATTTATTTAAAATCTACATAAAATAATTAATTTGGTAAAGAATAAAACAAAAGTTTTCTAAGCACAGCAAACATACATGTACAATTTATTTTATGGAGCTGGAAATTAATTTCCTTCACATGGAATGAATTTTTTCTTAACAAAAATCAGGACCTCTACTTGTCTTATTTTTGTAAACCTAAATGGGGAAAGCGAAATGAAAATGAAGCCTCAATTCTGCTAGAAAGTATGCGTATTTTTTATTAGTCAATATTGTTTGCTTTAAAGACGAAGTTAAATTTTGACGTGTAGGTTTCCCCTGGAAATAATTAATGTATTTCCTTTTTTACATCTATTTGATTTGAACTTCTCTGTTTTGATGACAACAGTAATAATATCATAGTTCACAAAGTTAGCAAACAAAATAAAAATTGTCAAAAGTTTTGTTGCTTGACATTGATATACATGCATTAATGAACAACAAGATTCTACAGCACACATTGAGGGAATTTGAACTGGAGTATTTCATTTGCTTACCAGATCATCTTTAGCAAGTTTCAAGTCATTAATACTCTGAGATGCAGTAAAGGAAGAGAAATCACAAATCAACTTTCAAGTCACCTAAGAATAATTAACCTTCAGATAAGTTTAACACTACTCTAATGTGCTTGTTTTTAACTGCAGAGAAATCAGCTGTGTTTGCTACTAAGAAGCACCTCCTACAACACAGGAAAATCCATTATCAGTTGGCATCAATACTCCATTGTTAAATGGCAGATAGGTGAGGTAGCCACCTGCTTAGGTAGCACTTGAGGTGACTGACTGGATGACCTTGCACCATACAATAAAATTTATTTTATTTTTATGGCTCAAGTTATTCACTAAACAATCTGAGTAATTGATGAATTTCTCATTGTCAAACTATTTTGCAATCTGGACATGTTTCTTCTCCAGAAAGTGAAGCTGATGCCTGAATTTCATTCAAATTCCCTAAGATTTATTGCTATGAACTATGAAGCCATACCTCTTCCACATATATATATATATATAATATATATACATTTGCCATATATAAAAATATATGGCAGTGTATTTGCCAATATATAATTGGTGACTTTTAAGCCAGTGGAAAATAATTGAGGATTGATGGCAGTATCCTTTATATCCATTGATACCCACAGGTTACAATGACAGAAGAGTTTCTTGTCCAAGAGTAGCAAACCAAATTTGTTGTCAAGATCACAGATGGCAAACACTTTTCTTACAGTCAAAACTTTGCTTGACAAAGAAACTCTTCACCATTTCAAAAGCCTCAATTGCCTTTGCAGTTTTCCGAAGGAGTTCATAAAAATTGAATTTTTTATGCTGTTAGCATGCATCATATAATATGCAACAGCATATTATAGAGGAAAACAAAAGTTTATTGCACTAAGGGACGTCAGTAGATATTTTTCGTAGTTGAATGATGAAAGAAAATGGTGTCATTGTAATTCCTCCATGCCCAGCATCAGTCTCAAAATGTCAGCAGACACATAATGGATGTCATCAGTTATTGGAGGTGTGCTTCAATTTTCTTCCTCTGCTCAAAGCCACAAACTAGATTAATTCATACGCCTAAGTCTACTAAGGTCCCACCTGTCATGGGTCCCACTGTGACAAGGCAATAAACCGTGAAGTGTAATTCAAGTCAAAGTTTTTCGATTGGAAAAAAACCCAGGTGTTAGTACATTACCAGCAAATTCCAGACTGAGACTCTATCTCTCCAAAAATGATTCACAACATCTAATGTATTTCTCAGGATAGGAAAAGGCAAAAGGTTTCTTCAGGTTTTATTACCTCAGACTTCCACTTTCAGGAAACTTGCTACAGAATAAGCTTAATTTCTTATGTGTTCATTTATATTAAGAAATCAAACTAGAGGCTGGGCATAGTGGCTCATGCCTATAATCTCAGCACTTTGAGAAGCCAAGGTAGGCTGTCATATTTTTCAGTTTAACTTTGCAGAGAAACTGATCTTGTAATCTTAAAGTTAAAATGAGCCTCTGAAGGTAAATTAATATAATCAAGGATATTTCTCAATGTAGTGGTTGCTTCCTTATTGTATTTACAACAGTGTTTTTTTCTGGACTCTGACACTTTTTTTAGTGTTAACTGGCTAAACACATTTATGATGAGCATTATAATCAAACTCATTATTTTCATTGTCAGTAATGTGCCAAGTACTGTACAATTGCTATGTCAAACTCTATTTATATCTGCTTTTTTACGTGTACATGTCTATTCACTGAGTGGGGAAGAAAGAGATAGAAAGAAGACGACCCCACAGTTATTGTTATCTTCACCTAAAAGTAAGGAAACTGAGGCTGTATCTACTCAAAAAACCTTAAGGCTTCTTACCCTAAAGTAGTTATTCATGTTCCCAAAAACGTGTATATTGTGATTTATACATGAATTTATATTTTCCAATTGACATCATAATTTCAGATTTAATAAATCACTGTTTCTAAATCCTTTATAGCATCTAACATTTCAAATTCAATTTGCTGTGGACACCAGACCCCTTTTTATATATGTATGATTTTTTTGTGGCTAAATTAGGAAAGTCTGTATTACAAAATTCCAAATAATTCAATTCAATAGAAAATCCACTTACTTTTTAAAAAACCAAACCAAGTTCTTAAAAACTGCATACCAGTATAGAAAAAAAAATTAATTATTTAAATAAACCTGGTTATACAATCTGTTAGTAAATTGAATTTTCTTATCACATGAATCACAGCTACTATCTATTGTTTATCAACACCCATTTTCTAATCACTGTGTGTGTGTATGCTATATATATATGTAAAAATATATATAGCATAATAGTTTTATTTTACATTCTCAACTATTCTATGAGGTAAATACTCTTATTTCCATTTTACAGATGAGAGAATGGAGGTTACAGATATTACGTAATTTGGCCAACACTACAAAAGTGGGTATTTTACAGAGATAAATGAGTATTTGAAGCTGGATATGACTAATTCAAAATCAGAGATCTTAAACCATTCCTTTGATCCATTAGAAAATATATCTATTAAGTTATGCTTATATTTATAGCACAAAAAGTATAGCTGGCCGGGTGTGGTGGCTTACGCCTGTAATCCCAACACTTTGGGAAGCCAAGGCAGGGGGATCACCTGAGGTCAGGAGTTCGAGATCAGCCTGCCCAACAGGGCAAAACCCCATCTCTACTAAAAATACAAAAACTTAGCTGGACTTGGTAGTCGGCGCCTGTAATCCCAGCTACTTGGGAGGCTTATGTAGGAGAATCACTTGAACTTGGGAGGCCGAGGTTGCAGTAAGTCAAGATTACACCACTGCACTCCAGCCTGGGTGACAAGAATGAAACTCCGCCAAAAAGAAAAAAAAAAAAAAAGCCTAGGGATGCTGTAGTTAACGCTATCTTTAAAAATTAAGAATTTGCTAGTGTTCATTTTCAATAAACTTAAAATTAAAGACTATTGGCTGGTATTGCCTGGGTTCTAGAAGATGTTTGGGGTATTGCCAACATAGGAATCGTTTCTTTCGGTTGTTTGCTTTACATTCTATCAGGGCCATTCATACACTTACTCTATAGGCAACTTTTTAAAATCTATTATGTTCTTTCCTAGACCCAAAAGATTAAATGATGAATATGATAAACAGGTTTGTGCCCTCATGGAATTTGCTACCTGGATATAAAACTAAACTAATTACAAACATATTACAATAGTATTTTCTCACATGGTGTTTGAGTTTCCTAAAATATGAATGTTCAGAGAAAAGTCAATAATTCATGATTCCTACACATTTTACTATAATTAATCAGAAATTTACTAACTGGTTCTCTTAAATTAGAGTTCACTTATTAACTAAAAGTCTCTTTTAAAAGTATATTCAGGCATCCTCCTAATAGTACATAGTATGCACTTGGAAATTTTGCCTCTTTACCCTGCCTAAAACAGTTATGATGCAAATGAGCCTCTCTCAAGATCAACCTAAATAAAAGGCATATGATTTAAGAGTCCATTATTAATCAACTTTACTTGAAATCACACTTTTTAAAAAAAGAAAAACTATTTACAATTATAGGCATCATGTGTTTATTAGTCTATCATTTTCAAATTAAAAAAAAATTCTTTTCTACTAATTACTTATAATTTATGCCAGGCAGAGGGCAGGTTTCTTTCCCTAAGGCTATCCCCAAAATACTTAACTGCATTTACCAGAATACTCTGAACGCAGTTTTCCTTTTGTGTTTCTCAGATCTTAGTATGAACTATTTGGCAAACAAATGGATTACGTCTAGGCTACTATTTAAATTACTAAAAATCCGGAACAACTCATGGGATTTGCAAAGAAATCCAACTTAGCACAATACTGTATCTTAGGCATGAAGAGAGAGGCTCCAGAGGCTGGAGACATGGAAAATATAGTGATGCTGGTCAAGGGGAACAAACTTGCAATTATAAGATGAATAAATTCTGGAGACCTAATGTATTACATGGCGCCTCTACTTAATAAAAATATACTTGAAGTTTGCCAAGTGAATAGATTTTCAGTATTCTCATCACAAAAAAGGTAAGTATGTAAGTTGATAGATGTGTTAATTAGCGTGATTGTGGCAATCATTTTGCAGTGTATACCTGTATAAAAACATCACGTTGTATAGTTTGAACATATACAATTTTATTTATCAGTTATACCTCAATAAAACTAAGAAAGAGGAAGTGGCGTGGCTTAAAAAACAACAGGTGGTAAATTAAAAATACTTCTTTAAGGTTCATTTCCCTTTTCTATTATTTTGAGTTACTAAAATACATCATTTTGGGTGGTCAATAATATGAAAATAAAAATAACTTTACAGTAGTTATAGTAAACCAGAGTATTCAACAACGAGCCAGCATCAATGTATGGTTTGTAGTCAAGCTCAGTCTTAGGCCTCCTGACTTAAAGCTCTTTTCTTTTTGATTCATGGGTTAAGTCCAAATTTAGATTTTCAAAATTTTTGACATACTTTGTTTGAGTAGCTACAAAATACTATGAAAAATGTAATTAAATAGTAAAGCGTGTTTTATTTCTGTCATGTTTGCTTTAGAAGATAAATGTATTGCTTCTAATGTCTCAAAATTAGGAGATAGAGAAGGGACCAAAAAAAAAAAAATCAAGTTTAAAAACTTCTCTTCCTTTTACTATACTCATGACTGACAATGCAAGCAAGCCTTATGAAATATGTCAGTATAGTACAGGAGGACAGTACCAATCCATTTGTGTTGGCATGAAAGCTGAAATTTCTTTGAAAATTCCTGTATAAATGGATTATCGTTCTAAGATATCCTGGACATTTTTGTCTCCCTTAACGGAGCAAACCTTAAGGAGATAATTTCACGAGAAAGGCAAAATTTATATTGGTTTTGAATCTTCCAAGTTTTCTTCACCAAAACTTAGAGTCAGAGTCCCAGAGTTGGAGATGGTATCAACAACTTTGATTCCCATCACCACGAAGTATGACGTCCTTCTTTGATTTGTATGTGCCTGTTTCAAACCACAAAAATGTGTTGGCCTTTTCTATACAAAAACTTTATACCTGGGGAGAGAGACTTCTTCTCCCTGGAGCATTCATTTCTTTAAGGTGAATACATTCAGATCCTTTGGTGTTCTTAATAGAGTATTCATTCTAGAGTTTTCACTATTTTAGATTCTCTAACCTGAACACATTTGAATTTGTCACTGTTAATTTTTAGTTATGGAGCCCAAAATATCTTGTATATTACTTTCTCAGGAACTATGCAGTAGTCTCTCAATCAGAAAAAAGAAAAAGAAAAAGAAAAAAAAAGTGAAACCATTATTTTAAAACTTACTTATCTCAGAGAATACTTGTCTTAACTTAGTTAAAAGTACATTTTCACTTACTTTTTTCTTCAATAAGAGGAAAACCTCATTTTTTTTTCTTTTACTATTCCCTAAAAAGCCTCATCTAACTATGCTTCCTGTCTACTGCTCTGAACTCATCTCTTCCACGTTAGTAACGTAGTTTGTTTATTCATTTCATTTGTATCTCTTCACCACTAAAATTCCCTGAAAGACGGTCTTTTTTCTTCTCTTTCTCTATCTTATTTCCTTTTTCCATCCTTAGAGCTGGCTTTTTACAATGCATAGTCTCTTCACTATCCAGGATTCCTGACCTTCCTGACCTTGGTCAATATGTGCAGGGTAAGTTTCCCCTCCATTTCTCTAGGAAACTCTCATTAATTCCATGGGTACAGGTTTTTTGTTTTGTTTTGATTTGATTTTTTTCAAATGTCCTTTCCAATCACTCTTCAGCCACCCTTTCTTGAAGGGTAAACTTTTTCCTTGCCATCTTTGTGACCAAGCTCGGGGCTTGTTATCAGAGAAACTGGTTGAAGTCACCTGTCATTATTCTGAGATGCCTATAGAAGTTTAATATTAAAGTAGTCTACATTGTGCATGCAAGGCAGAGCACCTTTATATTTCACACACACCCACATACATGAAATAACCTATTGTGTTTTTTTTTCATTAGTAAACCTAAGTGTTCTCCAAACAGTATATTGAGATACACAAGTTGACATTGTAGCAACTTAATTGATCAGAAGCAATTTTAAACAAAATAGAATAGAAATGAAAGAAACATGATTGCAGCAGACATAGCAAAGGGAAATATACATACGTATATGTAAGTGTATACTGGGTTGTCATATAAAATGCATTTTAATAATGTATCACGCTGAAAAATATTTTAAAGCCACTAGTTTAGCCAGTTACTTTGGAACACCTGTACTAATTTTGCATGTCTCTTTTGATTCTAAGATTTTATAGTTCTGATAGGGACCCAGATTCTCCCCGTAGCTCCAAAGTTAGACAACTTGGAATCTAAAATAGTAAGATGCTGAGATGCAAACATCTCAAGATGCTCTCTTTCTCGAATAGTCTAAGGTATATGTGACTCAGAAAAATCATAATCCACAATTACCCTTCGTGCTATTTCCTGTGGTGAAGCATTTTCTGGAAGATTCTTGTAAACCTGGGTTAAATATATCCCTATAAGATAAACTTGAAATAGCACCATGCTTACTTCTGAACACATTAACTTCATGATAACAAAACATTTGTCCAAGTTCCCAAAAACTTGCTTTTGCCTTTGTCTTTTTCAGCTCACTCTGAGATCCACAAGAGACCACTACTGTAAGGGGGAAGGGACAATGAACACAACAGTTTCTCACTTAAGAGTGGAAATATTCAATTCATTTGGAAGCAAAAACCCCAACTGTGGTTATGTTATTCACATGCCCATTGAATTTGCCTTTTTCTTGAATTTAATTTTATGTAGAATCCATGTAAATATGTTACGTATATTACAAAGTGTGTAATATATGTGTAAATACATTATAAAGTCCTTCGTAATGTAATGACTTAAAGAAATAGCATCCTTCCACACCAAGCAACAAAAGTGTAGCTCTGTTCTTGCCCTACTACTCAATATAATTCATGCAGCATCACACTTCAGTGTGTAACAGTTTAACACAACACCCAACACTAGAGCAGAATTTCTTCAAAAAGTGGCAGGTGAGGAACAAAGGGCAGAAACATGATGCATTTCTTACTAAAAGCTTAAGTACTTGCTTTTTGAATTAAAATAGACTATCCTGCTTGTCTCTTCATGTCAGGATAGATGCTTAATTTTTCTGTATAGTGTGGATTTGATGTAAAATGGACCCATGGAGTCCGAAATCTTTGATATTTGTTATTCATTTCTTTTACAAAATCTCATGTCCTGGAGAGACACATTCCATTTAGAAATTTGGATTCAGCTAAATTCTCTACTTTTCAGAGTATCACACATCTTATTTTTAGTAAGTAAGGCTAATCTATGTGATTATCTCCTCCCTCCCTTTCTTCATTTTTTCTTCCCTCCTCCCCATTCCCAACCTTGGAATTTCTGCCACTTACCAGTGTGTTAAGATGCCTCTCACACTTGCAGAGCTGTTATGAGCTGCGGGAAGGAAAGAAATAGCAGGTGTAGACTGGGAGGGTGTGGTGTGAAGATTCTGTAGAGAAGATGGAGCTTACAGGAAACTCAGAAATGAGACTGGTAAATGCTAGCCCAGACTTTGCTCTACATAAAAAGTAAGTCAGTATGGAGAAAAGTCCAGTGCAGAAAAATCTCATGAAATACACAGTTTCATACCACCACTTCTCATTTGCTTAAAGGCTAAAATTCTTCTCCTTGTAATTGTATACTATTTCTGAGACGTCCAGGGTTGATACTCACTTGCCTTCAGGAGCAGGTCATTCACTATGATATCCTGGTTCTACTCCCAAACTGTTGCTGCTGTTGCAAAGTCCCACATAAAGATCTGCAGCATTTAGTGACCATCCCACTATCCACCTTCATAAACTCAGTGAAAAATACCCCCATTCCACTTTCCTACTTCAACCCCAGCATGGAGGAAGCCCTTTGCTTCCATCCACTACATTGTGGAAGAGTCCAGGCTCTTCTTTCTTATGATAATTAACTTAAAGCTTGAGATAATGTCATGAAAGCTTAACACATAGATGAAGTTTCAGTTTCTCCCCAGGATCTCTACCTGGGCTGTTTCTCTGCATTGCTCCAAGCAATCCCCAGGGGAAGCACATCCCCAGGGGAAGCTCAACCCCTACTCCTGCCATGGGAAATACTGTAGGAATCTCCATGCTTTGAAGCATAATTTGGCTCATACCCATAGAGAAGAGGAAGTTTTATCTCACTACAACATGAAGCTTTCCTCCTGACTCTTCATTTTTCTGCCACATGACTGACATGTTCTCAAGATATCTGACAATGAAAAAACTTCATCTTCCTAAGAAAAAGCTCAATCCTATACATAGTCATTCACACAATTTTCTGGCATTACTGCTTCCACTGGAATTCTGATTTAATCCAGCTTAAATAAAGGTATCTGTGGAATGTCAAATGTACTATTTACAGGTGGCCCCAAACAAGCTAATGCCAACTCCTTTCCAATGTCACTTTATCAAGCTTGGAAACATTGGGGAATAGAGATGCCCCGCAGTTTATCCAGCTGGAATCCACTAATATGGAATTTATAGATTTTATAGAGCAGCTAGTGTGGTCTTATTCTGTCCTAAAACCATGAGAAGTATTTTTAATTTATTCTTTAAATAAAAATGTATAGAAATATTAAACATGTGTTTCAAGAGATATGTATTCTAATAAATATACGTATTTTTTCTCAGCCCTTGTTTAAACAACCCATATCCTCATGATGTAATACCTTAGTCGTTCAGGTGGAATTTTAAGGAATAGCCACTTGACAACATTTTTTTTTTTTTTTTTGAGCAGAGTCTTGCTCTGTCGCCCAGGCTGGAGTGCAGTGGTGCATTCTCGGCTCACTGTAAGCTCTGCCTCCCAGGTTCACGCCATTCTCCTGCCTCAGCCTCCCGAGTAGCTGGGACTACAGCGCCCGCTAATTTTTTTTTTTTTTTTTTGTATTTTTCGTAGAGACGGGGTTTCACGGTGTTAGCCAGAATGGTCTCGATCTCCTGACCTCGTGATCTGCCCCCTCTTGGCTTCCCAAAGTGCTGGGATTACAGGCGTGAGTCACCACGCCTGGCCTTGACAACATTTTTAAACGAGGCTGAATTTTACTTACTTAGAAATGTCAAACTTTTAATATTAAATTATTTTAAATTGAAATAATGGCCAGGCAATACATTTCAAATGAATTAATCCTAGATTCTCATTTTGATTTGTCTCAATCCAGTAAATCAATGAAATAACTCTTATGACTTACAACAAAGTTGTAGATTCTTATCAAGTGCAAATTACTTTTGCTGTGGAGAATCAAAGAAATAGCATGGATTAATGGAACCCTCCCTCAAGGAAATCCAGCAGTCACATTTTTGCCAATAAACTTATATAAACTGCCAGGAAGTAGCCAGAGTGATTGATTAAATATTGATTTAAATATTGATTTTTTTCTGTACTCTAATAAAAAAGTATAGAAAATGCTTAAGAATATTTAGAAGAAAAGTAAAAAAGGCTGACTATACGTGCTTGTACACGCACACACACATACACGCAATACACACATTTTAGTGGTAGAGAGTCCTTGTTCTTTAAGTTAGCTATTGAATACAAATTAACATAAACTCTCAACATAAATATTTGGCAATGCTATTATACTGTTAGCATGTTTCAGACTTTTCAACCAAGAAATACGTGTCCAAAATATTCTTAAGGAAATCATTGCAATTATGGGCAAAGACTTAGCAACAAAAAGAATTATAGCGTCTATAATTTCCATTAGAGCAGAATATATATCTCCAATGCCTTACACTCTGTGGACAGTAAAGATATTTAATGTATATGTAAATGGATAAATAAGTGAATACTCTCAAAAAAAAAAGAAATCTCTAGATTAAGTTATATTATATATGGAAGAAATACTAATGAATAAAAAAGTCATAGTAAAAAAAATCACGGAAAAAATATAACATGTTTTGAAACACAAATAAAATATCGCAACATATGTCAATAAGACTTCTAAAAAGAGAAAACGGAGACAATAAACTAAAGCCAATATTAAAAGAGATAATGGTTTTGATGATCCAGAATGGATGAAAACTGGAAAGAAAAGTCAATGAAAGCAAATCCATATGTGCATAAAATTTAAATATTTAAAAATGAAACCGTCATTAGTAAGAGATGATATGATTTTCTACAAATGAAGTCAACAGAAGTTATAGACAAAAAAGCAAAACAAATAGAGATTCAAGTAAAATCACTGTATGCAAGACACAGATACAAAAATAAATTTGGTTCCTATAAAAGTAATGAAGAAATTAAATAATTAAGTTTCAAAATGTATTCTTTCAGATAGCACAAATATATAAGATACCCATACAGGATACATCTTACAAAGTATGCACAAAATTATTTTTAAGAAAATTATATAACTTTATTTATATGAATAAAAGTAGATATAAGCAAATTGGGAAATGTGTTCATGGAAAGAAGGATCCTGAATCTTAAATTTGTTACTCTTCATCAATTAATCCCTAAATGTATTTCAAATACAATCTCAAAGATTTTGTCAAAAAAAATTAGACATGGCCAGGTGCAGTGGCTCACATCTGTATCCCAGAACTTTGGGAGGCTGAGGCAGGTAGATCACTTGAGGTCAGGAGTTTGAGACCAATCTGGCCAACGTGGCAAAATCCAATTTCTACTAAAACTACAAAAATTAGCCGGGTATGATGGCAGGCACCTGTAAACCCAGGAACTTGGGAGGCTGAGGCAAGATAATTGAATTTCTTGAACCTGGGAGGTGGAGGTTGCAGTGTGCTGAGATTGTGCCTCTGCACTCCAGCCTGGGCAACAGAGCAAGTCTCCGTCTCACAAACAAACAAAACACAAAACAAAAGTAGACACGCTAAAAACCAAGATTATTTGGAAGAAGAAAACAATGGGGAATTGTCCTACTATATACTAGTTTTTATCATAAAATATTATTTTTTCTTAAACAATGTACTATTAGTGCAATGACAAGAAGGTAGACCAGTAGGATCTAGGACAGACAGACACACACATACACAAACACACATTTAGTTACTTGGCATAGGGGTACATTAAAGACATGTACAGAGAGGATAAAGCGTGCAAAAAGTTATGCAGAAAAATTGCAAACCATAAAGAACAAAAAGATAAAACTAGATTTGTATTTCCCACCAAATACAATGACCATTTATGGATGGATTAATAACATCACTGTGCTTGAGAGTTTATTTAAATATTACTTTTGAGAAACACAAGAGCAAATTATTATGCTCTCAGTATAGGAAACAATTTGTAAATAAGAGATTAAAATCATAAACCATAAAATAAAATGTCTGTATGTCAAAAGAAATTGAAAATTCAATCCACATACTGAGACTGATATTTGCAAATCATTAAACTGAAAAGAATTTGAACTCAGAAATAAGAATAACTACAAATCAAAAAGATAATTCAATAGAAAAATAGGTACATTATATGAAACATACAATTGACCTTAAACAACAAATGAATATGAAATTATGTCAAACCACATTAGTAATTTTAAAAGTGACAATTTAAAGAAAAATTGTATACATCAGTTTGACAAAATAATGTACCTGAAACCTTAAATTTGGATAGAATATTGGGGGGAAAGTTTATCTTATACCTTACTAATAAATTTGTCCAATATATTATTGGCAAATTGATACAACCTCTTTCAAAAGACATTTGGTAAAAACAATTTGGAATAAATTTACCCACGATAGAGCAATTTTACTTTAATGGTGTCTCTTGTAGAAAAACAGCAAAGAACTTGCAAGATTAGACAGTTACAAAGATGTTCATTTACACAGTGCTTGATATATTGAAAGAGTGGAAATATATTAGGTATAACTCAGTAGGAGCCTGAAAAAAATCAAAATATGGTTTATTAATACAATGAAATATGACACAGAAGCTTAAATAAACTATATCTGCGTGAGTACACGTCATAAAATGTTATTTATTCAACATTTTAAAATGCACAAAGTAGTAATGAATGTGGTTGGTGGATTCACATATATGTAGAAAAATTATCAAAATAAATGTCTGGAGGTGATAGTCTCCAACTCCAGTGATGGTACATGAAGGCAGCAAGAGGAAAATTATGGGAGCCAAAAACTCTAGCTTGATTTCAAATAAAAAAATTATCTGTTACATGATTTTACATTATTTTAGATAAGACTGATGTTTTACAACTAATTTTTAGTTAAAATTTAATTTTAAAAACTAAATAGTGAAAGGCAAAGGGATGAAAGCACTGGAGTATTTAATCACTTTATAATATCAGAGTCACCAATTATAGATAGGACTAAAAAAATCACAGAACCTCCTTCCAAGGGAGAGGCTCTTCTTTGCAGCGTGCATGCGAACATGATTTACCTCATAGAGACACAGATCAACTCTTTGGAGGAATAAGCCATAAAGGATAGCTTTTCTACAATCAGCTGAATATGGTTGCAAGATTGCAATCGTGTTTGCTGAGTATTTTGGCCCGGATTACCTACAGACAAACTTACTTTTATCCTTAGCTTTAATACTGTTTTACAGTTAATACTGGTCCACAGGCAACAGTAGCACAGGTGACAGGAGAGAAGATATTATTAACTATCAATTCCACCCACTCTTCTCGATTACAATGTTTTAATATCAACATGTTTCTTTAGGTGTGTATTCCTGTGCAACAAACTACCACAAAGTGTATTGACTTAAAACAACCACAATTTCATTATTCTGATGATTCCTGGGTTGAAACTTCAGACAGGGCTTATCAGAGACTGCTTAGTGTATTCCACGTGTTGACGATGAGGACAAGATAGGTTTTTCATTCACACCTCTGGAACCTTAGCAAGAATCACTCAAACAACCAAGAGCCAGCTGGAGACACCTCACTGAGGTCATACGTCTGAGGCCTTGATTCTTCCTATCTACTGGGTTTCCTGGTCCACCTCCATGTGTCCTCACAGACTCTGCTCTCCCCATGCCTTGCATGTCATCCCCCAGCAGCGTAGCCAGAATTCTTACATAGTAGCTCAAGGCTGCCAAGATTACTAAAGCAGATACTTTCAGACTGTTTTGGATTCAGACCTTGAACTGAGATGGGGTCATCTGTGTCCCATTTCATTGGCTAAAATGAGTAACCAGTCCAGTCCAGGTTCAATATGAAAGAGGACTATATAAAAGGATACATTTCAGAACACATCACGAAAAGCTTTCTGGGAAACTCAGCTACTCGTTGTGTGATATAAAGAATATGATGACAGTAACTTTGTTTTCCTCCTCTTCTTCATTTCTAGTTAGAGTTCTCATTTTTCCATATAGAGAAATTGAAATCTCAGTTAATTAAGGGATAAATCTCCAAGTTTTTACCAGATTTGGACTTAAGATTTTCCTGGTTCACTTAATGATCAGAGAGTCGGGGGGGTCATGATCTTTCCATGACTGCCTCTGTTGCAGTCTGTGTCAGCCCAACCATTCCTCTGTGAGTATCAACACCAGAGGGTGTGCCATGACTTGCTTCTAAATCAACGTCTCGGCTATAACCCTAATCCTCTGTGGACCTGTGGAAACATTTTTCTGTATTACAGTGGGCTGGGGGAAACTGCTCCAGTACTCACCTGGATTACATGGGTTTTTGCCCCTGTGTTCCCAATCTACCCTGGAATTCTAACATTCTTGTTTCTATGACCAGACTCTGAAATTGATAAAATCAGAAGTTGAAACCTCTTTCAGGGGACCCTCAAGATAGACCCATAATCTAGTTTATTTCCTTGAACCTCCCATACCATAATCAACAATCAACATATTTTTTATCTGTCCTAATAAAAGGTGAACCAGGAAGTTCTGTTTCTGACTCTATATATTATCTATGCCTCAGTTTCTATCACCTTTCGATCAAAGTTTTGTCCTAAGGAAAACCCCTATTGGCGTGGAGATTTATTCATCTACAAGGAAAAAGTCGTGAATGGCTTAGAAGAACTGAAATATATCTTATAGAGAACAGATCTGGAATAAACAGGATGCACTGCAGGTTTTACCTGTCTGTATGAATAGAACCTGTGCTGTCCAACATGGGAGCCACTAAATACAAGCGGTTACTGAGCATCTAAAATGTGTCCTGTGCGAATTACAAAGTGTTCTAAGTATAAAATTCACACCAGATCTCAAAGAATTAGTATGACAAACATATAACCTAACTTCATATTGATTACTTGTTGAAATAATATTTTAGACATATTGGGTTAAGTAAAGTGTACGATTAAAATAAATTTCACCTGTTTCTTTTTATTTTTCTAATTTGGACAGTACAGTATTTAAAATTGCATATGCAGCTCATAGTTATGGCTTGCATCACATTTCTATCAAACAGTACTGGAGCATAAAACAAAGGATATGATAAACCACAGTACATTGCAGCAGAAGTCAACTTGTATAGAAGAGCCAGAAGCTTACCTCCCATTCCTTTCCTCGCAGCATGGTACTACCCCAGACGCTCATAATTCAGATATAATTTCATTAAATATAGGGAGAGACTGATTTCAATGACATTTGGGGTTTTTTTACCCGGTAAAGTGCATAACTGAAGGGGAAATCAAATGCAGTAGTAGAAAATGTTTGAACTTTTCCTACACCCTAATTTGTGGCCTAAGTTTTATGTCTAAGGAAGAGTGTGTGTGTGTGTGGGTGGGGAGGGGTGGGGGTTAGTGTATATGAAAGAGAGAGAGAGAGTTCCACAACAGGAATCGAGATATTAAGGTCAAAGTAGTCTGGACACATATGCTCCAGCTCAATCTCCATGAGCAAGTAAGAAATCTTGACAAAATATTGGAAATTAGAAACAAGATAGGATTATGGATTTCGTAAACAGAAATTGAAACTAGACACAGGAAAATGGAACCTCAAATACTAAAGTGATACTACCAGCAGAAATAAAAACACATTTTCATGTAGAAAAATAAAACCAAGAAACAGAGTCACCTAATTAACAAATAGAAGAATGAAGATTTGAAAAAAACATTACTAAAACAAAACAACAGAAAATTTAACATGACATCCAACCTCAGAGAAATAACAGTGGATACTACAGCAATAAAATAAAAATAGAGTATTGTTTCATTATTTCATTTATTGCTTATTTGTTTACAATTTGCTATTTTAAAATGCTAAATAGAAATACTAAACTTAAAATATTTTAGTTAAAATAAAACCCAGTAGATTGACTACAGCTCATTGATTACGGAAAGAAGTAGTGACCTTAAAGATTGAATTCAGGGATTCTTTCAGGGAAACAAAATTACTAAACAAACAAACAAAAAGGTAAGAGAAAAATTAAGAATAATAAAGCCCAAAAATCTCAATACACTCTGGTGTTACAGGAGAGCCTGTACAGCAATAAAGAGAAGGATAGAGGTTTGTGGCTGCCTGCCACAGTCCAATTCTAGAGCTATTACAGCAGGTTAAAAAAAATGTGGAGCAGAGCATCTGCAAAACTTACATAAAGACTCCAAAACCACTTTAGAGAAAGAAGAAAGTTGTACTTTGCTATGGAAAAAGGTCAGGTGGGACACAGGGTGACTGGAGAATTGACTGTAATCCAATCTTTCCTTTTAGTTTTTTTTTTTTTTTAATGGAAGTTTGAAAGATACACAAAACTAGAAAATAGTTTATATACCATCTTATATTGCAAATATTTTCAATCTTGTTTAACTAACCCTCTGCGTATATTTTATAATTTTCCCGAGTGTATTTCAAACCAGTAACTTTCACTGCACCCTAGTACTGCAATATGCTTCTTGACTACATAACCCCCGACTGTTCTTCATTTCATAACCATACTGCCATTACCACTTCTAATAAAATTACACTAGTTCTTTTGGTGACATCCAATAACTACTCTATATTAAAATTACTTAATTGTCACAAAACCCTTTGAGAAGTTTTTTGCTTTTTAATTTTTAAGTCAGCATCCTAAGAATTCATATATTGCATTTGAGTGACATATTGCTTGACTTTTTTTTAAAATTAACTTTTTTGTTTTGAGATAACTATAGATTCATATGGAGTTATAAGAAATAATACAGAGTGATCTGTGTGCTCCTTACCAAGTTTCCCCCAATGGGAATGTGTGGCATCACTACTGTACAATATCACAACCAGAATACTGACATTGATGAATTGAAGAGACAGAACATCTCCATCATCACAAGGATCACTCGTGTAGCCCTTTTGAGGGCATGCTCCCTCCCCTTCTCCAACCCCTCCTTAACACCTGGAAAACAATAATCCGTTCTCTGTTTTTTAAAATCTTGTCATTTCTTGAATGTCATCTAAATTAAACCATAGTGTATATAGCCTTTTGAGATTGGCTGTTTTTCACTCAGCATAATTTTCTGCAGATTATTCAGGTCGTTAAGTTCATCAATATTTTTTTTTTCCTTCTTATTGCCAAGTAGTAATGCAAGATTTGTAGGATCACAACTTGTTTAAATATTTGCCAGTTGAAGAACAATGAGGTTGCTTCAAACTTGTAGCCTTTACAACTAAATCAGCTAAAACATTCATGTGCAGGTTTCCTTGTGAACGTAAGTTTCCATTTCTCTGGGTTAAATGCCACAGGAATGCAACTGCTGGGCTGTACGCTTGTTGCTGTTTTTAATGGAACCACCAAACTGTTTTCTAGAGAGTCTGTACTATTTTACATTCCTAACAATAATGTATGACTGGTTCAGATATTCTGCATCCTCACCGATATTTGATGTTGTCACTATTTGTGAATATTAATTTTTAACCATTCTGACAGATGCGTAGTGATAGTTTACTGTGGGTTCTTGGTCTCGCTGACTTCAAGAATGAAGCCACGGACCCTCGCAGTGAGTGTTACAGTTCTTAAAGATGGTGGGTCCAGAGTTTTTTCCTTCAGCTGTTCAGATGTGTCCAGAGTTTCTTCCTTCAGGTGGGTTCGTGGTCTCGCTGACTTCTGGGGTGAAGCCACAGACCTTCACAGTGCGTGTTACAGCTCTTAAAGGTGGCACGTCCAGAGTTGTTTGTTCCTCCTGGTGGGTTTGCGGTCTTGCTGACTTCAGGAGTGAAGCCGCAGAACCTCATGGTGAGTGTTACAACTCATAAAGCTAGTGAGCAGCAGCAAGATTTATTGTGAAGAGTGAAAGAATAAAGCTGCCACAGAGTGGAAGAGGACCTGAGCGGGTTGCCTCTGCTGACTTATCTGGCTGTGTCCACATCCTGCTGATTGGTCCATTTTACAGAGTGCTGATTGGTCCATTTTACAGAGTGCTGATTGGTGAGTTTACAACCTTTTAGCTAGACCCAGAGTACTGATTGGTGCATTTTTACAAAGTGCTGATTGGTCCATTTGCAATCCTTTAGCTAGACACAGAGTGCTGATTGGTGTGTTTTTACAGAGTGCTGAGTGGTGCTTTTATAATCCTTTAGCTAGACACAAAATTCGTCCAAGTCCCCACTTGACCTAAGAAGTCCAGCTGGCTTCACCTCTCAGTTTTAATCTAATTTTTCTTAATGGCTAATGATGTTGAACATCTTTTCACGTGTTTACATGCCATCTATCTGTCCTCTTTGGGGAAATGTCTGTTCAGGTCTTTTGCCTATTTTCTAATTAGATTGCTTGAGTTTTTTTCTTGTAGACTTTTTAGAGTTCTTTATATAGTTTAGATAGTATTCTTTTTTTCTGATATGTGGTTTGCAAATATTTTCTGCCAGTGTTTAGCTTGTCCATTCATCTTCTTAACAGAGTCTATTACACAAAAACATTTTTAGTTTTGAGGAAGTTCAAGTTATATAGTGTTTTTTTCCCCGTGGATTGAGTGTTTGGTTTCGAGTTTAAGAAATATTTGTTTAGCCCTATGCTTGAAGATTTTCTCCTATTTTTTTAACTTCCACAATTGTACATTTCACATTTCAATCTGTGCTCTACTTTGAACTAATTTTTGTATAACACATGAGTTGTGGATAAAATTTCAGTTTTTCCCTATTGATGTCCAATTGCTCCAGCACCATTTATTGAAAATGTTATATTTTCTTCACTGAATTTTTTTTACATCTTTTCAAAAATCAGTTGGCTGTATCTGTGGGTCTATTTCCAGGTTTCCCAGTCTGTTCCATTGATGTATGTGTCTCTCTCTCCAGCAGTTTCATACAGTCATGATTACTACACTTGTATACATATTAGGTCTTGAAATTAGGTAGACTATATCCACTTTATTTTCTTGTTTTCAATATTGCTTTAGCTATTCTAGTTTATTTGTTTTTTATATAAATTTTACAATAAGCTTGTCTATGTTTATTAAATTATTGCTAAGATTTTATATGATTTTTTCTTAAATCTCTGTGTGAGTTCAGAGAGAACTAATTCTTTATGTTGAGCCTTCAAATCCTCGAAAACTCTATGTCCCTCCATTTATTTGGATCTTTGATTTCTTTCATCAGAGTTGTGTACTTTTCAGCATGAGTCCTGAACATTTTTAGTAGATTTAGTGCTAAGTACTTAAATTTTGAGAAATTAAGAATAATACTACATTTTAATATCTGTATTAATGTTAAATGCTGTTGTATTTTTAAAAAGCAATGCTTTTTGCATGTTAATCTTGTGTTCTGTGACTGCTTAACTCATGAATTCTCAGGTTTTTTGTAGATTCTTTGAGACTTTTTACATAGACTATCCTGTCATCTGGAAATAGGCATGGTTTCACATCTTCCTTTCCCATCCATATATCTTCTGTTTTCTTTTCTTGCCTTGTTGCACTGAACAGAATTTTCATCACCATATTAAATAAGAGTGGTGAGAGTGAATATCCTTTCCGTCTCCAAACTGAGGGGAAAACTTTATCCAATAAATATAAGGATAGCTGAGGTGTTTTGTAGATCTTCTCCACTGGTTGAGACAATTCCTGTCTACTTTTACATTCAAAGGGTGTTTGTCATGAATGAGTGTTGGATTTTGTCAAATTATTTTTTTCTCCATCAGTTAATATGATCATGTGTGTTTTCTACTACAGCCTATTAGTGTGGTGGATTGCACAGATTGATTTTTGAATATGGAACCTACATTCATCCTTGAAATAAACCCTAATTGGTCATGGTCTTGATTTTTTTGTGTATTGCTAAATTATATTTGCTAATTATTTGTTTTGACTTTTACATCTATATTCATGAGTGATATTGATCTGTATGTAGCTTTCTTTCTTTCTTTCATATTACTTTTTTCTGACTTTGTTAATGAGGTACTTCTAGGTTGCTGAAAGAAATTAGTAAGTCTTCATTCATCTTCTATTTTTTGGTAAAGATTATGTAAAATTGGTGTCAATTCTTTGGTAGAATTCTTCAGTGCAACTCCGCCTAAAGATTCTTTTTGGAGGAATTTTTTTATTAAAAATTTAAACTCTTTAGTGGTTCTAGGGCTACTTACATTATCTGTTTTATAATGAATGAGTTATGGTAGTATGTGTTTTTGGAGGAATTGGTCCATGTCTTCTAAGTTGTAAAATTTATGAAGGTGAGTTGCTTGTAGTCTCTGTTATCTTTCTGACGGTTGCAGAGTCTGTTTGATATCCCCTCTTTTGTAACAAATAATTTGTGTGTTTTCTCCCTTATTCTTTGTCAGTTTTCCTAGATTTTAGTTAAAGTTACTGATCTTTCCAAAGACATGACTCTTTATTGATTTTCCCCATTGGGTTTTCATTTTTAACTTTACTAATCTCTGCTCTTGTTGTTATTATTTGCTCTTTCTGCTTATTTTGGGTTTATTTTGTTTTTCTTTTTCTAAGTTCTTCAAATGAAAATTTATTTTACTAATTTGAGATTTTCATCTTTCTATTGTCTGCACTTAGTACTGGGTAGTGATAATAGTTGCAGTTTTCACTAGGTCCCCTCTAATGTCACTTCAGTGGAAGAAGGCTGGAGGGTAGAAGCTTCTCACTGGCACAACAAGAAAGTCTGCTTGTTACTGACCCTGCTACCAACTTGGCTTTCTCTGACACCTCCCAGATTGGTTCACTCATTACCGTTTGGTGAGGTGGAAATCTAGGTTCCCATCTCAACCTTTCCTAGCACAAAGTACCACTGCACTTCAGCCTGAGTGTCAGAGTGAAACCCAGTCTCAAAAAAAAAAAAAAAAAAAGAAAAGAAAAGAAAAGAAAAGAAAAGAAAAAAAGAAAAGAAAAGAAAAAAAGAAAGAAGAAAAAAAAAAACAAACCGGTAAGAGTTACTCACTTTTTATTATTACATTTATTTGATGAAGAAGTCAAGTTATTTATCTTATAGAAAGTTCCATGTTCTCAATTTATCTGCTTGGAGTGATGCCATTTAACTTGTTCTTTCATTTCCTATATTTCTTATAAATATATATTAAGTCTTATAGAAAGTTTCACGTTCTTGATTTGTCCGATTGGTAGATGACATGTCATTTAACTTATTTCTTCAACTCCTATTTTTTCTCATAAACCAAAAGTTAAATTTTGAGACTCATATATAGGTTTAATTCTTTTGAGAAAAAAATATTTTGAGTGGTGCTATATGCTTTTACAACATTGTATCAGGAGGCACATTGGGCCTGGTTGTGTCACATTAGTGATGCTAAGGTGGATTGATCGGTTTGGGTATCGTCAGCCTATACCATTTCCTATATTTTCCCATTAACCATTGAATTTAGCATTTTGAGTTGTACTTCTGCTTCTCTGTCATATTCCCCTGATTGGATCATTGCCTGCTTCTTTACCATTTTAAAACTGCAAAACAGCAGCTCCAGGCCAGGGCTAGTAGGATCAACACTATATCATAAGAAAGTTGTAGGAGTCCAGATTAGCTATGAAACAGATGCAACAGGTGCAGCTATATCTGCTGTTCTATGAACATTCTTCCTTCCTGCCTCTGTCTCTGGACTGCTCTAACTAAGCAACACAATCTAAGGAGAAAAGCTACTGTAAGAGAGTAATGCCAATGTCAGAGGAGTAGAGAGCTTCCCAGAAGAGAAGGGTCACGTAGAGCAGGGATGGCCAAGTCCAGACCTTGACACCTTGAGCTCTTTGCTCCATTGTGGCCACAGTACTATCACAGGATACTATACAAACTAAAGCCCGGGCCTTGGTTTTTCTATTCCACACACTTTACCAGAAAGATAGCTTATACCCTTGGGGAAAATAAAAACTCAGGCAAAAAATAATGATATTTGAGGAGGACAGATGTAATAACAGAGACAATAAACTGAACATCTCATGCTAATGAAGGCAAAATTAACGTAACTGACTGATCAATAAATTTAAACAAGCATAAAGTATCCTCAAGTAGATAAATAATTTTGTTAACAGAAACAGAAAGAAGCATGAAAGAGAATAATGGATATAAACACGTAATTGTTAACACAAGGAACTCAGAGATTTCCTGAGAACATAGTGCCTAGATTCAGATCTCTTGTTGCCTTTGAGCCAAATTAATGCCTGAGCCTAAGAGTAATTATATGTGACTAAAGCCCTGGGATTAATTAGGGACAAAAATGTATGGGCCACTCCTCCATACCATGGGCGGCAGCTGCACAGCAGCACCAGGATGCAGGCACCACTACCCAAAGGTGGACACTCCCTGAGGAGCATAGCATTGCTGAATACAGAAACCTCCACAGAGAGGTTTGAGAGAGGTTCCTGTCATCACACACGAATGTGCTGTCATGCTTACTTCCCCAAAGAAGGCCATCAGTAGCTGAAGCAATGGTCTGAGGCTAAGATCATGCAGAAAAACAGAGTGGAAAAACTTGTCCCAGGTGCATCAGCAGAGAAATGGCCACCTACCTTTACATCATGAGACACTATGTCAGAGAATACATACATACATATATATGCATATATTTATTATACACGCACACATACACATATATACAAGATTTTCACCACTAAAGATACCACAAAATGACACACTATGTCAGAGAATACATACATACATATATGTATATATTTATTATACACACAAATATATATATATACAGTTTCCACCACTAAAGATACCACAACAACCAGACTTGAGCCTTCATGAGCCAACTTAGGAAGAATGCTACATGTACCGAGCAAATGAGAGAGCAGGATCAAAAACGAAAATCATAGCCAGGCATGTTAGCTCACACCTGTAATCTCAATACTTTGGGCTGAGATGGAAGGATCACTTGAGGCTAGGAGTTCAAGATCAGCCCAGGCAATATAGAATATCTTGTCTCAACAAAAAATTTGATAAACTAGCATGGCTTGGTGGCTTGCATCTGTAGTCGTAGCTGCTTGGGAGGCTGAAGCAAAAGGAATGCTTGAGCCCTGCGGTTTGAGGTTGCAGTGAACTATGATCACACCGGTCCAACACTGACAACACAGCAAGACTCTGTCTCAAAAAAAAAAAAAAAAAAAAAAATCACAACAAACATCTTTAGTGAAATAGACAACTATGGAGGAAGGAGATGAATACCTGAGTAAATTCGTAACAACAACAATAGAAGCAATTTAAAAGATCTACTGTAGAAGAAAATAAAAGACTTAAAAATTTCCCGAAGCTTTAAAACAATTTCAAATTTTAAAAATCAGCAAAATTAAATAAAAGAGATAACAGTTACAGCTAGGAACTACATTAAAGGCTTAGCAGAGCAAATGTAAATAAAATAAATCCCTCAAAGTGTACAGTAAAAATAATATAAAAATATATAACTTGCAATGTAAGAACTCTTGAAAACCAGAATATATACATTGTGAGATAAATTCTATTTATTTCTAAACTGTCTTAAAAGATAGAATGGTATTAGAATTGACAGGAAAAGGAAGAGATAAAATCATTCCAAAGGTCTGATTATGAGGAGGAGAAAGAAGAGGCAGAAGAAGATAATATATGAAAAGTATACTATCTCAAGCCCTTATCTCATTGATCTTATTGAGGACAATAAGATTAGAATAGATGAAATATTATTTACTCAGAATTCTCAGTGGGGAAAACGTTATTTAGTTCATGAATAAAAGGGAAATTATACATATCTTATTAGGAGAAAGGAGAAAGAGAAGATAAACCTTACAGAAAATGAAAGGTATAATAGAATCTACATAGTAAAGAAGGGCGAAATAACTTCATTAGACAGCAAAAAATGGAATAGAATAAGACAAAACAAGGTGAGAAATAATAGCCATATTGTAAGATTGAAAGGATAAGCATAATTATTGTAGTTATTATATTAAAAAACAAGTATTAAATTTTTTCAGTAAGAGATAGAGATTAAAAACTAATTTCAGCTATAAATTGCTGATAGGAGTATATGCAAAAAGAGAAGATATATACAAAGTTTCAAATTAAAAGAATGTGCAAAGAGATTACAGTCAAATGTAAGAAACATTACAAAAGTGGCACCATTCATATAGAAAACATGAATTTTGAAGTTAGTACAACCAAAAAGAAAGTAAACCATTGTAATCATTAAAACAAAATTTATGAAAATGCAAAACTTTAAAAACTATGTATGAACAAAAAAGTAGATATTTGGGATGCAAGGATTTATTTTACTTTTCTCAGAATTGGATCTAATAAAAAACATAGAAGTACAGGCACAATAAACATACGTCTGCATGTGTCTTTATAGCAGCATGATTTATAATCCTTTGGGTATACACCCAGTAATGGGATGGCTGGGTCATATGGTACATCTAGTTCTAGATCCTTGAGGAATTGCCATACTGTTTTCCATAATGGTTGAATTACTTTACAATCCCACCAACAGCGTAAAAGTGTTCCTATTTCTCCACATCCTCTCCAGCACCTGTTGTTTCCTGACATTTGAATGATCGCCATTCTAACTGGTGTGAGATGGTATCTCATTGTGGTTTTGATTTGCATTTCTCTGATGGCCAGTGACGATGAGCATTTTTTCATGTGTCTGTTGGCTGTATGAATGTCTTCTTTTGAGAACTGTCTGTTCATATCCTTTGCCCACTTTTTGATGGGGTTGTTTGTTTTTTTCTTGTAAATTTGTTTGAGTTCTTTGTAGGTTCTGGATATTAGCCCTTTGTCAGATGAGTAGATTGCAAAAATTTTCTCCCATTCTGTAGGTTGCCTGTTCACTCTGATGGTAGTTTCTATTGCTGTGCAGAAGCTCTTTAGTTTAATGAGATCCCATTTGTCAATTTTGGCCTTTGTTGCTGTTGCTTTGGTGTTTTAGACATGAAGTCCTTGCCCATGCCTATGTCCTGAATGGTATTACCTAGGTTTTCTTCTAGGGTTTTTATGGTATTATTGCGGCACTATTCACAATAGCAAAGACTTGCAGTCAACCCAAATGTCCATCAGTGACAGACTGGATTAAGAAAATGTGGCACATATACACCATGGAATACTATGCAGCCATAAAAAAGGATGAGTTTGTGTCCTTTATAGGGACATGGATGCAGGTGGAAACCATCATTCTCAGCAAACTATCGCAAGAACAGAAAACCAAACACCACATGTTCTCACTCATAGGTGGGAACTGAACAATGAGATCACTTGGACTTGGGAAGGGGGACATCATACACCGGGGCCTATCATGGGGAGGGGGGAGGGGGGAGGGATTGCATTGGGAGTTATACCTGATGTAAATGACGAGTTGACGGGTGCTGATGAGTTGATGGGTGCAGCATGCCAACATGGCACAAGTATACATATGTAACAAACCTGCACGTTATGCACATGTACCCTAGAACTTAAAGTATTAAAAAAAAAAAAAAAAAAAAGAAGTACAGACACAAAAGAATTAAATAATACTATCTATCTAGCTATAAGGGAGCTTTCAGAACTTTTTTATTAGTACAACATATTTTCTTATATTCATTAAAAATTTTAAATTCTTTATCATAAATTTGATTTCAAGAGAAATTTTAATGAATAGACATTAACAAACTATATTCTATGAGTCTAAGATAACAAGGTAATAAAATGATAAATAATAAAAAGCAAGAAAATATTTAACTTGGAAACTAAGAATCACAAATTTAGAATACTTGATTAAAGGGGAAAAATAAAAGAATATTCTGAACCACATAAGTAAATATAAATAAAAATGAAAATACTTTATATTAATTTTTTTTTTTTTTTTTTTGGAGATAGAATCTCACTGGGTCACCCAGGCAGGAGTAATGGTGCAATCTCTCAGCTCACTGCAACCTCTGCCTCTCAGGTTGAAGAGATCTTCCCTCCTCAGCCTCCCAAGTAGCTGGGACTACAGGCATGCACCACCATACCTGACTAAGTTTTCATATTTTTGGTAAAGACAGGGTTTCACCATTTTTCACAGGCTGGACTCGAACTCCTGGCCTCAAGCTATCTGCCTGCCTCAGCCTCACAAAGTGTTGGGATTACAGGCATGAGGCATCACTACCAGCCTTATACCAAATTTTATGGGACACAGTGAAAGCAGTACATGAAGAAAAATACACAGCTCTAAATTCTTCATTTTTAAAAAGAAAGAAGACACATAAAGGAAATAAGTATTACTAAGAAAATTAAAATAATAATCAGAAAACATCCCAAAATACTTAATAATAATAATAAAAATAAGACACAAAGATTTTGATAAATTAACAAAACTTACTTTTTGTATTTAAACAAAATATAAAAAGTAAAATTATGTAAAGTTAAGAACAAAAAAGGACATTTAATTATAAAAACTCATTACATGAAATAGTTTGTTAGCAGATTTGAGGTCTTATAAAAAATAGGGGACCTCCTAGAAAAATTAATTTGCTAATGATTTGCAGTGAGCTATGATCATACCAGTGAACTCCAGCATAAACAACAGAGTGAGACCCTGTCTCAAGAAAAAAAAAAAAAAAATCACTACACACATTATCAGGGAAATAAACAACTGCAAAAGGAATGAGATGAATGCCTGAGTAAACTGATGATAATAATACTCACAATGGAGACACTTTAAAAGATCCACTGTAGAAGAAAATAAAGACAAACTTAGGATTACATAGCTCACTACAAATCATTAGCAAATTAATTTTTCTAGGAAGTCCCCCATTTCTTAAAAAAACTCAAAATTGCTTAAGAAGAAAAGGAACTTGCTTAGAGTATATTAAATAATGATTAGAAATATGGTTAGAATTTTAAGATTAAAAAGGATACAAGAAAAAATGACTTTAGAGTTGAATTTTATATATTATATGAAAAATAAAGAAATCAAAAGATTTTTAAAATATTGTAGGGCATTAAATAACAGAGAGAGTGGAAAATAAATACAAAACTCCTCAATTCATATTCTGAATCTAGTTAAACTTTGGTATTGAAATTTGTCAAAATTAGTTTAATTTCTTTTCAATGGTTAGTGTGAACAAAGCAAATATAAAGTTTGGTAGATAGAATTGCATAATACCACCCCAATAGAATAATAAACCATGATGACAGAATTTATTAGAGTAATGAAAGGGCAATCCACATCAGGAAATTAATCAATGATCCATTATATGAATATTTAATAAATCAATGCAAAAAATTCATTGGTAGATGTTGAGCAGGACTTTGATTAAAAATACCAAATATTTCTAACTTTTAAAAATCCATTACATAATAAATAATAAAATTTATTATTTATTATCTTAAAAAATAAAATTCTAAAACTAATAATAAAGTTTATTATTTATTATATTAATAAAATTCTAAAACTGTTTCAGATAAATAGTCAAAATAATTGTTGAAATTTGAGTTAGAGATTATAAAAATTCACCTGGAAAGTAAGTAACTAGTACAAACAATAGAAAAATAAGAAACTTTTCTTCGGAGGATGTTGTTTTATACCTTGAAAATCCAGAGAAATGAATTTAAATATTCTTAAAATTAATAAATGGCAATTTCTGAAAAAGAATATCTAGTGACCAAAAGCAATAGAGGAATTGATGCCAAAATCACTAATAATCAGAAAACATGCAAATTAAGCTGAAAAAAATTACATTTATCACTGAAAAACTTGTAAAAATAAACATACTTATTGATGTATTGCTATCAGGAATATAGAGAGGAAAATGCCTATACATTAAATATTTAAAATGGTGTTTTCTAAAGCAACTTGGTAACATACATAACATATAAATCCTTTGATCCAGCTATCTTCTGTGATGGGAGTAGAAAGTCCAGAGACCACCTGGGGATCCTGTTGCAAGATGGCCAAATAGGAACAGCTCCGGTCTGCAACTCCCAATGTGATCAATGCAGAAGACGGGTGATTTCTGCATTTCCAACTGAGATACCTGGTTCATCTCACTGGGACTTGTTGGACAGTGGGTGCAGCCCACGGACAGTGAGCCAAAGCAGGGTGAGGCGTTACCTCACCTGGGAAACACAAAGGGTCAGGGGATTTCCCTTTCCTAGCCAAGGGAAGCTGTGACAGACTGTATCTGAAAAAAACGAGACACTTCCACCCAAATACTGCACTTTTCCCACAGTCTTAGCAACTGACAGACCAGGAGATTATCTCCCGTGTCTGGCGTGATGGGTCCCATGCCCACAGAGCCTTGCTCACTGCTAGCACAGCACCCTGAGATCGACCTGTGAGACTGCAGCCTGGCTTGGGGAGGGGCATCTGCCATTGCTGAGGCTTGATTAGGTAAACAAAGTGTCTGGCAAGCTCGAACTGGGTGGAGCCCACTGCAGCTCAGCAAGGTCTACTGCCTCTGTAGACTCCACCTCTGTGGGCAGAGCATAGCTGAACAAAAAGGAGCAGAAACTTCTGCAGAATTAAATGTCCCTGTCTGACAACTCCGAAGAGAACAGTGGTTCTCTCAGCATGGCGTTTGAGCATTGAGAACAGACAGACTGCCTCCTCAAGTGGGTCCCTGACCCCTGTGTAGCCTAAGTGGCAGTCACCTCCCAGTAGGGGCCAACAGACTTCCTACAGGCGGGTGCCCCTCTGGGACAAAGCTTCCACAGGAAGGATCAGGCAGCAATATTTGCTGTTCTGCAATATTTCCTGTTTTGCAGTCTCTGCTGGTGATACCCAGGCAAACAGGGTCTGGAGTGAACCTCCAACACCTCCAACAATCCTGCAGCTGAGGGACCTGACTGTTAGAAGGAAAACTAATAAACAGAAAGGAATAGCATTAACATCAACAAAAAGGACCTCTACACCAAAATCCCATCTGTAGGTCACCAACATCAAAGACCAAAGGTAGATAAAACCACAAAGATGGGGAGAAACCAGAGCAGAAAAGCTGAAAATTCTAAAAATCAGAGAGTCTTGTCTCCTCCAAAGGATCACAGCTCCTCCCCAGAAATGGAACAAAACTGGACGGAGAATGACTTTGACAAGATGACAGAAAAGTAGGCTTCAGAAGGTCGGTAATAACAAATGTCTCTGAGCTAAAGGAGCATGTTCTAACCCATTACAAGGAACCTAAAAATCTTGAAAAAAGGTTAGATGAAAGGCTAACTAGAATAAACAATGTAGAGAAGTCCTTATATGACCTGGTGAAGCTGAAAACCATGACATGAGAACTTTGTGATGCATGCATAAGTTGCAATAGCAGATTCAATCAAGTGGAAGAAAGGGTTATCAGTGATTGAAGATCAAATTAATGAAATAAAGCAAGAAGGCAAGTTTAGAGAAAAAAGAATAAAAAGAAATGGACAAAGCCTCCAAGAAATATGGGACTATGTGAAAAGATCAAATCTACATTTGATTGGTGTACCTGAAAGTGACAGGCAGAATGGAACCAAGTTGGAAAACACACTTCAGGATATTACCCAGGAGAGCTTCCCCAACCTAGCAAGACAGGCTAACATTCAAATTGAGGAAATAGCGAGAACACCACAAAGACACTCCTCGAGAAGAGCAACTCCAAGGCACATAATTGTCAAATTCACCAAAGTTGAAATGAAGGAAAAAATGTTCAGAGCAGCCAGAGAGAAAGGTCAGGTTACCCATAAAGGGAAGCCCATCAGACCAACAGTGGATCTCTTTGCAGAAAACCTACAAGCCAGAAGAGAGTGGGGGCCAACATTCAACATTCTTAAAGAAAATAATTTTCAACCCAGAATTTCATATCCACCCAAGCTAAGCTTCATAAGTGAAGGAGAAATAAAATCCTTTACATACAAGCAAAGGCTGAGAGATTTTGTCACCACCAGGCCTACCTTACAAGAGCTCCTGAAGGAAGCACTAAACATGGAAAGGAATAAATGGTACCAGCCATTGCAAAAACATGCCAAATTGTAAAGACCATCAATGCTATGAAGAAACTGCATCAATTAACAGGTAAAATAACGAGCTAACATCATAATGACAGGATCAAATTCACACATAACAATATTAACCTTAAATATAAATAGGCTAAATGCCTCAATTAAAGGACACAGACTGGCAAATTGGATAAAGAGTCAAGACCCATCAGTGTGCTGTACTCAGGAGACGCATCTTCTGTGCAGAGACACACATAGGCTCAAAATTAAGGGCTGCAGGAAGATCTGCCAAGTAAATGGAAAGCAAAAAAAAAAAAAAAAAACCGCAGGGGTTGCAATCCTAGTCTTGGATAAAACAGACTTTAAACCAACAAAGATCAAAAGGATAAAGAAGGCCATTACATAATGGTAAAGGGATCAATTCAACAAGAAGAGCTAACTATCCTAAATATATATGCACCGAATACAGGAGCACCCAGATTTATAAAGCAAGTCCTTAGAGACCTACAAAGAGACTTAGATGCCCACACAATAATAATGGGAGACTTTAACACCCCACTGTCAACATTAGACAGATCAATGAGACAGAAGGTTAACAAGGATATCCAGGACTTGAACTCAGCTCTGCACCACGGGGACCTAATAGACGTCTACAGAACTCCCCACCCAAAATCAACAGAATATACATTCTTCTTAGCACCATATTGCACTTATTCTAAAATTGACCACATAATTGAAAGTAAAGCACTCCTCAGCAAATGTAAAAGAACAGAAATCACAACAAACTGTCTCTCAGACCACAGTACAATCAAATAAAAACTCAGAATTAAGAAACTCACTCAAAACCACACAACTACATGGAAACTAAACAACCTTCTCCTGAATGATCACTGGGTAAATAACAAAATGAAGGCAGAAATAAAGATGTTCTTTGAAACCAATGGGACACATTTAAAGCAGTGTGTAGAGGGAAATTTATAGCACTAAATGCCCACAAGAGAAAGCAGGAATGGTCTAAAACTGACACCCTAACATTATGCTTAAAAGAACTAGAGAAGCAAGAGCAAACAAATTTAATAAGCTAGTAGAAGACAAGAAATAAGTAAGATCAGAGCAGAACTGAAGGAGATAAGAGACAAAAAACTCTTCAAAAAAAATCAATGAACCTAGGAGCTGATTTTTTTAAAAGATCAACAAAATTGACAGGCCACTAGCAAGACTAAGAAAGAAGAAAAGAGAGAAGAATCAAATAGACACAATGAAAATGATAAAGGGGATATCACCACCGATCCCACAGAAATACAATCTACCATCAGAGAAAACTATAAACACCTCTACACAAATCAATTAGAAAATCTAGAAGAAATGGATAAATTCCTGGACACATACAACCTCCCAAAACTAAACCAGGAAGAAGCTGAATCTCTGAATAGACCAATAACAGGCTCTGACATTGAGGTGGTAATTAATAGCCTTCCAACCAAAAAAAAATCCAGGACCAGAAGAAGTCACAGCCAAATTCTACCAGAGGTACAAAGAGGAGCTGGTACCATTCCTTCTGAAACTATTCCAATCAATAGAAAAAGAGGGAATCCTCCCTAACTCATTTTATGAGGCCAGAATCATCCTGATACCAAAGCCTGGCAGAGACACAACAGAAAAAGAGAATTTTAGACCAATATCCTTGATGAACATCAATGCAAAAATGCTCAATAAAATACAGGCAAACTGAATCTAGCTGCACATCAAAAAGTGTACCCACCACAATCAAGTTGGGTTCATCCCTGCAATACAAGGCTGTTTCAACATACGCAAATCAATAAATGTAACCCATCACATAAACAGAACCAAAGACAAAAACCACATGTTTATCTTAATAGATGCAGAAAAGGCCATTGACAAAATTTAACAGCACTTCATGCTAAAAACTCTCAATAAACTACGTATTGATGGAACGTATCTCAAAATAATAAAAGCTATTTATGACAAACCCACAGCCAATATCACACTGAATGGGCAAAAACTGGAAGCATTCCCTTTGAAAATCCATACAAGACAAGGATGCTCTCTCTCACCACTCCCATTCAACATAGTTTTGGAAGTTCTGGCCAGGGCAATCAGGCAAGAAAAAGAAATAAAGAGTATTCAGTTAGGAAAAGAGAAAGTCAAATTGTCCCTGTTTGCAGATGACATGATTGTATATTTAGAAAACCCCATCATCTCAGCCCAAAATCTCCTTAAACTGATAAGCAACTTCAGCAAAGTCTCAGGATACAAAATCAATGTGCAAAAATCATAAGCATTCCCGTACACCAATAACAGACAAATAGAGAGCCAAATCATGAGTGAACACCCATTCGTGGTTGCTACAAAGAGAATAAAATACCCAGGAATCCAACTTACAAGGGAAGTGAAGGACATCTTCAAAGAAAACTACAAACCACTGCTCAACAAAAGAAAAGATGACACAAACAAATTGAAGAACATTCCATGCTCATGGATAGGAAGAAACAATATCGTAAAAATGGCCATACTGCCCAAAGTAATTTATAGATTCAATGCCATCCCCATCAAGCTACAGATGACTTTCTTCACAGAACTGGAAAAAACTACTGTAAAGTTCATATGGAACCAAAAAAGAGCCCACATTGCCAATACAATCCTAAGCAAAAAGAACAAAGCTGGAGGCATCATGCTACCTGGCTTCAAACTATACTACAAGGCTACAGTAACCAAAATAGCATGGTACCAGTACCAAAACAGATACATAGACCAATGGAACAGAACAGAGGCTGTAGAAATGACACCACACATCTACAACCATCTGATCTTTGACAAACCTGACAAAAACAAGCAATGGGGAAAGGATTCCCTATTTAATAAATGGTGCTGGGAAAACTGGCTAGTCATATGTAGAAAACTGAAACTGGATCCCTTCCTCATACCTTATACAAAAATTAATTCAAGATGGATTAAAGATTTAAATGGTAGACTTAAAACCACAAAAAGAATCCTAGAAGAAAACCTAGGCAATACCATTTGGGACATAGGTATGGGCAAGGACTTCATGACTGAAACACCAAAAACAATGGCAATGAAAACCAAAATTGACAAATGGAATCTAATTAAACTAAAGAGCTTCTGCACAGCAAAAGAAAATACCACCAGAGTGAACAGGCAACTTACGGAACAGAAGAAAATTTTTGCATTCTACCCATCTGACAAAGGACTAATATCCAGAATCTCCAAAGAACTCAAACAAATTTACAAGAAGAAAACAAACAACCCATCAAAAAGTGGGCAAAGGATATGAACAGACAGTTCTCAAAAGAAGACATTCATTCAGCCAACAGACACATAGAAAAATGCTCATCGTCACTAGCCATTAGAGAAATGCAAATCAAAACCACAATGAGATACCATCTCACACCAGTTAGAATGGCAATCATTAAAAAGTCAGGAAACAACAGGTGCTGGAGGGGATGTGGAGAAATAGGAACACTTTTATGCTGTTGGTGGGACTGTAAACTAGTTCAACCATTGTAGAAGACAGTGTGGTGATTCCTCAAGGATCTAGAACTAGAAATACTATTTGACCCAGCCATCCCATTATTGGGTATATACCCAAAGGATTATAAATCATTCTACATTAAAGCCACATGCACACGTATGTTTATTGTGGCACTATTCACAATAGCAAAGACTTGGAACTAACCCAAATGTCCATCAGTGATAGACTAGATTAAGAAAATGTGGCACATACACACCATGGAATACTATGCAGCCATAAAAAAGGATGAGTTCATGTTCTTTGCAGGAACATGGACGAAGCTGGAAACCATCATTCTCAGCAAACTATCACAAGGACAGAAGACTAAACACCACATGTTCTCACTCATAGGTGGGAATTGAACAATGAGAACACTTGGACACAGCACGGGGAACATCACACACTGGGGCCTGTTGGGGGGTGATGGACAAGGGGAAGGATAGCATTAGGAGAAATACCTAATATAAATAACGAGTTGATGGGTGCAGCAAACCAACATGGCACATGTATACCTATGTAACAAACCTACAAGTTGTACACACGTACCCTAGAACTTAAAGTATTAACAAAAAAGAACCACTTTGATCCAGGAATTCTAATTCCACTCCTGGAATCAATCACAAATGCACTCAGGAAAATGGTTTGTCCTTTGTTCTCTTCTGGGAATTGTTGACTTCAGAGGTGGAGACTGACCAGTCATCTTAACACCAGGTGGAAAAGAACCAAAAAATCACATGGAACTTGACATTGACATTATAGAATTACTGAATTAATGTCAGGGTTTGATATCTTTCAGACCTCTTATTACCTGGGAAAAATAATTTACTATATGTAGATTTACATTATTTATGTATATTTCCCTTATCCACAGTAAATACAAAGTCTAACTGAACATGGATACTATCCTAACATATATTGAGATATGACTTCAAAACGATTTTCATTAAAATAATTATGGTCCTGGGATAGAAAAAGGTTAAATACACCAAAGGACAACGGGAAGGCAAATACACCTATTAATACGTAAAAACCTAATAGACAGTAAAGAGACCATCAAAAAAAAAAAAAAGAGAGAGAAAAGAAAAAAAAGTTCTGGAGCATGATAGCACACATTCTCTATTCCCTGATCTTCCCTTCTAAACACAACTGAATACCCTGAAAATAATTCTACAGTCATTCATAAAAGGACTCTAAAAGGTGGAAAGAAGCTAGGCTATTCATCGTCTATGAACCAAGGGCTTAAAGAATGACACCACAGTGAGTTCCTAGTTTTTGTTTTGTTTTGTTTTGTTTTGTTTTGTTTTGCTTTGTTTTGTTTTAATTCCCATGTTTCTTATACTAGGCACAAGAAAGACCTGCAACTCAGAACTCCAACAGACATAAAAATAACAAAAAAGAAAATGTCACTCTCTCTGTCTAAAGGATCAGCAAAGGGAAAGCCCAGAAGCTGCTTAATGAGGACACCTATACTCAGTAACTGTGGTGGGCTTGATCTGCCAGCAAGAACAGCACTAGTAGAACCCAGATGACCTGAGCCATCCCATGCTGGACACGTGCCAGCAGTCGCAGGCCTGATCTTCCTATAGCCATGTTACCAGCAGAGTTCAGGCACCAGCACATACCTCACCCATACCTGCTGACAACCGTAGGGATGATCTTTATTGAGTTGGAGTGGCAATGGTGGAACCTTGACTGGTTGATTCATCCTCTGCCCCACACCAGGTGATAGTTCTGGCGCCTCATAGTTCTCAAACCAGCAAGAGAATACCACCTAGGCCTTATAGCTTCAATAACTGAAAACCACCCAATCTCAGTGACTACTGTTTCTCCACCTAACAGCAGAAGATGATCTAGATCCAGGTATCTCCTGCTCCTTTATACAAAAGCAGAAGGTGAACCAACCCTGAAATCACATAAACCTCAACCTAGGGAAAGAAAGTCACTGAGTCCCCACAGATCCTGGTTCTCTACTTGATGGCAGAAAATACAGACAGTCACTCCACACTTCCATCCCAACAAGTATGGCAAATACTGGGAAGTCTTCCATAACTAGGTGGGTAAAAATAAGCCAGGGTAAATGCTGATAATCTTATAAGCTAAGCATGTCCTTACCTTCATGTACTAACAACAGATGGTCCAGAGAATTGCCTTCCACAGTACAGGAGACATTAGTAAAGACACAGCCGTAGCTCAACACAGACAGAAGAACAAAGTAGAGCAGAATAGCATACAAAGGCTCAGAAAACTAAACTGCCATTGGAACTGCAACCCACAAAAATAGATCAGAATATACACAATGAATCTAAAGAGGGTCACTTCTTTATTTTAATTATGTTAAAATCTATTATTTAAATGAGATAAATTGTCTTTAAAAATAATATCAAAGAAGCCCAGGATACAGTTTATTGTAGAATCACTCTATGTCAGGAAAGCAAAAATTTGAGTAACAAAAGACAATCAATCTCTACCAATACAGAAATTAATCAGATATTTAAATTACCTAACTATGATTTTTAAAATTCATCATAATATTGCTTTCAGTGTAATTATAAATGTCTTTGAAACAAAATAATCTCAACAAAGAATTAAATATTATAAAAAAGGGAAATATAGAAATAAACTAATAAAATAACTGAAAAGTTTTAAAACTTTACCTGGTAGAAACTGACCTGAAAATACAAAAACCAAAATGGAAAAGTAGATGGACTTCATAATACAGTAGAGATGATGAAAGATAGAATTAGAAAACTTGAGAACGTATCAATAGAATTTATCTCATTGAAACAATGTAAAGAAAATAGAGAAAAGTGAAGAGAGACTCAGGGATGTCTGGGACAAGAATAAAAGAGCTAATTTATGTATCACTGGAGTCCCAGAAAAGAGGACAATGAACATGGAGCTAAAATATTAATCAAAGAAATAATGACTACAACTTCCCTGATTTAGGAAAAGGCATAAGTCTATAATACAAGAAGCTGGCAAAATTCTCAGTAAAATAAATCCAAAGAAATCCACACTATGACACACTACAATTAAAGTTTTGGAATCTAAAAATGAGGACAAACTGTATGAGTAATCATACAGAAATGACTCATTACCTATAGAAGAACATCAATTTGAATGGTGGTCAAATTCTCCTTTGAACCCTTGGAAGAGAAAAGAAAGGAGCACATGTTTTTCAGACACTAGAAACAAACACTTGTCACCAAGAAATTCTATACTCCATGAAATTGTTCTTCAGGAATATAGAGAAAAGCAAGATATCCTTAGTTTAAAAAAAATCCAACAAAGTATAAAATAAGTTATATATAAACTTCAAAAATGGGCAAAAGACATAAACAGATCAAATAGGATATGTCATTGGCAGATAAGCAGGTAGCATACATTTATCTTAATTAGCCATTAGAACATGCAAACTAAAATTACAATGATATATCACCACAGACCTATTAAGAAACAAGGAAAACACCAAATTCTGACAAGGACGCAAAGAAACTGGATCATGATCACCCAAAAATCCCCATGGGAAGGTAAAAGTGCACAGCCACTCTAGTAAACCGTATCTGTTTCATATAAAACTAAACATGCATTTAACAAAAACCCAGCAATTGTATCTGTCAATATGTAGCCCAGAAATAATGAAAACATACACACATACACACACACACACACAAAACACATAATGTACATAAATTTTCCTGGAAGATTTAAATTAGATTACCTAATTTTAAAATTAGGTAGAGTAAGAGATCAACAATAAGAGCCCATAACAAAATCGAATAGTTATAACAACATGTCAGCATCACCACCTTTGCACTCTGGGACAATTTTAAAAAATTATTTTTTTAATAAATTTATGGCATATAAATATAATTTTGTTATGTGGATATATTGCAAAGTGGTGAAATGAGGGCTTTCAGCATATCCATCTGTGAGGTAATGTACATTTTACCCATTAAGTAGTTTCTCATCTTCTACCCCATCTCATCCTCCCACTCTTTTCAGTTTCTATTGTCTGTCATTCCAAACTCTACATCCATGTGTACACACTATTTAGCTTCCATTTTTACATGAGAACATGCAATATTTTCCTTTCTGTTTCTTTTGAGTCATTACTAAGTAAAATAAGGATGTCTTGAACACAAGTACTGCAGTGCCTTGACATTCAATCTGATAATCAAGATGGCTACTAAGTAAGTAATGGGCCTGTAGCATATATACAGTGTGGATATGCTGGACAGAAATGGAGCAGGATGGAGCAAGATCTACTTGAGCTACTCAGTACAGCATACTATTAAAAGTTATGAAATCGATCACACAGCCATAAAACAATTCTCAGAAAATTCAGAAAAACTTGAATCATACCAAACACACTCTCAGATCACAGCTCAATTAAAAATAGAAATCAATACTAAGAAAATTGCTCAAAACTATATAATTACAAGGAAATTAAACACCCTGCTCCTGAATGACTTGAGTAAACAATGAAATTAAAGCAGAAATCAAGAAATTCTTTGAAACTAATGAGAACACAGATGAAACATACTGGAATCTCTGGGACACAGTTAAAGCAGTATTAAGAGGGAAGTTTATAGTGCTAAATGCCCACATTGCAAAGTTGGAAAGTTCTCAAATTAGCAACCTAACATCACACCGAGAGGAACTAGAGAAACAAGAGCAAACCAACTGCAAAGCTAGCAGAAAACAAGAAATAACCAAAATAAGAGCTGAACTGAAAGGAAATTTAGACACAAAACACCATAAAAAAAGATCAATGAATCCAGAAATTTTTTATTAGAAAGAATAAATAAGATTTCTAGACCATTAGCTAGACTAATAAAGAATAAAAGAGAGAATACTCAAATAGACACAATCAGAAATGACAAAAGTGACATTATCACCAACTCCACAGAAATACAAAAAACCCTCAGAGACTACTATGAACATGTCTATGCACACAAACTAGAAAACCTAGAAGAAATCGATAAATTCCCAGAAACATACAATCTCCCAAGATTGAACCAGGAAGAAATTGAATCCCTGAACAGAATGATAATAAGTTGAACTGGTGATTCAAAATTGAACTGAAATTGAATTTATAATGAAAAGCCTACCAACAAGGGAAAGCGCAGGAGCAGATGATTTCACAAGCGAAATCTACCAGAAGTATAAAGAAGAGCTGGTTATCATTCCTACTGATACTGTTCCAAAAACTTGAAGAGGAGGGACTCCTACCTAACTCTTTCCACGAGGTCAACATCATCCTGATACTAAAACTTGGCAGAAACACAACAAAAAAAGAAAACTTCAGGATGAAGTTGATAAATGTAGACACAAAAATAATCAACAAAATACTAGCAAATCAAATCCAGTCCCACAATAAAAAGCTAATCTACCATGATCAAGTAGCCTTGATACTATGCTGACTACCTTAGTGACAAAATCAGTTGTACTCCAAACCCCCAGTGATATGCAATTTTTCAAGATATCGAACATGCACATATATCCCTGAACCTAAAATAAAGTTTAAAAAACTTATGAAATTGTTTATTTCTGGAATTTTCCATTTAATGTTTTCAAATCAGTGTTGGCCACAGTAACTGAAACCACAGAAAGCAAAACCACGGACAAGGGATAAGGGGAGACTACTGCATAGAATTTACTACACACACATACACACACACACACACATACATACACGAACACATACAAACACAAATGAGTAGAAGTAAAACTGGACATATCTGAATAAAATAAGTGGCTTATATCATCATCATATCCTGGCTGTGATGTCATGCAAAAATGTTTTGCAAAATGTTATCAGTGAGAGATTCTTAGCCCTCTTTTCTTAAGACTGCATGTGTGTTTACAAATATCTCAAAATAATAACTTCATTTAAAATAAAGTAATGAACTTCAAATTTCAGCTCTGACATGCAGATGACTTGAAAGTTGTATTTCCCATCATTACCATAAGATAGAGCTGAACAAATTGAAAATCAATGTTTTTTCTTTGACCCATTAGAAGACAAAGACTGCATGACAAACCACCATCCCAAAATTTGGGAAGAAAGGATCATTTAGTGATATGCAGCTGAGATCTGCTTACTTGAGGCAGTAACTTCAGGAAACATAAACTGATAGGAACATGTAAATGACAATTTTGACAAACTGATGGAGGTTAAATATGGACTAGTATGTGGGTAAGAAATCCCTGAAGCTGCAGTCTGAGGGAAGGGCCCCACATTTTTGTGGGTTTTACGTACAGGAACACCACAGGATTCCCAGATTGTAGATTGGAGAAATATCTAGTCATGGTTTTAATAACAGGAAAGGAAGTGTAATCATTTTGAAATAAGCCCTGAGACCCCTCCATAGAAAAGATGTATCCTCCAGAAGAAAAGACTCTTAAGGGCATGTCTCGCTCTCCAGCCCCCTTTATCCTTCCTGTGTCATCTAAGGAAGGGAAAACACACTAAACTGGGGCCAGGATTTCAAAACCCACATTGGCATTGCTGCAGCTGGGGCAGAGAAAAAGTCCCTGGAGAGAAAAAATAGTCATATTACCAGAAATATATCTGTGCATATTATACTCCATCAACACACTACACTACATTACAATAGCGAGATTTAATCAGAAGATTATAGAATACTTTCCCTCCCCCAAAACTTCCTATCACACCAACAGGGCTCCAGTATAATCATGAACCTGAGCTGAAAGAGCTCATATTCTCTCTAAGAAGAAGTGCTTAGAAAAGCCCAAAGTCAAGAGGAAAAGAAAACTAGGACACAAGCGGAATGTGAATTCTGACACCTATGGCTACAGCACACATTAAGCACAGCCTAACTCCTAACTTGATGACCACAAACCCTCACACAAGAGGCCTATGTAACTCAGTTTCAATAAGCTGATACAATATACCTGGTTTTAAACAACAACAACAAAAATTATAAGGCCTGCCAAAAGACAAGAAAAACACAATATGAAGAGACAATTAAATCATCAGAAAAAGATGCAGATATGATACAGGCATTGGAGTTATCAGAGAAAGACTTTAAAATAACTATTATGAGCATACGAGAATCTTTATTCTTTAATAGAAAGAGTAGACAACATATAGGCATAGATGTGTAAAAGGAACAGCAAGATGGAAACTCTAAAAATCAAAAGGAAATATAACAGAAATGAGAAATGCCTGTGATGGAATCATTGGTACATGCAAAAAGCAGAGGAAAGAATCAGTGAGCTTGACAATAGGCCAATAAAAACTTCCCAAACTAAATGCATAGGAAATATGAATGAATAAAACATAACAAAACACCTAAGAACTGAGGGACAACTTCAAAAGTAAAACATACAAGTAATTAGAGTAGCAGAAAAAAAGGAAAGAAATAATACAACTAAAGAAGTTAATGCAATCATGACTGAGCGTGTCCTCAAATTAATAGCAGACCAAACAACAAGTTCAGGAATTTCAGAGAATACCAAGCAGAAAAATGCATGCACATACACACACACACACCACCACCACCACCACACCTAAGCATGTCATATTCCAACTGCAGAAAACTAAAGACAGAATCTTGAAAGTTATCTAGAGAAAAGAAACACCTTACAAATGGAAGAACAAGGATAAACATCACAAAAGACTACTCGTCAGAAAGTGTGTAAATGTTGAGAAAGTGGAGTGATATAATTAAAAGTATTGAAAGAAAATCCCTGCCTACCTAGAATTCTATATTCAGTGAAAGTATTTTTCATACATGGAGGAAAAATAAAGGCTTTCTGAGACTAACAGAAAGTGAGGGAATTCACAGCCATCAGATCTACCCCGCAAGAAAAATAAAAGGAGTTCTTCAGGAAATGAAAATCAATAGATGTCAGAAACGAGTATCTACATAAAGAAAAAAAAAGCATCTGAGAAAGAATAAGTGAAGGTGAAATCTTTTATTTTTTAAAATTCATTTTAAAAATAACTATTTAAAGTAATTATCATAAAAATGTATTGGGTGAGTATAGCCAACAACATTGTCACAAAGATAGGAGGGAGAAAATGGGAATTCTTTGTTATTGGGTACTTGCACTACCCATGAAGTGGGACAGTATTATTTGAAAACTGAGATGAGTAGAAAATATATATTATAAATGATCAGGGCAGCCACTCAAAAAGTAAAATAATAATAATAATAACAATAGGCTAACGGATGAGGCAAAATTGAATCATATAAAGCACTCAATTTAGACTAGACAAAGAAAATAAATGGGGTTGGGAGACAAAAACAGAAGCGTAATTGAAGTTATACATATGTTGATATTAATCTATTTCACTCATCAGTTTACATAACAATTATCTAATTACATAAATTAAATTATCAGAATGGATTAAAAAACACCCAGAACCCAATTATATGTCGTCTACAGGAAGCCCTCTTGAAAAATAAAGATACAGATCGATTAAAAGCAAAGGAATAGAGAAAGTTATACCATTTAGCAACAGAAGAAAGTTATAGCAATTAGCAAACACTAATTATATTTTAAGTGTAGTAGTTGTATTTATTTCAGACACAGCAGACTCTAGAACAACAAAAATAGATCTAGCATAAAGAGGAGCATAAAATAATTATAAAGGATTGAATCTCCAAGATAACATAACATCACCTAACAAAAGAAGATCAAACTACATGAGGAAAAACTGCTAAAACTGAAAATTGATAAATTTACTATTACATTTTGAAACGTCAAGGCTCATCTGCCAGTAACTGACAGATTATGTGGGCAGAAAGTCAGTAAGGATATAGACAAAATGAAGAGAACTATCAGTCAATTTGTTCTAATTGACATTTCTAGAATACTCCATCAACAGAAGCAGAATAGAGTTTCTTTTAAGCTCAAAGAAAAATTCAATAGGATGGACTATATTTTGTACAGTAAAGCCATAGATTAATATTGTATTAGGGAAAGAATATCACAAAGTATGTTCTAATACCACATGGAATTAAACTAGAAATCAAGGAATAGGAAAGTAGGAATAGAACTGGAAAATTGCCAAATATTTGGATATTAATTTGTATACTTCTGAATTTCACACAGATACAAGAAGTTTCAAGATGAATGAAAAAAAAATATTTTGAACTAAGTAAGAATGAAAATGTAACCTACCAAACTTTTTGGATGATACAATAGCAGTAGTGAGAGGGAATTTTATAGCAATGAATGTGTACTTTAGAAAAGAAGAAACATTTAAAAATTAAGATTCTAAACTTTCACTTTAAGAAGCTAGAGGAATGACAGAGATATAAACCAAAAGTAAGTAGAAGTCAAGAAATATATAACACAACAAAAATCAATGGAATTGAAAACAGGAAAGCTATAGAGAAAATAAATGAAACAAAAAAAGTCATTAAATTAATAAACTTGTAGCCAGGCTAAACAAGAAAATAAGAAATCAGACAAATGAAAAAAGAATAATCACTGCTGATCATATTTTTAAATTTGTGGGAATACGGTTGTTCAGAGTATTAAGAGGAAGATAAGATATTCTGAACAACTGCATGCCCAAAAATTTAAAAACATGATGAATTAAATAGACAAATTTCTTAAAAGGCACAAAATGCCAAAACTCACAAGAGATAATTATATAACATGCAAAACCCCATATCCACTATATACGTTGAATCAACTAAAATAACCTCTGAAAAGAAAACAAAGCCAAATTGTTACACTGTTGAATTCTAGCAAATTTAAAATTCTTAACATGGCCTCAGTGATTCCCAGCTTTTCTGTGCCAGCTTCCCAGTGTGAGGCAAGGTGCTCACATTGCCTTTTATCAGTTCACTGGGCACAACAAACTTGTATCCTTTTGAGAGTCCTTTTAGATAATGGTTCCATTTCCTTACATTTATTCCCTTCTTCTATCTTGCGTACTCATACTTCAAAGCTTAAGTGTTATTTTCTTAGACAGAACTTTCCTCACAGTACCTCTAAGTTTATTTTGTCTGTTATATTTATTACCATGTATGACTTAATATTTGTATGATGTACATATGTATACAACAGTATATATATTTGTATATGTTATACATATGTATTTATATTTATATATGTATTTGTGTATATATATACAAATACAAATATATATTTGCATACATATATACATATGTGTGTGCATGTATGTATAGATAGAGGAATGGAACCAACCCAAATGCCCACCAATGATAGACTGGATAAAGAAAATGTGGTACATATATGCCACAGAATACTATGCAGTCATAAAAAGGAATTAGATCATGTCCTTTGCAGGGACACGGTTGAAGCTGAAAGCCAACATCCTCAGTAAACTAACACAGGAACAGAAAACCAAACACCACGTGTTCTTATTCATAAGTGGGAGCTGAACATTGAGAACACACGGACACAGTGAGGGGATCAACACATGCCAGGGCCTGTAGGAGGATGGGGGATGAGAGGAGGGAACTTAGAGAATGGGTCAATAGGTGCAGCAAACCACCATGGTACACATATACCTGTGTAGCAAACCTGCAAGTTCTGCACATGTATCCCTTGTTTTTTTTTTTTTTAAGAAAAAATAAAGAAAAAATAAAATGAAATAATACCAATTTTCCATAAGCTTTTCCAGGAAATAGAAGCAGAAAAAAAAAAAAAACCCTCTTAACCCATTTGATGAGGTCATAGATTGAAAACATTACAATATTGAAACCAGATAATGATATCACAAGAAAGAAAAAGCACAGATCAGTATCTGTCATGAACTGTCATGCAAACACCCTCAACAAAAAAAATTAGCCAATCAAATCTAACAATGTATTATAACAGTATAAACCATGAACAAGTGGAATTTAATTCGGGTATGCAAGATGACTTTACATTAAAAAATTAATCAAGGTAATCTACCAAATCAACAGGCTAAATATGCAAAATCATACAATACAATCAATTAACAGTGAAAAAATGGGAAACACTCAGCACCCATTCAACATAACAACTCTCAATAAAGTGGAATGGAAGAGAACTTCCCTAACTTGATAAAGAACATTTATGAAAAATGTACAGTTAACATCATACTTACTCATGATAGACTGGATGGTTTTTACATAAAATGGGAAACTAGGTGAGAATGTCCTCTTTCAGCAATACTATTTGACATTGTATTAGAAACTCTAGATAGCACAATAAAACAAGAAAAAAAAATGAAAAGTGTACAAATTGGAAAGAAGAAATAAAACTGTTTTTGATTTGGAAATTACAGTATTGTTTATGTAGAAAATGTAAACGACCTTGCGTTTCCCAAAAAAGAAAAAAAGAACTTCTTTAGTTAATATGTAAGTAAAGCAAAGTCTCAGGAAACAAGGTCCATATATAAAAAGTCAATTGCTTTTTTATATATCAACTATAAACAGTTGAAAATTGAATGTTAAAAGAAAACAATGCATTCGTAATAGCCTTGAAAAATAATACTTACATATCAATATAGCAAAATGTATCTTTCTTTTCCTCATACATTTATTCACTTCTCTATCCATTCATCTATCCATTAAAAATATGTATAAGCACATTCACAATGTTATAGGCACTCTATAAATAAAAATTAATGAAAAATATACTGTTCATAAGTTTATAGGAAGACAGGTTTTAAAATATCATACAATAGCTGGGCATGGTGGCATGCACCTGCAATCTCAGCTACTCAAGAAGCTGCGGTGGGAGGATCGCTTGAGCCCTTGAGGGCGAGGCTACAGTGGGCCGTCATTGTGCCACTGCACTCCAGCCTGGGTGACATAGGAAGACCATGTCGCTCTCTCTCTCTCTCTCTCTCTCTCTGTATATATATATGCTTACATACACACATATATACACATACATACACATACAGATGTAGATATGTATGCAAATATAGATATTTGTATATGCATACATACAGAAACAAACATATGCAAATACAAACATACAAATACATATATACAAAACAAATATATATAGTTGTATATATACATCATACAAATATAAAGTCATACATGGTAACAAACATAACAGAGAAAACAGAATTATTGCGAGGAAAGTTCTGTCTAAAAAAGTAACATTTAAGCTTTGAAGTAGGAGTAGGCAAGAGAGAAGAGGAGAATAAATGGAAGGAAATGGAACCATTATCTAAAAGGGCCTTCAAAAGGATACAAGTTTGTTGTGCCCAGTGAACTGATAAAAGGCAATGTGAGCACCTTGCCTCATGTTGGGAAGCTGGCACAGAAAAGCCAGGAATCATTGAGGCCATGTTAAGAATTTTAAATTTTTGTCCTTAGTAAAGTACATTACCTGTGTGACTGGTTTTTATTACAATACTAAATAAATACTAAAACTAAATTCAAGTGCCTCAAGTCAAAATGAGAATTAACTATGATGCTAACAAGGTGTGTCAAAGAAACCAAAGGCAAGGTTATTATAGCCTCAGGGAGAAACCAAAATATGATACTGACATCTGAGAGGACTCTCCTACCATGAGTCATCTCCACATTTCTGCCCTGTTTTTTTCTAACTAACCCTTTCTTTCAGCTTCTCAGGCCACATGGCTGAACTTTCCTTGTAAATATAGATAAATGGGGGAGATGCGGAACAACCAAGTTCCCAAGCTCACTTTGATATCTATTTATACCATGCTGTCCCAGCATATACCCAAAACTCATTCTCCTTGCTACACTTTTATTTGTGTTGTGTAATCAAGAATAGCCTCTAGTCTTTTTCCATCATTTTTTTAAAGCTCAATTTGAATCCCATACATACTAGAGAACTGAGGAAGCAGGATGGAGGAATAGAAGGCTCCACTGATTATCCTCCACACCCACAAGGACACCAATTTAACAACTATCTACACAAGACACACCTGAATAAGAAGTGAAAATCAAATGAGTACTCACAGCACCTGCTTTTAATTTCATATCACTGCAAGAGGCAATAAAGAGGTAGGGAAAGCAGTCCTGAATCACTAACACCACTGCTCCTGCATCCCCTGACAGAGGCAGCATGGTCCAGAGAGCATTTCTGTGTTCTTGGGGAGGGAGAGCACAGCAATTTTGGGGCAATGTAGCGGAAAACAAAACGAGACCAAACACGGCTGATGCCCACCCGTGGAGGGATCAGTTAAACCATCCCTAGACAGAGGGGAATTGCCGATCCCAGTGGTCCAAGTTTGACTTCCTGCAAGCCTCGCTACCCAGAGCTAAAGTGATATGGGGGCCCTAAATATACTTGAAAGGCAGTCTAGGCCACAAGAACTGCAACTCCTAGGTGAATCCTAGTGCTCAACTGGGACCAGAGCCAGTGAGCTGGGGGAGCACATGACCTACTGAGACACCAGACAGGGCAGCTGAAGAAGTGCTAGCATCACCTCTCCCCTAACCTCCTCACATCTCTTGGCTCCAAATGAGACCCCTTCCCTCTGCTTGAGGAGAGGAGGGAGAAGTGTGGGAAGGACCTTGTCTTACATCTTGGATATCAGCTCAGCCACAGCAGGGCACCAGTCAGAGTCACGAGGCTTCCCTTCCAGTCCCTAGTACCCAGGCAACATTTCTGTACTCACCCTGGGCTGAAGGGACCCCACTGCCTTGACAGGAAGAACCCAGTCCTAGCAGGATTTGTCACCTGCCAACTCAAGACCCCTTGGTCCCTGAATAACCAGCAGCAATACCCAAGTACTATGTTGAGGGTTTTGGGTGAGACTCTGAAATTTGCTGACTTTAGGTTAGACTCAGCACATTCCCAGCTGTGGTGGCTATGGGACAAGACTCCTTGAACTTGAGAAAAGTAATGGGAAAAAGTAAGAGCAACTTTGTCTTGCACCTTAGGTGCCAGCACAGCCACAGAAATGTGGAGTACCAAACAGGTTCTTGGGTTCCTTATTCTAGGACTTGGCTCTTAGATAGCATTTCTGGACATTCCCTGGGCCAGAGGGTTCACTGTCCTAAAGGATGAGTTCCAGGCCAGGCAGCATTCACCACAAGCTGACTGAAGAACCCTTGGGTCTTAAGGGAACATTGCAGTAGTCTGGCAGTACTCTTCATGGGCCTGCAGTAGTGGTGGTCATGAGGTGAGATCCTTCTGACTTTGGAATGGGGAGGAAAGAGCAGGAAGGACTGCATCTTGTGGTTTGACTCCCAGCTCAGCTGCAGTACAACAGGACACTAGGTAAACTTTGAACCTTTTTGACTCTAGTCCTTGGCTCCTGGACAGCACCCCTGGATCTGCTTTGGGACTGAGGAAACTCATCACCCTGAAGGGAAGGACACAGGCCTGGTTGGCTTTGCTGCCTGCTGATTGTAGAGCCCCGGGGCCTTGATGAAACATAGGTGGTAGCCCAGGAGTAGTTATAGCAGGCCTTGAGGGAGACCTAGTGCTGTACAGGCTTCTGGTTGGACCCAGTGCAATCCTAGTGGTAGTGGCCACAGGTGTGCTCATGTCACTCCACCCCCAGCTCCAGGTAACTTAAAAGAGAAAGAGAGACTCCATTTGTTTGGGACAAAGTAAGAGAAGAGATTGAATAGCTCTGCCTGGTAATCCAGAGAATTCTCCCAGATCTTATCCAAGACCATTATGGTGGTACCTCTACAAGTCTGTGAGAACCACAGCATTACTGGGCTTGCAGTGCCCCCTAAAGCTGATACAACTTAGAACACAACACCCAAGCCCTTTCAAATATGTGGCAGCCTTTCCAAGAAGAATAGGTACAAACAAGCCCAGATTGAGAAGATTACAATAAATACCTCATTCTTCAGTGCCCTGACACAGACAAACATATACAAGTATCAAGACCATCCAGAAAAACATAATGTCACCAAATGAGCTAAATAAGTCACCAGGGACCAATCTTGGAGAAACAGAGATATGTGACCCTTCAGACAGAGAATTCAAAATAACTCTTTTGAGAAAACTCAAAGACATTCAAGATAACACAGAGACAGGATTCAGAATTCTATCAGACAAACTTAACAAAGAGATTGAAGTAATTTAAAAGAATCAAGCAGAAATTACGGAGCTGAAAAATGCAATTGGCATACTAAAGACTGAATCAGAATCTTTTAACAGCAGAACTGATCAAGGAGAATAAAGAATTAGTGAGCCTGAGGACAGGTATTTGAAAACACACAGTCTAGAGGAGACAAAAGAATAAAAAAACAATGAAGCCTGCCTGCAGGACCATTTAAACAAGAAAATCATCCTATACCACTGCAGTCTAGATAAATTACTCTGGTTTTCCTAGTTTAAAAATATCTATTCATATATATATGTATGTATATATGAATGAACCTTTAGGCCATTTTATTAAATTTCGCCTTCACCTACTTTAAAATAAATTTCTCTTTGTAATTTGTATTTTACTAACAGAAACTCTAGATATTTCAGGATTTAGATTATGCCTGTACCATTCCTTATATGTCTCCCACTGTGCTGCACACATAAGGAGTACTCAACAAATATCTGCATGGTTAAATAAATAATAAAGTCAGATGGAGTGCATAAAATATTATTTATAAAATTTGTTTAAATATGTTTGTGATGTCTGTTTGTGGAGATTAGGAATTACATATATAGGACCAGCTTAAATTTAGCTATATGAAAGATTTACATTACTCCACCCAGCCAACAAGATATGGAAGTACTAAATTACTGGTCATTCAGATAGTGGTACTACCAGTGAGGAATAAGCTCCTTCTCATATTTTGAAAGAGTTTTATTTAAGTGCTTTTATATCTTACTTGGATGAGTGTATTAACATTTACTTTGGAATCCTTCCTTGGTCTTGCTTCTCTTTCACCAGTCCTCCACATTGCCAGATGAGTCCCTCTAATGTATAAATCTGAAAGATTGCTTCCCTTGTTAAAGACCTTCAATAGATTATCTTTACCAATAGGATAAAATCAGCAGTTTAGCATGGCACTCAAGGTCCACTATAATTAGGCATCTCTTTGCCTATTTCTCTTGAGTTGTCTATTGCCAGTCCTCTAAAGTGTTACTGACTATTCTGTGTTTTCTTTCATCCAATCTACTCTCAGTCCTCACTCACTCTTCGAGCTAAAGCTCAAAGATTCTCCTGCAGTCAATGAGACGAAGGACTGATAATTTCACTGTTTAGTCACCACTGATCAGCTTGTGCTAAACCATGAATCTCTTAGAGGAAGGAAGGTATCTTTCATCTCTTTTTAATCATTCCCTAGCAAAAAACCTGGCATTTAGTGGAATCTTATTTAGAATGTGTATGTGTGTGTGTGTAATTACCTGTACCCAAAGGGGAAACGTTAATAGGACCCAAACTGCTTACCTGCTTACATTGCCAGAGGAGAGATATTTGAAAAAAAAAAAAGCTTTGGGGATTGATTAATATTCTCAGAATAGAGAATGTCCAAGCTATTTAAGAACATCTTATTTAGAAATACTTAGAAATATCTAATTTTTTTTCTTTCTTTTTTTTTTTTTTTTTTTTTTTTTTTTTTTTTACATAAACCGGCCTTTTGTAACCTCAGTGACCACACCATCTGTTACACATTTTAGTAACATCACTTTGAGTGAATTGCATTTTCTAAGTTTGGCCCATTGCTCATCTGTTCTGTGTTGTAAATGGCATGGCATTTTTAGCATGTTCAAATTGCAAGTAATTTAGCATTTATGAAAGTTCCTTGGTGATTTGAGTCATATTCAGAGCAGTAATTATGATTTGTTTGAAAATGGACCATAATGCGTGATTATTGTATCATATACATTGAAATGCATTTATTGACTTTCTAAGTTTCGAGTACAGTAATTACTCTGAAATGGAGCAAAGCCAATTTTACTTGTTTTTATCAACTTCAAAATGTGCAAGTTAATGAGATTTGTATGCCAACAATTTTCATACTTTTACCTGTCCTGGCTGTTGTGAATTTTGGCATGCAAGATCAATGTAATATCCCTTTGATCTGATGAGAGAAATAGGTTAGGTTTTGCTGTATCATTTTTTAGCCTAAGTGGTACTTTAGATCTCGAGGACAAGTAAGGATGAAAGGAGTTTATCCCTTCCCTTCAGAACCTCTTTAATGACTACAAGGAGTAATGTACATGTAAGCCAGTCCCACTCCCATGCCCACTTTCCCACAAGTCCCATGTAAATGGCATGGCAGACTTAGAATCCATGGTGAGATGGGTCTAGCCATTTCTGTTCCTTATACTTCTCTAAAAATACAATAGGTAAGTCTTTAATTCATTCATCTGTTCTTTTCTTCATAGGTATTTAGTAATCACTTAGAATAGACACCGTTATAGAACTGAAAATTCTCATTGTTGATGAAAGAAACTCCCTGCTCTTACAAAGCTTATAGTGAAGTAGAAGAAAGACGCAAGTAAATGGTCAAGATAATACACCAATATGTGCTGTGGCTCCCCAAAATAAAGCACAGTAAGCAAATCTACAGGAAGGGCATCAAGACCCAGTTAGAGGAATAAAAGAACAACTTCCTGACCAAAGTGGAAACTCAGCTAAAATCTAAAAACAAATAGAAGGCACCTCTTCACTTAAGTTATGCAAGCACAGATTGATATTAGGAGACTTATGTATAAGATTAGCTCTGAATCATGAGAGGAAAAGCAATCTGAACTCTGGTCCACAAATACGCAGTCACAATTACTCCTCAACATCGCTACTTTGCACCTTCATCAAAATTGCTGTAGTCATTGTTAAATAAGTCAGTAGTATGTCTCATTCTAAAAGGGATAACCTTGTATTTCTGCTCTCCTTTGAGAAAAGTACAGATTTCTGCCAGCTTTTCCATGTTTAATCATGTGTTGAATCTCAAGAGCTCCTGTAAGAATACTTTGTCATTAAGTAAGTCCCTCAGCAAGTCTAGATGTTAAAATCACACGTCCTCACCTGGATATACTTCAGAAAGCTTGGTGCTATGCACGAGTCCTCATTAGGAAAATGACAGAGTCCTGAATGTTTTTCAATATGAGAAAATGCTACCTCATGTCTGGGCATGCTAGTTTGTGGTTTTAAAAATAAATGTGAGATCTCAGAGTCAGGTGGAATTAGCTAGCTCAGACTGTGGAATTCTGAATAGAGAAAATGATTCAGGGACTAGGACAACTTAGGGGAACTATTTATATTTGTTCTTTAATTTTCTTTTTAAAGGATCTTCAGATTATTTGCAGATTCACCACAAGAAGCATTTAGTACATGAGTGAAAATTTTCAAGGCATACATCTTTTGCTATTGAATTAGAAGTGTATATAATTGATCTGTAATTAGAATTCTGTATGATCTTAGGCAATAAACTCCTTCAAAGGGCTTCAGTTTTGCCATATATCAGATGAGGGAATTAATTTAGATAACAAATGACAAGCGCCTGAGAGACAACCATAAACACCTGAGAGAGAATCACAATTTTCACATTCTGCACCCATGGCAGACATAACTAGTCAATCACAGCCCTATTTTCTACTTAAGTCAAGTGCAACTTCTGAATCATTCTTAGCATATTGTACTAGGCAACTGTGAATCAACTGAAGCTGGCAAATAAGACACAATCTATTTACCAATCAGCAGCCAGATTTCTTATGCTTCTAATGCTGCTAATAATCCTCAAATAGGATAATTCTATAGAATGCTGTAATTGTTTTAGGACAATCCTGTTTTCATATGAAGTAGAGATGTGGATTTAAAAAATAATAACAAGAATGAGAACTCTCAGGCAAGCATAAAGAGCAATAACCAGCACAAATTTCATACCCAAAGATAGCTACTATTAATACTTGTAGAATTTTTTTTCTTAGTTCTCTATGCAGTGCTAATTTTTTCTTAAAAATGCTTTGGTTGGACTATTTTTTTGTATTTTCAAATTTTACGCCACCCAGGTAAACAAGATTTCTTTATGTTGAACTTCAACAGATTAACATGATTCATTCTCAAGGCATTTTAATGATTTTTTTTTTCTCAATGTGAGATTCAATCCTTACAATTTTTGTCTTTCCTCTAAGAAAGCAGATACTGGTGTGACAACTTAGGATATTTATAACTGTAGATATCAAAATGGTTCCCTGCGGGAACAAATTTTATTTCATGACCTCAGAAATCCTCATATTCCAGGAGACTGGGTTGACTACCTAGTACACCACATTCCTAGAAGGGACCTGTGGCACAGTTTTAGCCTCATGGTCCAAGACTACGCTGTTAAAAGAAAAACCTTGGACAAATTAAATTTAAGAGAGATTAATGGAGCAGAGAAAGATTAGTGAATGAGGCAGACCCCAGAACCAGAATAGATTCAGAGCGACTCTGAGGCTGCCATGTTTTTGGATAATATTTATGGACAGAAAAAGAAAAGTGATGTTCAGAAAATGAAAGTGAGGTACAACAACTGCATTGGTTACTACTTAGAGTCTGCCCACTCGAACATAGTTTAAACAGTTGACCACCTGTGATTGACCAAAACTCTGTGGTTGGTAAAAGAGAAGGTTACAGTCTGTTGATACATCCAGTTAGGTTGTTAGTTCACTGTGTATGGAGAAACTTTAGATCAAACTAAAATTATGTAAAAAGCAGTTTTCGCTTAATTTAACACTGCTTATAATCTCCTTGGAGTCGACACCAAACTTTTTTATTCATTCTTGATTTGTATGTTCTTTTTTATCATCTTATAGTAGCGAAATCAATCTGTCTAAAACGCAAATCAGGCAATACTTCTGTGGGTCACCATTGCTCTTAAAATTCAAATACTGTCAAGTTGCATGTGGCATCAGTTGTGATCTGGCCCTTTCTGAGCTCTTTGTCTTTATTCCTCTGAGGGCCAACCCTCAACTTGCACTGCAGGCAGACTACACTATTTTCAGTTCCCATATGCTCTCCAGAGCCTGTAGACCTTTCTACAACTTATTCCTTCTTCTTCATTTCTGGCAAACTTTGACTTCCACACTTGTGTTTTTCAAATATTACATTTAGAACTGATTATCCTTTCTTTGGAAGGTCTTTATTTTCATAAACTGAATTGATTTACTCTTGCTTGTTGTCCTAAATTACTCTAGTATTGACAGTTATAACCATAATGGAAGGTAGCACACACTGTGGGTGCTTGGCACTCACCTCAACAACAAAGGGCCACCTGTGATTAACATGAATAATTCTCCACCTGACAACTTTTGTGGGTGATGACAGGCATAATGAATCCACACTAAGTACAAGTCAGAAGTGTAAGGGAATTAATGTCCTAGCAATCCCTGTTTATCCAATGGTGGTCAATGCATTGGAGAAGTATTGTTAGTGTCCACAATCCATGGAGTTGGGGTGGAAGATGATTCTGAATTGTGTTCTTATGATCTACACCATCTCCCTGAGTTCTCCAGCAGGACCAAGATCCATTTACTCAAAGTGATAACTAGTTTGATAGTATTAATGCACGGTGTTGGTACTCTAGAATCTCTAGAATCATCTACTAAGTAGTACAATTACACTCAAATCCTTGTTTTAGTATCTGCTTCTGAATATTTGAAACCGAAATAAAGAGCAATGAACTAACAGTTACTGGCACTATCATTTAATGAGCACTTACTTTGCAACAGGTACTAAATTAAGCAATTTTTATGCATTATCTCATTCGACCCTAAGAAGAGCACTCAGTGAGAGGCTACTATCTCATGACAAATGAAACTGTTATGAATTATTTATTCTTTGGATCTTAAATTTTCTTATATTTCATGGTAATTATTTATTTACTGTTTTCAACAAGACTAAGCACCTTAAGGGCAGAAGCAATGTTGGTAGATGTCAGCTAAATGAATATGACTAAAATATACATATACATTTTTCTTTTGCCATGTTCTTTAGTCTTTTGCTCTATTTTTATGTCCTTTATCACACTGAATTTAGTTATAAAAGGATATTGTTGAGCATTCTTCGATATTTTGGCTTAATGAAATTATTCTAAGATGTTACCATCTTTGAAAAATATATTAAAATTTATTGTAAAGTGTAAGTGTTTAATCATGAAAAAGTCTTCTATTTGCCAAATTTATAATTCACATATAATTTTAAAAATCTCAGACCAATTATTCTGGCCTTCTTATTCTGAGATAGAATAAAAAAAAATACAAAAATTCTTGACTTTCGAGATGTATATATATAATAAGCCAAAATATCGAAGAATGCTCAACAATATCCTTTTAAAACTAAAGTCAGTGTCATAAAGGATATAAAAATAGAGCAAAAGACTAAAGAACATGGCAAAAGAAGAATGTGAAAGAGTAGGAAAATTAACATTACAGAAAAGAAAAAAGAGGATTAAAAAAACACAAATGCATCTAAAATGGGCTCACTTAGCCTACTTATAATAACCGACATCCAAGCCTATGCATTAGGTTAGAGAGGATACAGCAGAAAGGAGTAAAGGGGAAAGATAATATAATAAAAATTCAGTGATGGGATAATTAAGAGACTTGGATACTACACAATCATTCTTGTATCCTAAAAGTTTGCTCCAGGATTTCTCTCTCTCCTATATCATTTTTTACACTCTATTAGATTATTTCCATCAGTAAATAAAATTTGTTGTTACCCTTATTTTAAAAAATCATAAAACGCAACAATAAGAAAACAACCCAATTGCAAAATGGGCAGGAGTCCTGAAGAGACATCTCACCAGAGAAGATACACAAATGGCAAATAAGTGTGTGAAAATGTGTTCCCCATCATGTGTCATCAGGGAAACAACAAGTTATAGGAACAGAATTCACAGGTTCACAGCAAAATTGAGGAAAAGGTAGAGAGTTCTCACAAACCACCTCTGTCCATACATGCACAACCTCCCCATTCTCAACACTCTCATCAGAGTAAGCATTTGTTAACAACTGATGAACCTACACTGACACATGATTGTCACCCAAAGTCGATAGTTTACGTAAGAGTTCATTCTTGGTATTAGCACATCCTATGGGTTGGTTTGAGCAAATGAATGATGACATATACCCACAATTACAGTATCATGCAGAGTAGTTTCATTGCCCCCAAAATCTTCTGTGCTCTCCCTATTTGTACCTTGTCCCACTCCTACCCTTGGCCACCACTGACCTTTTTATTGTTTTCAGAGTTTTGCCTTTTCCAGAATGTCACATAGTCGGAATCATACAGTATGTAGATTTTTCAGATTAACTTCTTTCACTTAGTATATTGCTTTTAAGGTCCTTACCTGTCTTTTCACAGCTTGAAAGCTCAGTTCTTTTTAGCACTGAACAATGTTTCATTGTCTGAATATATCACGGTGTATTTATACATTCACCTATTGAAGGTCATGTTGGTTGTTTCCAAGTTTTGGCAATCATGAATAAAGCTGCTATAAACATCCTTGTGAAGGTTTTTGTGTGGACATAAGTTTTCAGTTCCTTTGGGTAAATTCTGAGGAGCAGCATGATTGCTGGACCATATAGTGAAAGTATGTTTAATTTTATAAGAAACTGACAAACTGTCTTTCAAAGTGACTGTACCATTTTGCATTCCTACTAACCATGAATAAGAGTTCCTATTGCTCCACATCCTCACAAGAATTTGATATTGTCAGTGTTCTGGACTTCCGTCATTCTAATAGGCATGTAGTGGTACCTAATTATTGTTTTAATTTGTATTTCCCTGATGACCTATAATGGGAAGCACTTTTTCATATACTTATTTGCCATTTGTATATCTTCTTTGGAGAATTATCCATTCAGGTCTTTGATCCATGTTTTTTTTGTTGTTGTTGCTGTTGTTGTTTTTTGTGTTTTTTTGGTTTGTTTTAATTTGGTTATTTGTTTTCTTAAGTGTTGAGATTTAGGAATTCTTCTTACATTTTGGATAACAGTCTTCTATAAGGTACATTTCTTACAAAGATGTGATCCAGTCTATAGCTTGTACTTTTATGCTATCGATAACAATTTGTGCAGAGCATAAATTTATAATTTTAATAAAATGCAGCTTATTTTTTTTTCTGACATAGATCATGTCTTTGGTGTTCTAAAAGGTCATCAAAACATAGAGTTTCTCCTGTGTTAGCTTCTAGGAATTGTGTAGTTCTCATTGCTTTTAAGATCATTTTTTGAGTTGTACATACAAATAAATTGTCAATTTTTGTACTCAATTATTTATACTTCACACCTTCCCTTTACTTAGTTGCATTAGATGGTGCTTCCAAGATAATATTGTGCAATGATGTTGACAATACTGAAGTTAGAATTTGATTGTGGAAAGTCTGTCAAATATCAGATATTTAAAGATATAAAATAGGGTGACTGTAAAATAAGTCATTCATTTAGTTGAAGTGATAATTGAAAGATTTCAAAAGGTGAAAACCTTTTTTACTCTTTGGCAATGAAGAGACTCAGTTTCCAGACAATTAAGAAGGCCTAATAATGAGAAAATGAAAGACAAACTGAAAAAGAGGCAAATTAGATCTCTCTCTTCCCTTCTTTTTTTTGCAGTTCACTCAAAATGTAAACAAAACTCTTTTACTATACCTTATTAATAGTACATGAACATTTTGTTCAAAATAGAAAACCAAATTTTACCTTTGCATTAGTGTATTAAACCCTTTATAAATTTTGATAATTTCTTTCTTTACTAAATTTCTACATTCATGCAGTTTTATCTGTCATTCCATTTATTCTGTCAATTAAAAAAAAAACTTGAAAACCATTAAACTAGCCAAAAATTACCTTTCCCTTAACAAAAACTACATTTTTATACCTTTTTGAAAATGTTTTTACTAAAAAGACATCTTTCTTTATACATTCTGTGTATAGAATTGTTTCTCTTTACCTAATAGTATTTATTTCATAGATTAACCACTGTACTAACTCTTAGTAGGTCTAATTGTTGGTGAAACACCTAGGATTACTTAATTTAATGTAATATGACTTTAAGATTTTAAATTACTATAAAAAATTCGAAACTACTCTTACTTACCAAAGATTACTGAAGTCATGTGAATTATAAGGCATTTCAATGTTTTCCTGATAAAATATTTGATTAAAGCATTTACTTTTTCCTTAAGTCAGTTAATTAGAAGTATTTCATAAAATTTGGTAGAAAATATAACAAACACATGACTCATATAAACATGTAGACATGCAAACACACAGAGCAAATTTTATAGATTTATAAGATTTTTCATTTGCCAGTTTTCAAATATTTTTCTCCCTGACTTTAGACTACTAACCTCTTGACTATCTGTTTCATGTCATAAACAATTGTTAACCAGGCAACTCTAAATTTGGAGCTCCAAAGCCCATGAGTCTTAGGTGGAGCCAAGTAGAAAATATACATCTCAAAGGTGAAGAACTTAGATCCAAACAAAGGCAAGATTTGTTATACGAACAATTTCTTTCCCAATCTTCCCCAATCTAAAAGTTAATGGAGGCTTAGGTGCAGGGAAGGAGATGCCCTTACAAATGAAGAATTCTTTTCAGAAAGTTGTATTTTGGCCTATTAGCTACTTTGTTTCTTAATTAGATTACTGGCTTTAGGGTGAAGCCCTTTAGTGAGTAGAGGAAAGAAAATATAGAGTTTTTTGGCTCGCATATTTAAATATATGAGAAGCAGGCACAGATGAAAAGCCAAACCAGATACCTCCAAATCAAGGATTTCTTTTTTTTCTTTCTTTCTTTTTTTTTTTTTTTTTTTGAGATGGAGTCTCACTCTGCTGCCCAGGTTAGAGTGCAGTGGCGCATCTCAGCTCACTGTAAGCTCCACCTCCAGGGTTCACGCCATTCTCCTGCCTCAGCCTCCCGAGTAGCTGGGACTACAGGTGCCTGCCACCACACCTGGCTAATTTTTTTTTTTTTTTTCTTTTTTTTGAGACGGAGTCTCGCTCTGTCGCCCGGGCTGGAGTGCAGTGGCCGGATCTCGTTCGCCTGACACCTGGCTAATTTTGAGAGTGTGTGTTTTTAGTAGAGACAGAGTTTCGCCATGTTAGCCAGGATGGTCTCGATCTCCTGACCTCGTGATCCGCCCGCCTCAGCCTCCCAAAGTGCTGGGATTACAGGCGTGAGCCACCGTGCCAGGCTGGATTTCATTTTTACATTAAATCCTAGGTCTTCAAAAACAGGACAATGCCATGGGGCAAGATAGTGAAATGTTTCCACAGTGCACCCCCCTGCAAGGACTGCCCACTCTGTTATCACTCCATCCCTTATGAGTAGGCTTTTCCTTTAGTAGAGGAGTATTTCCATAACCTGTAGGTGTTCCAAACCGTGCTTTTCCTACTCAGACATGCAAATAGACAAGCAACCCGCTGTAGTAATAACCATTTACTCTAACCAACTGCTACCACGAACCTCTAAAACTCTATCTCTTACCTATTCATCATACATATCAAGGTCAAGTTTTCTCACAATACAAAGTATTTCTGCCATACTCAAAAGAGATCAGATAACACAATGCTGTAGACATCCAGGCTTTCGCCCTGAGAAGAATATGCCTGTTACTCTTGAAAATCCACAAAGAAAACAGATGATCCCTCCCCTCGCAAAAGAAGTGAATGTGCCTTTTCTGATTTTCTTAAGAGATCTCAGTCATTAGAAGTCTTCTTTAGATTTTTCCGTGTGGTATCTAAGAGGGCAAAGAGAAAGAAAATGTAGGGAAAAGTAAACAGGAGAACAATTCTTAAGAAAGGAGGCAAACAGAAATCAAGCACATAATTCTAAAAAAAAATATTTTAGTCAACTGAAAAAAAATTCCAAAACAGGATCTAAAGAGAAAAAGCAGAAAGCCATTTACATATAGTTTGGATTAGTTTTTAATTAAGCTGACTTTTAAACATAGAACTCATAGAAAACATTCTTCCAAATCTGTTATTACCAGATTTTGGCTGGGACAAACAGCTGATAGTTCAGGCTTTTGAACTTCTTTACCAAAGGTATCCTCCTAAGTCCCTTAAGAAAGGTTATGACTTCACCAAGGATGTATAAAATTTCTCCAAAGTGGTGGCCACTTGTTTTTATGAGCTCCAGAACCATCGAACACAGCCCCAAGACGGGCAAATTTTGCTATCCATAAATAGAGTATAACCTGCATTTCTTTTTTGTCATATTTTCTGGAGTCTTAGTTTCTCAGTTGACCATTCACCCACGAAAACCCAAAAGCTCCATGTACCCCAATAAGGGAAGATGACAGAAAATTAAAAGCAATCCCCAAAAGAGAAAAGTATCAATAATAAATTAGCACTCCCAATGTCACACAAGTATCAAAACAAGAAGAACTGGTTCTCTGACCTGGAATTAAACCCATGCTATGGAGGTGAAAGTGCAGAGTTTTAACTTTTAAACCACAAGGGAGAGTGGCCACTGTTATTCACTTATCAGGAGGTGAACCCATGCTGCAGCGGAAATTTTAAGTACCAGACTACTAATGGGAGCAGGCTCCATCATTAATTCTGCATGCAAGCCATGTGGGCAGTTTAGGTTTAACTGTTTTAGGTCAGATTTTGGCTCTTTAATTTAGTCAAGAGAATTTTAAATCTAGTTATGACACTATTACGTGTCCTTCGTTTAATTTGGTCTTCTCATCAATTGTTTATAATAAGAGATCTCTAAAATCTTTTATTTTAAATTTAGGAATTTTAGTCCAATGTGAAGGATCTATCTTTTGGCTATTGCAATTAGAATTTTCAAGGGTGTACTTAATTCCAACAGTGACTAAACCACAAAGTGTCTTCATGTAAAGTCTAGGTGGTAATTGCCCAAGTTTTTACCGTATAAGCAAGAGGTGCTCCTGGAGAGGGCACAGAAGGGGCAGTCCCCGTGATCCCCAAACATTCAAGCTTAGATATAGACTTCAAATAACAAAAGCCCCGTAGAGATGAGAACTTTTAAGACAAAACTCACCTAAAAGCTTTGCACTTTCACAACAAAAAGTGTACTGTTTAAAGTCTTACATGTTTCGGGCTCACAATCTTTTCAGATTGGCCGCCTAAGTGACCCGAGAAATTACTCCCTCTCGATGGCAGACACCAAGAGAAAGTTTTCCCATGTGGTGAGAAATCAAGCTCTGGAGGACGTAAAATAAGATGAGAGCAAAATATCACCTGTTTTTTATTTTAGAGAACCGCAGAAAAGTTTGTGTTAATGGACACTGGTCAAGTCAGCACCATAACACTGACCAGTCTGCAGGGTCGTCTTGAACAGCAGGCTAATAGGGGTTCCTTGTCTATGGTGATCTTGTTTATGACAGAACAACACAAAAAAACAAAGACAAAGGAAAATGGCAGCAAAACCAAATCTATTTCTGAGCAGAAAGAGATCAAGCAATATAAATATTCATACCGTGAAGTATGAAAAGTACACCAGAGTCACTATATCAAGCCTAGTCACACAAATCCTTTTTCCCCGTTAATCAAAACCTTGAGACAGAACAGTGAGTTTTACCATCCACCCAGCCAGATTGCACAGAGAGAAGATTGGGAGCCTGACTGGAGAGAAGTTCTTACTCTTCTGCCGGCTTTTCAGTTTTCTGGGTTCTCTTCATGGTGGCTTCCAGAAGAGGAGAGTAGCTTTGGGGATCCTTCAGACTACGCCATAACTGTGGGGGCCAAGGGAGACATTTCCCCTTGGCCCTCTGAAGGTTCACTGAAGATCCAACTCACAAAAGACAGACTAATAGGAGAAAAGGCATACAAATTTCTTTAATGTGAATCACAGGATCCTTCAGGATGAAGACCCGTGCACCCCTTATTTACTTTCATTTTTTTCACTGGAAAATGTTTGCTTTTGATAATCAATTTATAACGTTTATATTTATTCATATAAATGTGATTTATTTAGTTCTGTTATTTTAGTCTCTCTTCTCCTTTAAATGCCTTCTTAATGTCTTTGTTATATTGAAATTTTTGCTATGGTTATTAAACTCTTTTTCTTCTTTTTAAATTTTTGTCCTGAATATTCATAGAATTTTAGAATCTTTTTATATTAAGAAACTTATCAGTAAATGTCTCTGTTTTCACCACCCCGCACTTTTTTTATTGTTTTTATTGTTGTTATTGATCTTCAGATTCAGATCTTCCTTTATCATCAAAAACAATTTATTTATTGTCTTTTTTGCTGTTTTTGTTTCTCCACCCTCAACCCTTAATAACATCACATATGCATAGTTCAATGTCATTTGTCCCTCTTCTATATCTATAGCTTCCTCTCTAGGCTATTGTGTCCATTCTTTTTCCATTTGGTTTTGCTGAATTTTCCCTGTTTTTTTTTTTTCTTCCTATATCACTAACATTTCAGTAGTAATGTTTTCCCTCCTCTTTGCCATTTCTCATCTGGCTTACATATTTCAGAAAGTATTTTGTGTTCCTAATTATAGTTAGTTTATTTTCAACATCTTCTTGTTTGTTTTGAATCCTCTGTCTTTTCTTCTATGTCTCTCTTCTTTGAGATTTTTGTTCCAATGTCATCTTTTTTAAAAAAAAATATCTGACAATATGGATACACACTTGCTTGAACTATTATGTTTTCTTATGGACTTCTTATTCTAATTTCTACTTTTCCATGTGCCTTTCTTTGTTTTATGTTTCCTTTTTTTAAAAGAATATATGTATATGGTGATATGGTTTGGAACTCTGTCCCCACCCAAATCTCATGTCAAATTATAATCCCCAATGTTGGATATGGGGCCTGGTAGGAGGTAATTGGCTCCTAGGGATGGGTTCTCATGAATGGCTTAGGATCATTCCACTGGTGCTATTCTTGTGAGAGTGAGTGACTTTTCATAAGATCTGGTTGTTTAAAAATGTGTAGCCCACCTCCACACTGACTCTGTCTCTTGCTCCTGATCCTGCTATATAAGATGTGCCTACTCCTGCTTCAGCTTCTGCCATTATTGTAAGTTTCCTGAGGCGTCCCCAGAAGCAGAGCAGATCCCAGATTGTGCTTTCTGTACAGCCTGCAGAACTGTGAACCAATTAAACTTTTTTCTTTATAAATTACAGTCTCATTTTTTTTTATAGCAATGCAAGTCTGGCCTAATACAATGGCATATGTAACATGGGTTTGAAGACTTTAATTTTTATTAAATTTTGAATCATTGAATTGGGAGCATTAAATCTAGATCTGCTGCATGGCAAAGACAAATCTGAGGAAACGCCAGTGTAATAATTGGGCTTAGTAGTAGTCCTCAGCTCAGAAGTGTTATACTGACACTCTTCCTCACTAGTTGTCTACAACCAAGGCTTTGATAGAGAGATGTTTACCACTGCTCTGTTTATTCATATCCTAATCACTCATTCACTACATCTAGAGATCCACTTCTTATCTTCCATTGAAAAAAGTTTCTATCAGGATATTAGTAACTCTTCTTTTGCTTAATCACCCTTTCTGCCTAGAAAAAATTACTTATTTTTAACCCCTGCCTCATTCAGTATTAATATTCTTCTGTTCTTGAAATTCTTCTCTTGAATTTTGAACACACTAACATTGTAATTGTCTTCCTATTACTCAATAACATATTAGTATTATCGGAAAGCTATTCCTCCTATTCCAATTCATTCTTGCCACAGCTCAATTCTCATTTTTCCTACTTTGTAGCCTCGCTCATTCTCCCTTAGTGACATTCACTATTGGTTTATAACTTTGTAGACACTATTAAATCTTGAACCTAGAATTCTCTGTTGAGCTCTTGAATATACACACAGTCTATGAAATAACCAAACCTGGGAATTATCCAAATATCTTATACTTACAATATCTGTATGAAACAATTAATTTTCCACACCAAATTTAATTCTTGTTCTTATTGTTTCTATCTCAGTGAAAGGAAGCTCAATTCGAATCTCTCAATTGTGTGACCTAGACAATAAAGACTTCATCTTAGAATACTCCTGTATTTTCCTTCATATTCATTCATCAACTTTTAATATGATTTCTACAATATTTCTAGATTCTGTACCCTTGAACTCAGGGAATGGTTTTCTATTGTATACAACAGATATATAACTGATCTTCCTAATTCTATAATATTTGCTTCTCTCTAATCACATCTTTGTACTTGCCATTACTGTAATCTTTCTTTAACACAAATCTTACATCCCTGCCTAAGCCCCTTCAATGTCATCCCAATACCTCTAGGAACGGATCAAAAATTTCAACATGCATATAAGTCCCCTACTAGAAATATTCCCCTGCTCACCATTCCATACCTTAATCTAAACTATTTTCATTATTCCCACTCTTTTGACTTGGTGATTCCACTAAACGAGCTCCTTGTACAGCATGAATGGATCAATGTCTCAAGACTGAGCACTTTCCATGTCCTCCACTTATAACTCCTTCTGCTTTTGTTATACCACTGATATGATTTGAATATTTGCCCACTCTACCAAAAAATCTCATGTTGAAATGCGATCCTCAATATTAGAGACGTGACTTAGTGAGAGAGGTTTGGGTCCGGCGGGCAGAATTCATGAATGGCTTGGTGCCTTCTCTGAGGTAATGAGTGAGTTCTCACACTATTAGTTCACAGGAACTCTGGTTGCTATAAAGAGCAAGTCACCGCCTCCTATCTCTCTTACTTCCTCTTTCTCCATGTGATGCACCTGCCCCCACTTTGCCTTTAACCATGACCGAAATCTTCCTGAGGACTCCCGAGAAGCAGACGCCCATGCCATGCTTCTTGTACAGTTTGCAGAACCAAGAGCCAAATAAACATTTCTTTATAAAGTACTCAGCCTCCAGTATTCCTTTATACCAATGCAAAATAGACCAACACAACCAACTATTCCCAAATCAGGCTAAATTCTTCTTAAACTTCAAGATTTTTAGAAGTCACTTTGTTCCTTCACGGAGGAAGTCTTTCACCCATCTTTTTTGCTTTATTGTCCTACCCACCTTCCTCCAGTTGAACTTTGTTTCCCTCCCAGGGCCTCCATAGTTGCCTATTTATATTCTTCAGAATAGAACTCGTATTTGAGGAAAATGATTTTTTTATATTTAAGAAAAGGATATAGAGCTTTTAAAAATATTTGTATCTTCAGTGCATAGCACCATTCTTGGTCTAGGGAAGTTAAATAAATGTTTCATTATTGAATAGAAAAGTTTAGAAAATGAATGATCACATTACTCCAAAATAAATTAATCTGGAAGTTCTCGATATAAGGAAAATAGACCTACAAATGCATCTCAATAGTCTTTAAGAACCCCCATATATTACAATGCAATAAAAAATCAATATTCATAGTAAGGTCAATGAAACCTCAAGAAAATCCTAAATGGTGTTGATAGAAATGTATGAGATGCATTTTAGAAAGATATTTATCTGAAAGCTAACATGAATTTGTTTTTAAAAATAAATAAAAGTCACATGGTGGTGTATACAATTTCCCAATAATTTCTGAAGAATAAACCGTTATTCAAATCCCATTAACTTCTACTAAAGTTTCATTTTTTAGTCTCTTTTTTAAATTTTGGAAATTGTTTTTCAGACATGAGAATATTAATGTGGGATTCTTAAAAATAATTAGTTATACTGATTCCTTGCATGGCATATAAGAAAATTTATATTTTCTAACAAATTTCAGCCTTGAGATACAGCTATACCTATTTATCTATATCTCACTAAACAGGTATATCTATCTATCTATATGGGTTGCATCCTGCCTGCACATAATTTCCCATGTTCAAGATTTCGCAGACAAATCCAGAATACATAATACAGAACAGCAAGTGAAATTGTGTATCTTAAATTCAGAAACAGAATAGTAAAACATGGCTGCATTACCAGACTGTATGAATATCATTTGCACACAGTGGCATATACACACACTCAGAAAGAGAAAGACATGGAGGAAAATGACAGTTTAGTGACTGTGGGTACTGGTGACTATAGCAGTGACACATTTCCTATGGAGTTTATAATTCAAATTATATGAGAAACACTGTTGATAATAAAACAGAAAAGAGCTTTACATAGTAGATATACTAGGCTATGTTTAAAAGCAAAGCAATAAATATCATTGATTATTATGTCTAACATGATACTTCGTATATGGTAGAAGCTTCATTCATACTTGTTGATTGATAATTTTGCCAGGCTGCTATGTAGCTAAGCTATTTAAAGATCATCTCTTTAGTATGGATTTTCTACTAGCTACTGCTTTAATGTGCTCTTCTTGGGGAACTGTACATATAAAACTCAATACAATCTCGATCTTTTACAGAAAATTTGAAGGAATGATACTTTCCCCCATGTCTCCATATCTTTTCACTCCATCTAAGTACTCCATCACATGGGAGGAAATGAATAATATGACTTAATAAAGATATATCTTAATTATTAATTGAAGTGTGAAAAACACACTTTTAATTGCAGTGTGGAAAACAGATGAAAGTCAAACATAGTGAGGGAGATTAAAGGCACATTATACAAGGACGTTCATTGAAAGGAGGTGAGAAAGTTTTTAATATAAGAAAATAAGGCCTAAAAATAAGGAACACTTTTATTTTATTTTATTTTCTCAGACAGGATCTCACTCTGTCACCCAGGCTGGAGTGCAGTGGTGCAATCTCGGCTCACTGCAACCTCTACCTCCTGGGTTCAAGCGATTCTTCTGCCTCAGTCTCCTGAGTAGCTGGGATTACAGGCACCCACCACCATGTTAAGCTGATTTTTGTATTTTTAGTAGAGACATGGTTTCACCATGTTAGCCAGGCTGGTCTCGAACTCCTGACCTCAAGTGATCTATCCCCTCAGACTCCCAAAGTGCTAGGATTACAGGCATAAGTCACCGTGCCTAGCCTTAAATAATGCTTTTAAAATATGAGTCAGATCATTTTATTCTGCTTAAAAGAGTACAGTGGCTTCTCATTGCATTGAAAGTTGAAGCCTCTAAAACAGTGCTTCTCAACGGTTGGAGAGAGGTGGGTTTTACCTCCTCTGAAGACATTTAGCAATACCAGAAGATGTTTGAGGTTACCGTAATATTGGCTGTGTATGCTACTGGAATCTAGTAGGCAGAAGTAAGGGATGCTGTCAAACATCTTACAGAGCACAGGACAGTCCCCCACCACAAAGAGTCATCCAGCCCAACATATCCATAGTGCTGAGCCTGAGAAACTGCTCTACAGTGGCCTGAGGCCCTTCACTAGCAGACTCCAGTCACTTCTCCTTTCCCATCTCCTCCAATTTTCCATATACTTGTTGAACTCCCATCATAGTGGCTCCCTTGCTCTTTCTTATACTGTTTCTTCCTGAAAAGGCTTGTACTATACCTGCTCTCCTTACAAATCATTTTTCTCAGAAGGCTAAGTTCTCAGTGAGCCCTTCCCAAATTCCTCGCTTAAAATTTTCATTCCTGTCACTGCCCACATTGCCTAGCTTCCTTCCCTATTACACACTGCATTCATTTATTTTATTACCTACCTCTTCACACCATCTAAAACCTTAAAAGGGCAGGAAATTGATCTATTTTGTTTACTGCTATATTTCTGGCTCTGGGAATAATAGTAGGCACTCAAATCATATTTTCCAATGAATAAGAGGAAGGTACACACAAAATAACTCATGTAAAAAATATTCTGTGTTTACGAACAAAGCAAAAATATATGACCAATGCATTCAACCTATAGGGAGACTGATTTCAACTCAATAAATAAAATTCATTAGACAAGGTTTCAAAAATGGGTTGATGGAGAGTTCTATCTCGAGGAGCTCAAGAAATGACAAAGGAACCACTTAATATGAATGGACAAATGGAATTCAGGCATTAACTCTTCAAGTTTCTTACAAGCTTCAACAAGGTGGTGATAGGCACCAGATTTGAAGTTAGACCAGTTCAGTCTTGGCTCCAGTCCTGCCACCCTCTTACTGTCCGCAAACCCTTGGGCAGATTATTGAATCTCTCAATAATAAAGCCTCAATTTCTTTTTCGGTAAAATAGGGGTACTAATAATATATTTTACAAAAGATTGATTGGAAGAGAAAACGTGAAATTGTGAAGCAAACCATATATAGTCACATGTATAATTAGTTAATGATTGTTATTAGGGTTATGATAATTAGTTAATGATTGTTATTATGTTATTATAATAAAGTTTCCAAGATATATAATTTATCTTTTTTATATTTTAATAATTCTAGATGTTTTATCTTTTACCTCATCACTCATCATATTTTTCTTGGCTTCTTTCTAAGGACAGAAGCCAAATCAATCTGAAGTACCACACTATTTTTCTATCAACCCAGGCCCTCCATTCTCAGAATCTTCAGGATAAGTTCTTATTCTCAACAATGTTCATGCCTACTATATTTTAAATGTGTACAAATTAGAATAAATAAATATTTTATTCACAGAAATTGTTCTTCAGTGCTTCTCAAGGAGTAAAAATTGTATATGAAATGAGATGTCAGGAATTTGCCTCCTTGTCATATATAGTTTTTATTGTGTTGAAGTACCTGTCTTCTTTAATCTGCTGAGAGTTTTTATGATGAAAGAATGGTGAATTTTGTCAAATACCTTTTCTGCATATATTGAAATGGGTTTTGTCCTTTATTATGTTAATGTGATGTACCACATTTATTGATTTGCATACGTTAAACTATCCTTGCATCCCAAGCATTGTGAATGGTGCTATTACTGCGCTGTTAGATTTGGTTTGCTAAAGATTACACCCAAAAACTGTTAGAACTAATAAAGAAATTAAGTAAAGTTATAGAATACAAAATCAACAAACAAAAATCAGTAGTTTCTATACACTAACAATAAGCTTGCTGAAAAAGAAATCAAAAAAACAATCTTTTATAATAGCTAAAACGAGTATTTTTAATTATTAATTAATAATTAAGGAGCAAAAGAGCTATGCACCAAAAATTATAAAATATTGATAAAAAATTCAAGAAGACACAAATAGAAAGGTTTTCTGTGTTTCATGTTTTTAAAATATGCATACTACTCAAAGCAATCCACAAATTCAATGAAATTCTTATCAATATTCCAATGCTATTTTTCATAAAAGTAGGTGCTAAGTATCGCAGTATTCCCAACATTTTAATAATTACAATTGATTCCAACACTACCTGCAATGATTTCATTAGATTTACTACTTCAATCATGTGTTTCGATAAATTCTGTTTTTTCATAATTTCATCTAGTAATTGACCAAAATTGAAGAATTGGCATAAATATATACTCCTGACTTTTATTCCTCTTTGATCACTTTTTTATAACATCCAGTTTCCAGAATGTTTTTATGCAACTGTTAGAAATCTAATACTTTAGTAACCCCTACTCTAAGGTATTTCTGTTGATGACTCTAAATCTAGAGATTTAATGCACAACTACTGTGCTGAAAATACATTACTGTCTTAATTCTTTATTACTATATCTTTAGACTTTTTTAATGATCATATTATAATCACACAAATTCAACCCTATTTTTTTCAGCCAAGGAAAGAAAAAAGAATGGGGGTGAGCAGAGAAGAGGAGGAAGGGAGGGAGAGAAAGAGAGAGAGAGAAAGAAACCAAGGATTTCATTGGATTGGTCATTCCCCATTGATATGGCTTGGCTCTCTGTCCATATCCAAATCTCACTTTGAATTGTAATCCTCATAGTTCCCATGTGTTAAGGGCAGGACCAGGTACAGGTAATTGGATCATAGGGTTGGTTTCCCCCAACCTATTCTCATGACAAGAGTGAGTCTCACAAGATCTGATGGTTTTGTAAACATCTGGCATTACCGCTGCTAGCACTTATTCTCTCTCCTGCTTCACCTCTGTGAATCGGTGCCTTCTGCCATGATTGTAAGTGTTCTGATGGTACCCAGACATATGGAACTGTGAGTTAATTAAACCTCTTTCATTTGTAAAGTACCCAGTCGGATTTTTCTTCATAGCAGTGTGAAAATAGACTATACGGCCACCATGATTATAGAGCCAGAGTGAGCTTGAACTGGCAGAAGGGTATTTCCTGTTTTTCTCATTCATTCTCAAGTACTCAGAGTATCCCTAATGACATGAGATTTTAGGGTTTACAGATATATAATTTTGACCACATGACCCTGTTTTGCATGTACTAAACATAATTAGCATACTATAAATCCTACATACATTTTGTTATCCATGAACATTAAAAAAATTAAAGCCTATTTTTGATACCATATAATTCTTACTTTACATACTGACTTTGAAAGTAAATCCCACATACAATGTTTCTTCATTACATACATCCAAATTTCAGAAAAGTTAAATGTGTAACATTTTGTATCATAGAAACAGGAAAATGTAAATTAAAGTGTTGATATAGTCGCACAGGACACAGTATTGTCTTGAAAAACTGGTACTTTTCAAGAGTAGTAACTAAGATATCGTAACTGTCTTTTAGGGTAAAATAAATACTGATCTCTAAAAGTAATGGTTCTTTACCATTTAGTCCAGTATACATTAAGATATATAATATATCTTTTCAAAAACATATGTGATCCCCATCATTACACAATATTACTCATGTAACAAACACGTACATGTACACCCTGAATCTAAAATAAATAAATAAACAAAAATTATAATATCTTTGTATCTTTAAAGATAGAAATTAAATAGTCAAATTGCCTCCTTTGTATGGAGACATTTTGTGGTAGGAATAGACACTTTAAATTATCTGAGGTACAAATATTCCTATACTCAAGAAAACTCCAGAATCCAAATTACAGTAAAATTATTTCTGCCAGGATGGATCCAAAACCGAAATTTTTTAAACCATCAGGGCACTCAGTACACATACACACACACACACACACACACACGCAAATATATGTATATATGTAGATAGTTATGTATAAAATGTATGCATAAGTGTGTGTGTGCGAGTGTGTGTGTGTATCTCTGAATTTACCACTTTGATAATAACAATAAAGAGAAAAATGAGAAAACAATTATGATGAAGGTAAAATCACCATTTCAGATATTAATGAAATGCAGCTATTTCCAGACTAACATCTTGGTGATTATAAAGCTTTTAATTTTATTAGTTTTCCAACTTGTCAAGTAAAGCATGCTTATATGTTACATTTACCAGAATGCCATTACCTGAATATTAACAATTAAGCTGCCTTTAAGAGACATGACATTATAGACATTCTGAGTATTCCTTTTTACTACCTTTGTGCATTTACTTATAAATTTGATCAATAGAGAAAAATGTTCACTCAAGTATTAAGATCAATTCTACTAGGAAATGTGAAAAAAATTAATTCTACTGTTTTAGAATAAGCTCTAGACACTTAAAAATATCATCCAATGAATTACATTATCTATAAGACTAAATAGTGGGTTAACTTAAGCCGTTATTTTGAAATAATAGATTGCAATTAAAGAACTTTTATTATCAGTGATGTATTATGAGACTAGTTCTATAAAGTTCTTTTATGTAAAGTCATATCAAAATATTGTAAGTCCTTTGCCTCTTTGAAAAAGAGAATTAAAATTTTGAATATTTCTACAAGATAAACAGAAGAGGAAAACTACAACAATATGTTATAAATAACCTAATTATTTTTTTCTCTAATCCTCCCATTTTCAGTCTCCATTAAAATGTTTCAGCATTTCTTCAGTTACTTGCACCAATTTTAAATGTTTCTCCAATCTCACAGCATATAATCTCAAAAATATGTAAGTTAACACAGTATAAACCATTTTAGAGGGTTTTTTCCTTCCTAATGTTCCACAGTCGTTCAAGAAACACATCAAGAAAAGCTTTGAACAACAGCTTTAAATCTGTGTCATAGCACTGTAATCAGAGTTTGATGTAAAATTATTCCCTCTCTTACGGTTTATGGAAGACATAGAGAAACTGTAACTACATCGTACATTTAGCTTTGAAGAAATACTCCAAAAATGTATTTAAAATGTAAAGAAATGAGGAAATAATATCTGTCCCTCTTTCCTTTTTCAAAGAGACTTTGAACAATTTTGTAGTACTTGAGCACTAAGAAAAATACTTAAATAAAGAAAAGTTTCTGAAATCTTTGCCTTTCTAGCACGCTTCATGTTGTCAGTAAAATATAGGTAGAAAAGTAAAAGTTTCTTGCTATTCAAGAAAAAAAATTCAGAATAGGTCTTTCATCTGAACTTAAAAAACAATAGCCCAGGCTGGGCAGGGTGGCTCACGCCTGTAATCACCATACTTTGGGAGGCCAAGGCAGGTGGATCTCCTGAGGTCAGGAGTTCGAGATCAGCCTCACCAATATGGTGAAACTCCATCTCTACTAAAAATACAAAAATTAGCCAGGTGTGGTGGTGCATGCCTGTAATCCCAACTACTCGGGAGGCTGAGGCAGGAGAATAGCTTGAACTCGGGAGGCGGAGGTTGCAGTGAGCCGAGATCATGCCATTGGACTCCAGCATGGACAACAAGAGCAATACTCCATCTCAAAAAATAAATAAATATATAAAATAATAGTAGCCCAGTCCTTTAAAGTTAAGCTGCTACAAATTCAAATTAAAATATTATAACTTCAGCATATTAAATGCAACCTCCATGTAAGCACAAATAAAACAGCTGTAGAATAAATATAAAAGGAAATGAGAAAGATTTAACTTAAACACTTAACTATAGGAAATCGACTGAACATGAAAGAATACCGTAACATAGAAAGTAAGGGACAAAAGAGCTGTAAAGCATATTTTTTTTAAATCTCCAAAAAATTATAGACGTCTTCCTTTGTTAGTAGTTACTCTAAAATATTGGCAGAATAGACAAAAAGAGAGATACTAGAGATTCATTTATATCCAAAAACTCAAGTAGGTTGAAAGTGAAAGGTCTGAAAAAACTGTTCCATGCAAATAACTAAAACAGAGCAAAAGTGGCTGTACAAATGTTGGACAAAATAGACTTTAAATGAGAAAAAAAAAATTACAAGAGACAAAGAAAGATTATATATTAATAAAAGGTTCAATACAGCAGGAAGATGTAACAATTATGAACATTTACACAATTAATGGCAGACCATCCAAATGTATGAAGCAAAAACTGACAGAATTGACGGGAAAAATCAACAGGTCTACAATAATAGTTGGAAACTTCTATACCTCACTCTCAACAACTAGACAGACAAGTAAGGAAACAGAGGATTTAAATAATACAATAAACCAACTCAATCTAACGGACAGATACAGAACTGCCCAACAACAGAACACTCATTTTTCTCAAAGAGACATGAGACATTTTCCAGGATAGACCACATGTTGGGCCACACATGAACATTTAATAGATTTTTTTAAATGAGTATATGAGGCCAGGCGCGGTGGCTCATACCTGTAATCCCAGCACTTTGGGAGGCCGAGGCGGGCGGATCACGAGGTAAGGAGATCGAGACCATCCTGGCTAACACGGTGAAACCCCGTCTCTACTAAAAATACAAAAAAAAAAAATTAGCTGGGTGTGGTGGCGGCGCCTGTAGACCCAGCTACTCAGGAGGCTGAGGCAGGAGAAAGGCATGAACCAGGGAGGCGGAGCTTGCAGTGAGCCGAGATAGCACCACTGCACTCCTGCTCAGGAGCCTGGGCAACAGAGCGAGACTCTGTCTCAAAAAAAAAAAAAAAAAAAAAATGGGTATATGAATATGAATATTGTCAGGTATCTTCTCTCATCATAATGAGATGAAGTAGTAATCAATAACAGAAGTAAAGCTGAAATATTCACAAAATTGGGGAAATGTAACAACACACTCTTATTAATAAACACCCAATGGGTTTAGAGTTTCAGCTTAAAAGAAAAAGCTATGGAAATGGATGATGGTGATGTTTGTATAACATTATGAATGTATTTAATAACACAGAACTGTATACTTTAAAGTGGATAAAATGGTAAAGTTTATGTTGCGTGTGTTTTATCATGGTAAAAAATTCAAAAAAACAACATCGTCTATGAAAATCCAAAAAAAAGCTGTGAAATACAACTCTAAGCTAATGTTATAGTAGTTTTGAACCATATTACTATGTTTTATGTGAGTTATGTTTAGGTTTGGCATAAATTATAACATTATGGGTTAGAATGCTATAAAATTACTAACCTTTGAGAATTACAACACTTCTAGACAAAGCATAACAATTGACTTACTGTCAAAACTTCAGAAAATCATTTGACCACCCATCTCCCTATATTCTTATTCCCAAAAGGGGAATTATGGCACCTCTTTATTTGGATTTCACTGAGATTCTAAGATGATCGACTTGGAAAATGGATTTCAAGTGCCTTGAAATATATAAAACATGAAGACAGCAGTCAAATATTATCAATGAAATGATAAGGGTAAGTGAAACTTTATAGAATAAATAAGTATACAAATATTATGCTTATGAATAAGTATACAAATATTTTTCTCTCATTAAACTTAGAAATATTTATTTGTTCTTGCACATTAAGATTTATATGAGAAGGTGACATTTAAATTGGTTTGAAATAACCTGGGTGCAGTGGCTCATGCCTGTAATCCAACTGTTAATCTAAATGTTTTTCGTATTCCGTTTGTTTGTTTGTTTCATGTATCAGAAACAACATCCGTTCCAGAGGGCATTCCTCTTATATATTGAAAGTAAAATATATCACACGCCTGTGAGCCAAAGATCATGCCATTGCACTCCAGCCTGGGTGACAGAGTGAGACTCCAACTCAAAAAAAAAATTGTTTAAAATAAAACTACAGTGCACACACAAACACACACAGATACACTAAAAGATGTACTGTGGATTTACTCTACCTCACTAAAATTAATAAATAATTCACTATTATAAATTATTGATATTACATTACAAAGCTTATTCCAAACAATGTGAGAATTGCATTGATTTTTAAAAATAAAAATTAAAAGAAACATTTAAGAAATCTTGCAGGAAAAGATGTTTCATTATTCGCTCCCTTTCCTATGGAAGCAACTAAATTGAATCAGGTAAATATGATCTTATAGACATGACTGCTTGAATGAAATGTCACTTATAGCATTATTTAGATTTGTTGGGTCATTAGTTTAAAAATGTTAATTTATAAAACAGATTTTTTAAATTATTTGAATGTTATTGAACTTCTGAGTAATTGACTCCACAGATAAATGCATGATTGGTTCCAAGAGGAAATCAAGAAGGTACAATTACAGTGCTTCACAGGAGCCTAGAATTTATGCTAAAACAAAAAAGGAAAGAATTTTGCAACTTAACAGATGGGCTGGTATGGGCTGAATGTGTGTGTTCCCCCTAAATTCATATGATGAAGCCTAAATCCCTAATGCAGTGCAGTTTGGAAGTGGGGTCTTTGAGAAGCACTTAGGTCACAAAGGTGCAGTGCTAATCACGGGATTAGTGTACTTGTAAGAAGAGAACTGAGAGAGATGATTTTAATCCCTCTCTCCACTGCATGTGAGGACAAAATGAGAAGAAGCCTGTTTGCAAACAACAAAGAGTGCCCACACCAGACACCAAATCTGCCTGTGCCTTGATCTTGGACTTCCCAGCCTCCAGAACCATAAGAAACACATTTCTGTGGTTTAAGTCAGCTAGTCTATGGTATACCGTTATGATTACCTGAGCTAAATAAGTTAAAAATGGAAGAACATTTATACCTATTGATTTAATACTTTTAAAGTCAGTTTAAACATTAATTTTTTTAGTTGTGGCATCACAGGAAATATCCAATGTGAACTTTATTTTTTAATCTAATTTAGAAAGAAATAATTGATATCATTTATTTGGGTTCAAAACAACTGGTTAGCTATATAGGTTATGCCCTAATAACTTTTACTTTATCGAGTAAGTATGTTTTCTCTTTTTCTACCAGAGTCTAGAGTGTTTTTTACATTTCTGTGAGTGGATTCATGACTGGCATTCTCCTGTGGTAATTCTAATTATGGACATATTCTGATCAAGATTTATCAGCTGAACAATTTTCATGCTATATACAAGCCCTGAAGTTAGTGAGCTCCTGCACATGTCAACTGTTAATCTAAATGTTTTTCGTATTCCGTTTGTTTGTTTGTTTCATGTATCAGAAACAACATCTGTTCCAGAGGGCATTTGTCGTATATATGGAAAGTAAAATATATCCTTACGCTTCCATGAGCACTTAAACCCAAAATGATCACAGACTGGAGAGAGAAACATTGAACAATCTAATAGAATGAGAGGACTAGAAGTCAAGGGTGCACCAAGCAAGAGTGTAACTTGGGATAACTCAATTTAATATTCTGGTTTTCATGATTTTGTTGTTGTTGTTGGAGACAGAGTCTCACTCTGTCACCCAGGCTAGAGTGCCATGGTGTGGTCTCGGCTCACTGCAAACTCTGCCTCCCAGGTTCATGGGTTCATGCCATTCTCCTGCCTCAGCCTCCCAAGTAGCTGGAACTACAGGCACCTGCCACCATGCCCATCAAATTTTTTTGTATTTTTAGTAGAGACAGGGTTTCACTGTGTTAGCCAGGATGGTCTCGATCTCCTGACCTCATGATCCACCTACCTTGGCCTCCCAAAGTGCTGGGATTACAGGCGTGAGCCACCGCACCTGGCCACGTTTTTTTAATATAAAATAGAAGTGTTGGTTTCTGCTGAATCCTTTGAGGTACAGCTGCCAAACAGTGGAAGTACACTTATTCTGCGAAATAAAGTTGAACAAAATTAGGTATTCATTAAAGTTTGCATCTTTTTAACCTCCTCATAACATTTTTTTTTTTTTTTTTTGGACAAAGTCTTGCTTTGTCTCAGACTGGTGTGCACTCTGGTGTGCAGTGGCACGATCTCAGCTCACTGCAACCTCTGCCTCCCAGGTTTAAGCAATTCTCCTGCCTCATCCTCCCAAGGAGCTGGGACTACAGGCACATGTCACCATGCCTGGCTAATTATATTTTTAGTAGACATGGGATTTCACCATGTCGCTCAGGCTGGTCTTAAACTCCTGAACTCAAGTGATCCGCCACCCAACTTGGCCTCCCAAAGTGCTGGGATTACAGGTGTGAGGCACTGTGCCAGGCCCCTTCTCATAACCTCTTAAAAGAGATTGTGCTCTAGCAATCAGTGATTTTCTGTTTTTCTCAAAGAAGCAATAAATGCTATTGAAATTTAAATCAAGACAGGGAAAAATTGGAGATAATTGTGGTGAAATCATGATAATAATTTAAGGTACTCAGTTTTTATTTTTATTTTTTAAATAAACAACTCTCTAGCCATGATTCAATTAATTATCATAATGTTCCCTTGAGGAAGGTAAGCTGCTGGCATTTTTTGATGAATAAAGATGCTATATTTTACTCTGAGACGTACCTCTCCCAGCTTTATTTTTAACATTAATTGTCCTTTGCCTAGAATATGATCAAGTATTGCAATAACACCACATATATTCTTTTCATGTTGTAGCAGGAGAAGCCACACACAAAACTCCTCAGACACCAAGTTAAAGAAGGAAGGGGTTTATTTGGCCGGGGTCTTCGGCAAGACTCCTGTCTCAAGGGCCGAGCTCCCCGAGTGGGCAATTCCTGTCCCTTTTAAGGGCTCACAACTCTAAGTGGGTGCATGTGAGAGGGTCATGATTGATTGAGCAAGCAGGGGGTATGTGACTGGGGGCTGCATGCACCGGTAATTAGGGCGGAACAAAACAGGATAAGGATTTCCACAGTGCATTTCTATACAATGTATGTAATCTATAAATAACATAACCGATTAGGTCAGGGGTCGATCTTTACCTACCAGGCCCAGGATGTGGCGCTGTGGCTATCTGCCTGTGAATTTCATTTCTGCCTTTTAGTGTTTACTTCTTCTTTCTTTGGAGGCAGAAATTGGGCATAAGATGATATGAGGGGTAGTATCCTCCCTTATTCCCCCCTGTTGAGACTCTCACTCATTTTATTAGTGGGAGATCTCACTTTCATTTTCACTACCCATGTGTTCTTGCAAGATGGATCAATAGGGATTCATATAGTACACTTGTGCTGAAGCATTTTGGTGAACTAAGGTAGCGATGAGGCTTTTTATTATTTGAAGAAGTACGGGTAGCAAACAAGGGAGCCGTAAGCAGGTTCCTATTACTATTATAACTCTTATTATAAGAGTTTTAAATTCTCCTAGCGCTGGGAACCATTTTCCAAACATGGCCCCAGGATCAAACCCATGCCACACTTGCAAGGGCACATATGCCAGTTTTGTCATATCTCTAACTATGTCTTCAACTACTTGCCCTTGATTATCTATGTGTAGGCAGCAATTAGTAAGGTTAAATTTCCTACAGACTTCTCCTTCAGCTGCTAGCAAATAGTCGAGAGCTAATCTATTTTGATAGACAGCATTTCTCATCTGAGTTTCTTGCCTGGCCAGAATAGTTAAGGCTCTGCCGGTTTTATTAGTGATTACTTTTAAGACCTCTTGTAACCGTATGATTCGGTTGATCATGTAAATGGGGATCCAGTATCCCCACGAGCCATCTTGTGCCTAAGTGGCAGGCCTATAATATTGTATGATTCTCTCAGGGGGCCATTTATCATTTTTTCAATTTCTTATAGCTATGCTTCCCTTTTCACAGGAAGCATAGACAGGGAAGCCCAGGAGTTCACCTGTTTTTATGGGCAGTAGAAAGAAAGATGGTTTAATAGTGCCAATAACACAACTATCTGCCCGCTGGTCAGGTAATTTGACGTAAGCTCTGTGACCACATATCCAGTATAATCCAGTGGGGACTGTCCAGTCCCAGTGGGACTCTGAGTGGGTCCGCATGGTTTGCAACTTTGGGAATTTACTAAATGGATTTCTCTGTGTGTGATTTGAACTCTACCAAGTGACTGTCTTTGTGGTACCATTATACAGTTTCTGTCTCAAACAACTAAGTCATCCTACGGGGTGAGTGAATTCTTTTCCTTCTCTAGCTATGCAATATTGTCCAATAATTGAGGCTTTTAGGACCCAAAAATTATCAGCGTGACTCTTTTGAGCTGGGAATTCATCAGGAACTCGGTCTGTAGGTACTAATTATCAGGCTTCCCATGGTCATTGATCTCTCATTACAGTTCCTCCACATACATAACATGAAGTGACATTGAGAGACTGGGCTACATGCTCGGCTAATTGCAAAAACAAATTTCTTGGTTTTCCTGGAATTTCTGGTACTGCCACTTTTAGTTTATCACAGAAGTTTTGAAATACTGTCTCAGGAGAGTGTTATAAACTTTTTCTCAAACCACGACATTTACTTGAAGATCCAATCTAACTCCATCAATTTTTAGGGTTACACGTTCCCCTTTTTTTCCAGCGAGGATCAAGAGGATTGGTTATTACTAGATCTAAGGGATTACATTGTCCCTTAGTACAGGGAGGGCCTTTTTTTCCTTTCTGAAGGTGGACTGGATCTTTTTCATATTTTTTCTTTAATTCAAGTGGCCTAAATGACACAAGATCAGTATTTACATTTATTTCCACACAGTCGTAATTTATGACAGATGTACTTATTTTCTGCCATATAGTCTCCTTTCTAAAGAGAACTACACCTTATTCCTAACTTATTACTATTAATGACAGCACAGGCATCAAATTTTAAGGTGACTTGTTTGGGCACCCTTTTTTTTTTTTTCTGTTTTGGCTAACACTTTACTTGTACCATTTATGAGCCCCTACCAGTCTTCAGTTCTTAATCTTATTTTAAAAACTTTGGTCATGGGAGGCTCAGATGGTTCACAGCACACATCAAGTTGGTCATTTCCTGGGCTACATACCTTGTATAGAATAACATTATACAAACAAGCTCTTTTTAGAGTTCCAGTACACTTATAATAACCATAAAATAATAGGACCGTAGCAACCTTTTGTCCTACCTCAGTGACTTGATGTATACACTGGAAACAGCTCTCAGTCTGAGCAAGGTCAGTTGAAGTCCTTACTGTACAAGTCCAAATTTTAAGGAAAATGAGTCCCGCGATGAGTTTTCTCATGCTTTGGACGTGCGTAGACCAGTCAGCTTCCGGGTGTGGCTGGAGCAGGGCTTGTCATCTTCTTCAGAGTCACTTTGCAGGAGTTGACGAAGCAGCTCCCATCCATGTACTGCTCACAGTCTACTGATGTTTAAGGATAGTCTCGGAGGTTGGGCCTGCTAGAATAAACTGAGTCCAACACCTCTACACAGTTTTTTGTTCAACTGGGCTCTCTGATACTGGGAGCAAGGTGGTGGGGTTTAGGATGTTGCAAACTTCAATGGTTATGTGGGGATTTTCATGTAGCGATCTTTGATACTTGGTTAATCTAGCATTTGTTAACCAATGATGTCCTTTGGTATTTATCAAAGTTACCACAGCATAGGGGGCCTTTATATTCAGGTTTTGCCTAAGGGTTAGTTTATCTGCTTCTTGTGCTAACAGGGTCATCACTACTAGGGCCCTTAGACCTGGGGGCTACCCTTTGGAAACCCTGTCTAGTTGTTTTCAGAGATAGGCCTTGGCCAGGGCCCCACAGTCTGGGTTAAAACTCCAACTGCCATTTTTTCTCTTTCTGGCATATAGAGTGTAAAGAGTTTTGTCAGGTCAGGTAGCCTCAGGGCCAGGGCTGACATGAGTTTTTCTTTTAACTCACGAAAAGCTCGTTCCTGTTGATTGTAATCAATGTAGTTTAACTCATCTACACTTTTATTCACTGTCACCCACCAAAATATTGAATCAAATCCTGCAGCTATTTGATTTCAACCTTTTAAATTCATCTGGTATTCCTGATGGGACTCCAATTGCGTCTAAATAGACAAGAGAGCCAAAGACTCATAAGGGGCTTCTCTCATTTTACGATGTCTTATTTTTTTCCTTCTGGTTGATGAAATGCCAGCGTGAAAGGGATACCCAATTGGACTAAAAGTACAAGTGCCACTCCAGTTATTCGGCAGAGTGCCCAGTAAAAGTCCACCACAATACTACCACACATCCGCTCAGGGATGAACAAGGGCTGACTGATTGATAAGCTCTTGAAAATTCTTAAACTCACTGCATCCCTTCAGGTCTCCAAGGGACGCTAAGTTTCCTCCCTGTCATGAGAGACACGAAGTGAACTTAGTGTTGGGAGTCGGAGGCTGGATGGCCCTCAGGGGCTGACCCGCAGGGTGCCAGACTTTGGGATATAACAGAGAGAGCTTGGCACAACTTATTACTCCAGGCTGTAGAATCCTGGTAAAGAGCTACCATGCAGCCCATGCCTGGTCGACTGGAAGACCACCTTAGTGGAAAGGGGACAATCTGGGCCTCTGGCCTGCCATGTGCACAAGCATAACAATTGCTTTTGTTTAACATGCAGATGGAATATTTGATCCATTTTAACCAGGCATTTGCATCTTGGTATCCTGTCTTAATTGCTAAAGTTTGTTTTAAGTCTTTAACTTCTATGATCCTCTAGTGAAATGAATGTATGGTTTTAGGAAATTACAAAAACCAGTTAGGGTAGTCCATCCTTGCTCTTTAGTGGTCCACAGAACATTGGACCAACTATGGCATAAAAGCTCTACATCGAGGGGCAAGACTCCTGGTTGGCACTGGGGTCTTTATCAAAATCTCCCCGGATTAAATGGTCCTGGTTTACTAATGCCCAGTCTGAGGAGAGTCAGGAAGGACAGAAGTACCTGTCTGAAGTAGAATGCTGTCTTTGACTTGGCAAGTCCTCACAGGGTATAACAAGGCAAGCATTAAATGCAATAATTTGAGGCAACATTGACATGGTTATATTAATAACCAGATGGTCAACAATAGAATGAGGAAAGAAGAAGGAGTAATAGAATAGATGAAAAGAGTTAAATTTTTCTTAGCTTTAATTTGGTAGGGTTTTCCCCTGGGACTATGGTCCACGACTCTGGAGGGGGTGGTGCTTTCTTGACTCGGTGTGATGAGTCCATCCCTTTTTTTTGCTGTACGAACAACAGTCTTGGTGGTTAGCAGCACAAGATAGGGTGCTTCCCAGGCTGGCTGGAGGTTTTCTTCTTTCCACCTTTCGATGAGAACGTGATCTTCAGGCTGGTGCTGGTTTACCAGAAATTCTAGGGGGTGGTACATGGGCTAAAAGACTTCTAGTTTATTTTTTGTTGTTGTTGTTGGTGAGAAAGGAAAGTGGAAAATAAACCAAGTATATAATTTTTAAGAAACTGACCTTTTGTTTTAAATGTGGGGACCTTGACAGTGGACTTTATAGTCCTTAATGACTTTTTACTGAGAAATTTCCTTTAGCACCTATTTTTAGTAGTTTTAAACCAAAGAAAGTCAAATACCATTTTACATTTAACAATGCTTCTCATATGATTTTTATATCAGATAAGCTAAATTTTGTCTTTATATTAATGTGTTATTAATGTTAAACCTAATTTTATTAAAACCTTGTGGACATATTTATTTAATTTTTAATGTTTGACCATGAGGTAAAATTTTATAGACTCTTTTTAACCTTTTATAATCTTTGCTGAAGAGCAAGTTGGTGCTTTAAGAAAAACCTGTTCTGCGTTTACTTTAATGTCCAGTTCACAGAAAAACTGGATGATACTTCTTTAACTTTAGCTAATATACTTACACACAGAATTTTCTTTACAATTAATGTTTTAAAACTTGCTTAAACCTTCAAAACAATAATTTTTTAAAACTTTTTAATGTAGATAAAAATGTACATTCTTATGTCTGCTTATAATCCCTTTACCACAGGTATATTTTACTTTTCTTATACACCTTGCACATAAACTGTTTTTTTTTTTCTATAATTTTACATTCAGGAGGCCTAATTACTTTTAAATCATACAATAGTTTTTGCATAAATTCTTTTTTAAAACATTTTCCTGTTTCACGACTTTTGCAGACAATTCTTCAACATACCTTAACTTTCTGACTTATTACAAATATCTATTTCTTTAAACAACCAGTTAATTTATTTCAGGAAAAGAATTTACAACATAATACTCTTTTTTTGTATAAATTTCGCCCCTCCTTTCCCCTCCCCCCCTTTTTCCCCCCCTTAGGATACTTCTGAACTGGTGAGGTGTGCTTACAATGAGGTTTCCTCTAAAAGTTATTTTTTTTACTTTTTTTTTTTGTTAGCAAAGCAGTTGCCGCTACAGATTGAATGCATTTGGGCCATCTGTGGGTTACTGGGTTAAGGTTTTTTGATAGGAAGGCCTCAGTGCTTTGGGGATACGCCCTTGTTTACACTGACAACAAAGTGGTATTGGAGTGTTACAGGGTTACGGAGAATACCTTCAGTTATCAATTATAGGTTTTAAATTTACCTTGGCTTTTAAAGGAATAGGGTACACTTTTTTTTTAACTACTTGTATATCTCTTTCTTTCTCTCTTTTTGTCTCTCTCTCTTTGACTTTCCTTTTGTCTCTGTCTCTTCTCTCTCTCTGCCTCTTTTTCCCTCTCTCTCTCTCCCCTTGACTCCTTCTTTGTCTGTTTCTTCCTCTCTCTCATTGTCTCTTTTCCTCTTTGTCTCTTTCCTTTCTCTCTCTCTGCTGGTCTTTCCTTGCCTGTGCCAGCCGCTTATGCTGCTGTTCTCTCAATCACTGTGTGTTGGGGGCGGGGGTCTAAAACCAGCTGTAACCAAGTGTCTATGTAGGGGAACTGGTCTGGGTTCCTTGGCTTACACGTTACCTTGTGCCATATCTTTGAAACAAGGGACTTGTTCAGGGTTCCTTCTTTTTTTGTTTTTTTGTTTTTGTTTTTGTTTTTTTTTTGAGGCAGCATCTCTCTCTGTTGCCCAGGTTGGAGTGCAGTGGCGTGATCTCAGCTCACTGCAAGCTCCACCTCCCAGGTTCATGCCTTTCTCCTGCCTCAGCCTCCCGAGTAGCTGGGACCACAGGAGCCCGCCACTGTGCCCAGCTAATTTTTTTGAATTTTTAGTAGAGACAGGGTTTCACCGTGTTAGCCAGGATGGTCTCGATCTCCTGACCTAGTGATCTGCCACCCTGGGCCTCCCAAAGTGCTGGGATTACAGGTGTGAACCACCACCTCTGGTCCAGGCTTCCTTCTAATGGCCAACCTACCTCTAATGCTGGCCAGTCTATCTTATACAAAGTTTTAAGTTTTCCTAGTGTCATAGTACTCCATTGTTTCCTTTAAATTCTTTTTTGAAATTTTCAACATAGTTCCTAGTAGGGTGGGCTTATTTGTGCTTGACCTATGCTTCTTTGAGACAAAACACCACGCTCACACCACACGAACACCACAAAACAAAGAACGGGTAAAATGGGCACTGTTTGGGTGAGGGAGAAGGGACAAGATGGAGGAAGGTGAACAAGAAGGCATAATCCATGTTGCTTCCGGGTTCTTCCTCACCAACTTTCCCGCGCGCGGGAAAATGCAGCCCCGCCCTGGGAAGATGCAGATCAACCGAGCATGCGCCAGGTGATCTCAATCCGAAGAGATCGAAACTTACCCAGCTACGCCTATGGAGATGCCCCTATCACGCCCTTATCCCGCCCACTGCCCTCCCCCTTCCAATACCAATGCATAAAAGTCTGCCACTGGCAGGAGCCAGTGTGACTTCTTCAGCCCCCCACATTCGTGGACCGGAGAACATCACCCGAGAGCGCCGGCGCGACTTCCCTGGCCCCCCCCCCCCCCCCCCCCCCCCCCCCCCCCCCCGACACCTGAGGACCAGAGAACCTCCTCCGAGAGTGTATGCATATTTGCAAATAAAAGGCTGCCACTTTCTTACGTACTTTGGCCTCATGTTTAATTACTTAGCTCTCCTAAATTAAGTTACATTAAATTAAATGAAACAAAACAGGCACACACACACTTTTACTGTTTGCACCAAACCAAAATCAAAACCAAAATCAGAGTATCCAGAAATCTAAGCCAGGTCAAAGCCAAAACCAAAGTATGAAGCAATCCAAGTCAGGTCCAAAACAAAAACCAAAGTGCTGGCACAGGCACACCGTGGGTGATTAGGCCAGGCTTCCACTCAAATGGAGTAGGCAAGTTCCTAAGACTGGTCCTATCAAGCAATTCAAAGCAAGTCAAAACCAAAACCAAACCAAAGTGCCTATAAAGGCATGCCATGGGTGATCAGGCCACGCTTCCACTAAAACGGAGTGGGCAAATTTTAAAGACTAGTCTTACCAAGTTTTAGATGTCCGGACTTCAAGTGCCCATTCCCTCCCGGTGTTCAGCCACGGCATTGATCCTTCACGGGGGCCTGCCACACACTGTTCTGGCCAGGCTTTCCACCCGGGCAAATGCCTACCCAGGAGCGCTCTCAGGATCCGCGTAGCTGGGGCTAGTCGGAGTCCTCTGAAGGTATGTTCCACAGGGCAGGCTTAAGCCGCCTAAGGCGCTGCCTCGACCATCCGCCAATCACCTCGCTTCTCAGTCAGGGACCCAAGAAATGTAGCAGGAAGAGCCCAGACAAAACTCCTCAGACACCCAGTTAAAGAAGGAAGGGGTTTATTCAGCCGGAGGCATTGGCAAGACTCCTGTCTTAAGAGCCGAGCTCCCCGAGTGGGCAATTCCTGTCCCTTTAAAGGGTTCACAACTCTAAGCGGGTACGTGTGAAAGGGTCGCGGTTGATTGAGCAAGCAGGAGGTACGTGACTGGGGGCTGCGTGCACCGGTAATTACATCAGAACAAAACAAGATAGGGATTTTCAGAGTGCATTTCTATACAATGTGTGTAATCTATAGGTGACATAACCGATTAGTCAGGGGTCGATCTTTAACTACCAGGCCCAGGGTGTGGCGCCGGGCTGTCTGCCTATGGATTTCATTTCTGCCTTTTAGTTTTTACTTCTTCTTTCTTTGGAGGCAGAAATTGGGCATAAGACGATATGAGGGGCAGTCTCCTCCCTTCATGTAGTCAAAAATATATCGTCTTCAGGTTTATTTTATGTATTTGATACACCAAGAAATGTAGCTCTCTACTACAGTTTAGTGCTTTCAAGCTCTTCTTAGTTTTCCAAATAAATAAGAATTTAATAACTAAATTGACTTTACCAGCCTTCAGGAGCTTATCAGCTTTTCCATTAATTTACTGTGTGTTGCTGCCCAAGTTCTTTTAGTTTTTTGTTCCTTATTTTTTCCTTTATAAAAGTTGATAATTAAATGACTCCGTTAATATTTTAATTTCTTAGATGCACTGTACAAATTTGAAATAATTTTATTGTCATTATCCCTAATATCAGTCTTTATCAGTTAAAAGGAAAAGTGTCAGTGGAAACAATGGCTAGATGTTTTATACTCCAATGTTCTAACACTTCGTTAAGTTTTCAGAAATGTCTGTGCAAAGCATACATCTCAATAGGTGTCACTTCCTGATTATTTTGTTTTCTATTGAAGAAGAGAATTATAGATAGGGCAGAAATAGAGTTTGAAACTTTCTTTAGAAGTTTTAGGTATATATAGATTCATAGAGTGCTAGAGCTGGAAATGACCCTAGTAATAACGTGGTCCTGCTCTCTCATTTTTCTATACATTAAGCTGTGTGGGATAGTGATTAAGCAAAAGTATCTGGAGACAGATAGACCTGAGTTTGAATGCTGACTCTACCGCTGAAGATCTCTATAGACTTGACCAAAACCTAGACCTTGATCCTTTTAAGTTTTATAATTGAGTTATTTATTTCTAATTTGTCAAACCATTGGTGATAAATAAAGCAATGCATTCAAAATACTTGTATGGAGAATAAAAGAGGGAGGAATAGGAGATTTTAAAAGAAATGGAGTGGTGTGCTTCTTTTTCCACAGACCTACCAGGAGATTTTTTTTTCTTTCTTTCTTTCTTTTTTTAACTACTAATGTTCTTTGATTCAATTTTCCATTGCTGTTCTCTTTCTCCTCTTCTGGACTGGGCCATGGATAAGGCATGCATAGGCACTGACATGTGGATATGTCTACTTTGCCTCTGTATCTGTTAACTTCGATTGCAGTAGTTTCCATTGAGAACTACAAAATGAACAAGTTTGGGGAGTGAGCCAATTTGATAAAGATCACTGTCTCTTCCTGTGTTGCTTAAAGAGTATGGCAATCAACTACTCATGTCTTCTTCATTAGTGCCGTACTGTGTTGTAAATATCTCTGTTAGCACTTCTTTTCCTGGATTCTAATTATCTGCTGATGTTTCTTTTCACTAGACTGAGTTCCTTGAAGGCATATGGTATATATATATTTATATATATATATATATTTTTTTCTTTTGAATTTCAGTATAGATTTGGGACATGATAAGTGCTCATGATGAATGGATGAAGTTTACATTTCAGATTAATAATGGAAAATATGTTTGTAAAGGGGAAATACAGAAAGCCTTGCATGTGATATGTACTGAATTGTAAATCAAGAAGCTGTGAGAGCTTGACATACATAATTTATGGTCATCATACTTGATAAGTTTGCATGTGTTTAGCATGCCCCTGTCTATGAGGACTCTCCTTTAAATGTAATGATTACACTTGATATGAATATAAATATTTGCTTAATATATGAAGAATGTGACACTTTCTTTGACATTGATTTATCTATGGGTACTTTGGTTTAAAAAAACTGCATACTTCATCTCAATTGCTATTCCCAATGTGCTATAGTTTATTGAGCTCTTAATATATGTCAGGCACTGTAAAAGAATCTCTGTATTTTACATTTTATTCCTTACAATTATAATAAAGGAGTTTTGGTATCTTTATTTTCAACCTAGTACATGGAAGCATTCTGGTGATAAAGGGCAATACTTAATTCATAGATAATTTCACGAATGTGTTAGTGGGTTTTTTCCTCCAATGTGACCTGCTAATGAATTTCCTAATGGTCTGATCTAAATCTGTTTTTGATAATAATAATGAGGTAAGAGCCAGTACAATTAATACATGAAATAGTATGAATACTGCACATACTTGGATAATAGACCCGTTTGGATTGTCTGTGGGGCAATAGCAAGAACACTCGACCTTCATCTACTCTCCCCTACATATTGCTTCTCAATACCTAAAGTAGACTCACAAGCAGAAAGAGGGTGCATGATTCAATGAGGGGAATTTGCTCTTAAGAGAGTACTGCTACAAATTCGCTAACATAAACAAGTGCCTTATGTCCTGCGGGTCCGTGTGAAGAGACCACCAAACAGGCTTTGTGTGAACAATAAAGCTTTTTAATCACCTGGGTGCAGGTTGGCTGGGTCCAAAAAGAGAGTCAGGGAAGGGAGATAAGGGTGGGGCCGTTTTATAGGATTTGGGTCGATAAAGGAAAATTAGAGTCAAAGTGATTTATTCTCTGGCGGGTAGGAATGGGAGTCACAAGGTGCTCAGTGGGGGAGCTTTTTGAGCCAGGAAAAGGACTTTCACAAGGTAATGTCATCACTTAAGGCAAGGACCGGCCATTTTCACTTCTTTTGTGGTGGAATGTCATCAGTTAAGGCAGGGGCAGGGCATTTTCGCTTCTTTTGTGATTGTTCAGTTACTTCAGGCCATCTGGGCATATACGTGCAAGTCACAGGGGATGAGATGGCTTGGCTTGGGCTCAGAGGCCTGACAGGGGATGCGATGGCTTGGCTGGAAAATTTCAGACACATACTAAGTCACAAGTTAATTTATTAACATTAGGAATAAACTACTTTTATTTACTTTAATAATTTTAGTAGAAATATTTTTAAAGGTGTCAAACTCTTCTGACATTTTAAATGTCACTGAAAGCTCTTTATAAAATTATTATAAAATAATATAAATTTAGATTTTAAAAGGACTTTGGAAGTCAAGAAATCAAACTCCCAAAGTATAAAGATATAGGGAGGAAGGCTCCAAGATAAGTGATTCCCTGTGGATTTACTGATCCAGACTGAGGATCTATTACAGTGCACTGATGGCATCAGGCCATTAAGACTGCACCATTTTTCTCTTATAATGGAGGGCTGTATGCCCCCAATGCAAAATGAGTCCATAATTTTGAACCTGATGTTTACATTCTTTTGTCTTACTACTTCTTGTAAGCTGTCATTTCTACTTCTGCTCTGATTCTAAAGCCCCCCTATTTCTTTATATTTTATTCCTCTTATCCAATTTGGGCTAAGAAACAAATCTGAACTAGATTTAATATATGAGTGAGTAATCTTTGAATGAGGATGTAGTGACTACTGTGAATAAAATGCTTGTCTTTCAATTCTTTCATTTGGGTTTATTTTGACTATGTTCTACAGTTGGAGATGGTGGCAAGAGTTGGGAAGATGCTGGTCTGAGTATAACGTAATTGGTTTTCTGAAAAATTAAGAAAAGTGAACTGCAAATGAAAGCGAGGCATTGCTACATAAACATATGGATAAATGTTTAAGTTAGACATTGAAAACAAGTTAGTAAACCACTACCAAAACAAGAGGAAGAAATAATCCCAGAATAGTAGCAAAATTATGGGATTTTAATGTGTGCAATTAGAACAAAAATGTAGAAGTTCTATAAGAACGTAGTCTTGTCAATTTATTTTGTAATCACTGAAAAGCAAACAATCTAATTTTAGAAATGCTAAGAATAGATATGTGCATATTATCTCTCTGACTCTGTATGTAAAGAGTCTAGTTTAGAAGAATCCCATTCAAGCAAGCATTATGTAGTTGAAGAAATACTCTCAGGTTTTCCCTCAGTATTTACTCAAGTGCTCACTAACACATGCAGTCAGAAAGATGAATGAAACCCAGGTTCTGGAAGATTTAAAGCAATAATTGTCATCGATTTTTCTGGAACAGAAAGCATTACACTGCCAAAATTGTGTGCTAAGACATTATTAAACAATGAAACATAAATAGTGACATTTTGTGGGAAGCTCTTTAAAATGTACCCATTTGGTTACTAGCACTGCACACAACTCAAACATTTCAGCAGTGATTTGGATTTTTGCTTTGTTTTGTTTCCGATATAATAGCAGGTGTCTTATTTTTGTATTAGCTCATTTTTATTATAAGCAAGTTCATTCATGATTGCATGTTTCACAAATCAGACATGAAATGCTTCTAACCTTTATTGTATCAATTGTATATTAATGTTTAATGCTAGGATATAAGATGATATGATGATGATATTGTCAATAATTATTACATATAACAAACACTGTTCTAAAGAATTTACATATATAAACTCATTTGATGTAGCATATGGAAATGAATTTTTAACTAACAACTACTTTATGACAAAAAGTGTGTCTCCTCCTGTATGGCTCTTGCAACAGATTATGGCTCCTGAAATTCAACCATTGAGGAAGCGTTTTAAAAGATTTACACTGGATGCCCAAATAGTTCAGGTCTCAGGGTGTATTTGTGTTTAAGGTATTGTCTCTTTTAGTTGCAAATCCGCCCTTCTATAGTTTGCTTTGTAATGCTGGTGCTGATCTGCACTGCTTTCATTTCTCCTTTTAAGATGCTTCCTACTCAGTTCTGAGAATAGAAGGCAGGATAGGGAGATAAAAAGGCAGGAGAAAAAGGAAAGAAAAGACTTCTTCGATTCATCCTATTGCTGTTCCTGCATGAGGACCATCCTGTTAATGGTCCTCCAGCCCAGCAGCAGCAGTTGTTTCAGACTAAATTCTTATTATATTTCCAGGATTAGCCTCATTGGGCTAATACAGATATTACTTCTTTCTTAAAAGTTTGGGCCCCAGCTTCTTGGGGATCTTCTACCAAGAAGAAAATCCCAACCCCTTTCTTCTCTTGTGCCCCTAGCCTTAAGAATGGTAGCTATTTTTCTATCTGGAATGCACTTGATACCAAGAGAGTCTGGTATATATTTGGTCATGTCTATGGCTTTTAATGAAATACTAACTCCCTTGCAAACGGGAAATGAGGTACTAAAAATTCATGACATCAAGTCACATCAGTTAACTAAAATAATCACTTCTAGTTTATTACAATGCAGTAAAAGACACTAAGTCTTCTACACTTAATTATTATGGTAGTTATGATGACTACAAAAGCTGTGGGTGGGATGTCCTCTTCTGACTGGAGAATCTACAGACAGAAAAGTATAAGTTTGGCACTTTTAATTCTCAGTTTGAATGAAAAAAGAACAAAAGCACTCCTATGGCAGCCAAAATAATTTCTTAGTTTTTGTAGCTGCAGGACTGTCTTCTCTTTAAAAAGCAGATGCATATTTTATTTGTGCTAATTGTAGAATTTCAATATAAATTGAAATCTAGCACTTGCTATGCCACTTAGGAAAAATTCAGGACATGAATTGTGAAGAACAATGAGGCCGAAACTTGTATGATGACATCTGATTGGACTCAGTTAATACTGAGAATCTTACAATTCAAGAATTTCTGGCCAGGTGCGGTGGCTCACGCCTGTAATCCCAGCACTTTGGGAGGCCGAGGCGGGCGGATCACGAGGTCAGGAGATCAAGACCATCCTGGCTAACACAATGAAACCCTGTCTCTACTAAAAATACAAAAAATTAGTGGGGCGTGGTGGCAGGTGTCTGTAGTGCCAGCTACCCGGGAGGCTGAGGCAGGAGAATGGCGTGAACCCGGGAGGCGGAGCTTGCAGTGAGCGGAGATAGCGCCACTGCACTCCAGCCTGGGCGACAGAGCGAGACTCCGTCTCAAAAAAAAGAATCTCTGAGATTTTCTTGCTAGTGAAAGGAATCCATCTTCTAGGATCTGACAAGACTATGGATTAAGACCCTTCAGTAACTCTGCCGGGTAAAGAACTCCAAATCAACCAGTCAAGATGCTGTCTAAGAGAAAAGGCTAGTGGAAGAAGGAATATATAGATATGGATATAGTTATATATATATATAAGTCAAATGGATATTTAGATATATTTGCATTTGCATATAATAAAAGGTCTCATTCTTTACCTCCCTTTTGCTGTCACCTTACTATTTTATATAAATATTTATCATCCTATATATTTGAAACAGTTTGTCTATGTCCGCTCCCAAATCTCATCTTGAATTGTAACTCCCATAATTCCCGCGTGTTGTGGGAGGGACTTGGTGGGAGGTAATTGAATCATGGGGGCAGATCTTTCCCATGCTGTTCTTGTGATAATGATAAAGTCTCATGAGATCTGATAGTCTTATAAAGGAGAGTTCCCCTACACAAGCTCTCTCTTGCTGCTGCCATGGAAGATCTCCCTTGCTCTTCCACCATGATTGGGAAGCCTCCCCAGCCATGTGGTACTGTGAGTCAATTAAATCTCTTTCCCTTATAAATTACTCAGTCTATGATATGCCCTTATTAGCAGCATGTGGACAGTCTAATACAATATTTTGTAATTGAGTCTTTAGGAAACAGAATATTCCACTGGGACTGTGATTGGGAAAGAGTAAATAGCATCACTTAGAAATAGATACTGTGATGGATACTGTAGCTGTTGGGATTTTTGTGTACCTCCTTTTTGGACAAATGATGTCAGCATATTTGTTTGTATGAAGAATACTTGCATCTTATTGTTGTGAAACAGTATAAATATTAATATATACAAAAGTGTGTCAATGGTACTGAATAACCAAAGGCACAAGCTATGCTAGTTAGTAAGCAATTATCTGTCAGCTTTATATCCAACCTCTATACTTTATTTCTTGATGCCTGGACTAGAACTCTGTGATTTTCATTTCTTCTCTGACACAAGGATTTCTGTGAGGTTCTGCTGATAGCAGAGGAGTGAGACAGGAAGACAGGAGGAAAATGAAAGGAATTTTGTCTCTTTCATTGACTTACTTTTTCTCTTGATGTTACCTTTCACCTTGTGACAACAGTTGGTTTCAGTCTTCAGTTTTTTGCATTCCCAGAACCAGTCTCATTGTGTCCTCCCACAGTTAGTAGTAGCTCTTCCTCAAGAACCTGAGCCCAAATATGCAAGTGTTCTCCTTCAGGCTTTGAGATTTTAGCAGCCATGTACAAACGATAGAGATCTGAGACCTGGCTCTGATGAACCCCTCCTCAGAGGGAATAGAATAAATAGAAACTTCTGTAGTGTTTTCTAAATTGTTTTCTGGAAAATGCCACTCCCAGGATTTCCTCCATGCAAAATGATACTTAGAGTTATATGAATTTGGGAAATGTTACAGTATTAGAGATTTATAGTGCACATAAGTATCATCATGGCTGTGAGAAGACCAGCAGAAAAGACATTTGCTTCACTTTGCCTCAACATCTCTCCTCCAGTTTTTTCACTAAGGAAACTGTTTTATTATCACTTAACCACTAGTACCATCCCATGGCATACACTGAGAAACATCATTCTCTGGAATCTTGAGAATTTGAAAGTTTTATAGTTGTATAAAGTTTTTTCTTGAAATATCCCTTCATAGGGGAGGAACATAAGGTCTATAATTTTTTACTTGATTTTATCTATCTGTTCTAGCTCTAAGCATAAATGCTGACTGAGAGTAGTGAGATATAGAATGAAGGCTGACAAGGGGCACAAGTGATGTCAGAACCCCAGGAAAATTATTATAAAAAGTGACATACAATTGAGACAATACTAGAGAATACGGGGAAAAAAGAACAGGGATCATATCATATTAGATGAGGACATGTATAGGTATGGTTAAATGAACAAGTTATGGATTCACACTGCTTGGGTTTGATTATCAGCTACAGCACTTGAGTGCTCTTTGATTTTGAACAAAATTATTCATCTTCTTTGAGCCTTAGTTTCTTCATCTTTAAATGGAGATAATAGCAGTATATTCTTTACAGGTTTGTGAGGTAGATTAAATGTGACCTAGCATATAAGATGATTAACACTCACCTGACATTTAATTATTTAATATACCTTGTATAATTATACCAATTTTATTTAGATAGAAAATAATAATAATGAAACAAACATACATGGTTCAAAATGAAAGGGTCTTTGAAGAACATCATTCTATAGATGAGAATACAGCTGAGTCTCACAAAAACAAAGATATTGGGCCAAGGAGCTAAATGATACAGAAGTTGCACAGACACCTCAGTCTCCTCACACTTAGTCGAATGCTGTTTCAATTAAACCTAAAGTTGTTTAGCTGTAGTATGTTTGCATTTTTCTGGGTAAAAGTAAGAGTAGTAGTATTAAAAAGATTTTTTTTCTGGATTCTGGCCTCAAGGTGATCTCTGTGATGTTTAAGACCCAGGAACATCCAATGAGGGGTTTGTCCATTTAGACAAATCATACCACATGCTTTCTCCTACTCTTAGTTCCTACTTCCCTATAACAGTTCTATGTGGGAGAAATACTGTTAGAGCGAAGCATCAGGAAGGAATGGGATTGATTGAGCAGGAAAAGAGGAAAGATGAACTATTTGAATATAAATTCAAATCTTTTATCAGCACTACGTAACTGAGCCTGGTTGTCCCATTTCTCCTACCTCTCACCAGGGGCAATAACATTGGGGTAGAGGTAACCACTTCGCTTCTCCACACCTAAAGAAAGTCTCTCTAGGTGCATGAAACAGATCCAGAGAACCGTGTTAATTGTTGTTTTATTTAGTGTTATAATTAGAAATGTGGAAAACACAAGAGATAACCATAGTCATAATATATAAGGCTTCCTTATAATGACTACTTTTTTCTACAACCTCATAGAATTATAGTAAGTGTATTATCTTAAAAGGAGAATTTGGTAGGATAAAATACACTGAATTTTAGTCCAACTACAGCTATGTACATATGCATACATAATTTATGAGCTATGTATAATTTATATGTATACAAACACCACATTTTATTGAGGTAAAAGAGCACAGCGAGGTTAAAAACAAATGGCCAAGCTCAACATAGGCTTTACAACGCCACTGAAAGCCATTTTACTAGCATAAAGGCCTCCAACATGCTGGTATTAACCTACTGATAAATATTTAGACTGTATTTATATTTTTCTCTCTTGGGAACTAAGCCAAAATAAACATATTTTAAGGCAACCTTTGGAAGTGTCAGCATTTCTTATTTTATCTGCCTTGTGGTAAATGTTACTCACAGTGACAATTAAAAATATTGAACAATGAAAGACAAAGGCTGACAGATTCATCTTGAACCCATCTTATCCTCATAACATTTTTTTCTGACATACAGAAAAGTCATATTTTTCAGCAACCTTCAACTTCCTATTTCGAGGAGTAGGATTATTGCTTTTTTGCCCACACATGCTTACTGAAGCTGCGTTACAGATTTCCAATTTGTTTTCGTGTTCTGAAAAGCATCTACACAAGTCTCAATACTATTTTTTAAGAAAATATAGGAAACAGGAAACAAGAACTTAGGGAATTCAGGTTGTCCTGGCTGCAAGCTATTCAGCACTGCTACTCATTTCCATTGTATCTTTGGAAAGATAAACTATCCAGTATACAAGGTTGAATCCTGCAAATGCAACTGGAAAGAGAATTCGAGAATACTGGTCTATTTTACTGGTGCCTCCAAAGGCTGGAGAGAGTGGTGGGGGCGTGACAGGTGTTGATTGTAGAATGGGCGCTCTAGTGAGCACTTTATTGGCCTCAGAAGATGAAACTATTGGCAAGGACAGAGAAGTGATTCTTTTCTTCAGATGATATTTGGAGTCAGGATGCTGTGGAAAAAAGACAAATATTAAGCCCAAATGAAAGAATAGATGTTGCTTAATTGCTTATTTATTCATTCTTTCACCATTGACAAATATTTATTGACGATTTACTTTCTATGTAAGGTCAAACATCAATGACTTCTTAATAGTATTTGATGGTGTTACTTTTCCAAGTAAGGCTTAAAATACATTGTAAAATAATTTACTTGCTTCCATCTGACATTGTATTACTCAATACATCAGCAAATAACACAAAGCATATTTCATGTCATATAACTATGGTAAGCATTGTATCCTTAGGGAGAGACGAGCCAGGTTGCAGTGCACCCCTGGTTGTGCAGTAGTCTGTAGGGCAATGGGTTTGGGCAATGGCGTGTATTGGGAGGAGGGGTGAATTCCAATTTGGAATATGTAGACAATTAGTACAAAAAAATTACAGCCTGGTTTATTAAAACCATTCTTCTACACACATTCCCAGCCTACATTCTTATCTTTGCACAGTCATAAGCCTGAATCAGCTAAGATTTAAAAAATAAATAAAATTAGCCTATGTATGCCAAAGGCCAGTGACAAAGAATAAATATCCTTAAATTGAGTAGGATGACTGTTCATACCTTGAAATATGCCTGCCTCTTAGCTCAGAATTTCTATATTGTACACTTTTTACTTCCCATTCAGAACTTTCTAACTGGTCTTTCTCTATCCTCAGTCACTAAAAATGATTCATTTACTGAACTCAGATTTGTTATATGCTTCTTTCTATCACTAAACCTCCTGTTTCACTGAAATCATAAGACAATCAACTACAGTCTTGAACGGGATGTTTAACACAATAACTGGCAAGTGAGGTTAGGGTCCAGATAGGGGAAATGCTTTGTCCATGATGGCAGCAGCGCTAGCAATAAACTCCACTGGTCAGTTTCAGTGCCTGTTTCATTCCAACATTTTTCTCATCTTTATTCTAAAGTATTGGGCCTAGTTCAGAGACTCTCATTCTGTTTGATTTAGATGCCTTTCATGCTGTTGGTGTCTAGGGGGCCCTCCTCTGATTCCTATCTTTTCTTGTCTACATCCTGTAACGATCACCCTCCTTGTGACTAGCTTGTCCTTGCTGGGCCTCTGCCTTCAAACACTTGCTGTGCATTACCCCTGATCTTGTAAAATGGCCTTGTTTCCTCACTGGCAGCAAAATCACCACTTTGCTGCCTGGCAGGGTATGTGACCCACGTGGGCAAACTCCCGTGGCTTTAGCCAGCAACACTGCGGCAACAGGATAAGACAGCTGCCTCCCCTTTGCTGGTTGAACCACAGGACCAAAATGACCCGCCGATGTGGTGACATTTGGACTACAGGGACAACAACCTCCAAAACTTCTTTTCTGTATTCCCTTCTTGATTTTGTTATTTGGTTTGCCATGAAACTTATGGGTATCTAAATAATAATAGTTCTCATAGAGAGCTTAAGTTCATTGTTTTTAGGGGCCATGGAGAAATCTGTTTCTTTAACAAGAGCAAAAACAAATGGTGTAGTCAAGATTTGATTTGAAAAAAAACCACAGTAAATTCCAACCAAGGGCTATCTTTCTTATCTATTGGCCCAGAACTGTGGTACTTAATTCTGTGGTACAGAATTAAATTAGTCATAGGTCTTAGAGGTAGAAGAGAGTTTAAAATATTAGGAGGGCTAGTATGCTGCTCTTGAAGAGGAGACGAGGGAAACTTTCTATTAAAAACAGATGGGCCAGACGTAGTAGCTGACTCTTGTAATCCCAGCTTTGGTAGGCCGAGGTGGGTGGATCAGAAGGTCAGGAGTTCAAGACCAGCCTGGCCAACATGGTGAAACCCCATCTCAGAAATACAAAAAATTAGCCGGTTTGGTGGCGGGTGCCTGTAATCCCAGTTACTCAGGAGGCTGAGGCAGGAGGATCACTTGAACCCGGGAGGCAGAGATTGCAGTGAGCCAAAATGGCACCACTGCGCTCCAGCCTGGGGACGGATCAAGACTCCATCTAAAAAAAAAAAAAAAAAATAGATGATAGCTGAGGACTACTGTGCCCAGAATCACCAGGCTGTGTGGGGATAGAAGCAGAGTAACTGTCTCAGTGCATGCTGCCTCTCCTAGAGAACACAGAACCATTTTTCAAGAATTTTTTATCATATTTCTCAGACTCTAAATTTTCACCTATTAAATATAGTATTAAAATATTCTTTACCTGAAAGAGCAAAAGGTGTCACTGTTTCATCCTCCAAAAAGAGCCATCCTCCTCCCACATATGGAACACTAAAATACTTTCCTCTAGCAAACATTTCTAAGAATCATGATAGAGTAGAAAGAAGCCAGCCTTCAGAGCAGATTTTCTTTCTACACTCATTTTGACTTTTAACAGCATGCATTATCTGTCTGAAACATGTTTTTCTATTTTAGGTAGAAAGAGGGAAGACATGCCTAGTTCATTGGAATAAAGCAGTGACTATAAAACATTAAGTACCATAAAAATGTAAAGCCTTGCTTATTCTCCCCCTGTTTTTTAGAGATGTGGTAGGGCCAGTTATTTGTGAATCTGTGCATTGTCACAGTGTCATAAAAGACTTAATGGGGATTCCCAAATAATCATGGTCCAGAGGTCAGAAGTACCATTCAGAACCAAACACCATGAAAAATTTGTAGTAAAATGGATACTGTAATTTTACTTAAATTAAAAAATTAAAATTAAATTATATTGAAATTAAAGGTTTCCTACATTAGCATTCCCCTTGTCCTCATCTACTTCCCCAAACAATCTCTGTGGAGGGTTTCCTAGGAGTTAAGAGAACAAGGAGAGTCAGAAATCCCTAGATTACAGTCTCATAGCTACTAATTGCGTGCAATATGATTTAAACACCTCCTAGGTGCCAGAGACTCTAATTCTCTCTAAGCTTCAAGTTTCTATCTGTGAAGGCAAGGACAAATATTACTTAACACATACGTTTTTTCCTATGTTTCTAAGAATTTAAGAAAAATGCCTGATATAAAGATATATACACAAACATATATATGTGTATATATACACACATATACATATGTACATATAATTTTTGCTCAGGAATCTTAGCTATATCTATTTTTTAAATCATTTTCAAAATACGTCTGCTTCTCATTCTCACCACTCACATATCTTTATTTCTTCTTTGTCTGAAATAACATCCACCTGTCACCCATTTTTATCTTTCCCATACATCTTTTGATACCAAACTCATTAACACCTACCATCACTGATTACTCCAGCCTTTATGCATTTTTCTGCCTAGTTATTATGACTCTTGTAGATATTATTATTTTCTTTCTTGTAGGTATAATTATTTTTGTTGTGGCTTATCTCCTTTACTAGCATGGAATCTCCTCAATGGTGGAAGACACATTATTCATATGTATGAGCATTCCACAGTGTCTAGCAAATATTTAAAACACGGTATTTGTTTAATAAACAAATGCTGAATCAACAAATGAAAAAAAATCTAAACATTTCCCAAGATTTGTTGGAGGAGGTAGGCAAAGGGTGAAAAGTTCTATGATTATGTTACATTGTATTTCAATATGGTTTTATATTACATTATAAGTACCAGTTCTAAATGCTTATTGTTGACTAGCATTACAAGGCAATTTTCAAATATTATTTCATGAATTTCTTCAAAAAATCCACAATGTCATGTTATCTTCATTTCATAGAAGAGCAAATGGAGGCTTAAGCAGGAAGCTCACAAAGGTAATGAGTGGCAGGATCTGAATTCAATTTCCCTCTGATGCCACAGACCACACTTTCAACAATTATTATGCTATACTTCCTATCAACTTTAGCGTTTTGGGCACAGTGTCTCAAGCTCAGAACCACTGACTTTTTGGGGCCAATCACTCTTTGTTATGGAGGACCCTCCTCTGTGTCTTGGGATGTGGAGCGGCATCCCTGGCCTCTACCAACATGATACCATTAGCCACCTCCACCTCAAGTTGTATCTCCAGACACTGCCAAATGTCTTTGGGGGGAAATAGCTCCCCAAGGGAAATCACTGGCTTAGATTCACAAGTGTCCCACTGCCCAGGAGTGATTGGGGGAATTTCTAATAGGCAGCAAATATGATAGGCTAAGGGAAATGCAAGAGGCCTGGCTACCCTGCATCTGGATAATCAGTTGCTAAATAACTGGCAATTGACAGCACAAGTGGATTGGACATTAGTTTAGAAGGAATACGCTGAATTTCTGAAATGAAAAGAAAGCCAATTTTGTGAGCCGTTTAAGCTACAGGTTTGCATCAGTCCTGCCTGCTGTATTGTAAGCATAGCAGCTTCCGTTGATGGTAAAATAGGCTTTTGTCAGAGTCCAGATGAGGGCTCAGCTTGAGGCTGTCACTGTTTTGAGTGGAACGCCTGTGGTTTTGAATTTTTGCAGGGCTCCCCTGCTGCTGAGTGCCATCCTGCTTTAGGTATTTATAGAGCACTGCTTTGTTTCAAGTAATGCCATATTGCAAAGGTACTTTAAGTCAAACTGGACTTTATGACCATCAACTATGTGATAGAGGGAAGAAGTGTTTAGGAAGTATTTAGACAAATTTTTATATGTAATTCAATGAGTCTCAGTAGGTCTGAGAGGTAACCTATTGCTCCCACCATTTAAAAAGATACTCTAACCAGGACTGCCTTACTAAGGGATAAACCAAGCATTTGTTTTTAGAAAAAGCAAAGAGGGACAACACAAATAAGAGAAAATATTTTTTGAAAACACTTAGTATTGATAGTTTGCACAAGTCATCATATTAATCATTATGGGGAAAATTAGAACTCTGTTGGGTTTTCCTGTGTTTGTGTTCAGCTGGTAGAGTTGAAAACAGACACGACTCCAGAATTTCTACAGACACGCAGCTTATTGGCAGCAATATATTGAATAGTTGATTCATGGTACTAGGAAACATGTCTAGAAAACATATCAGAATGTTTGGAGGATTCATAATGAAGTATTGGGTGGGGATTTGATAGAAGGTATGGGGAAGGGACTAACCACTTACAACCCTCATCTAATCCATCCTGCCTGCCCCATAAATCATACAATGGCACAACCAAGAAGGGCACTGTGATCTTTCTGGTACATAGAGTCTTTAATAGTCTTAATTCAGTCCTTAATTGTAGGGAGTAATGACAGTACTCAAAAAAAAATCTGCTCCAGCCTGGGCGACAGAGCGAGACTCCGTTTATTTGTGCAATATTTGGAGTAGAAAAGGTAAACCTTTCAGTATTCTATTCTTCACATCTCTCTACACAGATAAAAGCAGCATGGTAATGGCCCAGTGCACCCTACTACCTTAAAAAGGAGCACAGGAAGAGGATATACCTTATTGTCCTCTCTATGCCCAAGTTTGTAGCAACTGGCTTAGAGCTTCCAGCACAGAGCCAGGCTAATTTCTTCTCTGTTCTTAGCTTAGACATCACTCTGCTAAAAACGAAAACCCCTCCAGACTGAGTAAGACACTTTTGCATGGCTCTTCTGTAGCTCACTATACATCTCTAACGACAGGCTTTATTCCAAGGTATTATTAAGGCTCATTGCTCTCTCTCACTTCCTGCTGTACAAGAAACTCCATGAGGGAAGAGGCCCTCCAATATCACTCACTAATGTATCCTCAACACTCTACAAAAGGCCTGGCACATAAAGGCACTTATCAAATATATATGGTATGAATAATTCAATGAATGCCTAAGTAGTCAATAAATAGGTGCCAGATGAAAAGAAAAAAAAAAGAAATAAATAAATAATGCAATCAACATAAATAGAGTAATTGTCCTGACTAATGAAATTTTGGTCAATTTTGTATTATATAATTTACAAAAGGCATCACACCCATGTAAAGAAGAGAAGCTACATTGAGAGTAATGACACTGCTCAAAGGATTGCAGAGGGGATGGGTGAGTGATTGACTGTCAGGAACGTAGTGATGAGGGCATAGACCTTTAAAATAACAAGGAAACTAGCAAACTATGCCAAAAGAAATCAAGGACCAAAGTTGATCTTACACACAATATAGGTACAGGTATATTCCAGACATGTCAATAGGCTCTGAAACTCATGAAGATATAAATAACTCTCTAATGTTAAGGTAGCATACCAGATAAAAACATTAAGAAAATAATCACCTATAAGTGGGAAAAACACTGTTAACAATTTCTTTTCCAAAAATAGTTAATAAAAAATAAAATATCCAATTCCATATGTCTTAAAAACAGAAAGATAGTCTACGGAGCATTTCTGAAGATTTAGCTTTAAGGTGTCTTTTTGGGTTTGAGATCTAGATTTCAAATGCTTGAGTTTCTCTGTTATTATTATGTTTTAAGGTCAGAATCAAAGTGATAAAATGAATAAACTTTTACCTACATTCACTGTAAGTAGTTTCCTGTGAAAAGCAATGAACATACTAAAATATACAACATAGAATCACATGAAATATCCAAGCACTTAATTTCACTTCAACTTTACCATATTAGTGTGCTATTTCAATGTCAAACTTACTCGAATAATGTTGTTTTGATTACAACTGAATAGGTATTTTTAAATGTCATGGTATTTGGAAGAAAATGTCTTGCAATCAAAATATACCATTGTGTAGTATAAATTGTAAATGTGTAATTTATGTTTGTTCCTCTACATCATATAAGACAACTTGCCAAAGTTTGACATGAACAAATGTAATGCAAATGTCCTATGTAATCACCTATATTTAGTTTTGATACCTTCAAGGTTTACATTGTTTGATTTGGTCATTTTGTTTTTATGTTTATTTTTATACTTCAGCCTTTTAGAATTAAAATTTTCCTATGTATTGCTTTAAAATATTTTAAGTGAAACCAGGTTCAGAAATATAACTTCTCATAAGAAAAAATAAATGTTACCTGCAGGAAAAAAGTACTTGGAGATTATTTATATGCCATTTAAAAAAATCTAGCTTCCCAGAGGACCTACTCATTATATGTTACTATTTTAGGTTTACGGGAGGCAGTTTATATCAAAACCTGAGATCTTAAATTCCATCTTAAATTAATAACTTACACCTTTAAAATAATAGCCTGAGAGGGTGATTATGTTTTCTCCAAGGATTTGAAATCATCCTCTTCTCAGTACTGCATGTTTCAAAAAAGGTAAAGTAAAAATATTGGTCTTTCTTTTTATTTCAATATCTGGCCTATGAGCATATTCAAAATCAATCCATTTTTTTTCAGTTTCTGACCATCTTTTTTTTTTTTTTTTACTTTTACTACATTACACAAATAAGAAACTGGTAAGCTGAATTCTGATAAGCACTTTTTTCATTTATAGATATGTATTAATATGTATATGACCTATGGACAATATATAGATTACATACTTATATGCATACAGATATCTTGTAACAGAATCACTTATTTCTACAAACATGAAAAAATTCTCAGAAACATTTGGAATTTATCATGACAAAAAATGGTTTTAACATTGTGAAGCAAGTCTGCAGACTAGGATATTTTGTAAAAAAATATATATTTGGTGACCTTTCAAACTACATATACATAAAGAATATATTATTAAGTCAAAGGAAGAATTTTGGGACTCAACTACATTCTTAAAATATTTTATCCTGTGGTATGCACCCTCATATATTTCAATTTTTAAGGAATTATTGGGGAGGGTGGCCTCAGCCTCTGTAATGTTCTGGATTTCAGAGGTTCTTCTTCTTCGGATTATTATTATTATTATTATTGCAGAGACAGGATCTAAATGTGTCGCCCAGGATGGAGTTTAGTGGTGTGATCATGGCTCACTGTAACTTCAAAATCCTGAATTCTAGCCATCTTCTTGCCTCAGTTTCCTGGTTGCTAGAACTGCAGGCATATGCCACCACCACCGAGTAATTTTTTAAAAATTTTTTACAGATATGGGGGTCAGCCTGCTATGTTGTCCATTCTGATTTTTAACTTCTGACTTCAAGTGATCCTCCCCCGTCAGCTTCCCAAAATGCTGGGATGACAGGTGTGAGCCACTGCACTCGGCTTATACAAAGTTTTTAAATCAATTCCTAGATTTTCTACCAACTAGAAACTTGTATTTTCCCTCTTCTAGACTGTGTTTTCCACTTATGAAACAAGGTAATTAAACTGGATCACTGAATGGAATTTTTTTTCTTTTATCTTTATTTTTTAAATGGGGGCTAATAAAAACAAATCCTTAAATTATATATTTCTACATATTATGGGGATGGCCTCTCATTTCTTGGAGAAAATATAAATTCTCAAACAAGTTTCTTAGTTTATCAAAGACAAAAATTTCAGTAAGAAAATGATCACCTTTTTAGTCAACAAGTGCCTCAGATTCTGAAAAGTAAAAAACAAATAGCTTTAAAACTTTCAGCATAAAGTTAAACTGAGGATTACTGGGCTGCATGTAGTTTTCAGATATGAAAGTGCTTACTAGAATTGATTAGTTGTAAAAAAACTTCAGTTCAAAGTGTCTGCCTTACTTGAATTCACAGAGCAAAATATTCCTGTTCTTAGAGCTACTCTTTAAGATTTGTATTAAAATAAAAATTTATGCGTGTCAATCAGTTTTATTATCCACTAAAATAAGAATGTGCAGCTTAATTGTTGTTATAATTTACTTTTATGCAAAATTGAAATCTGGGGGCATATTAATGGTCCTTAAAATATTAATGTTACCATTTGTTTCTTATTCAAAAACCTCTGGGTACCAGAGCTTAGCCACAGCAAATTTAACATAAATTTATCACTATTTCTCACTGAATATAAGCCATTGAATATAAGCTCATTGATATACATATATTTAACATACAAATGTGAATATGAAAATGTTTTAATATGAATCAAATTCTTGGGTTATGATTCAACATTCAGAGAATCTATTATTCATTATTCACAGATGCCTTGCCCTCTTGAAATAAAGCAGCAAGCAGATTTATAACAAAAATTGTCCATTCCATAGAAGTCCCTGTTTCTTTCCTGCAGACTCTGAAACCTCATTAGAAAAAACATTTTTTTTTCTTTTTACTTTTTTCCCCCTAGTTGGTATAAGTGATTCTGTTCAACAGAAACATCTAAAGGCTTAGAATTTTCTAGTCTCCTCTGAGAGCCTGGAATCTGCCGGTATAAGTGAGCATGATGAAAGAAGAATGCCCAAAGTTTAGAGCAAAGATAAATGAAGGATTGTTCCTTAGCTTTTCTCTGTGAAGTTGGAACAGAAACTGGCCTTGCTCTTGAAACTACAGTTATATAAACTGTGCTCAACTCACATTACTTTTGGACACTTAGTTGTCTCTCAACACTATTTAGGCTGCTTTTTCCTACAGTAGGTAACGGTAGAAAAGATAAACAATTACCAAAACAATCTCAGCTTCCAAAGGTTCAGTAGCTTTTGATATTGTCACTGTGGGTGGGGCTGCAATCTGTGTCTTCCTTTTGGCCTTCTGTGTCTGAAGATTGGTAAAGTAGTTGACCGCTGCAAACTCGATAAGAGCAGAGAAGACGAAAGCAAAGCAAACAGCTATAAACCAATCCATGGCAGTGGCATATGACACTTTTGGCAAAGAGTGCCGGGCACTAATGCTCAAAGTGGTCATAGTTAAAACAGTGGTGATCCCTAAAATAAAAAAGAAAAGGAAATGTAATATTAGTACTGGGAATTCTATGGCAAAATCAAGTGAGAATGTGTCAGTAGAGAAGATAAAACACTCTAGCAAGGCAAAGTAAGTTTTTAATATTTCGAATATCTTTTGTATTATAATTGTTCATAATTATTATCATAAGTATTATCATTTCTGTATCTTTCAATATTTAGTGAAGTGACTTATACATTATAATTGCTTTAAAAATTTTGAGTGTGCTGAATTGAACTAGTTTATTGTAAAATTTAAGTCGTAAATACTTCTAGTTGTTTAGGGCTTGAGAGAACTTGTAACAAATTATTACCACTTAAGAAAAAAAAACTTGAGGCCGGGCGCGGTGGCTCACGCCTGTAATCCCAGCACTTTGGGAGGCCGAGGCGGGCGGATCACAAGGTCAGGAGATTGAGACCATCCTGGCTAATACGGTGAAACCCTGTCTCTACTAAAAATACAAAAAATAAACCAGGCGTGCTGGCGGGTGCCTGTAGTCCCAGCTACTCCGGAGACTGAGGCAGGAGAATGGCGTGAACCCGGGAGGCGGAGCTTGCAGTGAGCGAGATCCGACCACTGCACTCCAGCCTGGGTGACAGAGCGAGACTCCGTCTCAAAAAAAATAAAAAGAAAAAAGAAAAAAAAACTTGAATTTCAGATCAGTTTTACCAGCTAACATATTAAATAATAGTTAATAAATAAATATGGTATAAATATTAGCATAAAATTAGGTTACCTAATTTGATTCTATTTCTAGCTAGATTTTAAGGTATAATATTTACTCATTAGAAGATAAAATGTATCACTCACTTGCTGGCAGTTTTCCTTCTTGAACTATGACCTGGGGAATTTATACAATTAGGAGATGTATAATATTGATGGTCGACATCATTATGTTGGTATTCTTTAGTAATTTTCAAAAAGATCTATTTTAACAGTACATTTAAAAAATCAAGATTTATGATTTCTATTTAATTCAAGTCTATCTTCAGACTACTAAATTTATAATCATTAAACCCAGGAAAAACACTGGAGTTTGTCACTGATGTTTCCAGTTAAAGCTCTTTTTCTTATTATTTAATTTTGTTTTATCACAATTAGTAGTGATTCTATATATAAGTGGAACTAAATATGTAGGTTGAATCATAAAAAATTGATGAGATGACAATTGTATATGGTTCAACCTAATAAAAGGGGTATACACCTTATGTATTCCTGTGTTCAATATCTTAATCTTTTGCTTTCACGGATTTACATGCAGCTTTTACCTTTCTGCTTTTCTTCAGTTATGACAAAGAAAATCAAGATAAAGCACTGCAAATAGGACACATGAAAGTCATAGGAAACCAGTCACAATTCTCGCTGAGACAAATGTTTTATTGATTCACCACACAACTTGTGATATAATGACAGTGATTTTGCATGTTACATATGTCTGGATGAAACAGGAACCTACTTTATGGATTGAAAAAGTGCACCGGTGTGAATATTTACTCAAAATACACAAGCAATGAAAAGTGGAAGATGAACGTACGTGAAGTACAAAATGTGAGACATACCAAAAACAGTTCTTGCTGGGACGGACTCCTTATTAATCCAGAAAGACACCTGGGAAAGAATGACTGTCATAATGCAAGGAGTGTATATCTGTATCATGAAGTAGCCCATCTTCCTTCGCAAGTGGAAGTAAACTGTCATTATAACGTATTCACCTGGTGGAAGACACATACATCAGTATTATTACTGCTGACAGTCTGCAAAAAGCATGCAGTTGAATATAAATCTTGACAGTTTTTAAATTAACATTGCCTGGAAGAAAACAAGCAAAGGTACGTTTCAGTATATAAGAAAGCTACTTGATCAGCAGATGACAGAGCAAAAAGACACATCAGCTCATTGTTTTCAGTAGGGTTCCTTATATCATATACATAAAAAACTACTTATTCCAAGATCACACAAATCTTTACATGCACCTGGTTGCAAAATCAACTTTAAGGAAAGCTACTCATCACTTCAAAACAGCATGCTTAGCTGAGAATGGCTAAGGCAAAGGAAAAAGAAGATGTTTTGAAAATGTGCACTGGAGTCATCTTGCAGAATTATTTCCATCCTTTGGTCAAATTCTTACCTGTGTTAGATTTAATTGTCTCACTAGATACTGTTTGTCCAATCAGATCATACTGGAGAAGGCTTGAAGATTCTTCTGGGACTTCAACTGAGTAAAGTGGTCCTTTTTTCCATGTATATATGATTTCACTTTTGGGATAAGCATCTACATATTTGAAACAAATTAAATATAGCAGTGAATTTGATGAGTTGTCTTTTTTTCCTTCAAAGTGCACATTGTCTATAAAAAAGGAAATACAAACATAAATTGTATTAAATGTTTTCTTTAATCTTCATGACTAAACCCTCGATTCATGAGATTGACAGAATGATTAAGTATATTCCTAGAACCACACTGATAGTGTCATGATTATATTTCTTCCTTGATTTCCAGTATCAGCTAAAACCAAGTAATTACATATTTTGGATGTATTATTTGACTCTCAGAAGCCTGTTATAACTTACAGCTCCCAAACTTGAGTGGACAAGCGTGCCCATCCATAGGAAAGTTAACCAGCCTCATGGGACAATCAGCATTGATGGTAAGCCTAGGAACATTGAAATCAGTGTTTCTGAGTTAGTATTATGGACATATCATTTAGGCGGGGGAAATAGAATTGGAGAAACCTCACCTCATGGTGTATAAAATGGTTCCATTCTGCATTATTCTGAAGAGTTTATTGGGAGTTGTCATGTTGTGTGCAATTGACTTTTTACCATTTCTGAAAAAAGTGTCAGGTGTCCAGATTTTACTGACCATCAAGTTATTCAAACTCAGAATCTCAGTTGGCCCCCCAAACTTCAACCTCTCATCTGTCCAAGTCTGGCGGAAAAAAACATCCATTGTATACTCCTAAGAGAAAATAAAATATTCACGCAAGCTGGAAAGACAGTTCGCTAAGAATAGTTTATTCACTAGCCTATACACCCAATCTCTAAACTTAAGCAATAAAGCAAATTTTTATGGCAATAATTCTCACAAAAATTATAATTTTAGCGAGTAATTATTATTGTTCTCAAACTTAAAGTTTGTATTGTTATAAAAGATAGTGCTGTGATGTTTACACCTCCCTCCTCCACCTTGACTTTCCTTAATATTCTTCCTCTTTATCTATCCAGTCATCCATATTTCCATCTATCAATATGTCCTCCTTAATCTAGAAAATAGATTATGGAAATATTTAGGTTAGCCTTTGTGCTGGCTGGCCTTTATACCGTTAGTTAGTCTAACTATTCCCCTTTGTACCTCGTTCACCCTCAAACGGATCTCAGAGCATCAGAGTAACATTCAGTAAAATTCCACACATAGATCAACCTTAGTTGATAAACACACTATAGCTGCACGTCAAAATTATTTTATATGGTTCTCAGGGAACATAAAAACAAGTGTTACCATGATTATTCTAAAGAGAGTATCATTTAAGTATGTATAATCAAAATTATGAGTTAATTTGTGGCATTTATGAATAACATTAAAATGTTTAATAATTATAATAAGAGCTATTGCAAAAGTCAATAACAAATAACAACTTGCAATTACATCAAAGTATTGCCAATAATTGCTTTGCCTACTATATAAGTTCCTTTATGAAACTTACTGTGACAAGTAGTGATCACATTTTAAAAATATAATTTGACAAGCAATATGCCCATCCAATAATGACCCAGGATGTAATAGGGATCTATTGTACAAATAAACTGTAAAAACAGACACAAACGTAAGATAGAATATTAAGAATACCCAGACTTCAACAACACAATGGCAAATTGTTGTGGTTGTTTATACTTGGAGTGGCTTAGAACACGAATGGAAAATATGATACTAAAATAATCCAGGATTCTGAATAATGCTGACTCTTTCTCCTTTTATAGTAAGATATTTATCTCTTGAATAAAACCCTTTCTCCCACTTTCCCTTTCTTTCTTATGTTATTTCTTTCTCCTTTTCCTCCATATTCCTTTCTCTTCTTCCTTTACTCCTTCCTTTATTCTTTCTATACATCATCTTTTCTTGCCAACTTAAAAAAGCAGGAAATGAAAAAGTCTCCAATAACTGTTTCTTTAGAATTACATTTCCCTAATAAAACCTAATGATGAACCTCTTTAAAGACAGTTATGTTTACTTCAGCATTTGTATTTACATTTCAGTTTTAGAGAGAAATGCCACCTGAGAACCGTACAAGAATACCATGATACACTTTGTTCTAAAAGATGAGTTCAAGTTTTCATTGCCACTTACTATAAATACCCTCTTACGAATGCTACAGCCATCTGTACCTGGAACAGAGTCCCCAGAACACCCACTGGTCCACCCTCAACGTAAAAGGTGGAGAGCATTAGCCTTTCCAAATGACCTCTTTACTGTTTTAATAAAACATACTGATAATGATGTTTCCACAAAAGACAATTATGTTTTAGGTTTCATAGACATACTCAATAAACTTTTATGTGGAATAGGATCTGTGTGGTTTTTTTTCCTCCTCTAATAAATTTTCTAGAGCTTCACAAAGAAGGGGGAAAAACTCGTCTCTTTGGAGGGAAGAATTAGTGCATAGTATGTGGATGGAAGAGAGGACATAATTTTAAAAAGTCCCTCAGCTTAAAATGTTCAAGCCCTTAGTGAAATGTGAAGATTAAGCCAGGAATCTGCTCTAATGGTCATGCCCTCCCAGCATGAATACACATATTGTGTCATGAATCTGGAGCCAAGCTTGGCGGCAATGCCCATTATCATTAGTTTTGGGACTCCACTATCCTCCCCGAAATGAAAATACCCAACTCACTTAGAACTCACTCACCATCTCCACATCTGACACTGGCCCAAAACTGGTCACATAAATGTCTGTTTTGACTTCAGTGACAGCACCTGAAATTAGCCCAGAGGGATGAAACAATGATTACTACTGCTGTTAAAGGGATTGATCTCAGCATTCTACTGCCAAACCCCTTATCATAGCTAGTATCTGCAATGCATCCTATTGCATTCCAGTAGATCCTTCAGTCTCTCAACTCTGAAAATTCATGTCAGTGGCCTTATTTTGAATGTATTCTAGTCAATTGGGAGAACATTAAGGAATGAAAGAAGCTAGATTTGTTCTAATGAAAATGATAGTAATTAATGTATATTGATGGCTTTAATGAGAAAATGCTAAGAAAACTGTTTTACACGAATAATCTCATTTTGCACTCATACAACTCTATGAGGCAAACATTGATCATATACCCACACAACAATTCAGGATATGAGGTATAGAGAGTTCAAATAACTTGAACAAGGCTACTAATGGTGGATGAGGCAGAGACTGGATGGGAACATACACATGGTCTCTCTCCCGTGCCCCTGCCCCTGCCCCTACCCTCTACCTCGTTTCTGACTCTCCTGGGTCTTCAAGGGGCAGAAACAGAGGAAGGAGACTACAGGTGTTTGTGTAGCAAAGATGCAGCTTCTTACCTCCAAATCCCGGCCGCAGCCGATTGTCATAGCCTTCAAGCAAGTTGTCCAGGATCCGACTGACGTTTTCTGAGTAGAAGTTGCCTTCATCTTCGAGTTTCCCTAGGGCACTTTCTAGCCTGTGAGTAGAGAGTCAATGACCCTTACTCCCAGACTCAGAGAACATGTTTTATCTAATCTACTCTATTCCACCCTGTTACAAATACATTCTACACCACTTCTGGCCTCTTTCATGATTCGATATAGGAGTCACCCAATGGATGTACACGTTTCCTTTCCTCTGAGATAAAAAGAAAACTCAGGAAAAAGAATCTTACTCACCACAGAATAATGCACAGCCAGGGCAGACGCGATGCCATCCTGCAGTGCACTGAAATGCAAAATTCACCCTCCTCCTGGCGTCGTCCTCCCTACTAGCCAGCTCTGCTTTGCCAATCAACTGGAGAAATCTTTCAAACCCTTCATATCTCTATTCCTTGTTTGCCTCAAGTCAGTAATCCAACAGATAAAGAGGTTGCCAAAAAATTTGCAGGATTCCCCTGACTCCCTTCTTTCTTGTTTCCTTCTTCTCACATGGAACAAGGTGGTTTGTGGTCTTAGATTATGTCCTGCAGACACCCAGGCTCCTCTGACTGACTCAGTTGGGAAGTGAGAGTCTGAAGGGACAGTGCATGGTCGGAGAGCAGTGACAATAATCGAATAAGGCATTAGGGGAGATTAGAAGGAAGAAATCCACTGCCAGTTTTGGCATGGAATTAGCAGGGCCCTGTGAGGAAATCTGGAAAGCAGTGGCATCTTGCTGATTGAGATTATGTTCCAATGGGCTCAGCGTTTATTATTTTTATGGTTCACAGAAGGATTCCTACACAGCTTTTACTGTTTAAAAAGTCTAACACTATTGGGACCCTCTTGGATTCCCTTTCTGATTTTCATCAGCATTACTAGCTACAGCCGCACCCGTCTGTATTTAAAAATTATTCCTCATGATTTATTTACCAGCACTTGTAACACAACAGAACAACTCCCAGCCATCTTGCCGTTGAGTAAATATTTTTTTCAAGGTACTTTGCTGACCCTTATTGTCAAAGGTACGTCATCTCAAGCAAAGACAGAAATGGGATCTACTGCTATCATTAGAGACCTGGTCAGTTTCTTGAATGCCACCTATAGGAGACAAAGCCTAAGAAATAGCAGGTTAAGACTCCTCATGCAGAAATGTTACAAAAATAAAGCATCTACACACGTGGTTAATGTTGACAATTCTGGCACTATTTTATTAGGCTTGCCACAGGTCGAAAGGAAAATGTCTGAATCCAAGAAACAGCATTCTATTCTCAGTTCTGGTAGAAGGAAGTTGTAGTCAAGAAAAGTTCATTTAAGCCTTAAAATTTTAATCTTTTCTTTAAATAAAAATTTTAAAAAGCATTGTGAATATACATGTCTGTGTGTACATCTATTATATAGAATATATAATAAAATTATAATATATATTATACATACACACACACACACAGATATTTCAATTCAGGAACATAAGATCAAGGATCAAAAGTCTCAATTCACCATCCTTCTGCCAATTTCATTCCTTACTCACCCAGTTCACAGTCTGTACCTTTGAAATCCAAATTCTACAAAGGCCATGGTAACTATTGCAGACATACAGCACAGCCTTAAGAGTCACACTTGAGAACATGACATAAATCATTTGAGGAACATTTGAATATATTATTGTCAGGGAAAGACACATGGCAGCCATTTAAATGAAGATACCTACAATGTTTTCTCTAATGTAAGGGAAACACTCCTAAAACCTTTATGTGTTCATTATGGGATCCAGTTTTCACATCTGTACTCATTCTTTTTATTCTCCTTTAAACCTACTCCCACTGGTGACCATAATGTATTTTGAACTCACATTAATTGTGCTATTACCTAAATCCCCTAAATATCTGGTATATATGATGCTATGAAATAATTCTCTTCAGATTAATCACAACTTTTTTTCAGCCAGAGAACCCTATATTTATTTAGATATGTGACTGTTTTTATTTTTCGTATCAAAATGTTTGCCTTTCATCTCTGATTTGTGTCATCAGAGAGAAAGTTTTGTGAGGGTTTTCAGACTGAATGTTTTTGTCTTTTCTTTTTTAAATTTAATTTAATTTTAAATTCCAGGATACATGTGCAAAACGTGCAGGTTTGTAACATAGGTAAACGTGTGCCATCGTGTTTTGCTGTACCTATTAACTCTTCACCTAAGTATTAAGGGCCCTGCATGCATTAACTACTTAACCTGATGCTCTCCCTTTCCCCACATCCCCAACAGGCCAAGACCTGTGTTGTTGTTCCCCTTCCTGTGTCCATGTGTTCTCATTGTTCACCGCCCACTTATGAGAACGTGAGGTGTTTTGTTTAGTTTCCTGTTCCTGTGTTATTTTGCTGAGGATGATGGCTTCCAGCTCCATCCATGTCCCTGCAAAGGACATGATCCCATTCCTTTTTATGGCTGCATAGTACTCCATGGTGTATATGTACCACATTTTCTTTATCCTGTGTATCACTGATGGGCATTTGGGTTGATTCCATGTCTTGCTATTGTGACTAGTGCTGAAATGAACATACACATGCCAGTATCTTTATAATAGAATGATTTTTATTCCTTTATACCCAATAATGGGATTGCTGGGTCAAATGGCATTTCTGGTTCTAAGTCTTTGAGGAATTGTCACTCTGTCTTCCACAATGGTTGAACTAATTTATATTCTCATCAATAGTGAGGAAAGTTCCTATTTCTCCACAGCCTTACCAGCATCTGTTGTTTCTTAAATTATTTTTGGTTTTTTTTTGAGACAGAGTCTTGCTCTGTCGCCCAGGCTGGAGTGCAGTGGCGCTATCTCCGCTCACTGCAAGCTCCGCCTCCCGGGTTCACACCATTCTCCTGCCTCAGCCTCCGGAGTAGCTGGGACTACAGGCGCTCGCCACCTCGCCCGACTAGTTTTTTGTATTTTTTTTAGTAGAGAAGGGGTTTCACCGTGTTAGCCAGGATGGTCTCGATCTCCTGACCTCGTGATCCGCCCGCCTGGGCCTCCCAAAGTGCTGGGATTACAGGCTTGAGCCACCGCGCCCAGGCCTGTTTCTTGAATTTTTAATAGTCGCCATTCTGACTGGTCTGAGATGGTATGTCATTGTTTTGATTTGCATGTCTCTAATGATCAGTGATGTTGAACTTTTTTCCATGTTTGTTGGCTACATAAATCTCTTCTTTTGAGAAATGTCTGTTCATTTTCTTTACCCACTTTTTAATGTTTTTTTTTCCTGTAAATTTGTTTAAGTTCCTTGTAGATTTCGATATTAGACCTTTGTCATATGTACAGACTGCAAAAGTTGTCTCCCATTCTGCAGACTGTCAGACAGAAATATTTTCACATGTAAAAAAAAATCATGGATGATATTGTACATTTTTACAGATATTCCTATAGAATAGGCATGATTTTCTCATTAAAATGATTTTTTTAACAAGAAACACATAATAGTTAAGTTACAGTTGTGTCTAAACAAAAGATTAACACACCTGATTTTATTTTTTCATAGGTTTCAATTAATAAGAAATTAATGTAAGAGAAGGAAGACTTTTTCTACTCTCAATAGGAAAAAATAATACTAGAGCTAGAAGGGATAATAAGCTACGTAATCTTAGTCATTTTCCCTCTGCTGAGCTTACCTTTAAAAGAATGCGATAGACCTAGCGACATCCAAGATACTCAAGCTCTGTAATCTGAGAATTTGTATTATGTGTTAATGTCTGTGTGTAATGAACTCCCTTGTTCACACATCTCTGTCAGAATTAGGACAGACAAGATCTATTAGCAACACTGTTAATTAGATTGCAATTATCATTTTCCTGTGGAATTAGTAAAAAAAAAAAAAAAAAAGTTTAAGAATATGACAATGGCTACGACTTTGGGGATGTATGGTCATATTTATGTAGCGTTTTGACTATGTAAACCAGTTATCAGAGCTCTCTCATTTAGAGAATTATTTCCGTTTGGCAAATTTGAGAATATCTGTCTCATACCTGCATATTTCATAGCTGTTTCTCCAAAATATGTTCTCTTTTATGAATCACCTTAGACAAACACTTGCATGCTCTGTTGTTTGTTTGTACTGGGAAGCCTAGAACTACCATCCTCCTCAACAATACTGCTATTAACTTGCTGGATTTTGCAAAAGAATAATGTGTAATCATTCCTTTTGTGTCCTGTACTTTAATTTCATATACCACCCACACCAACACAGCTTTATATAAAATGACTTATTAAAGATGTAGCGATAATTAGAGAAAATTATTGCACAGAAAGAGCAAACTTGGCACCAGACACTAAATGGCACTTTTCATAATACAAAAAAATCAGTATGTCCATGCATGCATATATAAACAAACCAGATATTCAAGATAGCTACAGAATTGCCTCTTGGATAACATTTACTTGCACTTTCTCACTAAAAATCTCCATTGATCTTTTCAAAAATAGCATTGGAAGGGTGCTTTCTACAGAAATTGTGTTCCTCCATAAGTGGGAGATTATACACCCTGGCAGCCATTGTGGGGAGGCCAGGAATGCTGTTATCCTACAATGCATAGGACAGTCGCCTCAAAAAATAATGATCTTGCCAAAACACATCAGTAGTACCAATGCTGAGAAAACTTGCCCTAGAATAAAACCACTCAAACTTTAGTAAAATGTTCCTAGATGAATGATTTAGCCTCTCAAGTCCACTTTCACAATTTCACAGTATCTCCACAGCATAGTGTTCTTGTAAGTCTTTACTTCCCCCTTATGATATATTGAGGATAGCCACTTGCCCAAACATACAAACATACCTATGTTTCTGAGACAAATAAGGATGTTTAATGAGCACACTACTAAGGGAGTTAAAGGAAGCAACACAAATATAAAGATTATATTTGTAAATGTACAAAAGGATTCCTATGTAAATATACAATAAGTTAAAAGCAGGCAGAAAGTTTCAATTGATATATGGATATATATATAAAAGTTTACAATTCACAATGAAAATAGTCAAGAAACATAAAAGGTGGTCATTATTAAGAGAAATCAATGCTAATGAAACAAAAATTTTGTAAATTTATCTCATGGTCATAAAGTATTAAGAATTCATACTGACTGATGTTCAGTGCAGTGTCTGCAATGGGATATGCTCTTTATATTTGAAGAAGAGCAATTCCTCATCAGGCAAGACTGTCCCACACATTTCAGGATACTTCGGATCTCCTGCTTTTACTTACCAAGTGTCTCTAGTGTTCTCTATGCATGCTAACAACCAAATATTCTCATATTTTAAAATTCTTGATAGCAGGGAGTTATTTTTCCCAGTTGAGAACATTATGAGTGCAACATGCAATCATTAGACTAGAGTTCATAGTTAAAACTAAAATGTGCTAAAGGCTCTGCAGGTTAAGTTCAAAGAAATGCCTGCTCTTTGGATTAGCCATCTTTCTGCATCCAAAAACTCAGATTAGTTTACAGTAGATTAGCAAAACTAATCTCATTAACCTATTCCTTCCCAAATTAAGTACATAATTGGGAAGAAGAAAATGGATATAGATATCTGGGAGAAGTCACTGGATTAGAGTTTTCTATCACCTTCTGTAGGAAGGAAGAGCCAGTCCCCTCTCTGACAAGTAAAAGAGATGATAAATTGATAAGTTATTCGCTCCTAAAAATTGAAAATGTCTAGAAGAAGAACCTACTGACATCCTCTTTCTTGGCAACACATTTGCGCTGAGAAAAGCAGAAGGCCCACACGGAGGCCCCAGAGAGAGACACAGGGAGTTTGGTGTTCTCCTGAAGCATAGGCATACATATATAAATGCATAGACTGGTCTACCTTCCAATTTATACACAGGAGTCCTTCCAAAATAGCAAATGTTAGTGGGGCTTGAACACAGTGTGAAGTAGTATAATTAAGAAAAGAGGAAAGTAACCCTCTCCATTCCAGGTCCTGGAAGAATTTCAAGAGTGCACAAGTGGATTCTAGTGGCTCACATGGCTTTGTATAAAGGAACATAAAGGCAGGTGGAAGGGCGGAAACATTCATCACCCCATGTAGCTACCTGACCATGCAAGAAGAGGCCTACCTCCAAAAAAGATGTTGAGGACATATAGCAATTGGAAGCTGCATTGTTTGTTCAACCTGTCACAGAAGGAGTTAGAGCAAGGCTGAACAGCAATTTCTTCTCTCCTTCAAATGCAATTGTCTTGAACAGGCTCCTTTATTCTAGCATTATTAAATGGCATCTAAATCTGCACAATGAAGGATGTGTTCCAATAATCTTTGCATTACCTACGGGAACAAATCTCACCAGTTATGTGCTGTACATCCTGCATTTTGTAATTTGCTCCTCTTTAAACATATGTGGCTTAAAAATGATGCCCAAATACTCTGAAGTCTATTTGGAGATTGGTAGAAAGAATAATATTAATGATATTGAGCCAAAAATGTAAGCAGAAAAGGAATTTTTAAAGTAATTTCCAGAAGTCCTAAGAGGAAATTGGATGTAAAAGTTTCTTCTGAGATATTTGTCATAGGTGAAATTATTGGTAACATGTAAGTTTGATACTACATAAACATATGATATAATTTGCTTTCATTGTGTAGCATATTCAGGTGCATAAATCATATACAAGTACAATATATCATTTTTATCTCACTCTCCAAACAAATTGAGCAGAATGGTGTTAATATTCTCATTACTTGGATACATATAAGAACTGGAGAGGTCAAATAATTTCTCCACGAGTGCAAAGCTATTAAAGGGTGGAGCTGAACACAAGTCTGTAGATTCATAGTCAAATAATTCTTAAGTAAGCCAGATGAACCAATATGCTAGGCTCTTATTGCCATTAAGTTGATTTTGACTAAAACAATTTTCAGTCATCATTTAATGACAGGAGAGAATGAAACTGAGCTTCAAAAACAGAAGCCCTTGCTTTGTCTATTAACAACTCAAGTTACTTCTCTCTGAGTATTAGTTTTCTCAATGACGTGAGGGTCTGGAACCAAAGGATTTCAGTATTTGTGTAACTACTTCCCATCCAGTACCACAATACTTGGAACTTTTTTCCTTAACTGTCTTAGAACTTATAATGAAGATCGAATCAGTCACAAAACAATAAATACAATTGAGGACTGTGTAGGAAGAAATTAATATAACATTAATAATAACAAATTAATATAACATTAATGATAGCAAATGAAGGAGAGAAGATAGAATTATGCCAACAACTCTACAGACTCTAACTCATTCACTGCTAACACAAACGTCTATGAGTTGCCTGTAATTGTGCCAATGTGATAGATCGGCAGGATACGTAACTTGCTCAATCTCGCATTGCTAATAAGTGGCAGAATCCAGATTCAAAACTAGATTATTCTAACTCAAAAGTAACTAGGTAGAAGCCAAGGCCAATGGCCAGAAGTCAGTGAAAAGTAAGTTTCAGTTCTATTAAAGGAAAAAGTTCTGACTGTCATTATCTATTGAAGGGTGGAATGGGCTATCATAATAAAAAATGAGTTTCCCATTAACAACAGCATTCAACTATAGTATGGAGTACAGTGTGTATGGGGGATTTTTTTTTCTTTTTTTCTTTCTTTTCTTTCTTTTCTTTTTTTTTTTTTTTTTTTTTTTTTTTGATAGAGTCTCCCTCTGTCACCAGGCTGGAGTGCAGTGGCGTGATCTCGGCTCACTGCAACCTCCACCTCCCGGATTCAAGTGATTCTCCTGTCTCAGATTCCTGAGTAGTTGGGACTTCAGGCATGCATCACCATGGCCGGCTAATTTCTGTATTTTTAGTAGAGATGGAGTTTCACCATGTTGGCCAGGATGGTCTCAATCTCTTGACCTCATGATCCGCCCACCTCAGCCTCCCAAAGTGCTAGGATTACAGGCGTAAGCCACCACGCCTGGCTGGGGATGTGTGTTTTATGAGGAAATTACATGGTCCCCATGAACATTCAGCAGGACACTGAGGCTACCTGCGGGTATTCTAAGGAAGACCCAATTGATAGAGATCTCAAGTGAATATTTGCATTAATGAAAACTATTACAGAGTTTCTTTGCAGTGATGTGAGAAAGAAGATTTAAAGAGATTCATGGTGGTAAAATGTACTGTTAAGGAGAAAAAAGAAGAGGGCTTACTAAGTTATACTAAAGGAGGGAACAAAAGTAATGGATTGCATAATAACATTTATTGAAGACAACATATTTCAAGCATATGCAATGATACTGTCTCTAATCTGTGCAACTACCTTACAAATCAGCCTTTTTATGCTCATTTTATAAAAGAGGAGAATGAGACTCACAAAAATACGTTATTACCTGAGGACTCAGAGCTATTATTACTTCTGATGCCAAAATACATTCTTTTATACATTGTGCTTTATGTATTATATCAGATCTGATCCTTTCTCTAAAGTTAGGGCTGTTAAACTCTCTGGACCAATAATAGTTTTTATATTGTTGTTAAGTAATACCCACCATCTCAGTGGACACTGTGACAAAATCCCCATGTGATCCCTTTGGAGGATCCGGTGCAATAAGGACATAATTGCTCTGGGAAGCAAAGGACAATAAAGCGACTCTTCTCTGGACTGCAGCTTTAAAATGCTCTGGCTTGGTTGGGAGTAGAAAGTTGAGTCCATTATAGGACACTCTGGGACTCCCAAAAAGTATAGGCAGGGAATAGCTGTTTCAAACTTCCAAACACAAATACCAAAGAATGAAAAAACACTCCTTAAAGAGCACATTTATATGAATGTATGATTTATATTTGCTCAACCGGTATTCATTCAATCTAACTTTTATTTATCAAGTGCTTTTTATATTTTGAGAAAGATCACCTTCAGAAAGCTCACAGTCTAGGTATTCCTCTGCAACATAATAGTACTGACAAGATGTCAGATGCTAAAAAGTAGAAATGTTAGCCATGTGCCATGGAGACACTGAATGAGGAGACACCAATGGTAGACAATGGGATCAGGGATTATTTAATCAAAGAAATGATATTTAGGCTAAAATTCTGAGATTGAATAAACTCTTAGCACATTAGAAATGGCCATTTCAGGCTGCATTATGAGCTCAGAGGTGACACAGTGCATGTTTTGTCTGTAAACAACAAACCGAGAAAATATAGGAAGCAAAGAGAAATGCGATAGATGAAAAGAATGGAGGAGAAGACAGAGTCCTATAGAGGAGTGTGCTCCCCACTGGAGGATTGAGAAAAGGCATGGACTTCTGTAGCAGACCAGAACAGGACTGCCTAAACAATTTTTAACATTGTTTTCTCTGAGAATTGTATTCTCTGAGAATAGCCCTCAGGAATAAAATCAGGGAGGCTGTTAGAAATTCAGGCATGAAATAGGGCCTTGCAACGTTTGTGCTACAGGCTTAACCATGTATTGATTAGATGCCTTTGGAATCAGGAAACTTGAAGTCACCAGCTGGCAAGTTACTTAGAAAATTATTTACCGTCTCTAGGCATCATTGTCATTACCTCTGAAATGGGATAATAGGTTCATGACAAGGATGAAATGAGATGTGCATGGAAGTAATTATCATGGGGCATGTCCATAGTAAACAATAAACAAAAATATCTATCAACATCATTGCCACCATCATTACCATAATCATCATTGTCATCATCATTGTTAGCCATATCAAACCTTTCTCTCCAGCATTTAGAAATGGGGCTGAGAAATTAGCATTTGCTCAGTATCATTTCCTGAGGCTGTAGGTTTTGGGGGCGGGCATGTTTGACTGAGTTAAGGCAGCAACAGAGACAGAAAGAAACAGAACTGCAGCAGCCCCATGGAAGGAAGCATAGGCAAGAGTCACTGCAACCCCAAAATCTGAGAGCAGCTGCCTGGATTTCTGACAGCCTCCCTGATTTTATTCCTTCATAATCTAGGTGTCATTTCTACCTTTGGTTTCCCCCAAGAAAGCGTTGTGTCTTTATTATAAATTCTTCTTTTTTGTTCAAGGCAAATTCAATGTTTCCTGTCACTGGGTTCTCAAAAGAGCTTTAACTCAGAAGGCTGTATTCCAAATATGAAAGCAGAATTTCAGACTGTGACAATACAGTATGACACTCAGATAGGTCGTGTGACCCATGAGAGAGCAAACCTAGAAAATGTGGAATCTTGAACTTGCTTCCTGACCATTCCAGAAGGATCAAGCTAATTGGCAGTTACTTAACGAACTGCTGCTTAATGAATGTCTCACACCTCCATGGAACAGAATAAGCACGCTGGTAAACTGCGTGAACCCTTTCAGGCCACTAGGGGACTACTGAGCATCGTCTTCTGGCAGTGCTACTAATGCCCTGGAATCTGCCTATTTATCAAATGCTTGGAGTATAGAAAAGAGAGGACAGAATTTTGGGTTCAAGCCCAGTGATGTGCTCTGGGGAAATCTTATAGAAGCACAAGCAGAATGGAAGTCAATTAAACATGGATTCTGTTGGACTTGGACAAGATGTAAACTCCAAAGCTACTGTCATGCACAGGGACATTCTCAGAGCAAGAGTACAAATAAAATGTTGAAAGTGCCTTGGAAAGGTCAGAGGGCTTCATGAGAATGAAGATTCTTCATGTTATTATATGAAGAATATTAAGGTGTTCTTTATATTATTATCTTAAATGATGGTGTTTTGTATTAGGATTAAATGTAAAAGAATTGCCATTTTTATATGAGTGATTCAATGTGAGAGAAGACAAATATAAATAACCGTGGGTTCGGGGGACACAGAGATTAAGCTAAGAGGTGTTTGATGCACAATTTGGAGCTACTGACTCATTGGTGATTGATAACATCGCACCAACAAAAAAAATTGGTAAAGGTTCTCTCTAGCAAATGCTGACTCTCCAAGAAATAAATGAGTTATTGAAAAACAGATTTTTAACAAACCGGCTTTGGAGAGAATGTGCTAGGAGTAGAGTATTTGGTACTGTCAGAATTAAAAGAGCTATATAACTGTAGACTTGCTGTGTGTTTACTGTTGTTGTTGTCCTTTTGGTAATTAAGGAACATGTTAGATATAAAAACAGAAAGATCTAACTTGTAGTGGTAAAACAAAATGACTTACATTTCTTACACTAGAAAAAAGGTGGAGGTAGGCAACTCTTGGCTTTGGCAGCTAAGAGATACCAGAGCTGACTTCTCTGCATTTCATGTTGCCTTATCTTGTGGTTGCCTCAGTTTCATATCGGCATTCAACAGAAGAAGTAAAAAATTGAGTAGCATGGCCACTTCTAGCTACAGTGTGGCTAGGGAAATTGTAAGCTGCCCCTTGATTTCTGAATTAGAAAATTAGAAAATTAATATATACAGATAAATGTTCAGATGAATTCTACAAAATATCTTTTGTTACTACTGAAACCTAGGAAAATGAACATATTTCAATAGCAAGGGATAGTCTTATTAAGTTTTTCATTCTTTAAATTGTAGGTGGCAGAGAAAGATGAGAGTTGGAAATCATTATTAAATTGGCCATCTGAAAGATTTGTCACAGTCAGAGAACTCCCTCCAGGCATCCTTGACTCTGGGATGAATACTTAGGGAGTAGAGTGCAGCCTGTACTTCTGTTGCCACTGCACACTCAGCTTTTAGGCCATGCTCAGTCTGCACACATATGTACAGAAGCCTAGTGAATTAGTGAACGGCCCATTCTAATGAGAACTATGAGTAGTCCTTTCCTAAAAGTCATTAGTATTTTTAAGATATTCTGAATAATTCCATTGCCATTCAATATGGGTAATGCAGCTACTTTCCAAGAGCTGATGGTAAGAGAGACCTGATATTTAGTTAAAGAACCCAGGCCTGGGCGCAGTGGCTCAAGCCTGTAATCCCAGCACTTTGGGAGGCCGAGATGGGCGGATCATGAGGTCAGGAGGTCGAGACCATCTTGGCTAACACGGTGAAACCCCGTCTCTACTAAAAAATACAAAAAATTAGCCGGTTGCGGTGGCGGTGCCTGTAGTCCCAGCTACTCGGGAGGCTGAGGCAGAAGAATGGCATAAACCAGGGAGGCAGAGCTTGCAGTGAGCTGAGATCCGGCCACTGCACTCCAGCCTGGGCGACAGAGCGAGACTCCGTCTCAAAAAAAAAAAAAAAGAACCCAGGCCTTCCAAAGGCCTAAAATTCATGAAACACATTAGTTTAGCACTTCCCAGAATTTCCCTTTCTGTATTGTATTTCTAAGTTATATACTGGCAGTTTTTAAAGTTTCCTACAGGAAATGATTTTTACAAATTATAGCTATTCCATTAATTAATATTCATCTTATTAAATCCCACCTGAGAAATTTCATATAAAATTAAGTGATAGAAAAATTTTTGCCTTCATGAGGATTTGACATGCTTTCTTCTTTCTACAAATGCATAAGTGAGGGTGTTTCTCCTTGCAGCCTTGCTGCCAGGGAACTCAAAGTCAAAAATGAAGTACAGCTGACTTTTGTTGATGTTGGTCTTCTATTATTCGTACTTTGTACTTGTCTTGGTTTAGAGAGGTTCCTTGAAATTCTGCAGGAAGGAGTGGGATGCAAATAAATAGTAGTGAATGAAATAGTAATTGATGATTTTCTTGGGCCACCAAGTTAATCGAATCAATTATATTCAAATTACCTGTTGATTACTTTATCTGGAGTAGTGTTTAAACTAAAACCAATAACAACATGGATGAATCCAAAATGGAGAAGACATTAACTCTTAAAGGAGACTTAGAACCAGAAGGTTCTAGGAAAATCAGACACTAAACTGTAGATTATATGTTTTACAGAAAGGAGACAGTTACTGTTCACCTTCAGCCAACTTATATTTGAAACTACTTGAGTAAAATATTACCTATCTTCCAGTCTTTAAAGAAGATATTTTTCTTTATGTGAACCTGCCATTTTTAACGTTAAATTTTTTTAAATTTGGTTTTTACATACATTAATATTTACTTATTTTGGTGTATAGCTCTTTGAATAATTATAAACCCAAAAATTTACTCCCCCAAATTTCCCTTATGCTGCTGTTTTGTAGCCAAACCTTCCAAAAATCCCTGATCTTTGTCATCCACCAATGGTGTTTTTCACAGTTATACTTTTGTCTTCTTCAGAATGTCATACACACAGCACATAATCTAATGGTTATGTTTTTCCACTTAGCATAATTCGTTAGAGATGTATCCATGTCGTTGACTGCATTAATAATTTGTTCAACTTTTTAAAGAAAAGTAGTATTTTATTGTAAAAAGGTACCACAATTTGTTTATCCATTCATCGATTAAAGGACAACTAGGTTGTTTCCAATTTTTAGTGATTATGAATAATGCTGCTATAAACATTCATACAGAGATTTTTGTGTGAATATAAGTTTTCAGTTCCTTAGATTGCAAAATCAGTTCCTTAGATTTTGTGTAAATGCAAGTTTTCAGTTCCTTAGATTAAATATCTAGGAGTAAGATTGCTAGGTTGTTTTGTAAATTCATGACTAATCTTATTTAAAAACTACCAAAATATCTTTCATAATATATGTATAAAATAATATATGTTATTATTAATAAAATAATTTTATTAATAATAAAATATATTTTATTATTATTAAAATTAAAAATAATTTTATTAATAATAAAATAGTTTATTAATAATAAAATATATTATTTTATACACCTATCAGCAATTTATGAGAGTTTCAGTTGCTCCAAATTTATACCAGTTCTTGGTGTAATTGTTTATCATTCTAATAGGTACACAGTGGCATTATTTTAATCTCCTTTTCCTAATGACCGATAAGCGTAATTACTTATTTGCTATGTATATATCTTGGTTCAAACTTTTGGCATATTTTGAAAATATTTGATTGTTTATTATTTTTAAGCTTTAAGGCTTCTTACCATTTTCTAAATAAACACCTTTTCAAATAGGTAATTTGCTCCCAGTCAGTAACTTGACTTTTCATTATTTAACAGTGTCTTTTGCAAAACAAGGATATTTAATTTTGAGGAAGTCCAATATGTCAATGTTTTCTATAATAAGGTGTGATTTGGTGGTAACATTTAAACCACAATGAGATACAATCTAATGACAGTCAGAATGGCTATTATTAAAATGTCAAAAATAACAGATGCTGGTGAGGTTGTGGAGAAAAAGGAATGTTTACACACTGTTGGTAGGAGTTTAAATTAATTCAGTCATGGTAGAAGACAATGTGGCAATTTCTCAAAGACCTAGAAGCAGAAATATCATTCAACCCAGCAATTCCATTATGGGGTATATACTCAAAGGAATATGAAATAATTCTATTATAAAGACACATGTACACATATGTTCATTGTAGCACTATTCAAAAGTGCAAATACATGGAATCAACCTATATGCCCATCAATAATGGACCGAATAAAGAAAATGTGGCCAGCACATATACACCATGGAATACTATGCAGCCATAAAAAAGAACGAAATTATATCCTTTGCAGGGACATAGATGGAGCTGGAGGTCATTATCCTTAGCAAACTAACATGGAAACAGACAACCAAATACCACATATTCTCACTTATAAGTGGGAACTAAATGATGAGAACACATGGACACATAGCAGGGAACAACACACACTGGGGCCTTTTGGAAAGTGGAAGGTGTGAGGAGGGAGAGAAAAAACAACTAATGGGTTCTAGGCTTAATATCTGGGTGATGAAATAATTGGTACAACAAATCCCCATGACACAGTTTACCTATGTAATATACCTACACTTGTGCCCCTGAATTTAAAATAAGAGTTAAAAAATGTTCACACCCTTTACCTAGATATTTCCCTGCCTAAAATGGATCCTAAACAAGAAACTAAAAATACTGTGGGGAAAATGATTGAAGATACTAGATATAATTTTAAAACTAAGTGTTCATATCTAGAAAAATAAATAATCAAATGTGGTGAAATACCACAAAACTATTACAATTTTTTTTTTACAAAGAATTCGTAGCAACATGGGACATACTTATAGAGTTACATGAAACAAAATTCAGAATACAAAATTGTATTTGTATTTTGATTACAACTATGGCAAATACAGTCTATAAATACAATAAACACCTGAAAGAAAAATTTTTAAAAACTGCCTAACTCAAGATTTTCTCCTATGTTTTCTTCAATATTTTTTCAATTGGAATTTGTTTTACAGAATGCTAACTGTGATTCTTATAAAGAGTGGTGAAAAAATAGTTTCTTTTTATTATCATTTTATTTGATGAGTTTTTTTTTTTAAATACAGAAGTGTTGAGAGAACAGTTAACAGTACACAGCAACAGAATTACAAACATAAACATGCTTTTCCTTTACTTCATTTACTTTCTTTCTTTCTTTCTTTCTTTTTTTTTTTTTTGAGACAGAGTTTCACTCCTGTAGCCCAGGCTGAAGTGCAATGGCGCGATCTCAGCTCACTGCAACCTCTGCCTCCCAGGTTGAAGTGATTCTCCTGCCTCGGCCTCCCAAGTAGCTGGGATTACAGGCATGCACCACCACGCCCAGCTCATTTTTGTATTTTTAGTAGAGACAGGGTTTCACCACATTGGCCAGGCTGGTCTTGAACTCCTGATCTCAGGTGATCTTCCCACCTCAGCCTCCCAAAGTGCTGGGATTACAGGCATAAGTCACCGAGCCCAGTCTTAACATGCCTTTTCTTATAGAACATTCCATATAAAGCTGTAGTCTGTTCTAGCAAGTTTGCTAATCTGAGACACTTGACATTCAAGTTGTTTTGCTAATCTGAGGAAGTTGATATTTCATTGTTACTTTAATTTGTATCTCTTTACTATTAAGCTTGAACCTTATTTTAATGTTTAATGGTTATTTGGATTTCTTCATATTTGAATTGCCTTTATCCATTATATAGCCTTTATCCAATTTGTTACTCAGTTATTCATATATTTATTCAATACTTTGCTTTTAGATGTTCACCTGGTGCTTTTTTTCCCCAATGTGTTGCTTTGTTTATTGTATATTTTATCACACAGATTTAAAAATAATTAATGTGATAAAGTGTATTTTGTTTTATTTATTAACAAGTGATCTCAGGGCTTATCAAATAAAGTGTTTCCTTCTGTAAGTTCAAATATCTTACACATTTTCTTCTGATAGTTTAGCAGTACTCTATTGAAATCCTTAGTTAGCTGGTAGAGAATTATTACACTTAAATTTTACCATTTAAATTCTTAATTATCTGGAATATACTTTTATGAATGAGGAGTAGTAAGACTTTATTTTATATTTCTAATTATAATGCAATTTTTCTAAGAGCAAGTGGAGGATTGTCTATTTTTTTCCCCACTGGTTTTGCTATGGTTTGAAGCATCTCTCTAAAGTTCATGTGTTGAAAACTCAATTGCCATTGTAACAAATACATTGTATTAAGTGGTGGAATCATTAAACGAAAATTAGATCATGAGAGATCTGCCCTTATGAACAGATTAATACATTTATCATGGCAGTGGGTTAGTTACCATGTGAGGGGCTCCTGATAAAAGGATGAGTTTGGCCCAATTTCCTCTCTCTGTCTTGCACGTTCACTTGTCCTTTCACCAAGAGATGGCATAGCATGAAGACCTTTGCTGGATGCTAGCACTATGTTCTTGGACTTCACAGCCTGCAGAATCATAAGCCAAAGAAACTTGTTTTCTTTTTAAATTACCTAGTATGTGGCCTTTTGCTATAACAGCAGAAACTGGACTAAGACACATTTGTAATAGCCACTCTATAATATAATTATTTTCCATTTTTGCTGGAGAATGTATTTCGGACTCTCGATTCTGTTTCATTGAGTTTTTAACTTATATGAGCACCTGTTTGTTTCACTTTTTTTCCCTTAATTAAATGTGTAGTAGATGTTTTGGTGTTCCTCTTCTCACAAATTCCCTTTTGAGACCAAATGATTTATTTCTCTAGCTGCCGCAAGTCCTCTTATAAATTCCCTCAGTTGAAAATATTTGTTGAACCTTTATTTGGGCAGACAAGATTCAGTGACATATATACATATAGCCCTCTCCACAAGACTGGAAACATATGTCTAGGATCATCTCATCTTCAGAGCTCCATGGGGTTGGCAGAGGCAAATTTGAGAATACAATTTTTGAGACTGCAAGTTTTCCAGCCCAATCTCTTCCTTTCCACAGGTAGTAACTCACTACTGAACCACCTGCAGGCTAACATCTGTCTCAGAATCTGCTTTCTAAAGAATGTAGTTTCTGACTCAAATCAGATTTTATTGACAATCTGCCAGTTTGTGACCTCCAGCACAGTTTTAAATATGTATTAATTTTTATCTCCTATCTTTCTTTTTCTTTTTTTTTTTTTTTTTTTAGACGGAGTTTCACTCTTGTTGCCTAGGCTGGAGTGCTATGGTGCGATCTCAGCTCACCACAACCCTGCCTCCCAGTTTCAAGCGATTCTCCTGTCTCAGCCTCCTGAGTAGCTGGAATTACAGGCATGCGCCACCATGCCCGGCTATAATTTTGTATTTTTAGTATAGACAGGGTTTCTCCACATTGGTCAGTCTGGTCTCGCACTCCCAACCTCAGGTAATCCTCCCGCCTAGGCCACTCAAAGTGCTGGTATTACACATGAGAGCCATTGCGCCCGGCCTCTCCTGTCTTTTTAGGTTGACTGCTACCTGTGCTTAAGATCTACCACTATGTCAAAATAACAGTTATATCATATATGTAATTTCAAAAGTATCACTAAAGAGTGTTTTGAAAGATCATATTATGAAAATGTAAACCCTATGCTTTTTCCCTAAAAAAATTCAATCAGCATTTATATTTATTTTGTACTAGACCTTACACATGACTCCAGAGATTAAAAAAAGGGAGGGAGGTGGGACCATCATCATGAAGTATCTTGTCCATCTATTGGCCTTCTTTTAATGACTATGCCAATATTTCTATTTGACTACCTATTTGAAATGCTGTGATTCAAATATTCCTCTTTCATATTAATTTGCTTAGTGAATATTCAGTGGGTAGTTATTATGAACCAAATATTGAAGTGTTTTTTGTTAAAAGAAAAGCAATAAACTATACCTATCTCAAGGAATGACAATAACATGATGTATGAAATAACATGATGCAAACAGGTTATTATCAGCATGATGCAAAAGTACAGAATGCAGTGAGAATTCGTATTAATGAGATCTCACTTGAAGGCTTTATTTTATTCCAGTTATTAATGAATTATTTGTCTTTGGCCAATTTTTAATTATTTCTTGTGGACAATTATTCCATATTTTTTTTGAAAAATATTTTGAAATAATAATTTATGCTTTATTTTTTCCCCTTTAACTGTGTATTTTTTCCCCTTCAAGCAGTGGCAGATTCTGTCTTTTCTTGCCTCAGGAGTGTTTGTGGCAAGGCAGAAAGCAGATAATCACTAGTTTCTAGGTTTGTTTTCAGAAAGACCTAAAGGTGTAGGCATAAACAAGGTTGCTTGGAGAAAAATAAAAAGAGAAACATTTCACACAGACTACAAAGAGATTCCCCCAGGCTAGAGGAGTAGAAAAACATAGAAATATATGTAGGTCTGGAAAGCACAAAAGAACTGTGCTATGCATCCTAGCTACACCACCTGGGCACATGGTACCAGAGTAGAAACAGTGGCACGGGAGGTTAGGCACATGGGACTACAAGCAGATGTCTGTCCCCGGGAATAGCTCTGAAGCCACAGAAAACTGCTAGATCTCACAAGTCCATCTAGACAGAGACAACGATATTTCACTGTCAACTCAGTGAACTGATGCTTAAGAACAGATGCCCTGTCCTCAATTCATGCCTTGGCACTGAATAAGATCCTATTGCTGTAGTATCAGGAAGGAGAAAGTTTCATTTCTTGTGTGCCAGGATTTGTCAACCGAGATCTATGTCTGCAAGAAAAGTGTAATGTTTTAGTCTCTTGTTTATTATTTGCTTTTTCTTCAAATACTGCTTCATTCATTATTTCATAATCCACCTTTAGGACTGTTGGGGGTCAAAATGAGAAAACAATTTATGCAGAAAACAATACTTAGAACAGAGGAATGAAAGCAATGAACTAGTTTTTCTTCTCAGAAACACTTTTTAACCTGGTTGCAAAATCTCATTTATAATGGTGGTAGAGGGTGTTGCTAAATATTCACATACTTGATGCCTAAGCTTTTATTCATTACCTAAGGTCGTTCCCACTGAGGCATATCCCTGAGAAATGTATGAATTTATTATCTAAGGAATGAATCTATTGTGATGGATATCACTTGCTATTCCTCATTATCTTTCAGCTCATACTCCAAGTCGCAGTTTAAATGTCAATTCCACAGCTAAATCTACCTATTCCCAACTTCCAAAAATAACAAGTTTTGATTCTTCAATTATCTATTCTCACAGCACATAATACTTCTACTGTGCACTTTCAATCATAGTAAAATCTTTTCTGTGTGTAATTCTTTGTTTCAGGCCCCTTTCCAATTAGAATGAAAGTTGATGAGTTACTTCCATAGCACTTACCACAACGTTTGATGTACAATAACTATTTAATAAATATTTCTGACTGCCACAGAGAGGGAGTATGTGACTGAATAAACTTCAGTTTACTGTTTCAATTCTTCTCAATTATATATATGTACACACATGTGTATATATACGTGTATGCGTATGTATATGCATATATTCTATGAAAAGACATTTTATTTTTCATTTTTTTCCTATGATGAAGACCCCAAATGAGGTACCAGAGTCTTTATCCATAAAGGGAATGCCTATACATCAGAAAGTAATGGAAATGGACTTGGGGATGGAGTGAGTGGAGCAGAGCTTAGCATGAACTCAGAGGGGCAGGAGCTTTTACGTGATGATTGAGAGCTGATGGAAAAACATTAGAGACATTTACAAAAATAAATTATGTTGATTTCATTTATTTGCATATGACCTCACTCCTAGAGGACTTGAGGCAGGTGTTTTGATTCTTGAGGTAGTGTTTTGATTCTACTTGTAGAATATGTTCTATCTTCTCCTTAAGTTACTGGTAAGTTAAATATATATATACATAAATAGATAGATATAGACATATAGATATAATAAGCATTATTTAAAAATCATTTTTATTTTACTTTAAGTTCCAGGATACATGTACAGAATGTGGAGATTTGTTACATAAGTAAATATGTGCCGTGGTGATTTGTTGCACCTATCAACCGATCACCTAGGTAGTAAGCCCCACATGCACTAGCTATTTGAAGGACAGTATTTTAAATGACTGTCATTTTGCAAAGGGTAAGAAATATCTCAGGTGCTAACATTTCTTATGAGAATAAGTAGATTGAAACATGAAAGTTGAATTAAATATTTAGTTGCATTCCTTTCTGTAACCTTTGCTGTTGCACCAAGCTTGTGTAATACTCCAAAAAACCATACTCAAGGATATCTAAGTGCCTAAATGAGAGCCATGATGTGATGAGCAATTCAAGTTTGTTATTCAGTTATATGTCTCTCCTGGAGTACTCTTCATGTATTTGCACATCTGAGAGATTTATGGGGCTCCAGATTAGTTTTTTTTTATGAAAAAAAAAATCATTAAGAAAAAATGTAATTACATACCTCCAACCCACAGTGTGTTGGATGGATAGCAGAATCTTAATGTCAAAGAACACTGTCAAGAAAAAAAATGAAAACGGCAAAATAAAATGCAACTCCCAAAGTGACCAAACTAAGCCATTAAAAATTACTTGCAATTTGTCACATCACATCAATCACATCAATCAGTTACATTTGAAGGTCCTAAGAACACAAGTGTCTGAAGATTTGTGACAGATAAAATATGATCTCCCATTAGTGTACAATATCTTATTGTTTAAGAGTGGTAATAAAAAAAAATTACACAGGAGGTAAAACCCAGTAACAGGCAGTGCATTTCTGTTTTAGGTGACTTCGATCAGAAATGCCATAAACACATACTCAGCATGTTGTTTTAATAAATATAAAATAAACGTTTAGATAACTTTTATTATTTCAGTTGTATTCCTACTCTTGATGCACAAGATTAGGAAATAATTTTTAAAAGGCACTCATTTTGTCTCATGGTTTGATACAGTTTCTTTAAAATTTACTTTTATGTACTGCTTACATCTGTGGAATAGCATAATTGTAGTGCTTAATGTGAGTATTTAACTAAAAATATATTTAATGGGCTATGAAAATGTTTATATGGTAACAACTAATGTAATTCATACCCACTAACAAGTGTCAATATGTGAGTGTTTAGAATACAAGCAGATATGAATATTAACACAAAACTAGGTATTTTAGCATTACTTTTACTTCTAATTTTTTCTGTAGTAGAAAGGTGTATGTAAATGTATACCTATTTCTGATGCTCTTTACTTGAGATTATTTATAAGGACATCTTCCCAACAGATGTTACAATATTGAATTTCCAAAAATGTGCTTTTTCTTTAGTGTGGATTTTTGTTCTTAGGTAAAAGTGTAAATGGATTAGCCATATGAGGTTCTTGTTTAATCTGAGAAACTGCCCAGAAATGTACAGGCAATGCTATATTAAAGCTGAAAAAGAATAAAACCTCAAGCATCCTAATTGAATCACAGTCTTATTTGACTGATGCTCACTAAGTATCTGTTGATAAATAGAACAAAAACTCAATAGAGGAAATAATGATGTTCTTACAATCTGCATGAAGGTAGAAAGGGAGGGAGTAGTAGAAGACAAAATGGTAGAAATCTACAATAGCAGCAAAAAGACCTACCCAAATTCTGTTACCTTGTATTAAGTAGTGTTCTTCAGAAAAACCAAAACAATAAGATAGATAGATAGGTGTATAGACATTTTTCTCATAAAGCATAGTCATGAATGGTTGTGGCTGAGAAATCCTACAGTCTGTAGTTGGCAAGCTGGAGACCCTGGAGAACTGGTGGTGTAATTCCAATCCAAGTCCAAAGACCATCGAACCAGGAGAGCTAAAGGTGTGGATTCCCATCCAAGTGCAGGAGAAGACAAACATCACAGCTGAGCTGAAAGACAATCAGGCAGAGAGAGAGAAGGAGGAAATTGGGCTTTACTACATCTTTTTGGCCTAGTTAGCCCCTGGATTGGATGATGTCTCACATTGGGGAGGGCAATCTACTTTATTTGGCCAAAATAAATCAACTCAAATGCTAATCTCATCCACAAACACTTCACAGACATACCTAGAAAAAAATGTTTAGCCAAATATCTGGGCACCCTAAGGCTCAATTCAATTAACACATAAAATTAACTATTAGAACCCATTTTTATTCTTTCATTGTCAGAATGCCTTGGTTGAAAATAGCTACATTACTTTCAAGTTACAAATATTCTGTGCCTTCATTTCATCTGTTTCCAAGAGATAATAGCAGCTGTAACTTCCTAGGGTGGTGGTAAAGTTTAAATGAGATAATATATTTCAATTGCTCAGCACAGGGCAGAACCAAAAGAAATAACTCAATAAATATTAACTGCTATTACCATTACTTAAATTAGATTAATAGAACTAATAAAGGTTTGAGTGTACCTAAAATCTACCATCTTGGTTTTCAAGAGGGCTATGATGTACAATTCTATTATATATTTGTTGGGCAAAAAGTCAGAATATTAGACAAATAGCATGAGTGACTGCCACAGAGAGGGAGTCTTGTGGATTAGTTCAAATATTTTCATAAAGAAATGACAGGGAATCTAAAGTCAGCTGTTCTCCTTTGAGTCACTTAGCCTTATTCATTTAGAAGTATGTTGCTCAGCTTTTATCTCCACTAAAACTTCAATCATAATTATGAGATATTTAACTGTCCATGTAACTGTCTCATCCTGGGTTTATTTTACTTCAACAATGTTCTCTTTGATTGTACTTTATCCACCTATTTCCAGATATATATCCTAAAATCTTCAGGACCTAGAAAGGTCCCACTCAAAAAGTCATACAGAACAATATTTACTCTCTGAGCATGAAGCCTTGTCAGCCCATTTCTGATCACCTCATTCTCATTGCTTCTACTCTTTGCTGTTATACAGATGTATAATCTTTCGATATTTCTAATTCCCTCAGTCTATAAACCTCTTCTCAGTAGCTCTTCCCTACTGTAATGGAATCACAGGCTCCACTGTCTCAACTTCTTTCTTATCCAGTAGCCCTCATGTGCTGCCACATTTGTTACGTTTGTATCACTAACATACCTGCCAAGCAAACAACCCAATTCTGAGCACCACCTTCTCAGATTGCTATTTACTGTTGGAAAACAAAAACAAAAACTCAAACCATCTGTATTAAAAACACACTTAAATCCATATTGTCCAAGATTATCAGGCTTATGTGTATAATTATCACTCCTTTGACTTATTCCTTATCTCCTTACTCCTCCGTGCTCTCTAATGCCTGTTAAAAATCTTCCCCTGAGTCAATTAATAAGGCCCATTCTCCCTGCTACAGGATTCCACAGAAAGTACTTGGTTAGTAAAGACTCAGGAGATTTTGTTGAATACATAATATCCTCCAAGACTAGATGATGAAAACAAACAAAAAAGGATATTCGAGGAGAATGTATAAATTTCAATATTACAATTATTTGCCAATTCCTTTCTAGTGCAAAATATTCAGGAACATTTTAAAAGCATTATTGAACTAATGTCATATTTCTGCATAGGGATTTCAAATTATATAACCCAAACGACAAAATATGAGTAAGGAAAGCCAATAAATGTTATTCGTTTTTAGTTCATGGTAGTTCATGGAGTTTTAAAAATATTATATATCAAATTCATTCAATTACTTTTACTACTTCGGTGTTTTTATTATGATGGAATCTATGCACATGGTTAGATTGCCTGTTGGGTAATACAGAACCTAATACCATAAACAGCCACATTAAAAAAAAGGGAGAAGAATGTAAAAAAAAAAAAAAAAAAAAAAAAAGGAAAATTTTGCAACGCTAATTTCGTACTAAGAAAATTTTCCCATTTCTTAATATAAATAACTTATGAACAGCTTTCTAACACCTCATGCTGCACCTCAAAACTCCAAATTTGGATAGTTTTATCAGGTCAGGAAATGGAACAATGTAGACATTTTACACCTTTCTCACCTTCACTCTTCTTCACAGACAGCAGTAAATGTGTCCAAAATATGAAACTTGTTTGTTTAATAGAAATGCTTAAACCAATTAGCTCTAAAAAGAAGCAATTATTTAAAAGTTAGTCCATTGAAAGTTACCCATATCAAACAGATTCATCAAAAATGTGGTGGATGTTGGCAGATTTTACAATTTTGCGATTATTATTTTCAATTTTACTTTAATGTTTTATTTCCATGTGTTTTTTTAAATAACATGCTTATTGATATTTAATTCACAGGTCATAAAATTCACCCTTAAAATTACATGATTCAGTAATTTTTAGTATATTTACAAGGTTATGCAACCACCGTTACTAAATCCAGAAGACATGTTTTATACTAAATTGAAACGTTGCACCCACTACAGAGTACAATCCTCATCTACTCTCGCCCCTAACCCCCCTTTCTTTCTTTCTTTCTTTTTTTTTTTTTTGAAACGGAGTCTCGTTCTGTCGCCCAGGCTCCTGTGCAGTGGTGCAGTGGTGCAGTGGCGCAATCTCGGCTCACTGCAAGGTCCACCTCCTGGGTTCACCCCATTCTCCCGCCTCAGCCTCCCGAGTAGCTGGGACTACAGGCGCCCGCCAGCATGCCCGGCTAATTTATTTTTGTGTTTTTAGTAGAGACAGGGTTTCACCTTGTTATCCAGGATGGTCTCCATCTCCTGACCTCGTGATCCGCCCGCCTCCGCCTCCCAAAGTACTAGGATTGCAGGCGTGAGCCACCGCGCCTGGCCTAAACCCCATTTCTTGAACTTCGTAACTACTAATCTACTTTCTGCTTCTATAGATTTGCCTATCTGAACGTTTGATAGAAAAGAAATCATACCATTTGGGGCCTATTGTACCGGCTTCTTTCACAGCATGTCTTCAACGTTCATCCATGTGATAGCATGTATCAATACTTCATTCTTTTTTATTTATTCTTAGAGCAGTTTTAGGTTACAGAAAAATTGTGAAGATAGGAGAAGTGTTACCATATACTTCATAACAAGCGTTCTTATCATTAACCTCTTATATTAGTTTAGTATGTTTACAGTAATTCTAATCAATATTGATACATTATTATTATTAACTATAAGTCTATACCTTTTTCAGATTTCCTTTGTTTTTGCATAATAAAATTTTTCTGTTCCAGCATCTCATGTAGGATTTCACGTTATATTTCTTCTCCAAGTCTCGTTAGGCTTTTCTTGGCTATGACAGCTTCCCAGATTTACCTTGTTTTCAATGACCTGAACAGCTTTAAAGAGGGCCTGTCAAATATTTTGCAGTATGTCTCTCAACTGGGATATGTCTGATGTTTTTCTCATGATTAAACTGGGGTTATAGATTTGGGGGAGGAAGAGCCTGGGGGGAAAGCGTCATTTTCATCACTGACATTAAAGGTACTTAATGTCAATGTGATTTATTATTGTTGATATTGGCTTTGAAAACCTGGCTGAAATAGCATTTATCAGATATCTTTTTTTTTTTTTTTTTTTTTTTTTGAGACGGAGTCTTTGCTCTGTCGCCCAGGCTGGAGTGCAGTGGCACGAACTCGGCTCACTACAAGCTCCGCCTCCAGGGTTTACGCCATTCTCCTGCCTCAGCCTCCCGAGTAGCTGGGACTACAGGCGCCCGCCACCTCGCCCGGCTAGTTTTTTGTATTTTTTAGTAGAGACAGGGTTTCACCGGGTTAGCCAGGATGGTCTCCATCTCCTGACCTCGTGATCCGCCCGTCTCGGCCTCCCAAAGTGCTGGGATTACAGGCTTGAGCCACCGCGCCCGGCCTCATCAGATATCTTTACTGTAAAGTTACTGTGCTCTGTGGAAAGAAATCACTATATCTAAGCCACACATAAGGAGTAGGGATTTATGCATCACTTCCTTGGGTGACGAGTATCTAAATAAATTATTTGTAATTCTTGTGCATGGAAGAATTGCCTTTCTCCCCATTATTTACTCAATCATTAATTTATACCGGGAATTAATTGATTTTATTCCTGAATAATGTTCCATTATATAAATATACTTCACAGAGTTTATCTATTCATCATTAAAAGTATTGTTTCCATTTGGGGCCATTATAAATAATACTGCTATGAATATTTCTATAGATGTTATTGTGAGGATATGGGTTTTCAATTCCCTTGGGATTATACCTAGGAGTTGAATTTCTGGGTCACATGGTAAATCAATGTTTAATATCTTAAGGAACTGTCAAACTCGTTTTCTCAGTGGCTGCAGCATTTTATAATTCCTCCCCCAGCAGTATACAGGGGTGTCAATTAGTCTTCATCCTTGTCAACATTTGTTATTTTCTGTCTTTTTTATTTTAGTCATCTTAGTGTATGTGAAGTGGCAATTCACCTTGCTTTTGATCCTTATTTGTTAAATAAGTAATGATTTTGATTATCTTGTTGAGCTTATTTGCCATTTATATATTACCTGTAGAAAAATGTCTACTCAAATCCTTTTTACCGTTTTTTCTTGGGTTGTCTTTTTATTGCTGAGAATATGAATTCTTTATTCTGTATTCAAGTTCCTTATTAAAACATTTTTTTCCCATTCTGTTGCTTGCTTTTTCACTTTCTCAATGGTGTCTTTTAATGTACAAAAGACTTTAATTATAAACTTCAATTAAATGATAAAGTCCAGTTTACCTATTTTTTCCCCCCATGTGATTTTGGTGTCATATCTAAAAAAATTTCCTCATTCAAGATCATGAGAATGTATTTCAATGGTTTCTACTAAGAGTTTTATAGATTTTATTTTTATGTTCAGGTCTATGATTCGTATTGATTACTTTTCATCTATTGTGTGGGGTAGGTGTCCAATTGCTTTCTTTTGCATGCAGACATCCAGTACTTCCAACACCTTTTGTCAAGAAGTCTATCTTTTCCCTGTTGAATGGTCTTGGCACTCTGTGAAAAATCAATTCACCGTAAATGTAAGAGTTTAATTCTTTTTTTTTTTTTTTTTCAGGTTTTGCTGACTTTTTATTGATTTCTTTTCTGGTTATATTGTTAAACTTATTTAATGTATTAGTACCAGAATATATATAAATAACTAAGTGTACATTTACTGTTAATCTGGACACAAATATTTTTCATTGCTGGAATATGTAATCAAAGAAGTTTAAAGATCATTGTGTTACGGGATCCTTGGGGTGTCACTTCACCAGCAGGAAACCTCTGTGGCCAGTGGTGCCTTTGGCCCAGGTTTGTTCGGGACCACTGAGCCCACTTGACCTGGCAGGCTGTGCTTGACTTGAGCTATCAGCCTGGATCCCATGCCTGCCAAGGGCAAGTGGAACAGCAAGGGGGGTGTGAGCAAGTGAGTGTGGGGTCTAGCCACTGTGCATAGCCAGATACGCTGCCTGCAGTGGGGTGGGCACTCCCAGGCGGCAGCATGGGTGCCGGCTGCCTGCGAGGCTGCAGCTGGACCAGGCATACCACCGGTGGCTTCCCCAGCTGGCACTGGGGAACACAGTGACTCTCAGAGGCTTGGAGATGCCAGGAATTGCAGAGCCCCAAAGAGGGTGTCACAGCCCTGGCTCAAGGGACCTGCTAGGTCTGGGCTCCCCAACGGCCTGCAGCTCTTCTTTCTCTTTTCCCTCCTTCTTGTATAATTCTTTACTCAATTATTTTCCATTGAGCTGCATGCCTAATCTTACGCTGTTACCATACCACGCTGATTACTGCAGCTCTGTAGTAAGATATGAAATCAAGAAGTGTAACCACAACAACTTTGCTCTTTTTAAAATTGTTCTGGCTATTCCAAGTCCCTTGCATCTTTATATGAATGTTATAACCACCTTGTCAATTTACTCAAAAGAGTAGCATAAATTTTGATAGGTATTGAATAGAATCTGAAGAGAAACTTGAGGACTATTGCCATTTTAACGTTAACTCTCCCTATCCATAAACATGAGATTTCTTTTTGTTTATTTAGGGTTTCTTTAGTTTCTTTCAACAATATTTTGTAGTTTTCAGTGTACAAGTCTTGCATTGTTACATTTATCAGAAAGCATTTTATTCTTTTGTTGCTATTGTAAATGAAATTATTTTCTTAATTACAATTATATGTAGCCTATCGCCGGTTTGTAGAAACACAATAGATTGTACATTTATCTTCTATCCGGATACATTCCTGAACTTGTTTATTTATGTATTTATTTCTAATGGCCTTTTTATCATATCCTTAGGATTTTCTGTGTACAAGATATCATTTTCAAATAAACAGTTTTACTTCTTCCTTTCCAGTGTTGATATATTTTAATATTTTTTCTTGCTTAATTGCTCTGACTAAAACTTCCATCACAATACTAAATAGAAGTATCAAGATCAGATACCTTTGTCTTGTTTCTTGCTGATCTTCAGCGAGAGCATTCTGTCTTTCAGCATTAACTATGATGTTTACCTATGGGGTTTTGTGGGTGCCTTTTATCACTTTAGACAGTTCCTTTCTGATTCTATTTTGTTGCACTTTTATCATGGAAGTATGTTGGAAGTTGTCAAATGTGTGTTCTATGTCAACTGAAATGGTCACACGGTTTTTGTCCTTCATTGTATTAATATAGTACATTGCATTCACTGATTTTTGTAGGTTGAACTAATGTTGACTTCCTGGGATAAATCCCATTGGTTATAGTGCACAATAGGCTTTTTAGGTTTTGATGGATTTGGTTTGAGAATGTGTAAGAGTTGCCTTTTTATTCATAAGAAATATTGGCTTCTAGCTTTCTTTTCTTATGATATTTTTGGCTTTGATATCACTTTATAGAAGAAATTGAAAAGTGCCCTCTTCTATTTCTTGAAAGACTTTGTAAAGAACTAGTGTTAATTATTCTTTACAAGTAAGGTAGAACATACCAGTAAAGAGATATGGGCCAGAGTTTTTCTCTATGAGAATTATTTAGATTACTAATTCGAATTCTTTACTTATTTTTTAGGTCTATTCTGATTTGGTATTTGTTTTTGAGTCAGTTTTGAATTTTTTTTTTTTTCCTAGAAATATGGTCAATCCACCTGATTTATCTAATCTGTTGGAATACAATTGTTCATAATATTCTAATTCTTTTTATATTTTTAAAAGGTCATTAGTAATGTAATTTACTTTATTCCTAATGTTAGCAACATCATTCTTGATTTTGGTTCTTGGTCAATCAAGCTAAATATTTGTTCATTTTATTGATGTTTTCAAATAACAAACTTTTTGGTCTCATTGATTTTCTCAATTTTTTCCATTAACTAGTTTATTTTTGCTCTAACATTTCTTATTTTCTTCCTTCTGCTTGTTTGGAATTTGGCATGTCGTTCTTTATATAGTTTCTTCAGGTAGAAAGTGAAATCATTGATTTGATATATTCTTTCATTTTTATTAATATATATTGGTCCATAGTTATGGGGTACAATGACATTTTGTTACACACATAGAATATGTAATAACCAAGTCAGTATTTAGAATATCTGCCATCTTGAGCATTTATCATTTCTATGTGTTGGGAACATTCCGAGTCCTCTCTTCTACTATTTTGAAATATGCAACAGATTGTTGCTAACTACAGTCCCCCTACTCTACTATAGAATATTAGCACTTCTTCCTTCAAACTGTATGCAAATATCCAGAAATAATCTTCTAAGCACAGCATTAACTGCATCTTATAAATTTTGGTATACTGTACTTTTGCTTTGGCTTATTTCTAAGCATTTTTAGAATATTTGTCTGATTTATTCTTTGACTCGACTCTGGTCATTTAGAAGTGTATTGAATTTTCATGTATTTGTTAATTTCTCAAATTTCTATCTTTGATGATATAAAATTTCATTTCCTTGTGGTTTAATAATATATACATATGATTTTAATCTTCCTAAATTTACCTATTCTTGTTCCATGGCCTAATACATCATCTGTTTTAGAGAATATTTCATATGTACTTGAGAATAATGTGTATTTTGATGTTTTGGAAACAGTCTGTAGATATTTCTTTAGGTCTATTTCATTTATAGTGTTGCTTATGTCTCGTAATTGTTTGCTGATTTTTTGCCTAATCTATCCATTATTAAAGATAGGATGGTGTCATCTTCAGCTATTACTGTTGATTTTTCAAAGGCTCTTTTTCATTCTACCACTTGCTGTGTCATGTATTTTTAAGCTTTGCTGTTAGTTGCATACACATTTGTAATTGCTATGTCTTTCTGTTGGATTGGTTCTTTTATTTGTATAAAGTATTATTTGTGTCTAATAATAATCTTTGTCTCAAAGTTTATTTTGGGTTATATTAGAATACCCACTTTGTCATATCATTGTCATTTGTAGTATATGTTTTTCCATTTGACTGAGATTGAAATTATTTGTTTTTAAATGTATAATACCTCTTGTAAGCAGTAAGTAATTCAAAATGCATGTGCTTTTGATTCATTCTTTTAGACTGCATTTCAATTGGAGTTTCAAATACATTTACATTTAATTTAACTATTGATATGGTTAGATTTACATTTTTCAATTTAGTATCTTTCTATATTCCTTTTGAAACCCTTTCCCTCCTTTACTACCTCCTTTTGTGTTAAATTGATATTACCTAGTATATCATTCTAATTCACTTATTTACCATACTTGTATTTGTTTTCTTTGTCACTTCCCTCGAGGTACAATTAACATCTTAATTTATAACCATCTAGATTGGATGAAATGAACTTAGTTTCAGGAATATGCAACATTTTTGCTCCTATACATTTCCATTTTTTCTCCTGACCTTGAGCTACAATTGTTATGCAAATTTTATTTTTATATTTTATGAGTTCATTAATACTAATTTATGATTCCTGAGTGCTTTTCTCTTTAAATCAGATAGGAAAAATAATTACAAGCAAGAATGCATTCATACCCCTTTTGTATTTAAGCACATTTATCAGTATTCTTTATTTCTTCCTGTAGATTCAATTTACTATCTAGTATCCTTTCCTTTCACCCTAAAGCTCTCCTTTTAGAATTTTATGCAGGATATAACTGCTAGAGATTTATTCTCTAAGTTTTTGTGTACCTGGAAAATTTTAAATTTCTCCTTCATACTTGAAGGATAGTCTTTTTTCCATATATAGAACTCTTTTTTGATAGTATTTTACTATCAATACATTAAATATGGGATCTTTATATTTTCTGAATACTAGAAATCAGATCAGAAATCACCTGTTAATAAAATTATGGATTTATTTTTACTGATGAAATGTTTATATTGTTCCACAGTTTTATTATGATGTTTCAAAGTGTAGATCTTGTATACTTATTGTATTTGGAGGTTGTTGCATTTCTTTGATGTGTGAATTATTATTTTTCATTAAAATTAGAACATTTCAAACTGTTGTTTATTAAAATACTCTGCCTATTTTCTCTCATTCTCCTTCAGAAACTTTCACAATATAAATATGCACACACACACATACATATGTATGTTTGATGGTATCCTATGGGTTGTTTTTAGTCATTCTTTTTTATTTCTGTTTCTCACACTGAAAAAATATCAATTGAATTTTGTCCAAGTTTATTGATTATTTATTCTTCTAGCTGTCATCTGCTGTGACTCTCTTTAATAAATTTGTATTTGAATTATTATATTTTTAAACTCCATAATCTATTCCATTATTGTTTTATAATTTTTAAAAAATATATTTTATTTTTATTTTAAGTTTCGGGGTACATGTGCAGTAGGTACAGGTTTTTTACATAGGTAAATGTGTGCCATGGTGGTTTGCTGCACCTATCAACCCATCACCTATGTATTAAGCCCAGCATGCATTAGCTATTTTCCCTAATGCTCTCCCTTCCCCTTGACCCCTGACAGGACCCAGTGTGTGTTGTTCCCCTCCCTATGTTCATGTGTTCTCATTGTTCAGTTCCCACTTATAAGTGAGAATACATGGTGTTTGGTTTTCTGTTCCTGTGTTAGTTTGCAGAGGATAATGGCTTCCAGCTCCATCCATGTCCCTGCAAAGGACATGATCTTGTTCTTTTTTATGGCTTCATAGTATTCCATAGTGTATATGTTGACATTTTCTTTATCCAGTCTATTATTGATGGGCATTTGGGTTGATTTTATGTCTTTGCTATTGTGAATAGTGCTGCAAAGAACATATGTGTGCATGTATCTTTATAATAGAATAATTTATATTCCTCTGTGTATATACTCAGTAATGAGATTGCTGGGTCAAATGGTATTTCTGGTACTAAATCTCTGAGAAATCTCCACACCATCTTCCACAATGGTTGAACTAATTTACATTCCGACCAACAGTGTAAAAGCATTCCTATTTCTCTGGAACCTAGGCAGCATCTGTTGTTTCTTGACTTTTTAAAAATCACTATTCTAACTGGTGTGAGATGGTATCTCATTGTGACTTTGATTTGCATTTCTCTACAATCAGTGATATTGAACTTGTTTTCATATGTTTGTTGCCCACATGAATGTCTTCTTTTGAGGAGTGTCTATTCATGTCTTTTGCCCACATTTTAATGGTTTCTTTTTGTTGTTGTCAATTTGTTAAAGTTCCTTGTAGACCCTGGGCATTAGACCTTTGTCAGATGGATAGATTGCAAAAATTTTCCCCCACTCAGGAGGTTGTCTGTTTGTTCTGATGAAATTTTATTTTGCTGTGCAGAAGCTCTTTAGTTTAATTAAATACCATTTATAAATTCTTGCCTTTGTTGCAATTGCTTTGGGCTATTTCGTCATGAAACCTTTGCCTGTGCCTATGTCCTGAATGGTATTACCTAGATTTTCTTCTAGCGTTTTTATAGTTTTGGGTTTTACATTAAATTGTTTAATTCATCTTTGAGTTAATTTTTTATAACATGTAAGAAAGGGGTCCAGTTTCATATTTCTGCATATGGCTAGCCAGTTCTCCCAGCATCATTTATTAAATAAGGAATCCTTTCCTTATTGCTTCTTGTTGTCAGATTTGTTGAAGTTCAGATGGTTGTAGATATGAGGTCTTATATTTGAGGTCTTTATCTGATCCCTTGGTCTATGTGTCTGCTTTTGTACCAGTACCATGCTCTTTTGGTTACTGTAGCCTTGTAGTATATAGTTTGAAGTCGGGTAGCATGATACCTCTGGTGTTGTTATTTTTGCTTAGAATTGTCTTGACTATACAAGCTCTTTTTTTTTTTTTTTTTTTTTGTTCCATGTGAATTTTAAAACAGTATTTTCTAATTCTGTGAAAAATGTCAGTGACAGTTTAATGGGAATAGCATTGAATCTATAAATTACTTTGAGCAGTATAGCCATTTTCATGATATTGATTTTTCCTATCCATGAGCATGACATGCTTTTTCATTTGTTTGTGTCCTCTCTGATTACCCTGAGCAGTGGTTTGTAGTTCTCCTTGAAGAGACCCTTCACTTTCCTTGTTAGTTTAATACCTACGTATTTTATTCTCTTTGTAGCAATTGTGAATGGGAGTTCATTCATGATTTGGCTCTCTGCTTGTCTGTTGTTGGTGTATAGGAATGCTTATGATTTTTGCACATCGATTTTGTGTCCTGAGAGTTTCCTGAAGTTACTTATAAGCTTAAGGAGCTTTTGGACTGAGATGATGGAGATTTCTAGATATAGGATCATGTCATCTGCAAACAAAGACAATTTAACTTCCTCTCTTCCCATCTGAATACCTTTATTTCTTTCTCTTGCCTGATTGCCCTGTCCAGAACTTTCAATACTATGTTGAATAGAAGTTGCGAGAGAGGGCATCCTTGTTTTGTGCCAGTTTTCAAGGGGAATGCTTTCAGCTTTTGCCCATTCAGTATTATATTGACTTTGGGTTTGTCATAAATGGCTCTTATTAGTTCGAGATATATTCGTTCATTACCTAGTTTATTGAGAGTTTTTAACATGAAAGGATGTTGAATATTATTGAAGGCTTTTCTTCATCTATTGAGATAATCACATGTTTTTTGTCTTTAGTTCTGTTTATGTGATGAATTACATTTATTCATTTGCAGATGTCGAACCAGCATTGCATCCTGGAGATGAAGCCAACTTTATCGTGGTGGATAAGCTTTTTGGTTTGTCAGTAATTTATTGAAGATTTTTGCACTGATATTCATCAGGGAGCAAATAACCAAAATCCAAGAGAAAAAGTAAATAATCAAAGTAGACCCATACTGATTCAGATATTTTAGTCACCAGAAAGAAATATTATCAAACCTATGACTAATAATTTTCATAAATATTAGAAAAATTGGAAATGTTCACTAAATAACCTTAATATTTAAGAGAAGAGTCACTACCAAGAATTAAATATTTAAATTTAAATTTAGAATTGAAAGCATGGATTTAATAGTAGATTTGACATGGCAGAGAAAGAATAAGTAACCCGGAAAGTAAATTGGTAGAAAATACCCACATATTTTAAAATGCAGAAATGGACATCATATTTGCATATCAAAGTGTGTGTGTGTGTGTCATAGTGAAAAATCTGAGGTATGTATAGTTGAAGTCTCAGAAGGGGAGGAGAAAGAAAGATACTTAGATAGAAGCAATATTTGAAGAAATATCTGCTATAATTTTTCCAAAACAGGGGAAACATCAATGCACAGATGTACAAAAACTTATAAATACCAAGTACAGATACAAAACAAAGAAAACAAATAATTTCCTGGCATATCATAGTAAAATTTCTAAAGCCATTGATAAGACATCAAAACTCTCCTGAATTCCTTCATCACATTTCTGATTTTTTTATAATTCTGATTTGCATTATTCTTTCATGTTTTTCATAATTTTCCAAGTATATGTTAACTCATTTTAAAATGATGAGTTATACTTTTGATCTCGGTTGGGCACCTAGCCTTCTGATGTGCTTTTGTCGTCTTCAGGGAGGTTATTCTGCTCCTTATTCTACATCTTTGTACTGGGTCTTATCATGATATTTTTCTGTTGCTCTTCCTCATGTAAAATTAGTATCCTTAAACTCTTAGAATTGAAGTGGGGTTCACTAAACAATTTCCAGCCTCAAGAACTTACTCTTCTATTGTTTTTGTGTAAAGTTTAACACTATAGATGCTTGCTTTTTGAGATTTTCTGGCTCTTCCCTCACAATCTTTGATCTGCAGACTCTCTTCCCTTCTTTATTCTTGTCCCTATCCTGATCAATTTTGATTCCACTCTCAGCAGTTTATTTTCACAGGCTATATTTTGAAGGAAAATTTGTTGAGTCAATTGGATAAATCGTGAGCGCAAGACTGCCTCTGGGGCAGTTCATTTATCCCTTTCTGGGAATCCTTTGCACTCACTCACAGTGAACAAAACCCCTGCCCACTTCAGCTGCTGCCTTAAAACCAAACTCCTTACGCTACAGTGAATACCAACTGGCTATTTGGGTATTATCCTTTTCTCATGTCCTTTTCTCATGTCATTGTCAGATGCCCCTTCAAATTTGTTTTTCTTATTTCTCCAGCACCAATGCCAATACTATTCAGGTGTCTTGATGGCATATGTGTACCCACTTTTATTTTAGCATCCATAGGAGTAATTTTTCATCTAGTTTTGTTGTCAGTGTTGTCCAAGGATTTTGTTTTTTTCCTTATAGTTGCTCTACATATTTTTATTTGTGGATTTGGAAAGAATGAAAAATAAAGTCACTGCTGCAACCATTTTTACAAAAGTGATCATGCCTTTTATGAGATAAGCATTGATTTCACAACTTGACCAAAATATTGCAAGTTAGTAAGATCAGAGGACACATGTCTCATGAATTTAAGCGCCGAAATCCTGAACAAAACATTAGCAAATAAATGTTAGCAATATGTAAAAAGGATAAAACATTATGACGAATTGGTACTTATTCCAGCAATGCGAAGTTTTCCAAACATAAAATAATCAATCAATGTCAGTCACCATATTAATGAAATAAAATAGGAAAATCACAATATCATTTAATATATACACAAAAAAGACATCTGATAATGATAATTACCCATTTATAATTTTAAATGCCTTCTCAAATACCTAGGGGAAAAAATGAAACTTTCTTAAGCTTATAACATTTCCATGAAATATCATATTTTATTTAGCTGTGAAATATTAAAAACTTATTCCTGAGATAAAAAGTGAGCAATAATGTCAACTGTCATGAACCCTATTCAATGCTGTATTAGAAAGTCAAAGCTAGTGGATATTCCTCACCACTACCCTCTATCAAAAAGTAAAAGAACTAAGAAATAAAATTGTTATCATTCCCATATGACATAAATATTTATACTGAAAAATCCAAAAGGATTCACTGATAAACTCTAAAAATCAATAAATTATTTTAGGAAGGCTTCTGAATATAAGTTAATATATAAAATCAACTGTATTTCTGTATTTTAATATTGTAACAAGTTGATAATAGTGAAAATTTTCAAAGCAATCTATTTATAAAAGTATCAAAATTAAATATATAGAAATAAATATAAAAATATGTGAAAGATATCTACACAGATTTAAAACATTTATGTAAGAATTACAGAAGATAAACAAATGGAGAACTATATTGAGTTTCTGGATGGCAAAATGTAATATGATAAAGGTCTTATCCCTCAAATAATCTATAGATTTACCCATTATAAATCAAAAGCAAAGCATTTTCTTTTATGGAAGCAAACAAGCTAATTCTAAAATTTATGTAGAAATGCAAGCAAAAGACCCTAAATAACAAAGTTCATATTACTAGATATTCAAATATATTTAAATATCTATTGTAATTTAAAAGATGTGTACGTGCATAGGGCTACAAAAATAATTATACCAGAAACAGAATAGTGAATTCACATTTAGATCCATGATGACTGCATACAACTGAATTATCTATCATTAAGGTACCACTGCAGTGCAGAAAAGATGACTTTTGGATAAATGTTAAATAAACAGGAAATTTACATGAAAAACCTTGGTCTGTACCTCAAACCATACACAGAATCAATTCCAAATGAATCACATGTCTAAACATGAAAATAAAGCTTCTTAAAGATGACATCGGTTCACTGAGCCTGTTTCCTGATGAGGGCAAGCTAGACTTCAGGGACAGCAAGAAAATGGGATCAGGCTCTCAACATCATTCCAACAATGTTTTTGTCTACTGGCAACCTGTAAATAAATTACTAACATGTAAATCATTCCTAGATATTCTTTATTTCCTTAAGATTATAAATGTGTGCTCTGAGAAAGACACCATTAAAAGAATGGAAAGACGAGACACAGACTGGAAAAAATATTTGCAAAACATATATTTCATCAAAGACTTGCATCCAAAATGTACAAAGGCCTGTTAAAACTAACAACCTAATTAAAAAATAAGCAAAAGATTTGAATATCAAACAATACATGTGAATGCTAAATAAGCATATGATAAAAAGTACAGCATAATTCATCATTAGGGAAGTACAAATTAAAACAACAATGAGAAACAACTACACATATAAAGGAATGTCTAAAGTCCAAAAAATCTGATATTAATTGCTGGCAAGGATGTGGAGTAACAGGAATTTTCATCCACTGCTACTAAGAATGCAAAGTGGAGGAGCAACTTTAGAAGACATTTGGCAGTTTCTTACACAGCAAAACATACAACCCAACTGATCTGAAAAGTTATGTCTACACAAAAATTTGCATGTAAGTGCTTATGGTAGCCAAAAGGTTTCATAATTGCCAAAAAAAAGTGAACATACTAATAAGATGTAGTGCATTCATGTAATAGAACACTATTCAGGAACTAAAGGGAACCAAGACCCTGAAAATATTAATGAATTTTAAGTGCACATTGCTCAGTGAAAGAAGCCAGTCTTAAAAGACGAGATTACGAGACTGGATTAAAGAGCTAAATGTCAATTGCAAAACTATAAAACTCCCTGAAAATTACATAGGAGAAAACCTAGATGACCTTGGGTACTGAAATGACATTTTAGAAGTAACACCAAGGGTATGATCTATTTTTACAAAAGGAATAAGTTGGACTTCATTAAAAAAAAAAAAAAAAAATTCTGCCATGTGAAAGACAATATCAAGAGAATAAAACAAGCCATGGATTGGGAGAAAATATTTGGAAAAATACATTTGATAAGGACTGTTATCCAATAAACAGAAAACTTATACAATCATGGCAGAAGGGAAAGAGGCATGTCTTACATGGTGGCATGGGAGAGATAGAATGCATGCATAGGATGAACTGTCAAACACTTACAAAAGCATCAGATCTCATGAGAACTCACTCACTATTATGCAAACAGCATGGGGGAACCACCCCCATGATCCAATCACCTCCCACCAGGTCCTGCCCTTGACACCTGGGGATTATGGGGATTACAATTCAAGATGAGATATGGGTGGGGACACACAGCCTAACCATATCACACCCCATTATACATTATCTAGAAAATACATATTAAAACAACAATGAGATATCTCTACACATCTACTAAAATAGTCAAAATTTGGAACACTGGCAAAACCAAATTCTGGAGAAAATGTGGAGCAACAATAATTCATTCATTGCGGGTGGAAATGAAAAATGCTACAGCCACTTTGGAAGACAGCTTTGCAGCTTCTTACAAAACTAAACATATTCTTTCCATATGATCCAGTCATCACGCTCCTTGATATTTGCCCAAAGGAATTGAAAATACATGTGTACACAAAAACCCGCACAAGGATGTTTATATGACTTTATTTATAACCATGAATACTTAGAAGCAGCCAAGATGTCCATAAGAAGGTAAGTGGATAAACTGTGGTACATCCAGACAACGAAATATTATTCAGTGATTTAAAAAAAAAAAAAAAAAACAGCCAAGAAGTCCTGAAAAGATATGGAAGCACCTTGAGTAAAATACTACTCAGTAAAATAAGCCAACATAAAAAGGCTACACACTGCATGATTCCAACTATTTGACATCCTAGGAAAGGCAAATCTATGGAGACAGTAAGTGATTAGTGATTGTTAGCAGTTGGAGTGGGAAGGAAGGGATGTGTTGGCAGAGCACGGAAAAAATTGAGAGCAGTGAAACTACTCTGTATACTGTCTTAATGAATACATATCATTGCACACTCGTTCAAAACCATGGAATTTACAACACCAAGAGTGAACCCTAAACCAGAGATTTTGGGTGTTGATGATATGTCAATGGAGTTTCATCATTTGTAACAAATGAATCACTCTGAAGGGGTATGTTGATGGTGTAGGTGGTTGTGCATGCTTTGAGCAAATAGTACATGGGAAATTTCTGTACCTTCCTCTTAATTTTTCTGTGAACCTAAAACTACTCTTTTCTTAAAAGTCTATAAAAAGGCTACATACTGTATGATTTCATTCATAAGATATTCTGTAAAGAGTATTACTATAGAGATGGTAAACAAATCAGTGATTGCCAGGGTTTTTTGGCAACTTTGATATGATGTGACAAGAATGGCACTTTAACTCTGTGATCTGCTTCCCCTAAATATATCATCTCAGTTTAATCACGACAAAAACAGCAGATAGATCTCAATGAGAGAAATCCTACAAAAATACCTGGCCACTATCCCTCAAAACTACCAAGGTAAAAAGGAAAGTATCTCCACCACGAATAAACTGGCTTGGGATATATGGGAACTCTCTGTACTATCTTTGCACATTTTTTGTAAATGTAAAACTACTGTAAATTTAGAAAGTTATTTGAAAAAGAAAACAATGCCTTTCAAAAAATAGGTTATATGGATTGTGGAGGTAAAGTACAGGAGATTACTGTAGGATAGTGAAAAGATTTTGTATGATACTGTAATCATAGATCATGACACTATGTGTTTATCAAACCCATAGAAATTTATAATAGAAACTAAACAGCATCTGCACAGGAAAAGAAATAAACAGCAGATTAAAGAGACAACCAACAAAGTGGGAGAAAATATTCGCAACAAAGGAATAATATACAGAATCTACAAGAAACTCAAACAATCAACAAGAAAAAGGCAAATAATCCCATCAAAAAGTGGACAAATGACATGAATAGACAATTCTCAAAGGAAAATAAATGAATGTCCAACAACATATGAAAATATGCTCAACATTACTAATTATCCGGGAGGTGAAAATTAAAACCACAATGATATAACATCTTACTCCTGCAAGAATGATTATAGTTAAAAAATTAAAAAAAAATAGATGTTGGTATGGATGTAGTGATAAGAGTACACTTTTACACTGCTGATAGGAATGGAAAGTAGTACAACCACTATGGAAAACGGTATGGAGATTCCTTAAAGAACTAAGAGTAGGACTGCAATTTAATCCAGCAATCTTACTACTGGGTATCTACCCAGAGGAAAATAAGTCATCATATGAAAAAGACACTTGCACACGCATGTTTATAGCCGCACAATTCGCAATTGCAAAATTATGGAACCAGCCCAAATGCCCATCAACCGAGTGGAATATATATATACACACACACGTCACATATATGTATGTGACACACATATATACAAATGTATATATAAATATATAAATGCATATATTAAAAAGTGTGTATATATGTGTATATATACATACACATACCATGAAATACGAAGCCATAAAAAGGAATGATATAATGACATTCGCTACAACCTGGCTGGAGTTAGAGACCATTATTATAATTATTACTTTGAGATGGAGTCTCACTCTTGCTGCCCAGGCTGGAGTGCAATGGCATGATCTCAGCTCACCGCAACTTCTGCCTCCAGGGTTCAAGCGATTCTCCTGCCTCAGCCTTCCAAGTAGCTGGGATTACAGTCATTCGCCATCACGCCCGGCTATTTTTGTAAATATTTGTTTAGTAGAGACGGGGTTTCTCCATGTTGGTCAGACTGGTCTCAAACTCCAGAACTCAGATGATCCACCCGCCTAGGCCTCCTGAAGTGCTGGGATTATAGGCGTGAGCCACCACGCCCGGCTGGAGACCATTATTCTAAGTGAAGTAATTCAGGAATGGAAAACCAAACATCTTATGTTCTCACTTATAAGTGGGAGCTAAACTATGAGAACACAAAGGCATGGACTTTGGGGACTTGGACAGAATGGTGGGAAGGGGGCAAGGGATAAAAGACTATACAATGTTACAGTGTACACTGCCTGGGTGGTGGGTGCAGCAAAATCTTAGAAATCAACACTAAAGAACCTATCCATGTATTAAAAAAAACACCTGTACCCCAAAAACTATTGAATTAAAAAATAAAAATAAATAAAACTTTTTTTTTAATTTAAAAAATTAAAAAAGAAAGGGTGAACTTTAGTATACACAAATTAAATTAAATTATTTAGGAATTTGGCAGAACTAGAAATAAAATTAAGAATGAAAAAAATCAAATTGTATTACAAATATCTGAAACCATCTCACTGAAGGGGCTGGGGAAAATATTGCTGATCTAAGCAGCTTTGGAAATAAGTGGAATCCTCAAGACTGAAGCAAAAGGACCTGTATACGTACACTATACTCTAGTTCATAAAATATTTTCCCCACAAGACTGTGATTAACAATTTGGAAACGATTATCCATGTATAAGCAATTAAATAATTAAACAAGTCAATGGTGAATTGTGGAAGCCAGTATTCTCACTGTTGAACTGGGAGGTTACAGACAATGAAGGAAAGAAGTCTGGGATAATTCATACGGTAATGGTTTAGAGTTGGATACATCAGTATTATCTCATGTCTACCTGAATATACATATTAAAATATTTACAGTAAGAGTTTATACGTGGTATAGTATACATATATATGTTTTCTTCCTCTGTCATCTGAGAGGGCCTAGAAGCATGATTCCCCAGTAGCAGTGAGCACACCTAATGCCCAGATCTCGTTTGCTCATACTATTCACAACAACAACAGCAACAACAAAAAATCAAGAGCTCCTTGAGCAACGAAATAAATAATTTAGTTTTGGAATATAACACGAAGAATAAAATAAATATCCACGAGTCTATGCTAATACAAAAAAAAAATCTTAAAGAAATAAATAAATGGGGGAAATAGACATATCTACCAGGTAGAAGAATTCAAAGCAACTTTTGTCAGTACTTCAACTTCGAGGAAATGGAGCATAACTCCCCACTCTTTACACACACCCTCACAGAGATCTTCAGCAATTTTAACAATTACAGAACAGCTAAGATCCAAATGTGTACTTCTTCTGTAAACTGTGTCGAAGGATGAAAGGAACAGAAGTTATAATAACTAGTACTTTGGGAGGACAAGGCAGGTGGATCACCTGGGGTCAGGAGTTTGAGACCAGCCTGGCAAACATGGTGAAACCTCGTCTCTATGAAAAATACAAAACTTAGCCGGGCATAGCAGCAGGCAGCAGTAATCCCAGCTAGTCAGGAGGCCAAGGCAGGAGAATCACCTGAACCCAGGAGGCAGAGGTTGCAGTGAGCCAAGATTGCGCCATTGCACTCTGTCCTAGGTGACAGAGTGAGACTCCATCTCAAAAAAAAAAAAAAAAAAAAAAAAAAAAAGAAGTTATAACAACCATCTAAATAATGACATAAAGGAAGCAAGTGGAGTCCATGAAAGCAGAGAATACCATGAGTGTTAGTACATTTGGAAAATGACTTTTCAAAATGCTAAAATAACAGTTATTCATTTGTTGAGTTGCAATATTCTGGATTCTTTCCACTGTAATTGACAGAACTCCATTGAAACTGAAGCAACAAAGAAAAATTTACTTGTTCAGGGAATTAAAAAGCTCAAAGATATCTGCTGACATGAAAAATGAACGGAACTAGGAGTTCAAAAGTGTCATTGAATATGTGTATCTCTCTATAGTTAGTCACTGGTTTATTCTGGCTGGTTTTATTCTTGAAAGGCTTCCACCTCATGACAGGGTGACTAGTCGCAGCTCCAGGTTTATATTTTTCCAGCTCAGTGGCATCTCTAGAAAATATGGCCACTCCTTCCTAATCGTTCCCCTAAAAAAATCCAAGATTGAGTCTAATTGGACAAGCTAATTCGGGTCATCACTTACCACTACAATAAAGTACAGTGGAATGCCTCAGAACCGAATGATACAATCATCTCTACCTAATCCCTATGGACTGACAGTGAAGTGGCAACTCAAGAGAAATGGTTCTTGGTGATAAAACAAGTCCAAATTAAAAAAAAAAAAACAATAAGCATGATTTCAAGTCTTTGGCTTGGTTACTGAATATATGTAAAAACAGAAAAAGTCAATAAATGTAAAAATAGAAATAGGAGTACCTCTGAAGCAAGAATAGTATATCATATCCAGTTTTCGGATATCACTGAGACAATCAATTAATATTGTCTCATGATAAATGCAGGTTGAAAGACAAGTGAATAAATGTAGAAAAATAAAAAACTTTATTTATATGCTATATTTTATTTTTTTCACTTTTGAATATTGTGTCAATATAGCATTTTTTTTTTTTTTTTTTTTTTTTTTTTTTTTTTTTTTTTTTTGAGACAGAGTTTTGCTTTTGTCACTCGGGCTGTAATGCAAAGTTGTGATCTCAGCTCACTGCAACATCTGCCTCCCAGGTTCAAGTGATTCTCCTGCCTCCGTCTCCTGAGTAGCTGGGATTACAGACATGCACCACCATGCCCAGCTAATTTTTGTATTTTTAGTAGAGATGAGGTTTTACCATGTTGACCACGATGTTCTCCATCTCCTGACCTTGTGATCCGCCCGCCTTGGCCTCCCAAAGTGCTGAGATTACAGGTGTGAGCCATTGCACTTGGCCGTAAGTGTCTTTTAAAAACCTACTACCAGCGTTCTTGTGTACAGAAGACTGGACATTTGATTATGTGATGCAGCTTTCTGAAGAAGGATAAGTATAATATGTTATTTTGTTATTCTTTAAACTTAAATAAATAAATGATGAGGCTTTAATAAAGATTGAAATAATGTCTCAAATCACTTTGCAATTTATTAGGTAATGAAGACTTTCCATAGCAAAATAAAGTCTGATTGTAAAACATATGTACAAATTTAATAATCTGATTCTAGGTTAGTATAAGCTTAATAAAGTTTGACTGCTATTTATGCTAGTGCCTTAAATGGATTTACTTCCCCTTGATCAAGCAAAATATTCTCATTGTTGCCAGAATGAAAAACAAAAATACTATGAATACCAAATTTCAAAGAATTCAGTTGACCCTAAGTGAAGATAGCAAAAGTGTCCCAGCTCAGTCAGGCCTCATAAAGTCTCTCACACAACTGAATGGCCATGTCTTTTTATGTTGTCTGTCAACAGGCCATAAAATGGCATAATAGTTCAACGAGTCTTGTATCTGAGATACACACATACTGAGTAAAAACAAGTAGTCCATTTTAGTCATATGGGTTCTTTGTACACAACGGAGACTGACTGAGGATATGCAAAATAAAATATGTATGTATAGGGGAAGGTTATAGGGTCAGTCATAAAATCAAAGAGATTATTTGGTATGGACTACACTGTATCCTCCCAAAATTCATATTGAAGTCCTAACCCCAAGTACCTCAGAATGTGACAGTATTTGGGACAGACCTTTTAAAGAGGCAATTAGAGTAAAACAAGGTCGTGTAGGTGGACCCTAACCTAATATGATTGATGCCTTTATAAGAAGAGAAAATTAGGACACAGTCATACGCAGAAAGAAGATTATGTGTAAACACGGGAAGAAAACAGTCATCTCCAAGGCAAAGAGAAAGGCCTACCTCAATCTTCTATCTTCCAGAAATGTGAGGAAATAAATTTCTGTTGTTAAATCATTCATTCTGTGGTACTTTCTTACGATAGCCCTAGCAAACAGATACATTCCTGAAGAATCAAGTCTCAGAAAGGATGAAAATATAGTTATATCCAGGAATTGTCGTAAAAACTAATACATACTTCAGAACTGCAGTCTTTGCACTGATAAAGTGTGAATTCTGTCCATCCTTACAGAATCAAAGTACACAATTCTGTGAGACAGAAGCTTATTGACTAAGCTTAAGTAACATGCCCGCTCTTGGCCAGGAGAAAAAATATTACCTTGGTTTACAGATACATCAACACTACATGAAATAAGAATGGGAAGAAGCCTGGATAATATAATAAAAAGTGTCTACCACACCTACTTACATCTTCCACATTGTCACCCTCGACAAAGAAAGATCAAGTACAGAGTCCCAAAGTCGACAAAACAGGGAAAACCCCAGGGTGTTCTATGGCCAAATCGAAACTATGTATCTGTAGAGTGATTGGTGATGGTGACATATGAGTAGGAGGAAAGTTCATGGAGGAAACAACATTTAGAGAGGGCCACATGGGTCACAGAAAGGAGTTTAGAATTAATTCTTGGTGTAGAACATTGTACAATTTAAAACTTGTATTGTGTGAAGCTACTGCAGTTTTACTCAGGGAAACCATATTATCTGTTACACAGTTTTAAATGACAAAACTATTTTCTTGGGAATATACAAAAAAAGGTGTGTAGCAAGGAATGAGGCAAGATGCCTGGTTAAGAGAACAGTTACATTATACAACAGGGAGCTGCTTACTTGGGCCAAGTCAGAGGCAGAAAAGTTGATGAGATGTAGTTATTTTCAGGCTGTACTTTGAAGGAAAAGCTAGGAGAATTTGCTGATTAACTGACTATCAAGAAGAGGAAAAAGGGATAGGACCAAACTCTTAGGTCTTTGACCTGGATAATTAGGTGAATGATACATAATTAACTGAGAGGGGACACAGGGAGGTACAACTGGGAGGAGAGGAGGTACTTGATAAGAAATTAAGAGGTCAGTGTTGACTATGTTAATTTGAGAGGCTTATTCTTCAGAAAAAAATAAAAGTTCCACTGAGTTAACACTGAATAAATAAGAAGATATATTCAGAAATAACTTCAGTACATTTGAGGGTTACTGTTGACTTTGACAAAAACAGTTTCTAAGTAGTGGCGGAGACAAAAACCTGATTGATTGAGGTAGAAGAAGAAAATGTGAAGAAGCAGTAAAAGCAAACAAAGAGTTGAAAAGTTTGCCACAAAATGGTGCAATGATATGAGAAGAGAACTGAATTGGGAAATGTATTTACTGTATTAGGCCATTCTCATGCTGCTATGAAGAAATATCCGAGACTGGGTAACTTATAAAGAAAAGAGGTTTAATTGACTCCAGTTCTGGATGGCTAGGAAGGTCTCAGGAAACTTACGATCATGGCAAATGGCACCTTTTCACAGGGCGGCAGGAGAGATAATGAGTACCAAGCAAAGGTGGAAGCCCCTTATAAAACCATCAGATCTTGTGAGAATTAACTATCACAAGAACAGTATGGAGGAAACCATCCTCATGATTCAATTATCTCCATCTGGTCCTGCCCTTGACACATGAGAATGATTGCAAATCAAGGTGAGATTTGAGTGGGGACACAGCCAAACCATATTATTCTGCCCCGGTCCCTCCAAAATCTCATGTCCTCACACATCAAAACACAATCATGCCCTTCCAATAGTCCCCCAAATTCTTACCTCATTACAGCATTAACCCAAAAGTCCAATCTGAAGTCTCATCTGAGACAAGGCAAGTCCCTTCCACTTATGAGCCTATAAAATCAAAAGCAAGTTAGTTACTTTCTAGATGCAATAGGGATACAGGCAATGGGCAAATACACCCATTCCAACTGAGAGAAATTGATCAAAACAAAGGGGCTTATAGGCCCCATGCAAGTTCAAAATCCAATAGGGCAATCACTTAAACTTAAAGTTCCAAAATGATCTTGAGAGAAAGTTTTGTCATTTTGTTCTTTATTTTGTCTTCAAAATGAGAGCTTGTAGTGGGTAATATTTGAATTTTGCAAGATTGCAACTTGTAAAATTTTGTAAAAAAGTGTAAAATGTTAATAAAATATGAGTTAATCTGAGTTCTATTTGTAAAATCGAGATTCTTTTTAGCAAAGGAGAATACATTTACAATTAAATTTTCCATAGCAACAAAAATATATGTTCATTTATAGTAACAGCTGTAAGGAAGAGTGAATTGTCAAATAAATAAATTTATCTGGTCTATTAAAGCAAGAATTTAAAAGAAATTTGACTGAGAAAAACATTAAACAATGGCTATATTTTTAATCAACCTTTTAAATCAAGAATGCTCTTTCTGCATTGATGTAGAACAAAGATAAGTAAATAATGACTATATAAATTAGTGAGAAGTAATTGAATACTACTGACATAAAATTTGATGATAAAAAACAAATGAGGAAGTAATGATAAAGTTTTTCTATACGATATATGTATTTTTCAATATAATCATAACTACTTATAAAATCATTTAAAACAGCAAAACTGTTCATCACTGGATAATTGAGTGGTGGGGTTTTGACCATCAATTTTATTTTTATAAGTTCATTTTATTATCTCTTTAGTTAACAAGAAAATAGAAAAAAATGACAGGGGGAAAATTGTGAGGAAAATGTTTTTTAAAAGTTATTGTCGAAAATTCTTCTTACTAGAAAAAAGGATTGTGAATTCTTCCCACTTCTCACTTATCATCTGATTAAGCATTCTGCAGATAGGACATCTAGATATGGGAAAACATAAGAAAATTTCTCCAATTACTTAGGTGTCCTCCAATCCTTGGAAGGCACTCAGCCTGATAGAAGTGAGTTCTTTGACATAGTATTTTGCATAACTGAAGTTCAAACTTTATTGTTTTTAACATCTATACATCTATATAGCAATACAACACGACAGGAACAAGTTTCTATTATGGACATGAATTTGTCCTCCCTTAGCTAGAAAGATCATTTAATCTAGTCCAGATGAGAATTCCTGTTATATTCTTAGCATAGGCGCATCTTACCTGATTCGTGACTTATCAGTTGTATTCCATATCCAACTGTATTTGAGTACTTATCTATTCAGATCTTTGTTGTTTTTGCATATTAACATGTTTCCTCTCACTGTACTGGAAATCTTTTTGATCCCTTTTATATTAAAGGCATTTGTTTCACCCTCCTTGGCTGGCCCTCCTCCCACCTCCATCCCATTCAATTATGTTTGTAACTTCCTGACATATAAATGTTGATAGTATGAAAAGAGATTATGTAGTATAATAGACTGTCAAATTAAGATAAGTTTTTTTGCTACTACTTTCTCACAACCTATGACTCTTGAGTCTTTGAAAGTCTAATAAAACTATTGGCAATTCTGCAATTCTTTACTTTATACTCTACAGTGCTTGTTTAACTCTTATGCGGTTTGTTGTATTAAATTATACTCCATAATAAAAACAAGTATTAGCTCTCTGTCTTATCCAATAATGACAAATAAATTATTAGGGCAAAACCTAACAAGAAAAATAAATTGAGTTGTGGTGTTTTGAATTTGTGGTTTCAAACTCAAAAAGCAGAGATGCAAATTTTCTGGAACTTAATTTCAGTCACATCACTGATACTTGGGGGGAAGAAAGGGAGAGGAAAAGGCAGTCTGTGAGTAGTTCTTCTGCTTGCCTATAGGCTACATGTTATAGATTCTGGAAAACAGAGAAAAAAGACGTTTTTCTGTACATACAAGAGGTATATAAGTCCTCATAAATTGAGTGTTTCAGCTGTGAGAATGCAGTATCAAGACATTTCCTTCCCAATGATTGAATACATTTTTTTCTGTTTTATTTACAAAATGTATTATAATGTGGTTCTTTCAGAGTTTTATGATAAGCATCATTATGGAACCCACGTACGTAAAATTGCATTCAAATACATCTCTTTCCCAAACTCCTGTAAAAAAATATTTTCGTCTTATTCAGTACTCTTCTTGCTTATCTTAACACCAAATACAACTTTTTTTTTTTTTTTTTTTTAACTGGGTAGCAATTAAAGAGCTTGTGCCCTTGACATTGAAAAGGCTTCGGGGAATTGATTACAATAAAATACCTCAGGTAAACCAGCCTGGAGTTTTCTGGCATATAGTTGTTCATTCTACTTGGATGGAAAGCAAATTGGAAGGAAAGAGACACATTTGGTCTGGCAGGGAGGTGAGTGATACTTTTGAAATATCTACAGATCCCATTTTCTTTTCAAGTTCACAGTAGTTTTGGGGAGAATTCTTGCCAATATCTCAAGGAAGCCGCTTGCCTTAGAAGGGAGACATAGGAAAGAAAAGTTGTGTGAAAAGGGGAGAGTGTAAAAGAGGGAAAAGCAGGCATTTCTGTACTCCTTTACTTGATTTGGCCTCGATCTACTTTTGGATGTGTTTTGGCTAGAAAATTTCTTTCTTTTGCACTTCAGAAAAGACATGGGTTTTTAAAAGACAAATGAGATTTTTAAATGAGAAAAACTAGCTTCTCAGTTAATTTCACCAACATAATTCCATCAAGAGTGTTAGTAGAGAGTCTAGAATCACTTAAATATGTGCCAGTCTCCCCAGGAAGTGATGACACAGAGTATTTCAGTACAATCTGTGTCCTTTGAGTATTGAGAGCAGGAAAACAGAGATTTGCTTCTCAGATCCTCAATTCCCTGTGATCTTCCTGTTCCTGAAAATGCCATCTTAACAGATATGCTCAGCCTGAAACATGTCACCTAACTTCTGTCTGATCCAAAGATGTTTCAGGGAAGAGTCTTTGATGCTGGACATATGTTCAAAGGATGTATCACCAAAGTGTGAAAGGAGACTAGCATTCCTCTCACTTTGGATACTACTGAGTTAACACCTACATAAATTTTTAGGAGTACTTTCCTTCATAGCTATCATTCTATTTTCACACCTCATGTTCTGCCTCTGGCTTGTCAATGACTATTGTTTGACAGTAAAATGGCCAAGTGAGGTTCTAAAAAAGAGTATTTCTTTTATGTAAGTCCTTTGGAAGCCAAGACAAAGATTAAATTTATGGTTCAGCAATTTCTTAAGATGTAGCTTTAACAGCTTTAATTCTGCACATATACTCATTAGTAATGTCCACATAACCTCTTAAAAAGCACCACATCAGATTATCCGCTTTATATTGACTTCCTGTGAGCTTTTTGTGCCTTTGAAGGTAGGAGTGGACAGGTTCAGCAGTTGATGGCTCTTTTTTGTTTGACCACATGCACTTTGATATCAGTGGGCTGATTATTATTGAAAGAAAGAAAAAAGTGAATTTTGGAAGTGTGTAATTTCCTGTTAAAATTTTTTATGAAAATGAACTGACAAAACAAAATTAAACCTTTGTTTTATTAAAATAGTGATTCCTATATGGGGATTATGACAATGATGCTCAGTCTGGACACTGTTCATGATACTTTAATAAAGTCATTACTCCTTAATTCCTATATGAATTGATGACTTCAGTTAAATTGTATAAAATGAAAATATTTTAATAATGGTTGGAATTTTATAACATCCAAATATTTGTTGAACTCATAGAAAAGGAAATTACAGAAAAAGAAATTGATATATAGCTAAAGAAAGATAAAATGTAATCAATTTTTTAATAATGAATATACAAAGTACATCAAATTCTAGATTATAAGTCTACTTTACTCAATGCATCTAGATAACTGATCAAAAACTTCATAAACAATGATAAAAGAAAAATTGAAAATTCTATTATTTACCAACAGAATTATAAAAATGTTCAGCTTTCAAAGAAAAAATGCAAAGAAAATTCAGTAGACAAGCATGAAGTTGGCACAAAATTATTGTTCTGTACTTAATGTTGGGTCTAAAGTTATTGTGGTTACAGGCTACACACATACAAACTCGAAGTTAAGTAAATTCAACAATCTTTTAAATAGTCTCCTCCATTGTAAAAGCACTATAAGTCATTTTAAACATATCTAAATAAGCAAAAATAAAAACAGCAGCAAATGATTAATGTGGAAGTTAAGATATGTTAACAAAAATACAATTTAGTCACAGAAAAGTTAGCAATTGAACATATACATGAGACACATGAATGGATATAGAGGAATAAGTTGGGCAACCAAATCTACAAAATTGCTTTTTTTGACATATCTTCTGATTCTTATGTAATGTAGCACTACTATTTTTATTTGCTATGACAAATAGAATTTTGCTATTTCTCTTTGCTATCGAGACTTGAGAGCAGAGAAAAGAAATGTTATAGCAAATAGAAAAATGTATATAAAATATGACAAAGAGCTGGAAGCCTTAGTTTAGTTTAGAGAGGTCCTTAGAAAATACTGTGTACCTCAAAAATGAAACTTTACCTTTTTTTTGCTTTAACAAAGATCACTTAACAAGTAACCAACAATCAATTTTAAGAAAATGATATGATAATGGTTCTCCTAAACAAGTAAAATTGAAAGAGCTCATAACAAATAATTTAGTGGGTATCAATCACATATTTCTCTACTGTCTACTAAAATATTATCAATCTTTCAATTTTTAGGTCTTGAACTTGGCCTTAAGCATGCTAGGGATGTCCATGGGGTAAGGAATCTTAAAAAATGAATTTGCCGAACAAACATAGAGAAGACAACGTTCCTGTTCATTGGTGTCATTTTACTCTCTGATAAAGTAGATAAGAAATGAAAATGATCAGTGGTGATTTGATTTTTTGATTTGCATTGGATTTGTTTTATCTATATGGCAAACAAATCCAATAGTGAGGAATGATAATACACAATTATGGTCTTTAACAGCTTCTTTATGTATGTGATGCCCCAGATAGCAGCATTTTGAGTATAATCCAAATATACCCTACTGAATATTTAAATAGTATAAAAATTCTTCTCTTCCTAATTTTTAACTGCCATCTTCATTGAGAAAATTGCCATTTTTTAAATTTTATGCTTACTATTTACCAAACATTATCTCATTACATTCACAAAAATTATATCATTAACCCTTTGAAGATAAGGAACCTGAGGCCTAGATCTATTAATTTGGCAGCGTGAAATTTACTTTGCTAGAATGAGTGGAGTCTATATTCAAAACACAGTACTTCTGATTCCTATGCTTACTTGTAGACAGCCAGATTTTCAAGACAAAAGTTGTAAAACAGGAAATAAGTTAATGCAAACATGTTAGACAGGTTCCCACCCCTAATGTACTATTGATTCTGCATCCTGAGGGATATCCTAAGGAACCTTATAAAATATGTCCTCAAAACTCCACCTGGTGATGAAAGGGGATGTTATTTATTTACAGAGACTCATCCTCCACTGACCAGGAGTGACCTCCAGGAAATTAATTCAAGATCATTTTCAGGTTGCACTTTTTGGAGTACCTAATAAAAAGCTCTAGAGTTGGATGCAAATACTAGGAGGTTCTGTTTGGATGAAACAGTTAAAAACCTGTTCTGAATTGGTCATAGAAGCAGTACTGGAATGATAAGTGGGACCAAAAGATTTTGAAGCAGAGTATAAGAGGCGTTCAATACACTCTACTTCTACCTTCTCTAGAGAAACCACTTTGAGAACCAATTGTTTCCAAGTAACTTTATGATACTTAGAAAAACCAAAAAGCATATAACTTTTATATTGATCATAAAATCTAATTCAGGATATGTAGTAGGCACTCAATAAAAAATTGCTGGTTTATTTAATTATGATTCTTCTAAGTTGTATTATTAATGTTTTATTTATTACATTCAACTTGTTATTGCATTCAAAATCTATTTCGATGCATAATTTATTTTTTTCTAAATTGTTTCTCCTATTACCAAAATAAATACTGAATAATCCATCTTCTCAGCAGTTGAACTCTAAGTCTCCTTTTATTTTCTATCTAGTATTTACTTAACATATATGATTAATTATTTAATTATGATGAGGTCATGAGCATCACACATGATGTTGCATGAAGACTACTGGGCAAAGTGACTGGCACAGAGCAGACACTCATGAATATTTGTTCTTTTCCTTTTGAAATACTATCTGCCTCCATACCTACTAGCACATGCTGAGAATGACTGCAGTTGGAATGAAGAATTATATTAAGACTTCCTGATTAACTGGTATCACAACCATTCTGGATCATGTGCTATTAGCTTATGGTTTAGTCCTCTTTCTATCACTCTATATTTCCTCATTTCTTCTTCTTCTTCTTCGTTTTTGTTTTTTTGTTTGTTTGTTTGTTTTTGTTGTTGTTGTTTTTTTGAGATGGAGTCTCACTCTGTTGCCCAGGCTGGAGTGCAGTGGCAGGATCTCAGCTCACTGCAACCTCCACCTCCCGGGTTCACACCATTCTCTCGCCTCAGCCTCCCGAGTAACTGGGACAACAGGCGCCCGCCACCACGCCCAGCTAATTTTTTGTATTTTTAGTAGAGATGGGGTTTCACCGTGTTGGCCAGGAAGGTCTGGATCTCCTAACCTCGTGATCCACCCACCTCCGCCTCTCAAAGTGCTGGGATTACAGGCGCGAGCCACTGCACCCAGCCCTCTTCATTTCTTAAATTTAACCACAGGAGACGAATCTAAAGCCTTTCATCTCAAAATATTTCGTCTTCTCCTTTCTTCTATATAATATGAGGATTTTTGGAATTTCAATATTCGACATATCTACTGATTCAGAACATAAAGGAATAAAGAAAATAAGACACAGCTTCTAGAGGCAGGATACTGGTCCCAGTGATAGGAAGGATGATCCATGCAAAAAAATTAATTTCAGTTATGTCTATCTATTCCCAGAGGAACAGGCCAAACAAAAATCTTCCCAGTTGGGTGTCCACAGCACTGCCCAAATTTGCACAAAAGAGCACCGTGTCTATGATATGAAGACTATATTTCTAGCTATGTTTTGAATGTTAGATAGAAGAAACCTGAACTTCAGAAAAATTTGGGATATGGTGATTTGAAGATTAAAACAACCAAGCAAGACTAAGCATGGTATTAATTTAATCATCTATATATAAATTAATGAGCATTGTGACCCACATAGCTCAACCACCATGCACATAACCTAGGAAATGCATCAGGGACCAATAGTTCAAAAGATCATTAAGCAAAGTGTTCAACTTCTTATAATTCATATAGTATAGGCAACTTGCTCCATGTATTTTTTTTACTTCTTCTGTGTATTGGCAATAGCTGTGATGACAACATTTCTTAGATGTAAGGAAAACCATGCATGCTATATTATGAAACAATTTTATTCTGCATGAAAATATGGGTATGCCAAGTATTACAAAGTGTTGTTAACTTAGTCACTGGTTTCTTTCTGTCTTTACCAGAAACTTCCTATATTCAGTAATTTTCTTAGCAAAAAATTCAAACACCCATTCAATTGAAGGAAGTGCTATGCTGTAATGATTGTCATATGTGCGTATTCAATGCCTGTATTATTTCATTTCTTTTTTTAAAGTTTATGTCATTTTTTCAGCTACCTTTTCTATTTAGGGGTTGACAAAAATTTTTTTTTTTTTTTTTTTTTTTTTTTTTTTTTTTTTTGATACGGAGTCTTGCTCTGTCGCCCAGGCTGGAGTGCAGTGGCGCAATCTCGGCTCACTGCAAGCTCCGCCTCCCAGATTCATGCCCTTCTCCCGCCTGGGACTACAGGCAACCGACCACCAGGCCCGGCTGATTTTGTTTTTGTATTTTTAGTAGAGATGGAGTTTCACGGTGTTAGCCAGTGTGGTCTCGATCTCCTGACCTCGTGATCCGCCTGCCTTGGCCTCCCAAAGAAAAATGTTTTTAAACAAAGTAGGGAACATTGAAATTATGGATAATTAATTAAACTGTGTTGTTTTAGTTATATATCACTGATTGATATTTATTAAATTAAGAAAAGTCCTCTTGAATGTGCTGTGGCATAAGCTTTGTCTAAAAAAAAAAACTTCTAGAATGAACACTTAGAATTTTAGTTGGTTTTAAGTTTTTAATTTTAACCAAACTGTGAAAAGAGATCATTTTGACTACAGATAACTATGGTGAAACCATTTGTTTTGAGGTAAAATACAAAAGCACCTGCCCCAAAAATATGGAAAAATTCTCTTCCTCTGATTCCTTTTATTAGAAAATAAAACTAATACTTAAATGTACGAGTTAAGAATGAGGTTGAGTGTGGTGGTTCACGCCAGTAATTCCAACACTTTGGGAAGGCCAAAGCAGACAGATCATTTGAGCCCAGGAGTTTGAGACCAGTCTGGGCAACATGGCCAAACCTCATCTCTATAAAAACAAACAAAAATCGGCAGGGCATGGTGGCACATACCTGTGGTCCCAGCTGCTCAGGTGGCTGAGGTGAGAGGATCATCAGAGCCGGGAAGGTCAAGGCTGCAGTAATGATCATGCCACCGCACTCGATCCAGCCTGAGTGACAGAGTAAGGCCCTGTCTCAAAAAAAAAAAAAAAAAAAAGACTGAGGAAGAGAGTAAGAGATTAATGCAGCAATGAGAAACAGTGTCAAATTCACAAGAATTGTACAGCTGCTGAACATTTTTGGAAGCAAGAAGTAAGTTTAGAGAACAATATGAAAGAAGTGATAAAATAATTTTACCGTTGTGATACCATTTCAGCTGTTAGATAAAGAATGAAGACTGAAAAGGGGATTGTTTTCCTCCCCTCAAAGCACTATTGATAAGGCAGGGGATCAGGAAAGTGTTGGGTAGAAAGGGGTGTGGTCCCTGTGGCCTGTGCCCACAGATCTAAATGAGGACAGACATTTCTGTGTTCTGCCCAAAAAGTTGCCTTTTGGTCTGCCACGCCCCCCATCTTGTTCCTATAAAAACCGGAGACCCTAGCAGGCACAGACACAAGCAGTTGGACATCAAGAGAAGCAGAAGAACACACTGGCAGACACCAACAGACACGGACAGGCCACAGAAGGTGGAAGAAGGTGGAGGCCAGGGGAATGCCCTGGGGCGATGGGAGGAGAGTTCGGCGCTGGGCAGCCTGACTCCAGGGGAAGACCACCTTCCCACTCCATCCCCTTCTGGCCCCCATCCATCTCACTGAGTGCTACCTCCACCACTCAATGCAATCTTGCACTCATCCTCCAAGCCCATGTGTGATCCAATTTTTCCAGTACACAAGGGCAAGAACCCCGGATACAGAAAGTCCTCTGTCCTTTTGATAAGGCAGAGCGTCTAACTGAGTTGATTAACACAAGTCACTTGCAGACGGCAAAGCTGAAAGAACACACTAACACATGCCCACTGGGGTTTCAGGAGTTGTAAACACTCACTCCAAGATGCTGCTGTGGGATCGGAGCCCCAAACGCTCCCCACCACCGGCCCGCATGCTCCCCCTAGGGGTTTGAGCAGCAGGGCATGAAGAAGAGAGGAAACCCCTGTCGCACACCCTGCGAGGGGGATAAGGGAACTCTCCCGTGTCACTAGGGTAAAATATCAACTAGTCTTGACACAACACACTTTGATGTGCAAATATTTTTCTGGCAGATTCTACATTATCACTGAGATTTTTAAAATGTTCATAAAATAGGATTTCACAAGCTGACATAAATTTTGCTTTATATAAAGTTTCTAAAAAGCTCAGCCCACCATAATTAGGAACCACTATGATGAGAGGACAGAAAACTCATTATTATCTATCCTTATCTATAAAAGGAAATGTTTGGCTCCTGTAGTCGGGAATTCCAATAGCAGGGCTTGTCCTACTGCAAACTTTAGACATGGGCTCAAAAGAAACCACTCAAACTCAAATCTACCAATCTCCAGATTGATTTCATCTAGTTGCTTCCATTACTAAGTAACTTCTTCCCTCATGGTTGCAGGATACCATTCAGGTTAACCAACTATAAGCCCCCCTCGCCTTTTTTTTTTTTTTTTTCCAATCCAGCAGGAAAGATACAGTATTTATAGTAGCTATGAACATCATATACTCACTTCCATTTGATGTCTAGGTTATGTGTTCATTCCTGAGCTAATCTTGAGGCCAGAGAAATGTCAAGTTGAATTGGCTTAGGATGGGGTCAAATGGAACACTCCTAGAGACAAGGGAGCAGCCACTTCCAACACGAGGCACATGGGTAGAGGGTGGGGAAGGGGAGATGGTCCAGAGGGAAATCAGGACATGGTTTCTGGATCAGTATCCTGAGACTGTTGTAACAAGTTACTACAAACTGGATGGCTTAATCAATACAAATTCATTCTTCCACAGCTTTGTTGGCAAGAAACTCAAAATTTTGCAGGAACCATCTGCCTCCAGGGACTTTGACGAACGAGATCCAGGCCTGTCTCAGGTTCTAATGGCCTCAGGCACTCCTTGGCTTGTGGCTGTATCACTCCATTGTCAGCCTTGATTTCACCATCACATTGCCTCCTCTGTTCCTCTCAAAACTCCCTTTGCCTTTCTCTTATTAGATCTGTAAGTTGATTTATGTTCCAGCCATATAATACAGAGTAATCTCTTCAGCTCAAAATCTTTAGTTATATCTGCACAGGTTCTTTTTCCAAATATGATAAAATTTACAAAAGTTTTAAGGATTAGGACGTGCTGTCTTTGTGTCACCAGTAAACCGGGTTCTTTCCCTACTTTATTCTGATCACAAAGAAAGAACACCCAATTGGGAAAAAGGTAAGCAGGTTTTATTCCTGGCCAGGAATGGAGATGGAGTGAGCTCTCACTCTAAAGAACCTCTTCCTACCTCCAGGACCTGAGCTGTGTGAAGCTGGGGAATTTTCAGAATTGAGATGTGGGGTGAGGAGGTATGTAAACAAGTGCAGGCAGGAACTCCAGAGTGAAGGCGCAGATCATACATATCCCTCTTCATATGATGTATGTTTAGAAAATCATGGTGATTTTCTCCTATGGGTGGAGACTTTAGCTTTATAATTATATGTTAATGATTTAAAGGTAAATGGAGGGAGACAGGGCACCAGTTCTTGGTTGAACCCATCTGGCATGGTTCTTATTTCCCTCTGGTATTTGGCAAAGGATCATAAATCTCTTGGGGCATCCCAAGCTCTTTGGAGTTCATTAAGTAGCCAGGCCTGTGGATAAAGAGATTAAAGAAAAAAAAAAAAAACTGTCAAAATACAAATTCCAACTGCTTAGGCTGGCGTTATCCTGGCATTATACCAAACAACATGAAATGGGAGCCTAGTGGCCCTAAACAATGGATGCCCCACACACTCAACATATTTGCAAATGGAAGCAATATGATATGAGTATCCCTATCAGATTTGGTAACCAGGATGGAGTCTTAGCTGTGCCTCTTACTGACTTTGTAGCCTCGGCAACTTAACCTAAAATCTCTAAGCCTCAGTTTCTTAAGCACAAACTATACATAATAAATGTATCTACTCTCACAGGGTTGGGAGCTGGTTAAATAAGTACGTGTAAAAATTTAGCATATTACATAATGCATAGTATTGTATAAATAAATATTAGCTAGTGGTATTTGTCTGTTTAATTTTTATATTTACATAACAAATAAAACACCCCTGATTATTTTAGCGTCATCTTCTGCCCTAATATTGAGCCACAAGTGGAAGCAATCCGATAGTATGTAAAGAGTGAACATCTGGGAGGTAGGAGACCTGGCTTCCTGCCAGGCATCTGAAACTATACAGAAGTTATATCATCTTGAGATAGCACATCGTGTATCTACAAATGGCACATTTAGATCAGAGGTTGGAAAAATCACAGTCCATGGGCCAGAGTCGGTCACATTCATTCATTTAGGTATTATCTATGGCTGCCTGGCTGCCCTACAACAGCAGGGTTAAGTAGTCCCTAGGGCAACCTGTCTAGTCACCAATGCTGAAAAGACACCATTTGACACTTTGCAGTTTAGATGGCTTAGATGCTTATCTCTGTTTATATGCTTACTTAGAACTTTCTGCCTTGAGTTTCTGTAGTTCCAAAGCCTCACTATTCATGTTCTTCCAGGCCAATAAACCAACAGATCACGAAGCTAAGTTGTCCAGGGCATGCACTGAATTATAGAGCATCATAGATAATTAATAATACATTTTCAACTGAACCAAACACTACTTGATCATTTAATTGGAAGAGGAGGATAGAATCAAAGCAAAAAAAAAAAAAAAAAGGGAAATGTTTCTTTCTTGGTAAATGACAAAAGATTTTATCAAACAGAACATAGTCCTGTTCTCTGTTATGGTTTAGTCTAATTAGGATACATTTGAGAAACGAATGCTTTAAAATGTAGACTGTTATTTATCAGAAAAGTAGACAAGTAATTGCAACACTATACCATTCTCTAAGGTTGCCTAGTATAAAAGTTTGTTGGACTTTTAAGGAATATATAAGAATAGTTGTAACTGGCATATCAAACTACCAGTTAGGTATATCTGGCTTCTACTAGTATTAATGTTATAATTGCCTGGATTCTAGCTCTCCTTGACTGCCCTTGGGTTTCATGCAAAGAGGGTGCTTTTTCCTTAAGATTACCACTCTTTAACAGCTATGAGAAAAGGAACGGAAAAGAGAGAAAAGAAGAGAGAAAAAGAGAGAGAAGGATGGAGGAAGGGAATGAGGATGGAAGGAGAATTTAGTAAACACTCAGAAAGAGATTGCCTTTGCATCTGGGAGGGAATGGTCTGGGTCTAAGACAGTGGGATTCCTTTTCTGGCTATTTCCAGAGAGCCTCCTCTCTTTACCCTAATGTGCTAAAGAATGGAATTTCATATGTGTGTCTTGATGTGACAAGGACTGGGAAGCACCCTAGAATCTTAATTGGTGGGGTAATTTTTTCCCAATTTTTGGAGATGTGGGGCCACTAGGTAATTCACCCCTCCTTTCCTAGATGGCTAACACATTGATAAATAGCCTCTATTAGGCAAATAAAAAAGAGTTCTCAACATTACTGTAAAATAGATAATGTAACACAAAAAAACCTTGGCAAATTCTATCTAGCATGCATTTGAGACCTATTGGTAAATTTCCTTAGATTGATGGATGTCACAGTGGAAAGGAAAAAATAAGGAGCCGAAGGAAGGAGCTGGAAACGTGCATCCAAATAATCATCCCTTAGAATCGGAAGTCTCTTCCTCTCTCTAAAAACACAAATGGAAGAGAACAAGAAATTTCTTCTAATAAATTTACGTAACACAACAACTAAACCTAGACCTAAATCCAGGACTTGAGGTATTAGGACCTTACTAGTTGTATTGTTAATTCCAGCATGCGACAACTTCTCTGGGCCTCACATGCAACCTCTATCATGTACAAATCAAAATATCTTACCTTTTAGAGACCACTGTAACATATCACCACCAGCAATTCCTTCCCTTCTAAGATCTGAGATACTGTAAAAAGTGACTCATACTCAGTTCTTGGGAGAACCATACACTCTGACTTCATTAGAAGAAATTAACTTATCTTAACATCTTTATTCGAAGAGATGGTAGAGTGGGAAGTGGGATGGTATTGTAACACCATACTCTATTATTTTGTAACTCCCTATTTATAAATTGCACTATAATTACTGCTTATGGGATTGAAATTGCTTTAAAATCTTGTGGGGGGTGATGTGCACAAAATCGGAGTTTTTCTATTGAAAAAGAAGTGTATTCATGGAAAGAACAACATCACAAAATAGTAGAAATGACACCCTGGGAGCCGATTAAAAACAAACAAACAAACAATAATCTTGGGTTATTAAAATATTATTAATCTTTTAGTCAAGATCTGCTAATTATCTTGAAAGAATATGATAATTGTATTATTATTTTAAAAAATGTATCCCAGGAAAATTATACTAATATAAAATAAATTTGATTTTATAGAAGTTTATTTCATTAGAGATTAATATAATATATGCAGCATAACATCTTAAATATATTTATGGATATATAAGAATGACATAATCAGTTATTCCTAATTATTTTGATGTATTTTATAGTCATTTAGGTGAGTAAATTAAATTATGAAAAGATGTAAAAAATAATTTGTATAATGAATGTTGAAAGCACTGTAGTTTTGACACAGAATTATAAATGAAATTATTTGTCTTGGGAGTTAATTGTAGTATACAGCAGTCTTAATAATTTATTTTACCTCTATTCACCCCAAATAATTATATTTGTATCATAAAAGAAACTGTCTTAAATTTAATGGTGCCATAAAATCATAATTAACAGTAGCATAAAATCAATTCATAATTTTTCAAAAATATTCACCAGAAACATAGATATTATCTGCATTAACACAGAATTTTCTATTTACACAGCACTTTTGTTTAATTGGGTGTGCAAAATTGTCATTTATATGTAACACAGCATTCATCTTATGATCCACAAATTTAAAGAAATTATTTTCTAATGTATATTTTTTGGCAGTAATAGAAGATAGAGAGTCGTGCATATAATGAAATTTTGACCCTAATAAATTGTACTGAGGAACAAATAATATATGTAAAGTATATAGTGAAATTCTTAGAACAAAGTCGCTGTTCAAAACCTATGATTTTGCCATTGCTGATTCAAACAGGAAAATATCAATGTTGAACTACAACAAAAACTTCAAGGCAGAGATGGCTGTTTGAATTCATTCTATCATCCGTAATCACCAAAGTTTTATTGATCATCTACCATAGGCCATACATTGCCCTATATAATGGAGGTGCCATGGTGAGAGACACTATACCTACCTATAGTTTAGCAATGGGGAAACTAATAATTAGACCAGAATAAAAGGCCTATTCAAGCTTATATACCATGTTAGTGGAAAAATACAAGACAAGAAAATAACCGCTGAGTAATAGTCACAACTGAAGTACTCTGCAAATCTCTCTTAAACCAAATGAGAGCAAATATGTGAACTCACCTAACCCAATGCTGAGCATAGTATAGGTAATGGAAAAACAAAATAATGGTTACAACTGTGCTATGATGAATATATCCGCTTTTGTAACTCAGACTAATAGACACAAAATGTCAGGACCATACATTGGAAGCATACACTGTTCTGATTTCATTTTGTACGTAAATATCAGTTTGCTCTAACACCTGAAGTATTATTTTGAAAACCTTGTAAATTTGTTACTAGGTATATAGCAGATACTTCTACATTATGGAGAGAGCATTACAATGAAATCTAGAATCGTAACATCAAAATTTAAGTACAAGACTGAAAAAAGTAAAGTGTCCTATTCACTCAACAAGTTTTCATTATCCAGTTTGTGGGAAGTGCTTAAGATACAAAGATAAGTAGGATATGGTTCCAGCCGTCCTGGAATAAGGTGCCATTTGGCATTTTTAAGCAGTAACGGTAATTGGGATTATGAGCAATAACTAAATGAAATAGATATTTGACTTAAATAAGAAAATAATAAGAATATGATAGATTTTTCCAAATATCTAAGATGCTGAGATGTTGAAGGAAGATTAAACGTCATGTAACTCAACAGACCAGAGGTAACACCAAGTGAAGGCAATTCTAGCTCACAATATACTATCCAATATTGACACTTGCCCTCTGGAGACTATAGCTATTCAGGGAATATGCTTTATAATCCTTAGTCAAGAGTGCTAGAGAGCACTCCACTTTTCTTCATCCATGACTAGAGAACACATCATTGGTCAATTATGGTGTTCTTTACACTTAACCTAGATAGACTCCAGAATATATCTTAACATAGGATTTTGGGCAACCATTACTAATGAAATAACCAGTATTTTAGCTGAAATATTGTTGCCATTTATTGAGGATATAGAAGAAACTCCTCAATAAATTAGTGATTACAAGAGTTTACCAAAGTTTCCTTCTAAGTGAATTCAATTATCTCCCCCATCCATTTAAAGCTCTTTACTCACGTCCTTGCTATTTTCTGTCTTGATAGAATAAAAGAAAGCTTTTAGTCTCTTCTGGTATGGAAGCATTTCTACATCATTGATTATTTTTAGCCCAAATTATTTGAAACTTTTGCCTCTTCAGTCTTGCTTGTACTATAAAACTTGATATCTTACCTTTCTCTCTCTTTTTTTTTTTTTTTTTTTTTTTTGAGACGGAGTCTCGCTGTGTTGCCCAGGCTGGAGTGCAGTGGCGCCATCTCAGCTCACTGCAAGCTCCACCTCCCGGGTTTACGCCATTCTCCTGCCTCAGCCTCCCGAGCAGCTGGGACTACAGGCGCCGCCACCTCGCCTGGCTAATTTTTTTGTATTTTTAGTAGAGACGGGGTTTCGCTGTGTTAGCCAGGATGATCTCGAGCTGCTAACCTCGTGATCCTCCCGCCTCGGCCTCCCAAAGTGCTGGGATTACAGGTGTGAGCCACGACGCCCGGCACCCTTTCTCTTATATGTATTTTTCTTAGCTGCCTCTGTAGGTAAAAATAACATTTCATTGCTTGTTTCTTAGGTACTTCCCTGTGATATCGAGTTCCACTATTCTTTAACAACGTGCTGTAAACTTTTAATACCAAAAAGATTTCCTTGGCATAGATGAGAATCTAAGTTCAACGTCTTGGCACAGATATTAAGCTAAATTCAATGTCTCACACTAATCCAAAATGACTAGTATTATTACTGTTAGGAATTTTTCAGCTCACATTAGAATTATTGAAATCCTAAATGTCCTAGAAAAGAAATGAGTCCATTGACATTCTAACTCATGTGTTATAACAATTAATTCTGTGACCTTGGACTATTGCTTTCTCTCTTTTTCTTTTTCATTGAGAAAAATGTTATATATAGTGGAAAGAATGAAACTTAAGTTTACAGTTTTATAAGTTTTGACAAATAAATGCATAAATGTAACAATCACACAAACAAATATAGACTATTACCATCACCCCACAATGATCCCTCATGCGCCTTTACAGTCAGTTGTCTTTAGAAACAATAGCTGATGTGCTGTCTGTTACTATTGATTACTTTTGCCTGTTTTAGATTTGATATAAAAGGATTATGAAATATATTTTTGAGAATGATCTATGTTGTGTGTATCATTTTTATTATGTTATATTACACTATTGTTATATACTAAAATTTGCTTATTCCCTCATTGTTGATGAACATTTGGGTTGTTTCCAGTGCTTGACTATTACGCATAAAGCTGCTGTAAACATTATTTATAACTGAAGACATATGTTTTTATTTTTCCTGAGTAGATAACTAATGATGGAATTTCTGGATTGTAGGGTACATATATCTTTGAAATTAATGGAAACCATGCAGTACTTTTGCAAAATGATTTTACTATTTCACACCTCTACCAACAATGTACTTCTAGTTTCTCCATATTCTTGTCAATACTTGCTTGGTGTTGTGAGAGATCTTTTATTATTATTATTTTTATTGTTATTATTATACTTTAAGTTCTGGGACACATGTGCAGAACGTGCGGGTTGGTTATATAGGTATACACATGCCACGGTGGTTTGCTGCACCCATCAACCGGTCATCCACATTAGGGTATTTCTCCTAACGCTATCGCTCCCCACTCTCCGACAGGCCCTGGTGTGTGATGTTCCCCTTCCTGTGTCCATGTGTTCCTATAGTTCAACTCCCACTTATGAGTGAGAACATGTGGTGTTTGGTTTTCTGTTCATTCTCAGCAAACTAACACAGGAACAGAGATATCTTAATTTTAGCCATCCCAGTGAGTATGTGATGGCTTTACTTTGCTCTTCCATGATAACTGGTAACAGAACTTTTTCATATGATCATCAAACACTTTTATACCTTCCTATATAAATTGTTGCTTAAAGTATTTTGCATATATGTAATACATCCATCCGTCTATCTATCTATCTATCTATCTATCTATCTATCTATCTATCTATCTGTCTGTCTGTCTATCTATCCATCTATCTTATTGTTTTTTTAGACAAGGCCTCACTGTCACCCAGGCTGGAGTGCCGTGGCACAGTGGCCCGATCATGGCTCACTGCAGCCTCCATTTCCTGGGCTCAAGCAATCCCCCCACCTAAGCCTCCTAAAGCGCTAGGATATTACAGATGTGAGCCATCATGCCTGGCCCATACTTTTTCTGCTACTTGTCTTTTCATTAGGAATCAGTAGAAGTTCTATATATTTTATGGATAGGAATTCTTTCAGGTAAATATATGAAGAATGTTATATCCTTGTGTCTTGTTATATGTGATATATATGTGTATATATATGTTACATATATATAACACACACATATATGTATGTGTGTTTTGTCTTTTGATTAGCAGAATATTTTTATTTGGGCGAAGTCCAATTTTCAATTTTGAATTTTATTGTTGTTGTTTTTGTATTCTTTCAGAAAAATTGTTGCCTCATGAATGTATTTTCTTTTGCTTTCTTATATAAAACTTACAAGCATAATATATAGTTATATATTTTAATGTATTAGGTAGGAGTGAAAATTTATATTTTATGTAGATACTCAATTATCAGCAAAATTTGTTGGAGAAAAAAGTATTATTTTTTTCACCCAGAATTATATGGCTGTATTTGTTGAAAATTATTTAACTCTATATATGTGGATCTATTTCTGAACTCCAGGTTTTATTCTAATAATTACCTGTGGTCACATAAATACTTAATTAAATATTTTATAGCATGTGTGAGAGTAGTGTAAGTCATTCAAATTTGTGCTTCTGCTTCAAGATTGTGTTGCATACACTAGATACTATGCATTCCCACACAAATTTTAGATTCAGTTAGTCCGTTTTTTAAAAGGCTACTGGATATTAATTGGGGCGGCAAAGTCTGTAGACACATTTAGAGAGTATCAGTATCTCTTAACAATATTTACTTTTTCAATGATTCTACTTATGCAGGTCTTCTTTAACTTCTATCATCAAGGTGTAAAGATTTCAGTGTACATTTTTTACATATGTTTTGATTAATTTATTCTTAGATTTTTATGTTTTCTCATGCTTTCATAAATATACTGTTTTTAACATTTCTTTTCTGTGATGGTTAATACTGAGTGTCAATTTGATTGCATTGAAGGATCCAAAGTATTGTTCCTGGGTGAGTTTTTTAGGGTGTTGCCAAAGGAGATTAACGTTTGAGTCAATGGACTGGGAAGACGCAGGCCTACCATCAATCTGGGTGGGCACCATCTAAACAGCTGCTAGCGTGGTTAGGATAAAGGCAGGCAGAGGAACGTGGAAGCACTACACTGGCTGAGGCTCCTGGCCTTCGTCTTTCTCTTGTGCCGGATGCTTTCTGCCTTGGAACATCAGACTCCAAGTTCTTCAGCTTTTGAACTCTTGGTTCATACCAGTGGTTTGCCAGGGGCTCTCAGGCCTTCGACCACAGAGTGAAGGCTGCACTGTTGGCTTCCCTACTTTTGAGGTTTTGGGGTTCAAACTGACTTCCTTGCTCCTTAGCTTACAGATGGCCTATTGTGGGGCTTCGCCTTGTGATTGTGTGAGTCAATACTTAATAAACTCCCTTTCATATATACATCTATCCTATTAGTCCTGTCCGCCTAGAGAAATCTAATATATTTTCTAACTCTTTTTACTAGAATATGAAATACAGTTGATTATTTTATATTGACCTTGTATCTTCTACTTTAAAAAATATAATTATTAATTTATCTGTAGATTATTTTAAATGTTATATAGTTGTGCAATCTGTTAAAAAATGTCCATTTTCTTTTTGTTCTCTGATTTTTATGCTATTCTTTCTAGTCTTACTGCTATGATGCTAACCCAGAATAATGTTGAAGAGAAAATGTGAAAGTGGCATCCTTACTTTGCTCCTAATTATAGAAATGTCAACACTTCTCCATTAAGTATGATATTAGCTGTAGTTTCATTTTATAAATAACTAATTTTAGATTTTAAGATATCTCTTAATTTCTATTTACTATGAGTTTCAAGATTATTGAATTTTATCAAAAGAGTTTTTTGTTTATTAAGATAATGTTGTGATTTTTTTCTTCTCTATTCTTCTGTAAAAAATAACAATAATTGATTTCAAAGGTATGTCAATTTTGTGTTCCGATAATTTAATTCTGGGATGATATTATATATATATATCATTGTGTTTGTTAAGATTTCAGTGACGTGTCTTCATTTGTGTTAATAAGGAACACTATCTAAATTTTTCTTTTCTTGTATGTTTATTGTCAGATTTTCACATCTGATTTTTACTGGCACCATTTAAAAACATTGACACACATTCCCTCATCTCCTATTTTTGAAAGAATTAACGTAATTTGGCATTATTTCTTAAATATTTGATATGATTCATCAGTGAAGCCATTTGGCCCTGGAGTTTTCTTCGTGAGAAGTTGTCTAGTTTAACTGCTTCTTTTTGTATTCGTTTTAAAGAGTTATGGGTTTTCAAGGAGATTGTCCTCGTCATATGAATTATTATATTTTTAGGCTAAAGTTTTGTATGATATCCCTTCATTATCCTTTTCATATCTGTAAGCTATATAGTGATGTTTCCTATTTATTTCTAGATATTTGTGTTCGTTCCTTCTTTTTTCTTGAAAAGTCTTGCTATTGATCCTGTCAATTTTTAATTAAAAAAAACCTTTCTTTTGTTAATTATTTTCTATTGTTTTTTCTTGACTTAAGTATTTTCTATCCTTGAAATATACAATACATTGTTATAAGATATAGTCACCCTACTCTCTAACAGAACACCAGAACTAATTATTCCTAACTGTATCTTTGTATTGGTTGCCCAACATCTCCTATTCCTCCCATCTTCCTTATCCTCCACAGCCTCTAATAACCACTATTCTACTCTCTACTTCTATAAAAATCACAATTTCAGATCCCACATGTGAGTGTGATCATGTGGTCTTTGACTTTCTGTGCTTTGCTTATTTCACTTAATGTAATGTCCTCCAGGTTCACACCTGCTGCCAAAAAGTGATAAGGTTTTATTCTTTTTAATGGAAGAATAGTATTCACATTTTCTTTATTCATTTATCTGTAGTTGGGCATTTAAGTGGCACCTTCATCTTGGTTATTGTGAATAGCACTGCAATAAACAGGAGTTCAATTATCTCTTCAACATACTAATTTCATTTACTTCGGATATATACCAAATAATGGGATTTGGATTAGATGGTAGTTCTATGTTTACTTTTTTGAGGAACCTTCATACTCTTTTTTTTCCCTTCCCTCCCCTTCCCCTTCCCCTTGCCCTTCCCTTCCCTGTCTTTCAGACAGTCTGTTTCTGTTGCCCAGGCTGGAGCGCAGTGGCGTGATCTCGACTCACTGCAGTCTCCACCTCCCGGGTTCAAGCGATTCTCTTGCCTCTGCCTCCTGAGTAGCTGGGACTACAGGCGTCTGACACCATGCCCGAATAATTTTTGTATTTTAGTAGAGAGGGGGTTTCACCATATTGGCCAGGCTGGCCTCCAACTCCTGACCTCTGGTGTTCCGCCCATCTTGGCCTCCCAAAGTGCCGGGATTACTGGTGTGAGCCACCGCACCTGGCGCATACTCTTTTCTATAATGACTGTTTACATTCCCACCAAGATTACGTAAGCGTTCCTCTTTCTCCACATCCTTACTAGCATTTGTTATTTTTTATGTTTTTGATTGTAACCATTCTAACCGCTAAGGTCTCTTGTGATTTTGATTTGCATTTCCCTGATGATTAGTGCTATTGAAATGTTTTATAAAAAATTATAACTGATTGCCATTTATATGTCTTCTTTGGACAAACGCCTATTCAAATCTTTTGTTAGATGCATAATTTTCAAACATTTTCTTCCATTCTATAGATATCTGTTCACACTAGTTCTTTCTTTGCTGTGCAGAAGCTCTTAAGTTTGACATAATAATGTATGTCTATTTTTGTTTTTGTTGCCTGTGATTTTGAGGTCTTTTTAAAAAAAATCTTCGTTCAGTCCAATTTTATCAAGCATTTGTCCTATGTTTTACTCTAGTTGTTTCACAGTTTTGGGTCTTACGTTTAAATCTTCAATTCATTTAGGATTTGTTTGTGTGTGTGTGTATATATATATATAGTGAGAAATATGGATCTAATATCATTCTTCTGCAAATGTATATCCAGTTTTCTCAGCACCACTTATTGAAGACAATGTTCTTTTCCCAGTGTGTGTTCTTGGTATCTTTGTAAAAAATCAGTTGGCTTTAAATACATTCATTTACTTATCGATTCTCTATTCTGTTCCATGTGTCTATGTGTCTTTTTATGCCAGTACCATCTTATTCTTATTTATATTTGCTTTACTCTTGTCTGTTTGGGTTTAATTGCTCATCTTTTTAAAAATCTCCTTGAGTTATTATCTTATTTCAAAACTCTCATGTTTTCTAATATATAAATTTGAGACCATAAATATTTCCCTCTCAATTTTTTAAATTTTTCTATATATTTTCTATATATTATCATGTCAAAACATTTTCAAATTTCTTTTCTTTTTTTTTCTTTTTTTCTTTTTTTTTTTTTTTTGAGACAGGATCTCACCCTGTTGTCCAGGCTGGAGTGCAGTGGCTGAAGCATGGCTCACTGCAGCCTCACATACTTGGGCTCAAGTGATCCTCCTGCCTCAGTCTCCTAAATAGGAATACAGAGGCATGCCACTATACTTGGCTAATTTTTAAAATGTGTGTGTGTGTGTGTGTGTGTGTGTGTGTATGTGTGTGTATGGAGTGGGGTCTCACTATGTTGCTTGGGTTGGTCTCAAACTCCTGACCTCAAGAGATCCTTCCACCTCAACCTCCCAAAGACTGGAATTACGTGTGTGAGCCACCATACCTGGCCTAGTCTAATGTCTTGTGTGATTTCTTGTTCAGTCCACTGACTACAAGTGTATTGCTTGATTTCAAATATTTGAAACTGTTCTAATTTTTTGTCATGTATTTTTAATTTTATTATGAGCTAAGAATACATATTGTATATTTTTAATCTTGAATCAATTAGTACTTGATTTACAGCATATGGTCTATTTGTTAGTAAATGTTTTATACGTACCTGAGATGAATATGTATTCTGAAGGTGTTCCAGGTGGTGTATTGTAAATGTCAATTTCATCACATTGGTTCTCTTGTTGCCCAATTTTTATATATCCTTATGGATTTCTGTCTTTATGTTCTATTAATTTTTGAAAAAAATCATTTACATTTGTAAAGTATCCTTCTTTACCTCTGATAATACTCACTTTCCTGAAACCTACTTTGTTTGCTCTTAATATGGCTTTCTTATGATTTGTGGTTGCTTTGCCTATCTTTTCCCAATCTATCATTTTCAACCTGGCTATGTCTTCATATATGCTTGTAGTGTGACTCATCACTAAAACTAGTCTGACAATATGCTGCTTTTAATTGGAGTGTGTAGTTCATATATATCAAGTAACATTAAAGTTATATTGAGTTTAAGTCAATCATCTGGCTATGTGTTTCCTAAAAGTTCTGTCTTGTACTTTTCTCCATTATTCCTTTTTTTTTTCTTTATTTCTCTGAATTGTATCTATTTATTTATTTATTTATTTATTTATTATTATTTTACTTTAAGTTCTAGGGTACATGTGCATAACGTGCAAGTTGGTTACATATGTATACTTGTGCCATGTTGCTGTGCTGCACCCATCAACTCGTCAGCACCCATCAACTCGTCATTTACATCAGGTATAACTCCCAGTGCAATCCCTCCCCCCTCCCCCCTCCCCATGATAGGCCCCGGTGTGTGATGTCCCCCTTCCCGAGTCCAAGTGATCTCATTGTTCAGTTCCCACCTATGAGTGAGAACATGCCGTGTTTGGTTTTCTGTTCTTGTGATAGTTTGCTAAGAATGATGGTTTCCAGTTGCATCCATGTCCCTACAAAGGACACAAACTCATCCTTTTTTATTCCTTCTTTTTTGTCCTAGTTGAGTACTTCGTGTTATTTCATTTGATCTCCCCTTGTAATCTATTAGCTTTATTTCTTTGTTTTATTTCTCAACGGTTGCTACTCAAGTTAATATTATACCTTAACATGTATAATTTTTTTTGCCAAATCTGCTAATATTTTACTTCAGTATTTATAGCCCTAAACAGTTAGACATTTTAAATAAGAAAAACCCTGTTTTATATTCCCACATATTTAATATTTCCAATTGTCTTAACTTTTTTTTTCCAATTGTCTTCACTTTTTTCATGACAGATTATTTTAGTTTTTATTTCTTCCCTCCAAAAGGATTTATTCTTCTTCTATTAAAGATATTTGGAGAATACTATGTTCATAGCTCCTTTCACTACCACCCCTATACTTAGAAGATACTTTTTAATTTCATGGCTTTCATTTTTTTCTGATAATAAGTGAGTTATCATCCTTATTGTTGTTAAATCCTTATTATTGTACCATTATATTTGACAGCTGTTACCACTTTTGTTCTTTACTTTTGTTTTTAATAGTATGACTATAATGCCCACAGGTGTGTTTTTCTTTTTTGCTTTTGTTTTTGCTTAGAGTTGTGTGGATTCTAGGTCTGTAGCTAAGTACACTGTATCATTTTTAGAAATATTTTCACGATTATATCTTCAAATATTTATTTTCTTCTCTATTCACTCCTCTGCTTGATAATTACATATTATCATTTGTTATTATAATCCTGGCCCTTATTTTGAGATGGGATTTTGCTGTATTGCCCGGGCTGATCTTATACTGGGCTCAAGTGATCCTCTCACCTCATCCTCCAAAAGTGCTGGGATTACAGATGTGAGCCACTGCACCTGGCCATGATACAAAACTTATAGGCTCTATTATGATTTTTCATTTCCACATATTCTGTGTTTCAGTTCAAATAATTTCTAGTGATGTGTCCTTATATCTGTTTGCCAACTTAAATTAACTAAAAGGGTCAGAATCAAATTTAAAAAGCGTATTCTAGCACAACGTGTGAGAATGGACTACCTGGAAACTCCAACTGCAGAGCAATGGAGTTGGCATTCTGAAGCAGAGAAGTTAAGGTTTCATTCTACAGGCAGAGACAAAGGAGTTTTTAGCAAGATTACAACATCATTCACACAAGTTTGGCACATAGTTACAGCCATTTGACTGGTTATAGGCAGTGTTTCTTTTTAGGAAATGAACATTTAACATGTTTTACACAGGAGGTAATAAACATGGGTTTTCTGTCATCTCGTCTAAGCAAAGCAGGACAACAAAGAGAAGTTAATCTATAATAAGGGTCATTAATTAGGAAAAGCAGAATTTTTTTGTCCCTTATATCATTTAATTCTCTCCAGTCGTTGTACAGAATAAAAGCAAAATAAGAAAGCGATTTAATCTATAATCTAAGAACAGAAGCTGTAACCCTATGTGACTCAGATCGCAGTCACATCTTTCTCAAGGCTTAAAGTGTTTGGGGGGTTCTAGTATCTTTGATATTTTATTTGTTTTCACGTGTTGATTCAGTTTTCTGCTATGTCTAGTCCATCCAAAGATCTTTTATACTGTAGATTATATATTATTCTCTTGTAATAATTCCATGTGGTTCCTTTTTAGGTTTTTCTATCTCTGCTTTGGCTCTCCATCTATTTACCTATTTTCATCGTATTTTCCTGATTCCTCTCACATATGTATAAACCCATTTTAATGTATATTAAAACTGCTTTAAAGAGTTTTATTGCTAATTCCAGTATCTGGGTCATCTGTAGGTCTATTTCTGTTTTTTTTTTTTTTTTTTTAAGTTTTGTGTTCAATTTTCCTCTTTATTCCTACATATTTTAAATTTTAGCTGCACACCAGACATTATGCATACCATGTTGTAGAAAATCTGAATTATGCCATCCTTTTAAAAAAAATGTGTTTTGTTTCAGTAGGGAATTAGAAAATGGGAAGTTTGACTTGATCTTATTTAAGCTAAGTTTTAAGTGGGGCTGTTAAGAATACTGATTTTGCTCTTAGAACTAGGATGTAGCCATTTATCTTTACTTGTAAGGCATGGTGCTTCTGGCATTTCCATGAAAATCCCAAGGTTCTTACTGAACCCCTCTAACTTGTTGAGACTTGAACCCCAAATGTTTCTCAAACACAGAGCTGCTTTAATTTCTGCCCAAGTCTTTATTCTCCCAGATGCAACTTGCTTCTGTGTTTTTGTAGGCCTTGCACCCAGAAGGATCCAAGGTATATTAGGAATTCCTTTGGAGAAAAGCTGTTGAATTCCAAAACTGTCAGAATTTGCTTCCTTTTTTAAAAAGAATTGTTTCTCTTCTAGTTTCCAGTGCTTTAGGCAATTGTTTTATAGCAGTTGTTTTAATAATTGCTTGTTATTGTTATTAGCAGAATAATTAGTATAAATCAAACTACTCTACCTTTATTGAAGCCACAGTTTTTGAATATTAATCTTAAAAATTGCTTACATTAATAAAGCACTTTGTATAAGAGCCAGCTACTATATTTTGCATGCATTGTTAATTTAATTACCAAACCACGTTTTGGAAGATACTTACTATTATTATTCCTGTTTTTCAGATGAGAAAACTGAACCATAGAGAATGAGAGTTCCTTCCCTAAAGCACATAACTGAAAGAATTGCCCCAGGAGTTTCAGTTCTAGAGTTTAAAGATAGGCAATGTGTCCTGTGATCTTTATACATTGCATTTATTCCTTGCTACTAGAAAGTGATTAAAATGTATCTATGTTATTATTTCCATGGTTCAAACACACACTTCTCTTTGTTCAGGTAATACATTTACCTCTCTTTGAAATTTTAAAATTTCTTACATTTAAAAGAAAGTATAACAAAGATTATTTAATAGTAAAATAGTATAAATCTCTTGCCCGTGTCTATTTAACCTCTGAAATAGTGTTGATTAACTCATTGGGTTTCCATAAAATGGCTGCTTTCGATTGAATTTATATTAAATATCATCACAGCATTCAATTATCTCTTGGTACACTGGCTCCTTAAAAATTCTTAATAATTGCTTTTATTTATTATGAAATTTTACATCCTTTCAATTGCTCAAGTCAATCATATTTTCTTTATCAACTATTTCAGGGACATGCATAGCCAAATCTAATCATGTATAAGTGAACACTAAAAACCTTTTAGTGCTATATTCTAGAAAACTGGGGGAAAATCACCCAAAATCTCCAGATGTCTCTTTGGGAGAGCCATGTATCTTTAAATAAGCTATATCACCTGGATGTGAGCCACACCCAACATGTTGTTCACTTGTGTTCATAACTTGTTAGGTGCACTATAGTTTATATTTCATCCTAATAGTATTATAAGCATATATTCTCATTCTCAAAGTTAGAGGTAATATCATCATAAGGTTATGTTATCATCATAATGCTAACAGCCATCATAAGATCTCCTCCTTGTCTTTAGAGTACACATTCATTGTTATTTTTACTTTTATGCAATGGAAATAATTTGGTCCAGAGAGGTGAAGTGATTTTCTTGAAGTTAAACAGATTGAGAGTGAGCATAAAAATTGAAATCTTATTCATCTTCCATACAAGGGACAAATTTCCTATGAGATGTGTGTCTTCCTCAATATGTGTATGTCAGTGTGTAATCAAGACTTTATAAGCTATACCGAGATGATGGTAAGTCCCAGAGCCTTATCCAGAGTATTATCTATTGGCGATAATTGTGACCAGGCAAGAGGGGACATAAAAACAAACATTTTCTTGTCAAAAATGTGTGGGAGAAACTGTAGTAAACAAAGTCAAGCAGGGTGTTTTTTAGTGCCAGAATTATCTGAAATTATCATATGCTAATATGCATGTACATTTCTAAAAGGGAGACAGAGGCATTTCCCAACATTATTTGACAAGAGGATTTTTTTCTCCAAGGAGCATCTATTACAGTATATATATTAAAGAATACGTTTAGAACAAAGTCTTTTTTATAGGTTTAGCCTCTCATACAATTCCCAGGATACTGTGGCCACTTAATACAATTCTGCAGAAAGAATAAATGGTAATTAAAATTGCATGTACATTCATAATGATTTACATCTGAGGTCCATCCATTATCAAATCCTGGTTCAGAAAGTGTCACCAAGGGCCATCTTGTGGGATAAGAAGATAGTTTGTCTTTATGATAGTGACCTCAGTAGATGATATATTTAAAAGACTCTCAGCTTCACTCTATATACTGATGAGGCATCATCACTCTTCATGTCATTTAACTGTTATCTTTTAAAGTGACTGTCTTCTAAAAGATTAATAGAACCCATTATTGTTTGGGAAATTTTAAATGGGTTTAAACAGCTACAGAAACACCAACACCTGGGAAAATTGCCGTATTATTTTCAGAGACAGAAGTTTGTGAATTGACAGCACTTTAAGTCTCTTTCAACTAGAGTGAATTTAAAATAAATAAATAAATAGGTTAGCCAATTTTTATTTCCCTGGAAGCACTGATTTTATTTGCCAATGGAATAAGATATTATATTAAAATATGTTAGAAAAGAAAATACCACTAGTCGCAATTGCAGCTTCTAAATTTATTTATAAGAGGAAAAATGTATTCAGATTGTTGAATGAAATAAATTTTCTGAAAGAACTAGCTACAGTATGGTATGGGGTTTGAGAGGATGTTCTGCCACATTCAGTAGAGGACAATAAAGATGGACACACGTTATGTGCTAGGAAGACTCTGATTACCTGATACACCAGCGCACCACTAATGATGAATTTTAGTATATATGTGTATATATATATGTGTGTGTGTGTGTGTGTGTGCACATCTGTGTGTGAATGTAGTGTGTATGTGTGTGTAAGTTTTATATTTTGTTTAGTTGCAGTCCTGTAAATAAGAGTCAAAACAAGCATTGGTATGTCTGTTGGAATCTTTCAATTCAGTGGCCATTGATACTGCAAAAAAATCAAATATAAATACAGTCAAAGATACTGCAAAGAATATAAGATAAAGTTCCTTCTCTCAAGGAGCTTGAACTCTAATGAGGGAGAATTACAAGTATAAAAAAATCATTATAATGAATGGCAGAAAGTGGTAAGTCATTTTTAAACAAGAACAAACTACTGTGAAGTTTTCAAATAGGGAGAAATTTTACTGTGCGAAAATCAGGGAAGTCACCATTGAGGTGGGTGGGTTTGGAAACTTGATCTAGTGAGAAAATTAGTATTATAAAGGATTTATTCAGGGTTTCATACAAGCATAAAGCAGAGTTCCTGACACTTATCAGATACTACTTCTTCCATGAAGTCTTTTCTGATTAGAATATAATAATGGAATATAATCTCAGTGCACTTGAACACAGCATACAGTGTGTGAATGAAAATATGAAAGGGAAGGTATGTTGGACCCAAAGTATTAATGTGAAGCCTGTTGAATGGTGATTTTATTAACTAGAGATATAGCATTGAAGTTTTTAAAAATAAAAAATGACTTAAGGTTAATCTGTAAACATTGGTTGTGAAATTAAAGTAGAGGGAAAATGAACTAGGAGCAAAAAAAAAAAAAAAAGTACCATGATTCTGAACAAAAAAGTGTACAAGAGTTATTTCAAAATGGAAAAGACAAAGCACTTAATAAGTATGGAGAAAGGGTGACACTAAAACAATAAACCCTGTACCAAAATAAGCACTAGAGGAAAGAAAGTCAATTTGAGGAGAGCAGACAATATGTTAAGGATTAGCAAGTTGCAAGATTTCCAGGTGCAGTGTGTGGAAAGGAGGATGGAAATGTGGACAAGAGTTATCCACGTAAAGCCAACAGTTAATAACTAGCATGGTACCAGTCATCAGCAATAGGGCATGGAATCTGGGCAATCAGAACATTTGCTGGCTATAGTAGCTAGTGTAGTTGTATCAATGAAGAACACAGGAAGATCCACCTTGCACTGACGGAAGAGTAATTAAGTTCATCTTGTGAGAAAGAATACAGCAAAAATGGTTGAGAGAAAGCTGTGGAGAACATGTATATAAAAAGCCATTAGAAGTGGAGCCCAATAAAAGTCTAGTTACTGGAAGAGGAGAAAATAAAACACTATATACATACTTAATGCTTCTAGCTGCTGTGTTTATACACAGTTGAAGAGACATCATAATTCACTGTCTCTCATTCTCTACTTCATTCACGCATGTGACTTGTCTGTAAACTACACAGGAAGAGTTTTATGTAAGATGACTTGTCTTTTATCTGGCCATTCCCTGTAGTGTTTTAGGTAGGTCTTCATAAATGTGCAAGATTTAAATTTTGAATTAACAAATAAAATTTATAAATCACTTAAACGTGTTATACAGTTTGTGTCACAATAACATGAATTTGACTAAACAAATGCAAAGGATTCCATTTTACACAAGAAGTTCAGAGAGTTTATGAATTTGCCAATATCTCTGACATTATTAGTGGAGGATTCAGTGCTTCATCCTGGGACAGCCAGTTCATTGTTCAGTACTTTTTTCTAAAAGCTCTGCTGGTTTATATTCTACTCCCATTTTGTTTGAGTACATCATGTAATCAGAATTTTTCTAATATGTATTCTGTATCCATCTGTGCAGTCCTTTACCAAACATGGCAGAACACCCTCCGAACTCCCATGCCATACTGTAGAAAGTTTGTCTGGGGATTTCTGTGTTTCTGTGTCCTTTCTTTAAAACACGCTGTTAAGGGCTGGGCACAGTGACTCACATGTGTAATCTCAGTGCTTTTGGAGACTGAGGAGGGAGGATCACTTACGGACAGAAGTTCAAAACCAGCTTGAGCAACACAGCAAAATCTGATCTCCATTAGCTGGGCATGGTGGCCCCCACCTGTAGCCCCCAGCTATAAGAAAGGCTGAGGCAGAGGATCACTTAAGCCCAGGAGTTCAAGGTTACAAAGAGCTGTGATCACAACCACTTTGCTCAGCCTGGGCAAAAGAGTAAGACCTCTCTAAAATAAATAAATAAATAATAAATAAATAAATAAATAAATAATGTATTCTAAGTTCAGATAACCTTCCAAGAAAATTGGTTTTTCTTTTTTGTTATTGTCCTATTGTATTTATTTTTCGATCGTAGTGTACATTAGTGGTGTCCAATCCTTTGCCCATTGATGGCTAATAAAAGAGGATATGTATCAGCATCAAAACCAAATAAACACATCTGCCAGGATAGTGAAATTGTTGCTTCAGACAGTCTCTTAATACATTTAGACTAGAAGGCTTTCTTGAGTCCCTAGGACTTCACTTTGTTTAATGTACTTGACTCTTCTTTTCTGAAGACTATCAAAAGCATTTGGATTGATCTGGTATTATAGGAAGAGTATCTTTTTCTACTTAGGTAATGTCATCAGAATCATACGTGAAAATGGACCTCGCTATTGAGTCAAAATGCTTGGAAGGAGAACTACGTTGACATTGGCCCTCTGCATCTTTGCTACAAAATCAAAATCTCCTGTCTCCTAAGGCACATTTCAAGGTTTTCAGTTCAGGCCAGTATTTGTCTGGTGGGCTCACAGTGCTTGGAAGTGAAATCTTTTAGAGCTAGGCTTAGGAAATAAATATTTATCATATTTTGCTTTTCTCGTATATCCACAGGCTTATTTATAGGAGTATAAATGCCACATATACATATATTTACACTTAAACGGGTATGCACTTTCTGTACTTGATGTTTAATGCATATACCCTCATAAAACGCAACACCATAAAATGAGACTTTAACGCATTTGCTGAATCAGCACTTTCGTATTTTGATGTAATGCCTGAATATACTGTATACAACAAAATGTTTTTGATAAAACCACAGGCTAGTGAGCAAGAAGGGCTATTGTAAAGGGCTTCTTACAATATTAAAAATATATAATTTTTTATTTGATAGGCAATAGAGGTCATTAATGTCATTTTATGAATGCAAAAACTAAAGTCTTAAGAGGAAGCTTTGGGTTCATAACTAAACTCAACCTAACTGCGAAAGAACTAAGATTGGGTCACTGTCACACCCAACCCTGTGAACGATGCTCTATGAAAAGAATCATTTTTTTAAAATGGGGCTCTATGATAGAATCATCTTTAATTAGAATAACGAAGATCAGCTTTCTGGACAAAAATGGGTCTATGGCAATCCTTTTCAACAGTGATTTGGTTATTAAACCATCAAATGGCTTTTATTGTCATTCTAGCAGTCACATTTAATAAACGCTTATTTTGTCCCAAAGATTCTACTAAGCACGTTGCATATATTATCCTCTTTAATCATCATAAAAATCCTAAGGGATTATACTATTATAATCACTTTAATGATAGAATAGAGACCCAGAGAGACTAAGTAATTTTACAAGATCACACAGCTAGTGTTGGAATCCAAGGTTCAAACACAAACTTATTTGGGTTAAAGGCACTACCATTAACTATTATTAAGAAAATGTCAATAGGACTCTGAATTTAACATTTTAACAATCCAGTGAATTTGAGTGTTTAACCACAAAAAATTGACGTCTCCACATAAAATAAGTAGAATAATATGGAAACACAAAGGGCATTGGCATGAAATTAATGATTGTTCTTATGTTTATAAGATAGCTCTGTTATAAGGGTTAGATGAGTTAATTCTTTATCACTTAAATACATTTGCCGGTCAGACTCTACTCTTGATCACCTCCACACAATAAATATAGTATATGCCATAATTATATATGATTATAATTCTACAAAAAAAAGAAACAAACAAACGAAATAAAACATAAGCTCTGGATTGGACAGGCACATAAACAGCCAGACATGAATGTTTTAAGTTTAATCGTTTTAATAGTTTAGTGATGATAGGCCATCCTCACAGTAACTGTATCTCCTGCTTATAACTGGTAGAAATATATTGTTCCTCTGCTTTAATGTTTCCTTCCCCATCCCCAACTCTTTCACCCTCATTTATCTGTCAAATCCAGTTCAAAAAACTCATTATGTGGAGTGTTTTCAAACATCTCCACCAACTCCAAGACCTGCTATGCCCCAGATGGAGTGAATAATAGTAACTTTTACCTCCCCTCTCTTCATATAGCACTTAACCTGCACTTCTTTTAGAAAACACATAACACACTAGTATATTTATTGTCCTATACAGTTGTCTCCTCAGTAGACTATAAACCTCTCAAAAGTAGGACCATGTCTAATTCAACTCTGAATACTCAGTACCTTGCACAGTACCTTCTACAGAGTTCGTATTAACCTATTTTAAGATGAGTTAAGCAGAATTCTTTTATATTTAATAACCACAATCATTTCCCCACTATTCTGATTTATTCTGATTACAACCCCTTAATTTTCTTGGTAAAACATCTCTCCGTGGCTTTAACCCATGCTCTGACAGAACTTCAGATAAATGTATGCAATCTAAGCCCAAGTCAATCTGAAGAATGTTCACAGCGACTGGCTCGTAAATGGACACATGATCCAAGTTGGTCCAATCAGACTGAATGTCAGGACTTTCTAAGGAGCCACCATGAGGAGGAAGGGGTTTTCAATATGGCTCCCAATTGCTTTAAAATTCCCTTCTTCATATCTGAAGAAAGCAGATATGAGAAATAAAAGGAAACAGTCCTCTATCAATCTTACTTAAATTTTTGGTCAGTTATTTCTGACTCTATCATGACAACCCTCGCTATTTTAAATTTTAAAATAAAAGTTTATTTAACTTGCAGTTCTTTTTTTAAAACCACTTCTGAAACAAATAAACAAACAAAAACTAAATCCAAACACAATTTATTCAGAATATTTGACGGTCATGATGGTCAATAAATAGGACAAGAGAAACAGGAGACATAAAGTCTTAATGCTAGGACTCAGGCCAGGCATGGCGGCTCATGCCTGTAATCCCAGAACTTTGGAAGGCTGAGGTGGGAAGATCTCTTGGGCCCAGGAGTTCAGGACCAGCCTGACCAACAACGTGAGACCCCCATTTCTATAAAAAATGAAAAAATTAGCCAGGTTCAGTAAGCAGTGTGCACCTGTAGTCCCAGCTACTCGGGAGGCTGAGAAAGGAGGACTGCTTTAGCACAGGAGATGGAGGCTACAGTAAACTGTTATCATACCACTGCACTCTAGCCTGGGTGACACAACACAACCCTGTCTCTTAAAAAAAAAAAAAAAATTCTAGGAATCCAAGTTCAATGTTAAGAAATAGATAAGGGAGAGAAAGGGCCATAAAATAGAAGAGCTTTGATGAGGTGGAAAAAGCTCCCAAATTCCTTACCCTAGAGACTTCAGTCACTAACAATCATAATCCTTCATTATTCTCCAGTGGCTTCACAGTGGTGGCAATCCTCCCGCTGCTACCATTTTAAATTTCTAACAACCAGGTTTAGTGGTGGCATGTAGAGTACCAGCTGAGAGAGAGACCCAGGAGTCTGTAAAGTAGAGACCACCCACACAGACATGTTCACGTGGCATTTCTCATGAATAAAGTGGCTTGTCAGCAAGACTGGGGACAGATTCAACAAGAACATCTCACCCCTCTTTGGGTATAACTTCTCTTCCCCCTCTTCTTGGCCACTTTATAACTGACCCTTTTCTTTTTCTTTTGTATTTCTTAGGGTTCCTGAACGAAGTGATACGAACTGATGACTTAAAACCAGAAAAACTTATTATCTCACAGTTATGGAAGCTAGAGATCCCAAATCAAGGTGTTGTCAGGATTGGTTCTGTGTGAGGACTGTGTGGGAAAATATCTTCCACACCTGTCTCTCAGTTTCTAGGGGTTTCCTGGCGATCTTAGGCTTGACTAGTATTTTTCATCATGTTCACAGGCAATTATCCCTGTATATGTGTGTCTGTGTTCAAATTTTCCCTTTTATATGGATACCATTCACATTAGATTGAGAGTCACCTTACTGTAGGATGACTTACATCTTAACCGATTATATATGCAATGACTATTTCCAAATAAAGTCACATGCTGAGGTACTGGGGCTTTGCACTGTAACTCATCAACAGTAGGGGGCCACAATTTACTCTATGACACTGGCCTTAGCAATGCCCTCATCTTTAAGGCATACATTTATGGAGCACTGTATTTACTGAAATAATGCTAAACTATAAGATTTTTATTAAAACTAGTCTAGTAATCTAGGCCTGAAACATTGTTAAAAAAAAAAATGTTAAAGAGAAAAGCTAAATGGGCCCAGTGACAAAGCATTATGAAAGTTATAGCTCAGTCAACCTTATAAGAAAACACTTAGACACCTGACAGACACATATACAAACACACACATACATGCAGTTTCAGAAACCTCAGAATGAGAAGATAATGTCTCAGCTAACACTGGATGAATTTGTTTCACCTGTGGAGATTTTCTAGCCCTAATTTGATTTTAATTTGCCCTTTGAATGTGCTAAATTTGAGGTATGAAGAATGCCTTTTCTCCCTATTTATAAGTAAAACTGTAACAAGAGTGACCCTCAAGCACGATTTCTGAAAATAGGAGTGGAAATAAAGCTGAAGGAATAAAATGTAGGGAGCCCAGAACGGTCATACACAAAAGAAAAGCTTTACATTTTATAGATGAAGAACATCAGGACAAAATTTGTCATTTAGAGTAGGTCCACAAATTAGATCCTACAGCCGGAATTATTGTTGTTTTGAATGTAAGAGTAAATTAATATTTAGAGTGAAGGTTTGCAGCTTCTTTATATATATATATATATACACACACACACACACACATATATATATACACACACACACACACTTACACACATCATTTTTGAGAGAGTTTGATGAAACAAGAAAAATCATCTTCCAACCCAAACAGCTTTCCTGATGAGGCCTGAATGACTTATCATCTTTCCTGGACAACTTCCCAAGATAGAGGGCGTCAGTCAGGGAATTGAAAGCAAGGAGCTTGGTCAGCGGATATCTCCTACCTCTGTTGACTTCTGTTACAGTGACTAGGCTTTTACAAAAGTGGATAAATATTGTGTATATTTGAAGTTTACAACATGATGATATGAAGTTATAGGATACATATAAATAGTAAATGATTACTATAGTGAAATACGTTAATACATTTTACATCTCACATAATTACTTTTTGTGACAAGAACAGCTGAAATCTACTTATTTAATAAAAAGTCCTATTACAATACAATTTTACTAACTTTAACACACGTGTGTGTGTGTGTGTGTGTGTCCTTTTCTTTACCCATATGCTCATAAATGGGGACTTAGGTTATTTCCATATATTGGCTATTGTGAAAAATGCTGTAATGAACACAGGAGTGCAGGTATCTTTACACAGTGGTGACTTGTATTTATTTGGATATATACTCAGAAGAGGGACTGCTGCGTGATATGGTAGCTCTGTTTATTTTATGAACCTCCATACTGTTTTCTGTAATGGCTGTACCAATTTACATTTACACCAACTGTGTAGTAGGATTCCTTTTTCCCCACACCTTTGCCAATATTTGTTACTTTTTTTCTAATAAGTATTTCCACCTCTGATTTGCTGACTTTAACAAAGTTGCTTCAAGAAATAACAAATCCAAATTATTTCACAAAACCACTAGGGTTTATATAGCCACTAAAACTGATGACTTGCAGACCAGACTTAAATGGTGTTAATTAACAGTTGAAAATTACATCAATGACATTCTCAATCATTTAAACCATGTGACTCAGCAGCACAACTCTTAATATGAGCAGGTAGGAAGTGTAAGCTATTGACCTTACTTTTTTAAAGCTATATATTTGTTACCATGTATCACAAGAACTACATAAACTTGGTGAGAACTAAAACTAATATGTACCCATTAAAATACTTGACAATGGCATCCATGAGCTCACTATTGCTGTAGTTTATAAAAATGTTGAACACAGAACAAAACAGGAAAAGAAGATAACAGAAGCATATGTATTTATCTAACATTTGCTAAGAAGAATATTTCTGAGAGCAGTTTGCTGGTGATGATAAGGAATCAAAGATAATGAAACTCAAGTCTCTGAACATTGTTGTATATAAGGAAAATAGCTCAATTTTCTCCTTCCCTTCTGTGATAATGGAGAAGACACCCTCCTAAAATAACACTCATCTTAACTGTACCATTCAGCATAAATACACCCATGGAATCCAAATCCTAACAAAACATAAAGCATTTCCATCAGTTCAGAAAAGTTCTTTAGGCTCCTTCTTAATCAATCCCATTCCTGCCACCCCCAGAGGCAGTCCCCTTTCTGATTACATTTCATCGTGATTAATTTTGCCTGTTTTAAAATTTCATATACATGAAATCATTCAGTATGTACTCTTCTGGGTAAAGTTTTTTTTATGTAGCATATTATTTTTGACATTCATCCATGTTTTTGTGCATGCTATTAGTTCTTCTCTTTTCAGTGTTAAATAGTATTCCATTATATGTACATGCATACAATGTGTGTGTGTGTGTTTAAGTCATTCTCTTATTCATGGATACCTAGATTGTTTACAGTCTTTGCCTATTGTGGAAAAAGATGCTGTAAATATTCTTGTATAAGTCTTTTTGTGAAAAAATATTATAATTTATCTTGAGTAAATATCTAGAAACAGAATTGATGGGTGATTGTTCAGTTTTATATGAAACTATCCAACATTTTTCCAAAGCGGTTTTCATATTTTATTCTCACACCAAAAATGTGTGAGAGTTTTACTTAATTCACATTGTCATCAACATTTGAAGTTGTCAAACTTTTTAACTTTAGCCATTCTGGTGGGTATGTAGTAGTATCTCACTGCAGTTTAATTTACATTTCTCTGATAACTAATAATGTTCAGCACTTGTTTTTATGCTTTTGGCAATTCTTATGTTCATATCTTTTTCCTATTTAATTAGATTGTTTATCTTCTAATTGCTGATATTTACAATTTCTTTCTTACATATTCAGGATATGTGTTTTGCCAGATATATGTGTGGCCAGTATTTTCCAGCCCATTGCTTTTTTTTTTTTTTTTCCTTTGAGACTGAGTCTCGCTCTGTTCTCTCTGTTGCCCAGGCTGGAATGCAGTGGTGTGATGTCAGCTCACTGCAACCTCCGCCCCCCAGGCTCAGGGCCCAAGCAATTTGCTCCCCTCAACCTCCCAAGTAGCTGGGATTACAGATGTGCACCACCACTCCCAGCTAATTTTTATAGTTTTAGTAGAGATGGGGTCTCACCACGTTGGCCAGGCTGGTCTCAAGTTCCTGACCTCAGGTGACCTTCCTGCCTTGGTCTCCCAAAGTACTGGGATTACAAGTGTGAGCCACCGTGCCGGCCAGCTTGCTTATTTTCTTAACAGCATCTCATATTGATGAATTTTCAAATATTTGGGGATTTTCAAAATATTTATATTGATTTCTAATTTAATTTCATGGTGGTAGGCATTATACTTAGAACTTAATTTATATTAGAATTTCAGTGAATGTGCTATGTGCACTTGAAAAGAATATGTATTCTGAAGTTCTTGGGGGTAGTATTCCATACACATCAATTAAGTCAATGTGGTCCATAGTGTTGTTCAGATCTTCTATGCCTTTACTAACATTTGTGTCTCACTGTTTTCTCAATTACTGAATGGAAGTGTTAAAACTCCAAGTGTATTTATATATTTCTTCCCTCAATTCTGTCAAAAGGAGCTTTATGCATTTTGAAGCTCTGTTACTATGTGCCTACAAAACATAATTGTTATGGCCTACCAAGGAATTGACACTTAGAGCATTCTAAAATGTCTTGCTTCAGTGGAAAACAAAAAAAAAAGGAGGGTTCACTATTTTTGTGTAAGATGAAATAGACTTTAAGCTAGCAACAGTAAAAAAGGACAGAGAGCATTACAGCATGATAAAGAGTTCATTTTAACAAGAAGATTTGACTATTTTAATATACATGCATCAAACTGCCAGCCCTGGGTCCCGTCTCTACTGCTGTGTCTCTGCCACTCCTAGAGGCCCCAGGTGGTTGTGCTGCAGCCTCTGTGGCTCTGTGACCTGCAGCTACTGGGAGATCTGTAGGAAGGATGCTGAGATGTGGAAACAATTGGGAAGACCAGAACACTGAAGATTAGTCCAAAAATCCTGGAAGTAATCTAAAGAAAATTCATGGGACCTAACTGCAGATGGCATTAGTTAAGGTTCTTGCTCTAGTAAATATAAATGCACTCAATATCAGTGCACCCAGATTTGTAAAACAATTACTGTTAGACCTAATAAAAGACGTTGACAGCCACACAATAATAGTGGTAAGCTTCAATATCCCACTAACAGCATTAGACAGATCATCAAGGCATAATACTAACTAATAATGAACTTAAATTTGACACTTGAGCAATTGGACCTAATAACCATTCATAGATATGGCACCCAACTACCACAGAATATACATTCTGCTCATCTACATGTGGAACATACTCAAAGATGGACCACATACTTGGTCAGAAAGCAAGTCTCAATAAATTTTTTTAAAAATGAAATTATATCAAGCATCTTCTCAGAAAACAAGGAAATAAAAATAAAAATCAATATTCAGAGGGACACTCAAATACACAAAAATACAAGTAAACTAAAAACAAACAACAATAAAAACAAACAAACAAAAACTCCTGAATGACTTTTGGATAGACAACAGAATTAAGACCAAAATCAAATGTCATTTGAAACAATGAAAATAGAGACACAGCACACCAAAACCTCTGGGATGCAGCAGAAACAGTATTATGAGGAAAGTTTATAGCACTAAATGGCAACATAAAGAAGATAAAAATATCTCAAATTAATAATCTAACATCACACCTAAAGGAACTAGAAAAACAAGAACAAACTTAACCCAAAGCTAGAAAATAATAATAATAATAATAATAAAGTCAGAGCAGAACTAAGTGAAATTGAGACTCCAAAAGCCATACAAAAGATCATTAAAACAAAAAGTTTGTTTTTTTAAAGGATAAGCAAGGTTGACAGACTGCTAGCTAGATTAAGAAAGATAAACAAAGAGAAGATCAAATAAGTACAATCGGAAATAACAAAGGTGACATTACAACCAATCCCACAGAAATACAAAAGATCCTGGAGACTACTATGAACATCTCTATGCATAAAAATTAGAAAATCTAGAGTACATGGATAAATTACTGGAAGCACACTACCTCGCAAGATTGAACCAGGAACAAAGAGAAACCCTGAACAGACAAATAATGGGTAGTGAAATTAAATAAATAATAAAAACCTACCAACCAAAAAAAGCCCAGGACCAGATCAATTAACAGCAAAATTCTACCAGATGTACAAAGAAGAGCTGTTACCAATCCTACTGAAACTATTCCAAAAATTGAGGAGGGGGGACTCCTCCCTAAATCATTCTACAAAACCAGTATCACCCAGACGCAAAATCTGGCAAAGACACAACAACAAAAAAGAAACTATAGACTAATGTCCCTGATGAACACAGACACAAAAATCCTTAACAAAATACTAGCAAACCAAATCCAGCAGCTCTTCAAAAAGTTAATTCACTACAATCATGTATACTTTGTACCTGGGATGTAAGGATGGTTCACCTTACGCAAATCAATAAATGTGATTCATCAGATAAATAATATTAAAAACAAAAACCATATTATCATCTCAATAGATGCAGAAAAGGCATTCAATAAAATTCTACATCATTGCAAGATAAAAATCTTCCTCAAACTAAGCACTGAAGGAACATACCTCAAAATAATAAGGCCATCTATGACAAATCCACAGCCAACATAATACTGGACAGTCAAAAGCTGGAAGCATTTCACTTGAGAACTGAAACAAGACAAGGATGCCCATTGTCACCACACCTATTCAAAATAGTAGCAGAAGTCCTAGTCAGAACTGTGAGGCAAGAGAAAGAAATGAAAAGGCATCCAAATGGAAAAAGGGGAAGTCAAATTATCTATCTTCCCTGACAATGAGATTCTATAACTAGAAAACACTAAAGATTCCACCGAAGGATTCTTAGACCTGATAAATGACTTCGTCAAAATCCCAGGATACAAAATCACACACAAAATCAGTAGTAGCATTTCTATACACCAATAATATTCAGGCTAACAAATAAATCAACACAGTCCCTTTTACAATATAATAGCTACAAAAAAAAATTACCTAGGAATGCACCTAACCAAGGAGGTGAGACTTCTACAAAGAGAACTATAAAACACTACTGAAAGACATCATAGACAACACAAATAAATGGAAAAGAATTCTATGCTCATAGGTTGGAAGAAACAACATTGTTAACATGTCTATATTGCCCAAATAAATCTACAGATTCAATGCTATTTTTATGAAACTAACATCATTTTTTACAGAATTAGAAAATACTATTCTCATATTCATATGAAACAAACAAACAAAACAACAGTCCCAACGGCCAAGGCAATCCTAAAAAAAAAGAACAAAACTAGAGGCATCGCACTTTATACTATAAGGTTATACTATAAGGCTAACAGAACCACAACAGCCTGGTACTGATGCAAAAATATGAAGGGGTGGCTTGCCCCTCCACACCTGTGGGCGTTTCTCGTTAGGTGGAACGAGAGACTTGAGAAAAGAAATGAGACACAGAGACAAAGTATAGAGAAAGAAAAGGTGGGCCCAGGGGACCAGTGCTCAGCAAACAGAGGACCCACGCTGGCACGGGTCTCTGAGTTCCCTCAGTATTTATCAGTCATTATCTTTACCATAATAATGGAAGTGACAGGATAATAGGATCATTGTAGGGAGAAGGTCAGCAGTAAGACATATGAATAAAGATCTCTGTGACATAAGTTTAAGGAAAAGTGCGGTGCCTTGATATGCATATACAAACATCTCCATAAGCCTTTTTAGTGCATAAAGAGCAGCACTGCGCTAGCAAGTCCCACCTTTCGCCCTAAGGCGGTTTTCTCCTTTCTCAGTAAACAGAACAAACAATCGGGTTTTACACCAAGATGTTCCATTGCCCAGGGACAGGCAGGAGACAGATGCTTTTCTCTATCTCAACTGCCAAGAGGCCTTCTTTCCCCTTATGCTAGTCCTCCTCAGCACAGACCCTTCACGGGTGTCAGGCTGGAGGACGATCAGGTCTTTCTCTTCCCACGAGGCCATATTTCAGACTGTCACGTGGGAAGAAACTTTGTACAATACCTAGCTTTCCTAGGCAGAGATCCCTGCGACCTTTGGCAGTGTACCTGTCCCTGGGTACTTGAGATTAAGAGAATGGTGATGACTTTTAACCAGCAAGCTGCCTTCAGGCACTTGTTTAACAAAGCATACCCTGCACAGCCCAAAATCTTTTAAACCGTGAGTCACCACAGCACAAGTCTCTTGCAAGGACAAAGTTGGAGATAGGGTCACAGATTAACAACATCTCAAATACAGAACAAAATGGAGTCTCTTACGTCTGCTTCTTTCTATGTAGACACAGTAACAGTCTGGTCTTTCTTTTCCCCACAAAAATAAGCAGAGAGACCACTGGAACATAACAGAGTCCCCTAAGATAAAGCCACACACCTACAACAAAGTCAACACAAATAAACAATGGGGAAAGGACACCCTATTCAACAAATGGTGCTGGGAAAACTGGCCAACTGTATGAAGAAGAATGAAATTGTAGCCCTACTTCTCACCATATACAAATATCAACTCAAGATGAATTAAAGACTTAAATGAATGACTTCAAAGTATAAATATTCTAGAGGAAAATAGAAAATAGTATTCTAGACAATGGCTTAGGCAAAGAATTTATGATGAAGACCTCAAAAGCAAACACAGCAAAATCAAAATAGACAATTGAAACTCAATTAAACTAGAGAGCTTCTGTACAGCATGAAAAAAAAAAACAAAAAAAAAAAACCTCTCAACATAGCAAATGGAAAACCTACAGAATGGGAGAAAATATCTGCAAACTATGCATCTGACAAAAGATGAATATCCAGAATTTATTTATAAGGAACTTAAAAGTCATTTAGGGAAAAAGCAAACAACCCTACTAAAAAGTGGGCAAAGAACAGGAACAGACACTTCTCAAAAGAAGACAAACAGCTAACAAACATGAAAAAATGTTCAGCATCACTAAAGTTCAGGGAAATGCAAATCAAAGCCACCTTGAGATGTTATCTCACAGCAATCAGAAAGGCTACTATTAAAAATAAAAAAATAAAACATTTGGGGAAAGTGTGGAGAAAAGAGAATACTTATTTGTACAATGCTGGTGGGAATGCAAATTGGTTCAGCCTCTTTGGAAAGCAGTTGGGAGATTTTTAAAGAATTAAAAATATAACTACCATTCAGCCCAGCAATCTCATTACTGGGTATGTATCCAAAGGAAAATAATGTTTCTAGCAAAAAGACACATTATACATTTATTGCAGCACTGTTCACAGTAGCAAAGACATGGAATCAATCTAGATGCCCATCAACAGTGGATTTGATTTTTTAAAAATGTGATACATATGCACCATGAAATCTACACAGCAAAAATAATTATTTCTACACGTAAATAATTTGTCCTTTGCAGCCACATGGATGCAGCTGGAGGCCGTTACCTAAGCAAACTGATGCAGAAAGAGAAAACCAAATACCGCGTTTTCTCGTGTTTATACTTACATATTTATGATGTCTAGTGATCTTTTCTGAAGATTCAAATTTCATCTAGGATCATTTGCCTTCAGTCAGAACTTCCCGTGGCTTTTCTTTCATGTGCATGTTTGCAAGTAACACATAAGATTTCATTTCTATGAAAACGTTTGTATTTAATGTTCATTGTGTAGTGATATTTTTACATATGTAATTTTATTTTCTTTTCTTTCTTCTTTTGTTTTTTTGACAGTCTGGCTGTGTCGCCCAGGCTGGAGTGCAGTGACGTGATCTCAGTTGACTGCAACCTCTGGCTCCCAGGTTCAAGCAATTCTCCTGCCTCAGCCTCCCCAGCAGCTGGGATTACAGGTGCCCACCACCATCCCCTGCTAAGTTTTGTATTTTTAGTAGAGATGGAGTTTTGCCATATTGCCCAGGCTGGTCTCCAACTCCTGACCTCAGGTCATCCGCCAGTCTCGGCCTCCCAAAGTGCTGAGATTACTGGCGTAAGCCACCGCACCCAGTCGATAAGATTTAACCTTCTCTCAGAACTTCAAATATATTGTTCCTCTATCTTATTACCACCATTGTTTCTGATAATTCTTCAGTAATAATTGATATCTTTTCGATTGAGAGAGAATTGATTCTCTTTTACATAATGTGTCATATTTCTCTTGCTACTTTAAAGATTTTTCTCATCTTTGTTCTTCAGTAAGGTAACTATGATAAACCAAATGTCATTTTCTTTGCATTTATACTTCATAGATTTTGCTGAGTTTTCTGAAACATTTAATTATTTCCTTTCATCAAATTTAAGAAATATTTTTTCTGCCCCATTTTGTTTCTGATCTCCCTCTAGGCCTTCAACTACATGTTAGACAATTTGGTATCTCTCCACAAATCTCTGAGTTCCTGGTCATCATTTTTCAATCTTTTTCCCTCCATTTTTCAGGTTGGAGATATATATATATGACTCTATCTTAACGGTCCCCTTTTGTCATCTCAAATCTTCCGTTAAATATATCAAGTGAATTTTATACTTCAGACATTGTGTGTTTTGGTCCTCTAATTTCCACTTGATTCTTTCTATAGGTTTTATTTTTCTGCTGGCTAGGCTGGAGTACAATGGTGCAATCATGGTTCACTGCAGTCTCAACCTCCTGAGCTCGGGCAATCTTCCCACCTCAGTTTCTGGAGGCTTTTTATTGTTTATGATCTTACTTTCATTTGCATCTATGGTTACAATGGTTACTTTAAAATGTTTGACAATTCCAAAGTCTGGCTCATCTTGGGTTGGTCTCCAATGATTGTCTTTTGTACTGAGTATGGAAAGTGTTTTTCAGTTTCTTTATACATTGTACTTTGGATTACATCCCAAATATTGTCAATACTTTGTTACAGATACTGCAGATACTATTCTGGTCTTCTCAAGAATGTTTAATTTATAAAAACAGGCCACTGAACTCAAGCACTGTACACTGTTTCCTATCTCTGAGAGCTCTGTTCAGTTCATTTGCCCTAGTCAGTAATCTTGGGTTCTGTTCCACACATGGATAGTTCATGGTTAGCCAGACAGTTGGTTGAAGTTTATATGAAGATTTGAGGACACGTCCTCTGTAACTCCTCTTTCTAACATTTCCTGTTTCACTTTTTAGCTGCTGAAGTTGCCTTAAAATAGGCTTAATAATCCTTTAATTAATAACTGTCAGTTTCTGCCTGTCAGATGCCCTTGGTGTTGGCTTCCTGTTAGACTGCCTGCTGCATGTATGTACTCTTAACACTGAAGCTTCAGCCTACCACACTGCCTAGAACTTAGTACAGCCTTTAGTAAGCCTCAATAAATATTGTGAATTAATTAATTAATTTATGAGACTAAACAATACATGAAGCAATACATCAGACAGACCTTAGTTCAGATTCCTCCTCTGCATTTTTTTTTATATTGATACTGGGTAAGTCACTCAACCTCTTTGTGTTAGATTTTCTCTTCCTTCAAATGAAGAGAATAACATAGCTACTTCTCAGATTTCCATTGGAGACTGAGTGAATTAGATATGTTGGCACATCAACACTTGTGAGCTCTCATTAATATTATTCCAAGGTTGATTGAAAAAAAGTTTCCTGAGAAGAGTACTGTTAAGAGGCTCAAAGGAGGCAGCAACAATTTCCATTTGAAGAAGAGACTCTTCAGGGGAATTTAACATTTGAGGTAGGCCTTGAGGGATGGAAGTTATTTAATTCAAGATATTTGCTTGCAGTGTTTCACATATACATATTACATCCTTCTACATCTCTATAAGCATATAAGTATCCACTTGTGTGTATCTATGTCTGTATATGTAAAGATATGGTCTACATCTAGATATCTATATGTATGTGTCTATATATACATCTATATGTCTATATATGTATGTATTTATGTACACAATTATGTATATATGTACGTATCTACGTATACCTGTATATAAAAGATGTATATAGGGCTATATATAGATACAGATGTAGTTATCTATACAAATTATATATGTCTATATATAGATATAGATACAAACATAATCATTTAAGAAAATACATGAGAATTATAAATGTCATTTAAAAATAGGTCAACAAGAAGGTCAAAAGCCCTGCACACTAATACTTTTGCAAATCTAAAGATATCAAGGAAAATCATGCAACATATGAGTTCAATGCAGTTATCAGAATTATTTTACTCCCTTCATCAGAGATATGCTAAAATCAGAATTAGCAATGTGTCTGACACTTAAAATGTAGATACAAACTTTCTTATTCAAGAGAATTGCAAAATGTGTGCCTCAGTCCTAAGCTTTTGCTATCTCTGAAGCTAATCTGATGGTGGCTTCAGACGACATTAGAAATTTCAGTGGTGCTCCAAATGGAGTTTGTTACATAAAATACTCCAGCCTTCTTCGTCTATGATGTAAGACTAAATGTTGACAACCCTAGATGGTCTGGTAAGCCATGTTATACTAACATAAGAGAGAGCAAACCATTTGAGCACAGCGTGATTCAATGACAGAGAGACAAATATTTTTGAATTCTGGGTTCTAGCCCTGACTCAGCTACTTGCTGTGAAGTTAGCCTAGCGAAACAATATCTTTTGTTTGAAATTGAAAGGGGGCAGCTCCCCTAAAATCCCAAAGCCCTCTCATTTCCCTTCCAGATAACATTTACAAAAACGATTTTGTCAACATTCTATAAACGTGTAAGCACCATTAGGCTGAAATTGACCTATATTCTTGTGGCACTTTCAGAATTTTTTATTACACCACATTTAATAACTACAGGCTGAAAAAATAGTTTAAGTCACATAAAAATAAAATGAAGTTATGAAAACATTTAATCAAGCATATTCTTAATAGTAATGAATAACCCTTCATTGAAATAAACGTTTAAAATTATCAATGGGGACAAATTGCTTTTTTTTAAGTTAAAAAAATAGTAGCACCATCACGTTTTTAGAATGTTTGCTTTTACACAAAAATCCAGCAAATTTTCTGGACAATATAAAGATTTTTGTTATTGATAATCTATGTCTTTTAGAAATTTTCAAGTGATGTTTGTTTGTTTGTTTGTTTGTTTGTTTTTGAGACAGTCTTGCTCTGTTGCCTAGGATGGAGTGCAGTAGTGTGATCATGGCTCATTGCAGTCTTGACCTCCTTGGGCGCAGGTGATCCTCCCACCTCAGCCTCCCAAATAACTAAGATCACAGGTGCATGCCGCCATACCCAGCTATTTTTTCTTTTCTACATGGGGTTTCACTATGTTGCCTAGGCTGGTCTCGAACTCCTGGGCTCAAGCAATCCTCCCACCTTGGCCTGGCAAAGTGCTGAGATTACAGACACGAGCCACTGTGCCCGGCCACAGTGATAGTTAAGGGATCAGAAATAAGCTGTATTTGTAAAGTATGTCCCTATAGGTTTAGGATGTGGTTTGGGTTACTTTCTTGCTATCATTTTACAATCTAAACTTGAATTTCTCTACTATTTTAGGGCAATATTAATCCATGCTATTTTTACCACTGATTATGATGAAGAGTGATTTGAAAATGTTATCAATGATCCTGATGGCAAAATAAAATTGCAAATTGCAGAGCTGAGTTTAACAACCAGCTTCTCTCTATTGTGCCAGGAATCGGCCTCTACAGACATCCCTCCTGCTGCTATTACTAAAGTGGAATTCTCGAGAATGGGGTTCTGATTCCAGAGTTTGTCATTGCCTAGCTATATGACCTTGGAATATCAATTAGCTATTGATTTTTCGGTACCTAGATTTTCTTCAGCTGTGACAACGGGATAATATACCTGCCCTGCCTAAGTCACAGGTTTACTGTGAGGTAAAAAATGAGTTAACAATATATGTGAAAATGTTTTGTAAATCATAAAGTGCTATAGAAGATATGTGTTATTATTTCAATTTAGCTTTAAAAATATATTCCAAAGAAACAGTGTCAGAAACAAGTCTTTCCTAGAACCACTAAGTCTAAGGAAGATCACATAAAAGTAAACTTATTGCAAGCAATAAACTTAGTGAAATAAGATTAGTGGTGATGAGTTGGACTCTAAAGTCAGAAAGAATTGAGTTCAAATCACAGTTCTCTCTTTTATTAACTCTTTGGCCTAGGCCATATTAGAAGTTTTTTTTGTTTTCAACTTCTCGTCAGTAAATATAGATAATATCTACTTGATAACTTATCAATTAGGATAAGCTAGTACAGGTTATGCTGCAGTGACAAAAAAATTCCAAAATTTTACAGTCTGACACAACACAGTATTGTTTGTTTTTCCTCCTCACTTATGCTACATGTCCTTAGTGGGTCAGTTGTGGGTTTAACACCATTCCTTCTCACTCAGGAATTTTTGCTGATAGAGTAGCTACCACATAAGATTTTGTTGATCACCAGGGCAGAGGGAAAGTGTGAGTAGCTAATCGTGCCCTGACTTGGTTTTAACTGCTTATATTTTGGGGACTAGTGAAAGCCATATGGCCTCACTCAACTTGAAGGGGGCAGAAATGTATAATCCTACATATGCCTTGGAGGAGATTTGGAAATATTTGAAGGGCAGCCCTAATCATTGGCACAAACTAGTTGTAAAATTACATAAACATGAAATTCTTTTCATACATGCCTGGCACATATATTAAAGACTCAACAATGTCTTATTATGTTGTATTATTATTGTTTCGGTTAAGTTGTGTTTTACACACAGAAATGACTTTGAGGTTTTCATAATCACACTTACAATGCCTTGCCCAGTGAAGCAGAAACCTGGACAATCAAAACAGACACTTGAGTGCCTAGTTTATTCTGTGATATGAAATAATTTCTCTCCCCCTTAAATACTTGTTTTGCTTCCTTAAAAAATAATTGCAAACACAAATACTGTGATTATGTGAGAATATTTTATGATATTGCAAAGCACTTTGAGTTTCTAAGTACATATCTACCACATATTGAATCTACTTTATTGAGAGCTATCCCAGAGCTATCATTCCTGATGCTTCAAAAAAGAAAAAAGACTTGCAAATAGATCTTGCTTTTTAAATGACTTTGTGGTTCTTTCCCTGGAAGCCCTCCAACTCTTCTTCCATTCTGAAGACTGTGATTCAGGTTGACTCTCTGTGATCTCAACAATATTCAACCTTCCAATCCAGATACCCATACAGATAAGCAAGTAAGAGGAGGAAATAATAGAGAAAACAAAAGCTCTCAGAAAGTGACTTGCATAATTCCTCATACATATGCACTCAGTGACTATTTCTTTTTAGTTAGATGATTTCAGTATTACCTCTTAGTCTTCCAGTTATCCATTTTTCTTTGAAACCTGATATCAATTATTCAGCCTTCTTTCAATCATGTACTAATGAATATTCAGGTTCTGTATTTTTATGTACAATGTAAAGGTGTTCTATACAAAATCATGGATATATAAATTAATAATATGATTGACAAATCATACACTTATTCAACAATAAGGTACATACGGGAAGAAGAAATGAGTCATATTTATTTGTTAGTACCTGTCCCTACCCCTCGTTCTCTTACCACCTCCCCACGGCTCCATCACAGGCTTAAAAATGTTTATTAAAAAATGAATGTTAAGCTGGGCACAGTGGGGCCTTCCTGTAGTTCCAGATTCTCAGGAGGCTGAGGAAGGAGGATTGCTTGAGCCCAAGAGTTGCAGGTACCTGTGAATAGCCACTCCACATCAGCCAGGGCAACATAGTGAGACCCTGTCTCTAAAAAACACAGATACCTGCATCTAGTTGGTTATGTGTTGAAAGCCTAGGGAAGCTTCTCGATATGGTGCTCCAGATTGGGGTGGCAGAAAGTAGGTGGCATTCTTAACCAGCTGAGCATTTGGAGTTATAAAAGAATATATTTTTTATATAGTTCCAGCAAGTCTACCAGCCCTATGACCAGATGTGTTTAACTATGGGCCCATTTAGACATATGCCCTTGTTTGAGACAGCAACACTAGATTGCTTTAGAAAGTACTGTTTTGGGGATAGGGGAACAACTAGATAATCAATTTTAGGCAGGTGCTATAATTCTAACAGGTTTTTTTTTTTTTTTTTTACTTTCAATTTTTTCTTATTTTTTTTCTTTAATTTTTTTTAGTAAATCTATTTGTTGGAATATAATTCTAGAATTTTGGCCCTGAGAGGCACAGCATTTGTCAGTGGGAGAAGGTGTGGGTGGAAACAAATGTATTTTTCGAGTCACTGCCTCACTTAGCACACAAAGCGCGACTCCTACTGTCAGGATGGATACCTGTGGGTATTCTTTCCTCAGTGACAAGCTTTGATACTTAATTTATGGATGAGCTCAGGCTGATTTTAGAAAATACCTGGTGATGTAAGACTAAGAATGAAGGAAAAAGATCAAGTTCTCACAGTAGCTGCTTGCTAATTAATCCCAGTGATTAACCACCTGAGAGAATCATCTAAGAATAGCTATATTGGGCAGTATATATTTCTATCCTTTTCCCTCTATCTTTGGCAATCCACAAACAGGAGAAAATAGAGAGTATTTGGAATTGAATATTTTGACAGTTTAAAGACCATAATCAAGGCTGTGATTACTTTAGTGATTTTTGCTTTGGTGAGCTATACTTGGAAGAGCAGCAGTCCTGCCTTACTTTTCATTTGCAGCCTTGTTTTCCTTTTAAAATCATTCATTTTGATATATCTTTTGGTGTATGCATAAAGCCAAATAAAATATTTAAGATTTTCATAAAATCCAAAACTCTGAAAGCAGTACAATCAATTCTATATAGTGTGTTTGTATATATGCAAGAATATTTGCATATTTGCATAATTACATATAAACCATTCTAATGTACATTAAACACCTACCATATTCCAGGCACTGTATTATACACAAACTCATATGTCTATATGCATGAGATTGTATATTCATATATTTATCTTAGACCTAATACAGGTAATAAACATGTTGCTGAAAAATGGTCTTAGAATCAATATTATTGTTCAGTAAGTAGGTGATGACCAAAAATTTTACTGCCCAGAGAGCTCTGAAAATATTTCATTGTAGATCACTCTAGATATTTCTCTTTACATATTCTTACATATAAAACTTTCAAAAATAAGATCCACAGAACATTTGGAAATGTAGTATGGTTTAAAAATCATAAGAATGAATGTATTTCAGTTTTATTACCTTTTTGTTATCATTAATATGCAGATATTTACTCTCAGTAGTCCAGATTCCATCCTCTGAACAATCAGGCATATTTCCTTGTAAAGAGGCTGCACTAAATTTCATCATCCAACAATCAGTCTGTTAATTCCTTTCAATCACACTGTGGCCTAGGAAAATGGAACAAGTTTTGAAAATATCCCACAAATTAGACATATGACTGATATGGTTTGACTGTGTCCCCACCCAAATCTCATCTTGAATTGTAGATCCCATAATCCCCATGTGTCATGGGAGGGACCAAGGGGAGATAATTGAGCCGTGGGAGAGGTTTCCTCCATCCTGTTCTCATGATAGTGAGTTAGTTCTCACGAGATCTGATGATTTTCTAAGGTGCTTTCCCCTTCGCTGGGCATTCGTTCTTGTTTCCTACCATCATTTGAAGAAGAGCATGTTGGCTTCATTTCCACCACAATTATAAGTTTCCTGAGGTCTCCCAGCCATACTGAACTGTGAGTCAATTAAACCTATTTCTTTTATAAATTACCCAGTCTTGGGTATGTCTTTATTAGTAGCGTGAAAACAGACTAATACAATGACCTTGAGCAAACGTGGCCCTTCCTGGAATAATTGTTTGTATCTATTCAATGAAGGAATTACAGTAAATGACTCTTGAATAGCAGTGACTTCATCTAATCCTTCCATGGAGATGAGGGCTTCCTCTCAGATCCCTAATCAGTGTCCACACTCTCCTGGCCAACTAAAATGAGATTCTAAGGAAAAGAGGCATGAAGCAGCTTACCTTCATGTCTTCACCCAACAAAACTTAAACTCAGCTTCAGCGCTGGGCACTCAGAATACAGGGGTAAATAAGCAGATATGAACTCCATCTAACAACTTTTATATTCTAATACTTCAACCATCTTCTAGGCTAGATTTGATAATTCAACCTGCCTTTAGAAATTCTAGAGGCACACGTGTGGTATATGAGGGCAAGAGATCAAATAGGTAGGACTGAGAGTTAAATCCTAGGTAGTAATGAAGAAAATGCATTTGACTGGCTAGTATTCTGTGCATCATTCGGTTTCTAATCTATCATGGTGATTGCTGATGAGACAGCATTCAAGGATTTAGAAATCCTGAATCTTGCCACATACCAGCAGAGTTCTTTCCAGACTTCCAAATCTAAGAAGTCTGTTAGATTTGGCTAGGCACAATTTACAATGAATTTTAGATGTTAAGTATTTGTACAAAATTAGTTAGCATACCAATCAACATTTCCATTACCTAGCTCTTACTAAATACTAAATAAATATGTATTAAATGAATTAACCACCCAGTTTCACCTTTTCTCAAAGTGCCAAATCCACATATTGGAATATAATGGCGAGAGGAAGGGATTCATTTCATCTACTTAAGCTTAACTAGACAAATTGATTGTATTCTAGATATAGACACAGTGGAGTCAAATTAGAAAAGGGGAAATGGCCAAGAATATTGCTGCTTATTGGTCACCCAGTGAGCTAATCATAAGTGTGCCTTGAGTTGAGGATAGAATAGGACATAAAATCAGGAACTTCAGTGCTATTTCTCAGTTAATGCAACCAGGTTTATTTAACACCTTCTCTGACTTGAGCATGTTCTACATTCTGCAAATAAATAAATAAATACACATTTTTGAATACCCACCCAATCAGGTTTTTGTACAAATATAATTTAACAATTCTCAGTTTAGAACGAGAACAGAACAAGGATGCTATCCCAAGGAGCATTCCTAGGAAGTTAAACACATTTTTTTCAGATCACATCACTATTTGCTGTATTATCATCTGCAACCATAGTTTAGAAGACAATGGTACTCACAGATTCTAATGAGTGCTCAGGTCCTTTGCCTCATTGCTGTGATGGTCCTTTTTTATTTTCCAAATAATTAGTTATGTGTGTGTGTGTATGTGTGTGTGTGTAATCTTTTTAGAAAGTGAAAGTTTCAGTAAGGTGAAATTGCTACAGGATTTCTTTTTCTGAACTGTGTACAATCCATTTCTCTAACTGTGTGTAAGTTGCCTAGGAAACCGTAGTAGACTAACATTTGATTGGATGTTCTCTTGGATTTATCATGAGAGTTTTGAGCATAGATTTAGAGTGGCATAGCCTTGGTTAAGTCGTTCTGAAGATGTAACAATGCTTTCCATGTTTACTTGCAAAATGTAAACTAAACTAAGTTTGTTTGAGGTGTCATCATGTCTCAGGAAAATCTGTCCATGGAATTTTGAACTTTTAGACACTGTATAACAAAATGTCCTCAGTACTGAAACTTTGATTTCTTACTATGTACACAACATTTTTTTTCTGATCTGTAGTCTCAGATTCTTAATGTCCATAGTTGAGATTTTTAGTTGGGCTATCCCAACTAAAAAGAAATTGAGCTGTGTGGTAAGTCAAATAAATAAAGTATTAGTGCAAAGAAATAGAGCTGTTTAAGTCAGAATAGTTTATCTGTTTGTGGTTGATGATTAAGTAATCTATGATATGTTTTCCTTGTATATTCCTTACATAATGTATTTAGTAAGTTTAATATATGCGATGTATTATAATATACAAACTATTTCCACATACACATTCTATAACCTATGAGCTATGTAGAATGAGTCTAATCAGCTCACTTAAAAATGAGATATTAAAGGCACAGATAGATTAAGCTGTTTGTGGATGATCACAAAATTGAAAAGATAGCAAAGCTGAAACTCATATTTGGGTCTGTCAATTGAGCTCAGTGTTCTTTCTATAAGAATTTCTTCTTTTTGTATCTACTAAAACAGCATATCCTGGTTGCCTCCAGCTCCAAAATATATCTGAAAACATACATTTATCTCATTCTTTATTATATCACAATGAAAAGTCACCATCATTTCTCCTTTAGCTTCTGAAGTAGCTTCCTAAATGATCTCTTGGGTAGTATCCTTGCTCCTTGAAACTCATTCTCTTCCCTGTAGCCCAAGTGTTTTTATAAAATTTAAATGTAGGCATTTTTGAAGTAAAATTTGCATGCCATGAAAGGAACAGATTGTAAAATTACAATTCAATGAGTTTTGATAAATATATACTTCATCAACTGCTACCAAAAGTGAGATACAAGACATTTCCAACACTCTAGAAATTTCTCTCATGCCTTCTTTCAATCCCTACTCCTCAGAGGCAATCGTCGTTTTGATTACTTTTACATGAATTAGCTTTGCCTATTCTCGAATTTTATATAAATGAAATCATGGTGTATGCACTCTTTTGATTCTGGATTCTCTGGCTTCTATCCTCAACAAAATATTTTGAAATGTATCTGTATTGTTGCATGCATCAGAAGTGTGTTATTTTTAATGCAGTGTAGTATTCCATCATGAGTGTGGACCTAAATTTGCATACCCATTTTACTTTGAATGGACTTTTATTTCCTATTTTTGGTTATAACGCCACAGAATTTTTAGTAAACATTGTCCTAGAAGAGTTTTGGGTTTATAGGAGAGTTATGCAGATAGTAAAAAGAGTTCCCCCACACCCCACACCCAGTTTCCCCTATCATTAGCATCTTATGTTAGTATGGTACATCTGTCATAACTACTAAACCAATGTTGATACATTATTACCAAAAGTTCACATTTTATTCAAATTTCTTTACAGTTTATTTCCTTTTTGATTCCAGGATATCTCATTACACTTAGTTGATACATTTATCTAAGTTTTCTGTTGGTTTGTTTTGATGACTTTGAGAGTTTTGAGAGGATAGATATTTTGTAGAATAGCCCTGAATTGGTGGAGTTATTTTTTTCTTCTTATGATTAAACTAGGGTTTTGGGGGAAAAGCTACAGAGGTCAGGTTCCACTGTCATCATATCATAGCAAAGGTCCATGATATCACTTTGGGTCTAAATTGTGATTACTGCTGAGGTAGTGTCTGTCATGTTTATACACTATCATTGTACTCTGTTTCCTCCTTCGTATACTGCACTATTTGAAAGGAAGTCACCACGAGCAGCCAACATGAAGGGTGGAAAATTATACTCCAACCACCCCTGACTTAAGGGTGGAGTATCTACAAAAAGTATTTGGAATTCATCTGCAAAGGAACTATGTCTCTCATTTCCCATTCATTCATTTAATCATTTATATAAGTACAGATGAAATGATTTTTATTTTATACTTTGTGTTATAATCTGACAGTATATTATTTATTTTCCCCCTCAAATTGTTCCAGCTGTGGCCATTGGGAGCTCTGTCAGTTGGGTTCTATGCCTTTTGGCATACTCCATCATTGTGTAGGAGTTTGATTTCATTTGTGTGTGTGTGTTCAGCACTTCCTTAATTTCTGGCACTACAATATGCTTTTAGGCTCAGTTTGTGTATACCTTGCCCTAGCCCTGGAAGAGGCTTTTATTCAAAGATATCTGTATTCTTTTATTGGAGAATAGTATTAGAAACCGAGAGATCTTCTGTGTCATCTGTAGAGTTAAAGTTTTTAATTTTAATACAGTTCAATTTATCATATTTTTTCTTTTATGAATTACGTTTTTGGACTTGTATCTAGAAGTCATCACCAAACCCAAGTTCACATAGATTTTTTCCCCTATGGTTTCTTCTAGAAGTTTTATATTTTTTATTTTACATTTAAATTTCTAGGTCATTTAAAATTGTTTTTTGTGTAACATGTAATACCTATGATTAGGTACAAATTTTTTATATTGACATTCAATTGTTCCAGTAACATTGGTTAAAAAGATTATCCTTTCTCCATCAAATTGCCTTTTGGCTTTGTTAAAAATAAGTTAAACAAATTTGTATGAGTCTATTTCTGAGGTCCCTATTTTATTACATTGATCTATGTGTCTATTCTTTCACCAATAACAAGGTATTGTGATTACTGCAGCTTTATAGTAAGTCCTAAAGTAGGATAGCGTCAGTTTCCTAATTTTGTTTTACATCTTCAGCATTGTGTTGGTCATTCTATTTCCTTTATATTTGTACATAAATAATAGAGTCAGTTTGTTGTTATCTAAAAAAAATAGCTTGCTAGAATTTTAATGAGGATACCACAGAATTCATAGATCAAGCTGGGAAGAACTAATATCTTAACAACATAGAGTCTTCCGGTCTATAAAAATGGAATACCTCTAGATTTATCAAGATCTTTGATTTTCTCATCAGTGGTTTTTTTTTTTTTTTATACTTTTCCTCCTACAGCTCTTGAACATATTTTATTACATGCATAACTAATTAATAAATTTTTGATGCTAATTAAATAGCATGTTTTTTAATTTTAAATTCCTATAGTTGGTACACAAAGGTTTTAAAACATGAGCAATGTCATGTTTAACCACTGCACTTAAAAGGCAAACTCCTCACTCTGGGCTACAAGACCCTGCCAGTCTCTCTAAAATAATCTTATACTGGGTTCCTCTTTGACTACTGAAATCCAAACTCACTGTCTTTTTATTTCTTGAGTATTCCAAGCATGTTCATGCCTCAGAGCCTTTGAACTTGCCATTTATATGTGGATTTCTTTTCTCCTATGCATATTCCTCCCTGCTTCTGGTTCCTTCCATTCTTCAGGTCTCAATTCAAATTTTTAGTGTCAGAAGAATCTTCCCTAATCACTACACCTAAACCAGTGTCAAGTTTCCTCTCTTCACTTCTCTTCATTTATCCTTGCTTTATAGTTCTTGTCAGTATTTGACATTCTCGTTTGTCATTCTTCCTAGTCATCATTGTTCTTTATTCAAATACATATAAACTAGATGAGAGTAGGAACTTTCCCTTTTTCATTTGTACCATATTCTCAGTGCCCTTTACTCTGTCTAGAATATAGCTGACACTCGTTTAAATATCTCTGAATGAACATATTTTCTTTTAACAAGAAGGATACGTTGAGGTTAAGGGTCTCAACTTCAGTGAACCCTTCCTTGAGTCCCTAAGCTGGATGTGATTACTGTCTGTTCTGTATCTTGGTAAAAATGTATTCCTTCTTATGTGATCACATTTTATAGTGCTCCTTGTTAATATACATCTTTTGTCTTTTATTGTACTACAGAATCACTGAGGACAAGGTAGTAATTTATTGATACTGTATTTTCTATAACTTCTAGGAAGAAATGTTACATTTAATAAAAATCTATGTGTGTGTATATATATATAATTATTTATTGAATTTTCAATAATGAATAAATAGGTTGATAGTCTTTTAACCTTGGATCTGATCCAAAAAAATTTTACCAATGAATTATTAGAAAACCACCTCACTTCTTCAGTAGAATTTATTTTCCCAGTTTATAGAATGAGAGAATTAGAATAGATTGAGTGATAATTATTAAACTACTTGTTTTTCTTTTGAAGGAGCTGTAGCATATACTGTGAGTGTTCCACTCACAGCCTCGGAAGCATGGAAGATCATGAGTCCATGATTACGAGATCTCAGAAACATGAACATGAGATCTCCGGAAATTTTACTGCTAATGGCTCGAACTCACCTCCCTTCATTGCAGGGCCACTCACAGGCTTCCTGATACTGCTTTACGTGCAAACTGAAAGAGCCAGAATTACACCCTCCCCTTTCCCAGGGAAACCATGAGCCAATGACTAAGGATGTGGAGGTATAAACTCCTTAGGCCCTTGATACAGCTCTGAATGAGACCACTTGTCTTTAAATCTCCGCAGTGGGACTTGGTTTGATGCCACACCCTTGCTTGCTCTCCTTCCCTTCCCAGCCTTGCTTCCTACTTGACAACCTGTTTTTCCTAGAAACATTTCTTAACACACCACTTTTACATGATTTCTCATCTCAGAACCACTTCTGGGAAACCCAACTTGAGAGAAACAATAGGTCTGAGACCCCTTTGAGACTCTGTTGAAAACCATGGTTCATCTTCAGAGAAAATAAAGCATTATTCATATGAAAATGTTTATATAACCTATGGATTTCAATTTAAGGATGCCATGACTGAAAATCTCTAAGGTAACTTGTGTTCTTAAATTCATTCCCCCCTTCAAAGACAAATTTAGTAAGTGTCTACTGATAATTGGCATCATTGTAATTTCTGATATCAAAGTGAATAAAACTAACCAGATCCTTGCTTCTGTGGAGCTTATCTTCAAGTGGAGGAAGATGATAATCAAGTCCATTTAAAAGGAGGAAGCGTCATAGAGATAATTAAGGCAGATAGAAAGCTAGTGGATGACAACCTTATGTATGATGATCAAGTGAGACCCATTGGGAGATGAGGCATTTAAGATGAAATTGTAATTGTAAGCAGGAGCCAGCTATACAAAGATCAGGAGATGGCAACATGGACAAAGGAAACAGCAATGTGAGAAAGAAAACCCCCAAAACAGCTAGCTCAAAATGCCTAAGTTAAGAACAGGCTTGGTAAGTTTGAGAATTAGAAAAGGTTTCAGTGTCTAAGCATGGCATGGGATGATGCTAAAAAAGTGTTTAAGCACCAATCATGGAAATTAACTCAGGTTAAAAAGTTGAAGTTTTATTTTAGGTAAAATGGGGATGGTAATGATTAGCTCTAATTTTCTACTGAAACTTTCCACTACTAAGTGCTATAGCATAGGGTTTCAATTCTAATTGTACTCTAATAAGTTCCGGTAACACCAACCACTCATTCATTTCCTCATATATCCCTTTTTGTTATGAGTATAGGCTCATTAGTCCCTAGTTCCTCCTTCCTACATTTTTCCCACCAGTAGAAAAGCGGAAATACCATGGTAAGTTATTGTATGAGTTAAAAGCCGTCTCTGAAGAACTATATCTCTAAGAATGATGAGAAATCCCATGAATATTTACACTAAAAATATGAATGATTTGTGACCTCTGACTAGGCCAAAGCTAAGGTCCTATTCATAGGATGTCACATTGAGGTGATAACATCTTGGAGCCTCCAGGATATAAGTTGCTACTATCTTCAGCTTTGTTTGTCAGGTGGGTTGAGATGTACATTGAAGGCCATCATTAGTATTAATTTCTTAGGAGTTTGTTTCAAAGAGAAAAATTCTCATTTTTGTACTTTCTTTAAAATTCAGTGCTGTCAGATATACCTAATGTAAATGACAAGTTAATGGGTGCAGCACACCAACATGGCACATGTATACATATGTAACAAACCTGCACGTTGTGCACATGTACCCTAGAACTTAAAGTATAATAATAATTTTTAAAAAATTCAGTGCTGTCTAAAAACACAGTGGATATTATCAGAATTTTAAATTTAAGCTATATATATATGTGGTGTGTGTGTGTGTATATATATATATATGTATGCCACACTATGGCTTCTAAAACATTTTTTTCAACTCTTTCATTGGCACCATCATGGTTATTCTACAACTGATGCCCCTAACAGGAAAGGAGTCTTTCTGACAAGGCAAGCTTGATAAGACAGCTGGAGTTTCTTAGAGAATGTTGACCAGAGTAATTACTGTTTCTGACAGCAGCTGTAAAGTTTCTGTTGCTAGGGTAGAATTTAACCCCTAGCTAACTGAGTTCTACAAAACTGATTCTTTGTTATATTTTCCTGAAATATATATCAGGATATTACTTGAAAAGTATTAAATCCTATTTAATTACATTAAAGAGCATAATGACTTCTGCCTTGATACTCTGGGTTCAAAAGCTCTGAAAAAATATTTATACAACAGATGAAGGAACAGTGATTCTCTTCATTGGTCTGCTTGCCCCCACTCTGGTTTCCATAGTTGCATCTACCTTAATATTCAGCCTACTTGGTAAGAAACAAAACACACGCAGATTTGGATGTGATGAAGCATGAAACTCACTTGTTTCAGACTGGGAGTATATTATAGTTCTTCAAGAAATAAGGAAGTAATGTAGATTAAAATGCAGTACTTTTCCTAATTCCAGATTGCCAAAATTTTATTGAAAATATTTGTCCCCTAATATTCTACTAAATTGGGAGGAACCATAGTTTTGCAACACCAGGTGCCAAGGCTTTGCTGAGTATGTACTATACATGAGACACTAGACTAATCATCAATGAATTACCAAGAAGTACAAATTATAATCTCCTGCTTCAGAGTTTATGTTACAGGTACAACACTGAGACACTTGAGAAATAACTGTTAAGAGTAGCTAATAAATTAACGAGCATCATTATGATTGAAAGTTATTAGTGTCTGGTTACTATCAAAGATTATCAATAATATTCAAATTAATTATGTAGACAACACGGTTTTAGGAATTTTTTTGGATGCATTTGGCATCCTCAAATGCTGCTTGGATCATAGTAGAAGTGTTACAGGTAGTAGTAAAGAAGTAATAGGTATAATAACAGCATTTACTGACTATACACTGCACACAACATGGGTATATTTATTATTTCTAACCCGCTCAACAGTCCAGTGAAATAAATATCATTAGCCACATTTTTGCACATAAAAACTCTGACATCCACATATGTATCAAATTAAAATTTCAAACTGGGCTCATTTGATCCCAGAGTCAGGTCTGCTTCCCTCAGTCATGATGCCCTTGTGTACACCAAAGCAGGTTTCAGGAGGATAGTGGATCTGAAATAAGGTCAGCACATACGAATTTTGATTCAAACATTGAGCCTTAAAAGGAATATCAATTTATTTTCTACCTAAAACCTTTTCCAATTCCCCAACATGTGGGGCATCTAATTTATCAGTCATTTTTTACTCCACCCCCAGCCCTATTTTTGCAGAGGTTCTAAGTTTGCTCTCAAATGGTGACAAAGCAGTTTCTCTCCTTTAATGTACAAGATTCTCTAGTTTACTTGTCAAGCTTGGGGTACTTACTTCTCTGGCAAGCTTTGGAGCTGTGTTCTTAAGGTTCCAGTAACCTGTGTGTGTATAACACACAGTCATCCCTCAGAAGAGTGGCCTCTTCAAACCTCCATCCCTTTCTGGGCCAGAGGATTCTCCTCACTGCCGTCTGGTCCTCAAAGAGCCAGACCATTTCCTTTTCCCCAAGAAATCCAGCAACATTTTTTTGAATGTCTTAGGCTATATGAAAACCAAACCAGACCAGGATGCATCTTGCAAGCCACCTGTCTCATGGCCCAGAAACTCAAACCTTATTTTTAAATGATGAAATAAATGAACTCATTAGGACTTTGTAAAAGAAAACAGAGATAGCTAATCAAATCAGGTCTATCACCTAAAATCAAACGAACAAAACCCCCCAAAAAAAACCACACATCATAATGTATGTTCAATAGCCACTGTCACTCACTCTACCTTATTTGGTTTGCCTACCAAACGTGGATTACTCTCTTTATTTGGGGCCTCGAATGCTCACTTTACTGCAGCCATCCTGGAGTTCCTCATTCGGGTCAGTCTTTCTTCTACCTTAGAATGGGAGGGAAATTTCACCTTTGCTCTTCCCTCCACTAGACTTGTCTTCCCCTACTCCCCTATCCTCCTTCCACTAGAACCTCATAATTACCATGCTATGCTTGGGTAACACCTTTAGATTCAAATTTAAACATAATTTATTCATGTAGCATACCCTGACCTCTAGCTTCTCCCCTCATAATTTCTTCCTTTTAAAAAAACCATTGTGTCACAATTTGTTCTTATATATTTACTTGCAGTCGATGTATCTTTATTGGACAATGGAATAGTGTCTTTGTTTGTTTGTTTGTTTGTTTTAACCACTGTATTTCTAGTGCCTAAAAAATACCTGGCTATACAGTAGTTGCTCAGTAAAAGCATTGAATATTAAATATTTATAAGTATAAACTGATTTAATTCCTAAAAATAGAGTTGGTTTTCTTCATTTACAGTCTTATTAAGTGATGTAACTTACATATAGTTGTTTTCCCTCATTTTAGTGTTCTTAACTGATGTTTAGAAATGAATTACCAACTCAATATATGGTTTTCCCACTCAATAGTCGGCTAGTTTTTTTGAAAGTGATTTACATGTAGGAAGTCAGTGAGAATCAATGCAAATTCACAAAAATGCTCAGAAGCAGCAAGTAACCTGAGGATAAGATTTTATTTCAATAGGAGAGTTTTTGATAGGACTTGGTAATCTAATAAGGAAATATTTTACCACAAGTCAATTTCCAGAAATTTCCTTGAGTAAATTTTGAGTTGGCTGGTTAAATTTTACATGTAACTATACTATTCCCTTCAAGTATTTCCTCATAAGGAATATATGGTGATGACTCCAACTCCACATTTGTTTCACCAGTAGACTCCATTTGTATTAGTCCATTCTCACACTGCTATAAAGATACTATCTGACAATGGGCAATCCATACAGAAAGGAGGTTTAATTGACTCACAGTTCCACATGGCTGGGGAGGCCTGAGGAAACTTCCAATCATGACAGAAGGTGAAGCAAGGAACGTCTTACCCGGTGGCAGGCAAGAGAGTGCAAGCAAAGGGCAAGTGCCACACGATAAAATCATCAGTTCTCATGAGAACTCTATATCATGAGAACAGCATGGGAGAAACCGCTCCCATAATCCAAACACCTCCCACCAGGTCCCTCCCATGAAACGTGGGGATTCCAATTCCAGATGAGATTTGGATGGGGACACAGAGCCAAACCATGTCACCATTCAATCCATAACCAGCAAGTCCTCTCAAGGGCTTCCTAGATTTCCTTATTTGTGTTATCTGTCTGTTTAATCAACTCACCTCAACAAATATTGATAACATGTCTAAAATGGCCTTACACAATCCCTGTTGCTATGGGGAATGCAAAAGAAATCCATGACAAAGTATCCAAATAACTCCTAACCATATGCATGTTACAAGAATTTAACCCATGCTTAGGTAAGGGAGAGGATGGGGTAGAAAAACCAACGAGACAGCCTGTGATAAAGTGAGCTTCTGAGTACAATCAAAAGCCTCACTTTACTGTTCAGATAGCAAACAGTGACTGACTTAATGACAAGAAGATCAGCTTGGAAGTCATGTGGCCTTTGTTTCAATTCTGGTTGTTGATTAGCTTTGTCAGTTTCCATGGGCATATTCATAGTCACTTTACTGAGCTGTTGCAAGGATTAAAATATATAATGTAAGTAAAGTGTCTCATGTACTCATTCTCAAAAAACGTGCAACTCTTGAACTGATTAGAGGAGGAAAGTAGCAATATCGAGTTAAAGAAGAAATATTCGCAGAGAGATTTGAAAGTCAGCCTCCCATTCAATGTACATTTTATTTTAGCCCTATTATGTGTCAGATTATTTGGATATAATCTGACACATAATAGGGCTAAAATAAAATGCAGATTATACTGCATTGAAGAAGATAGACACAATTTGTTGTAATCTACATTTTAATGGGAGAAGACAATAAACAAGTTAAAAAGTACAGTTCAGATGAAAAGACACTGAAAGACTGTAATATAATAGAGTGATACTGACTTGTGCTGGGGAGGCATGTGGTTGGTCACTCTGAGCAGGTCACATGTGAAATGAGACCTGAATATGCAGCTAGCCAGAGGAAGATCTAGGAGAGGAGCTTTCCAGGCAGAGAAGCAACACTGAGACAGCTCAGGGACAGAAGCCTGCTTGCTATGGATGGTTAGCGTAGGTGGAGTGTAGTGAAGGAGGAAAAAAGTGATCCAGGTGAGATTCCAGAAGTAACATAGAACATGTGGAGGGCCAAGGAGCAAAAGGATTTGATTAGATGGACCTGCTGCACCCACTAAAGTTGTGCAAGAAAACAGCACAAGTAAAACCACCACTGTAGAAGAAGGAAACCTTAGCCTAATAAATGAGACAAGGGTCAGATGCGGTGGCTCATGCCTGTAATCCCAGCACTTTGGGAAGTCGAGGTGGGAGGATTGCTTGAGTTTAGGAGTTCAAGGCCAGTCTGGGTAACATGATGAAACCTCATCTCGACAAAAAATACAAAACTGAATCGGGCATGGTAGTGTGTGCTTGTAGTCCCAACTACTCAGGTGGCTGAGGTGGGAGGATCACCTGAGCCCCTGGGCCTGAGGAGGTCAAGGCTGCAGTGAGCTGTGATCACGCTACTGCATTCCAACCTGGGTGACAAAAAACATTGAACATAGACATGCAAAAGTGAGCCTGGCTGAAATGAAAAGGTATTATTTGTATAAGTTCTCAAAGTAGTGCTTTAGATTCAAGTAAAGGGAATTGGATGCCACAGTTACCAGTTTTTCTTAAAAGTCGTCTGTGGGCTGTCAACAGAAGTTCATCACCAATTCTAATATACTCCGGGGCTAGTTTCATCATTTTGGATTCAGTTTTGTTTTTTGTTTGTTTGTTGTTTTTGTTTCTGTTTTAGTCCTAGCAAACATTTGAGGAAGAGTTCAGTTTTCTTCTTGGTCAAAATCTTGAGAAAAAACTTTTGACAAATCAATTTAGATTCTAAATGCACTATGTTCTTTACGGAGAATCCTCCTAAAATTAAAGTGTTAGGGAGGCACAATTTATACTTTTAAATAGCCTGTTTTTAACTTTTTATATTACTCATCAAAAGATATTAGAGGTCTTTCCCATTATTGATTTTCCTGATACTTTTCCAGTCGCAGGCAGATTGGTGGTTTATATATCTAGATTCAACAACATACATAGCATTCAAATGTAGATGAAGAATGGTATACACTTCAAAGCTAGTAGATGTTATTTAAATAATACATGGAAGGGTTTTTTCCCCCAAATCATGATACTCTGTTTCCTCGCTCTCTTTCAATTTATAAGAAAAAACAAAACTCATAGTTTTCTAAGCTATCAAAGCTCTTTGTCTTTTACAAGCTTATAGTAGCATCACTCTATTAGGCACATATTTTTTTAAATTCAGTTGAGTGCCAGCAAGCTTCCCAATGCTACTCATATCTATATGCAGTCTTACTACTTGTGTAGCTATAGACAGTATAGCTGCTTCCTGTATGTTTGTGAAGAGTATTAAATAAGCTGACATATACTAGTCTATGCACAGTACTCAAAAAGAGAAAATTGTCTTATATGGAAGCCTGTATCTTTCTTGATTCACATTAATATTTGAAGATTTCCGAACCTTTTATGTTCTTGTAGAATTTTAAGGTTACTACCTGGAGGCAGACCAATTCGAGTTGGAATTTTGAGTGTATCTTTTTTTTTTTTTTTTTTTTTTTTTTTGAGACGGAGTCTCGCTCTGTCCCCCAGGCTGGAGTGCAGTGGCCGGATCTCAGCTCACTGCAAGCTCCACCTCCCGGGTTCACGCGATTCTCCTGCCTCAGCCTCCTAAGTAGCTGGGACTATAGGTGCCCACCACCGCTCCCGGCTAATTTTTGTATTTTTTTTAGTAGAGACGGGGTTTCACGTGTTAGCCAGGATGGTCTCGATCTCCTGACCTCGTGATCCGCCTGTCTCAGCCTCCCAAAGTGCTGGGATTACAGGCTTGAGCCACCGCGCCCGGCCGAGTGTATCATTAATATAACAACTTATTATTAAACTACGTAAATCAGTACTTAGTAAGTGCTGATCCTCTTTTGCAAGTTCAGAAAATTTCTGCTACAGAATCTGGTTCTTTCATCTTTTCTGCGCAAAGAAAAGGTGCTGGAGTTAACCTTTAACTGTTAACTTAGTTAACAGGTCCTACGATCCTGGTTCTTAGCCCAGGTGCTGTTTTGGATGTCAGATACCTGTCATCAAAGCTCTGATCTCTCTCAAGTTCTGGTCAAGTTAAATGTTCATTTCTCTAACCACTTGCATGATTGCATCATTTCTTGCATCATTTCTCTAACCACCAGTCTGTTCTTTACCTTCAATCTGCTGGTCTAGGATCATGACTATCTGGTTCCTGCATGGAAGCCTGTAACTTTCTTGATTCACATTAATATTTGAGGATTTCTGAAACTTTTGTGTTCTTGTACAGTGTTTAAGGTTACTACCTGGAGGGAGACCATTCCAAGTTGGAATCTTAAGTATATCATTACTTATTATTATTGCATTAATATAACAACTTATTATTAAATTACACTATTATTATTATTACAGTTGTGTAACATTTAACTTTGTGCATCCTTAGTTGCCTCATCTGAAAAATTCTCAATGGCAGTCCCAAGCTCAGAGGTTAGTGTGAAGAATAAATGAAGTACAGCATGTTAAATAGCACAGTGGCTAGCACAAGTAAGTACTCAGGCAATCAGGCAATAATGGAAATATAAAACAAACAGAAGGGCAGAGACAGAGAAGGACAGAAAGAGAGACTGACAGAGACAGAAAGACAGAGAGGAACAGGACAAGATTGGTTTAATCTTATTACAGTCCCAAACACTGCCCGAAATAGTAAGGTTAGGAAGTGCTGACTTGGGCAGAATAAGAAATTTATCAGCCACTTTATATGCATTAGGAAAGAAGTTAAATTACAGCTATAATGGCCAAAACCAAATTCTCTGAGATGAGTTCACATTGTGGGTTATTGTTAAAGCACTGTGACAAAATATTTACCAAAAAAAAAGAAATAGAAGCGGGGAATGTTGGCTCACACCTGTAATCTCAGCACTTTGGGAAGCCTAGGCAGGCAGATCACCTGAGGTCAGGAGTTCGAGACCAGTCTGGCCAACATGGTGAAACCTCTCTCTACTAAAAATACAAAAATTACCTGGGCATGGTGGCACATGCCTGTAATCCCAGCTACTCAGGAGGCTGAGGCAGGAGAATTGCTTGAACCCCTGAGGTGGAGGTTGCAGTGAGCGGAGATCACACCACTGCACTCCAGCCTGGACAACAAGAGCAATACTCCATCTCAAAGAAAAAAAAAATAGAAAAGGAAGCAAGAATTTATATTAGCAACTCCTACTCCTCTATGACTTGAATTCTAGTTGTGATTTAAGAAAGATAAATTGGAAAATGCCTCTCCATCCTTTCCCCTTTAAGATACTTCCTTCTTCAATTTAAGTTAGTGTTTAAACTTGTTCCATTCAAATGAGCCTTCACCACAGTGGAAAAGGATACACAAATATATTTTAAGAGGATTAATGCCAATGTGATCTAAAACCCAAAAACATTACAAAACAATGTGCTGATGCACTGTGAAAGTGTAAATTGTCAAAAGCAAAATTATCTACCCTTGACATTGTCATTCATCACATCGCCTAAGCAGAATTGCAATCTCAAAGGAAATGGGAGGGGAGGAAAAGTGAGAAGTGACATAAAATGATTAGTTCTGCTCCACAGACACAGGATGCTGGTGTGCTGAGGACCAAGTTAAGCATCTTAGTTGTGAATATTTTTGTAAATGTGTCTGTGATTTGCACCATGAGAAAAAATGAAGGGAACATGAAACCACATTTTAGGATTGCATGTGATGGTAGAAAAAAAATAAGCAGGCTATATTGTATTTTTGATATTATTTTCTAACTTTGTTGAGCTTGCAGAATTTCTCCCCACTCCATTCATGCTTCCATATGTGTTCCTGTTAATGTTAACCCCAACACTAAAAACAAAGCAAGCACATCTAAACTACTATAAGTCAAAAGGTTTTAACATTCACTTTCATTGTGGGCTTCTTAAATCGGGGCAGTTTAGCACCGTAGTTAAAAGCACCAACTCTGGGGCCGGGCGCAGTGGCTCAAGCCTGTAACCCCAGCACTTTGGGAGGCCAAGACGGGTGGATCACGAGGTCAGGAGATTGAGACCATCCTGGCTAACACGGTGAAACCCCATCTCTACTAAAAAATACCAAAAAAAACCCCCAAAAAACAAAAAAGAAAACTAGCCGGGCGAAGTGGTGGGCGCCTGTAGTCCCAGCTACTCGGGAGACTGAGGCAGGAGAATGGCGTGGACCCAGGAGGTGGAGCTTGCAGTGAGTTGAGATCCGGCCACTGCACTCCAGCCTGGGCTACGGAGCGAGGAGCGAGACACCATCTCAAAAAAAAAAAAAAAAAAAAAAGCACCAACTCTCTGGAGGCATATTGGCTGAATATGAATCTCAGCTCTGACATGACTCATCCTGTAAACTTGGGCAACTTAAATTTGCTTTGCCTCAATTTTCTCACCTGTTTTTTAAAATGTTGAGGATAATAATCATTATGAGTCTCATGGAGTTTCAGAGTAGCCGAGGGTGCTCAATTCTGCAGTATGAAGCAGGCATAAACAATACCTAAACACATGAGCAGTGCCGCGTTCCAGTAAAACTTTACTCAAAAAAAAAGTAGGTAGGACTGGACTTGGCCAGAGGTCCGTAATTTGCCAACTCCTGATTTACATCATAGAATTTTTCCAGCTGGAATGAACTTTAGCGATCACCTAGTTTTACACCCTCGTTTTACATTTGATACAACTAAAAGTCAGGAAGAGAATGTAACTTAGGTGACATCCCATCTCTCAAAAAATCATACAAGTAGTGTTAAGCAACAACACAGCAGCTAGTTATTGTTCTTCCACGACTCATGGTGTCATTCTCATCTGCAGAGTTCTAGTAACGATGTGTTATTTTCCAGAAACAATTATCCTCCAGAATACATCCAAAACTACCCAATTGTGTTAGGTTCAATTCCTAAAAGCTGACCTTGAGAGAAGGATTTCTGTGCAGATGATGAGAAAGAGGAAAAAGTAAGGCAGGGAAAGAGGAAAAGTAAGACAAGGGAGGTTTCAAGCAAGAAACATTTAGAGGGCAGGCCTGAGTCTGATCTTACAAGGAAGCTCTGGAGTGTAAGTTTCTTAAGAATTGTTCAATTCCTCACCTCATAATCATTGGTGATGGGCATCCTGAGAGGCTGCACTAACATAACCATCTTTTGTGTGCCTTTAATAACAGAGAAAAATACATAACCTGTTTAAAGGTATAGATCAAAGATGCCAGCGGCAGGCTAAATACCTCTTTGAAGTTTCTTGTTTTATCTATGAATTTTCAATTGAACTGCCTATTTTCTGTACTATATCAACGATTGCTTCAGGGTCTTTCCAAATCTTAAGTTTGATTTGCTATCTTCAGAAGTTGTTTTCTCTGATATCTGTTTTATTTAATCTTTACATTTTAGCTTTTTTTAAAAAAATTACTCTACCAGAACTTTTAGTTAAAATAACATCTTAATGGTTTTCTTTTCTCCCATCTCATTTATTCTTCCCTTCCTTACAGAAAAATGGAAGGGGACAGCCATCTTCTCTATGGGTACCACGTACCCCAGCTTCCAAGAAAATAAATAGAACAATTAGATAAGCATCCATTTTATAATTTTTACAGTAAATTCTTAAGTATGCTTCCAGTATAATTTTAAAAGAATCTGAGATCTAAGTTTTTTTCCTGTAGTCAGCTCAACTCACACTAAGATTAAAATGATCTACGATGTCATGCCATTCTTTTCAAATACTCTCATACCCCTTTAAAACTGGAGGTGACATAAAAGACCCTCTCAAATTACTAGTGCCTATTTGCATAACGTGGTAAACTGCTAGTTTGGTTGTTTGTTTCTTTATTGACAAAAATCTTACTGTGTTTTCCCTTTTTTATTTTTACTTTTTCTATTACGCTTATTAAATCATGACTCACCTTTATTGTTTTTCTACGGCTGCTTTCATAATACTACTGCGGATCAGAGATCAGAGTATCCTGCAAAGCCTGATACTTGTTATCATAACAAGTCAGCTAATCTCTGATAAAAATGAGGTAGCAACTATAACATTGCTGATGAAGGATGGAAGGAGGACTACACCCCAGAGTACCCTACATCTGTCTACATCATTTGAAATCCTCATCCTGTTATCAGGGATCTTCACAACTTGGCTGATTTTGTAGCCATATATCTCTTTACTTTAGCTAGATGCTACATTTATGCAAAAATTTATTTCAAACCTCCTATCATCCCCTAAAAACTACAATAATATCTTGGCCATCCTTTGAGGTCCATTTCAAGTAGCATGTTTTCAGTAAAGTCTTTCCCATTTACTCCCAGCCAATTCTGATGTCTCTTTTCCTTCAATCTCCTTGGATTATTCTCTTCTTACTTATCTTTCTTGTGACATGAATATTCTGCTGCTTAGAATAATTGTAATCATTTTTGCCATTCTTCCTCCCCCTCCTCCTGTAAGCTTCTTGAGGGGAATAATAATTCATGTGTTTGTTTCTTGCAGAACATGTCCACATACATAGAGAGTCAGTATATTCACTGAATTCCTGAATTAGATTTTGATCTCTGTGTCAAAAAGGTGGCCTTGTTGTCTGATGACAATCAGATACACCTCACATCTCATGGCTGCTGATCACCCACACTAGGGACTTCTAATAACCACGGACACTTAAGAGTTGGAAGGGCCTCACTTCAGCTTAAAGTATGAGAATTTCTCTTATAGAATTTTGGCAGATAGTTCCTGCCTAATTTGTTTAGTCGACGATTCCCAAATGTTGGCATACCACCTACACTATTTTTGTCACACCCAAGTACCAACCGCGTTACTACTTTATCTATTTTCCTTAAATTTACAACACATGTCCATGTAATACACAAAATCATCTCCTGAACAATCCACATGCCCAATTCTGGATAAAATGCATGGTTGGAACGTACCAAATCCCCAAAGTACTCATTGGTTCTTGCTGATGCATCACTTGTTCCAAGAGCCAATCACTTAATTCTGAGCTCACATTAAAAGAAATTATATTTTAAGAAATAAACATCAGTAGAATTGGTTGTTGGACTTTCTTTCCTGCAAAATACTTTATCTTACAGAGCTATGACTTTGCTCTATGCCACCATATACCACCACACCCTCAGTAGGTCACAGCCCTTAATCATTTTATTTGAAGCTAGAACCAAATTAATCTTCTCAGGAACTAGAAACAAAACATGTCTTCATGCCGTTTCTATTATGAGATAACTATGCTAAAACAAATGAAAGAAAACAGTGGTTATTATCACCTACTCATTAGGTTTCCAATTAAAGAAAATCTTCACTCTGACAGACTTTGACTAGTTATTCTCATTCTTCTGTTTCTGAAAAGAAGCTTTTCTTAATCACAAAACCTTTGACATTTTCAGAATATTGTGAAACGAAGATAATATTAGAATATACCTCATAGTGTTTTGTGAGAATTTAAAAAAGTGTAGAGAGGTTAGAATATAAGTACCAGGGAAGGTCATTTTCTTTCTTTTTTCTTTTTCTTGTCAAGACAGTGTCTCGCTCTGTTGCCCATGCTGGAGCGCAGTGGAGTGATCTCGGATCTCAGCTCACTGCAACCTCCACGTCCTGGGTTCAAGCAATTCTCCTGCCTCAGCCTCCTGAGTAACTTACACTACAGGCAACCACCACCATGCCTGGCTAATTTTTGTATTTTCAGTAGAGACAGGTTTTCACCATGTAGGTCAGGCTGGTCTTGAACTCCTGACCTCGTGATCCGCCCAACTCTGCCTCCCAAAATGCTGGGATTACAGGTGTGAGCCACCCCGCCCAGGTGAGAAGGTCATTTTCTATTCACAATGACATATATTTTAAATACTATAAACAATAATATATTTTTATTATTAAGATAAATCATATGTTAACGAAAATTTAGAAACTATCTTATGATTATTAGTATGGGACATATTTAAATGCTTAGGTAATATTTTAGTTCATTTTCACACTGCTATAAAGAACTCCTTGATATTTGGTAATTTATAAAAGAAAGAAGTTTAATTGACTCACAGTTCAGCATGGCTGAGGAGGCCCCAGGAAACTTAGAATCATGGGGGAAGGTTAAGGGGAAACAAGGCCCCCACTTCACAAGGCAGTAGGAAGGAGAAACGAACACAAACACTTATAAACCAATCAGATCTCGTGAGAACTCACGCACTACCACCAGAACAGCAGGGGTGAAACCGACCCCATAATTCAATTACCTCTACCTGGTCCCTCCCTTGACACATGGAGATTATGCAGATTATGCAAATTACAATTCAAGATGAGATTTTCGGTGAGGCCACAGCCAAACCACATCAGGCAGCCAAAAACGTTTTTGAGGAATTTATTCATTCAAATGTTATTTATTCAACAAATATTAATCAAGTTTTACTATGTAGAAGTGAAGTTAATGCAATTATTTAACACTAACATTATAATATTTTTACTAGTAGTTCTCAGTTACCCAATATTGAATTTGTAGGACCTTCTATCCCTAGCCATTCTTGCTTATAATTTTATTACATTTTTGTATCAATTCCTGCATGTATTTACTTATATTCATCCAATTACACCATGACTATTTTCAAATAATTTTGAGGTGATTGTTTCACATTTGACTATGTGAATTGCTAAAATGTAAGTAGCAATCAACTACAATTGACATGAATATGAGATCCCTGATGTCCTAGATTTATGTATTCATTCATTCATTCATTCATTCGTCTTTACAGGACACTTACAAGGACATTCATGTCAGATGGATGTGGCAAATTTGGGTCTCTCTTTTAACCATAATCAAGACCCTATGCTACAATTGATTTATCAAAAAGATGTGGTTAGTAATGACACCTATTCTGCCCATAGTAGACGTCTTTGACTTTTGCCTGTTTGGGATCCATTCCTCTTCTTTGTAGAGACAATATGTTAAGGATCCTTCTTTGGGTTCCCATCCCTCAACCACCCGTGGTCCACATGGTTTAACTATGGTTTACTCCAGCTTCTGGACCTGAGGTGGGCACAAGACCATTGATCAGAGCAAATGATTGGTTGAATATAGGACTATGATCCAACAGTATTTTATCTTGTAATTTTGGTGCCACCAAATTGCTAATCTCAGGGTTGCTAAAGTGGAGTAGCTGCTTGCTCATCATTTTGACATGAGACTCCACCTAAGAATATGGCCAATTTTCATAAAACGGAATTGAGAAATAAAATAGCTTAAGCCCCTGAATCCACCGGTCCTCAAAGCTGCTCATCCTTGACGGTTTCAGTTACGTGACCTAAAATTCACTTGCCTGAGATAGTTTGCACTTGGTTTCTATCACTTACAACCCCAAAGCACTACACATAAGCTTGAAAGAATTAAATGAATAATGAATTATTGTTGTTCATCAAAGAGCAAACAAGCTAGTAAGTCAGCACTATTTAGTATTAACTAAAATACTAATTGTAATTATAACTTACAAGTGCTAATATAAGTTAAGTAAGTACACTGAGTATAATACATTGGATAATAAAAACAAAAGTGAAATATGGTTTTGTTTCTTGTAGAATTAGCAATGGAATGTTTTGAAAAAGGATTTAAGGGGGGGGAAATAAAAGAGAACAGAACACTGCAATTGGCTTTAGGTGTATCTAATTTGAAAGTGATTAACTCTGCCTGAGGTGGTAGATACCTGAAGCTTTGAAAAACCATCATATGTCCAAGTCCTTCAAGTTTTGGAGACCCCTTGATACATAACACAAAGCAGATTAAAGTTTATATTTCCTATATTGAATTTCATCATGTATAATTATAGGGATGGTATTACATATTATAGACATTTAATTTAACACTAATTTCAACATTAAAGTTTTTTTTTTTAATTTAGAGTCAATATGTACATTTTTTAGAATTTCAAGAGTGTTGGTAGAGCCTCAAAAGACTTCTTAACCCTAGAATCCCTAACTGTGGTGTATAAGTGGATACACAGTTCTGGTAAAGGAGCATTGGGAAAGGCCTTTGAGATACGTGACCCACATTCCGGAAAACTCCATTTTACACATTGGATTAGCTATCTTTGGCCATCTGTCAATGGCCATCCCTAAGAAATCAACCTGATAGGGATTTTGAGAAATTATTGCTCAGACTTTGTAATGTTCTTGTTTGTACATCAGTTTTGCTCATTGATAAGGTATACCTCTTCTCCCCGCTTTGGGCTTTGAATAGCTGTTGGTAAAAAGAAATTCCTTCCCATTTTATCCTTTTCTAGCATAAAGGATGTGGTGCTTTATTTCTGCCGAAACAGCATATGAATATAATTAGCATCCCCACAGTGTCAGAGCTTAGGTAATTTCCTCATATAACAATTTTACCTCCATTGGAAGCATCACTAATTTCATTTTGTACTCTGAGGCATACTTTTCTTTCTATGCTCTCGAAGATCGATTAATCTGAGGTAGTGCTCCTTTAAAAGATGCCCAGTAACTCAATTCTCAAAACTTCCTATTAGTCATTTGATTGTTAAAGTGCAGAGATCCTCTGAATGGGCTGAGGTTTCATTTCTATTATATTAACTCAGTGAATAAGACAAGCTGAGAATGTACAGTAGACAAATATACTGGAGTTTCATTTACAAAGTCACATAGTTGTCAGGAAGGGCCTGAGCCCTTTAGCTTTTTAAAAAATAAACTGTGTGATCTCAGGGCTGTTAATTTTTGCTGCTGTTTCCTCACATATAAAATGGGGATAAAAGTGATTAACATTTTTACAGGTATATTTCGAGGATTAAATAAGTTGCAATAGAGAAAGGATTTGGAAGAGTGACACATTGGTCTTATTTTATTATTAATATTACATTTTCAGTTAAATAATCTAAATTGATTTCTGTATCATAAGGGTTAATGTGGCTGATACTTTTACAGAAACTTATGTATAGAATGAGTTATACTTGCTGAAGGAGAAAGTGGACTCAGTGGACATGTAATTTGTACTTCTAATTCTGCCCAATAAAACCTCATTAAGTCATAAACCCATAACATGGAATTTATGGTAATTTAGGAGAAATTTCTTTTCTAGTACCTATGAAGGCAAGGTTTGCCAGACAAATAAATAAAGGGCATTTTTAATAAGCATAGGGGAAAGTATTTAATAAAATTTAAACTACTATAGACATATCATTTCATACATAAAATAAATAAAATGACATTTATATATGATACATGAAAAAGTTATTTAAAAGAGTTCTTATATGTATATTACAGTAGGCTCAGAAAGTCATATATTTGACAATTTGTTACTAATTGGAAAGTCTGTGCTATTGTATATGCTGACAGTACTAGGCATATATTATCTTTCTACATGTTATTTCTTTCTTCCTACCCTTTAATATTACTGAAATTTCTGCACAGTGTTTCAAAAGACCCCAATCCATATTCAGAGCTATGAGATTTTTTATTCATTTATTTAAAGAATTATGAATTCAAAAGTTTAAATGATTAGGCAAAACAGGTAATACACAGTCCATTAGAACCTTCTTCAAAATCATCATTCTGCTGCTTCACCAGCAGCAGAATGAAGGCAGGGAGGGCTACCTGGCACCTGTGGACATATTTCATACCTGTTTGTTAACAGATGAAAGGCTATGATATGAACTGTCTCATTACTATTCCCCCCAGAAAATGAATTGTTTTGGTTTTTAGAAAAAGGATCATGCTGACAGAAGGACAGAGTGACTTACTTTTGAACTGTGTACTATAAACTGTAATACCTGTTCTAAAATGCAAAATCTTTGTGAACGATTTAATACAGTGAACTAGTCCTTCCTTTATCAGAATATTCTGTTTCCTTGGCTGTGATCACACCGCACTCATTTTCTTTCTACTTTCAGTGTCAATGTTAATTTGACCCTTCTGGTGGCTGCAACTGTCCTTTACCAGAAGTTTCTCTTCTCGACCTTCCAGTCTTCCCACTGTGTTCATTCTTCATATACTTTTGTAATATAAGTGGATTATATCTTCAGGATCATCAAATATATACTCATTCATTCAAAACATATGTGTTAGATGTCTACTATGGGAACTAGTTACTGGGATACAACAATGACCAAGCCAACAAAAATCACAATTTTTAAAAACTTTCTTTGCATGAAGGAAGATGGATATAAAATGGGTAAAATATAGTTATAATTACACAGTTATGAATTATACAGAGAAAAAGTAAATAAAGAAAGGGAAATACACTATCAAGAGGAACATGGAGATTTTCCACTGGCCCCAGCCCAGCCCTTGGTTCTGAGCTTCAGGTGCATTTACCAAAATGTCTAGTGTATCTTGGATGGCTAGCAGGTACCCTGAACTCAACACGACCCAAACAAAATGTATCACCCTCATCAACTTTCTTCTGCCACCACCAACGAGTTACTCAAGCCAGAAATGTATGAGTCATGCCTGAATCCTTCTTTTCCCTCATTCTCCACATTACATCTGTCACAAAGTTTAGCCACTTTCTCCACATGGCTGTGGTCACTTCTCTTCATCTTCACTGTCACTATTATATTTCAGACCAACATCACCTCTCACCTGGATTCTTGCAATAGCTTCCTAACAGATCCCCGACAGCCATTATCATCTTCCTCCATTGTGATTAAAACTCATCCTGTCACCCCTCTGCTTCAACCTATCAATGGTCTGTAATTTTCAACAGTGTCAACAGCCATTCTTGCCCTTGTCCTCTAGTCTGACTGTTCTTCCTTCATTCTTCATTCATGCCATCCTCTCTTGACTCAGGATATTTATACATACTGTTTCCTTGGTCTGGAACTTTCTTCCCACAATCCTTCATCAGGCTAGCATAGGTTTGAAATTTCCACTGAAGCATGACTTCATCAGAAAAAAAGCTTTTCCCAAATCCTCAAATTGAGTTATCTGCACCAATTATGAATTCCATAATCTCCTATCTTTCCCAATTTTTGTGTTATACATATAATAAATTCTATGATGGCTCTTGGCTCCTTCCTACACTACAGTGTAAAATCCAAGAGGATAAGGATCACATGTTTGCTTTTTCCACACCACATCCCCCAGTACTTGTCAAGTAATTTTGAAAAAGATTAGGAGACTGTTACATATTTACTGAATAATGTTTCCATATTATGTTAAAGGCTAATGGAAGATGGTTGGTGACTTTTTAAATTTGTATTTATATGTTTCATACTGAGATGATTTCGCAACATGACCTGTTAAGAGTACTTACATTTTGCCTTCTCACTCATTTGGGATCATGGAGGATACTCTTCAGCAACTAACACATCTCCAGATTGCACGTTATTGTTCTCATTTTGCATCTTCTGAGGCAGTATTGTCGGCAAAGTCGTCCAGATAGCTGGCCAGTGTTGCTCCTGTTGTATGACTGAGACTCACTTTAGGTGTAAGTTGACCTTAGTTTTGTAACTAGTAGAAATGTTATTTGTTTGTTTGTTTGTTTGTTTTTGAGACGGAGTCTCACTCTCGCCAGGCTGGAGTGCAATGGCACGACCTTGGCTGACTACAACCTCTGCCTCCTGGGTTCAAGCAATTCTCCTGCCTCAGCCTGCGGACTAGCTGGGACTACAGTCGCGTGCCACCACGCCTGGCTAATTTTTTTTTTTTTTTTTAAGTAGAGACAGGGTTTCACCGTGTTAGCCAGGATGGTCTGTTCTCCTGACCTTGTGATCCGCCCACCTTGGCCTCCCAAAGCGTTGCGATTATAGGCATGAGCCACTGTGCCCAGCCACAAATGTATTTTTAATTAAATTACTTACTGTTGTTGGTAAAGGATATCCCTGAGATGTTATTGCATAGAGAAAACATATTCCTTCATCTTTTCTCTGTTTAATTGCTGCTTGGATTTTTAATACATCTTCTTCTTTACCCTTCCTTAACTCCCATGAAATGTCTGCTCCTTTATTATCAGGCTAACTTATAATAATGGCACCAATCAAGCAAGAGAAATAAATAAAGGGTATTCAAATAGGAAGAGAGGAAGTCAAATTGTCTCTGTTTGCAGATGACATGATTGTCTATTTAGAAAACCCCATCATCTTGGCCCTAAATCTACTTAGGCTGATAAGCAACTTCAGCAAAGTCTCAGGATACAAAATCGATGTGCAAAAATCACAAGCATTCCTATACAACAATAATAGACAAACAGAGAGCCAAATCATGAGTGAACTCCCATTCACAATTGCTGCAAAGAGAATAAAATACCTAGAAATACAACTTATAAGGGATGTGAAGGACCTCTTCGAGGAGAACTACAAACCACTACTAAAGGAAATAAGAGAGGACACAAACAAATGGAAAAACATTCCATGCTCATGGATAGGATGAATCAATATGGTGAAAATGGCCATACTACCCAAAGTAATTTATAGATCCAATATTATCCCCACCAAGCTACCATTGACTTTCTTCACACAATTACAAAAAACTACTTTAAATTTCATATGGAACCCAAAAAGAGCCTGTATAACCAAGACAACCCTAAACAAAATGGACAAAGCTGGCAGCATCACGCTACGTGACTTCAAACTATTCTACAAGGCTACAGTAACCAAAACAGCATGGTACTGGTACCAAAATAGACATATAGACAAATGGAACAGAACAGAGGCCTCAGAAATAATGCCACACATCTACAACCATCTGATCTTTGACAAACGTGACAAAAACAAGCAATGAGGGAAGGATTCCCTATTTAATAAATGGTGTTGGGAAAACTGGCTAGCCAAATGCAGAAAACTGAAACTGGACCCCTTCCTTACACCTTACTCAAAAATTAACTCAAGATGGATTAACGACTTACATGTAAGACTTAAGACCATAAAAACCCTAGAAGAAAACCTAGGCAATACCATTCAGGACACAGGCGTGGGTAAAGACTTCATGACTGAAATACTAAAAGCAACAGCAACAAAAGCAAAAAATGACAAATGGTATCCAATTAAACTAAAGAGCTTCTGCACAGTAAAAGAAACTATCATCAGAGTGAATAGGCAACCTACAGAATGGAAGAAAATTTTTGCAATCTGTACATCTGACAAAAGACTAATATCCACAATCTACAAGGAACTTAAACAAATTCACCAGAAAAATACAAACAACTCCATCAAAAAGTAGGCAAGGGATATGAACAGACACTTCTCAAAAGAAGACATTTATGTAGCCAACAAACATATGAAAAAAAGCTCGTCATCACTGGTCATTAGAGAAGTGCAAATCAAAACCACAATGAGACACCATTTCACGCCAATTAGAATGGCGATCATTAAAAAGTCAGGAAACAACAGATGCTGGAGAGGATATGGAGGAATAGGAATGCTTTTATTCTGTTGGTGGGAGTGTAAATTAGTTCAACCATTCTGGAAGACAGTGTGGCGATTCTAGATTCTAGAATAATCTAGAACCAGAAATACCATTTGACCCAGCAATCCCATTACTGGGTATCTACCCAAAGGATTATAAATCATTCTACTATAAAGACACATGCACACATATGTTTATTGCAGCACTATTCACAATAGCAAAAACTTGGAACCCACTCAAATGCCCATCAATAAATGTGGCACATATACACCATGGAAAACTATGCAGCCATAAAAAAGTATGAGTTCATGTCCTTTGCAGGGACATGGATGAAGCTGGAAACCATCATTCTCAGCAAACTAACACAGGAACAGAAAACCAAACACTGCAAATTCTCACTCGTAAGTGGATGTTCAACAATGAGAACACATGGACACAGGGAGGGGAACATCACACACCAGAGCCTGTCAGGGGCTGAGGGGCTGGGGGAGGGATAGCATTAGGAGAAATACCTAAAATAGATGACGGGTTGATGGGTACAGCAAACCACCGTGGCAGGTATATACCTTTGTAACAAACCTACACATTCTGCACATGTATCCTAGAACTTAAAGTACATCTAAAATAATAACAATAATAATAATGGCACCAAATCTATATCTATTCAGTCTTTATACCTGAGTGCCACTAAACCTTGTTTGTTTTCCTATTCATTCATTATGGCTTATTCATTAAAACACTACTAATATTTATTAATCACAGCCAAATATACTACACATGTATTTACTTCATTCTAGAACAATCTAATGGAGAGGGTATTCTTTTCCTTCTCAGTTTTCCAGAAGTGGAACCTGAGACTTAGAGGTTAAATGACTTTCCTAAGTTACAAAGTTACTAAGTATTTGACCTGGGTTTTGAACCCAAAGATTTACCTCCAGTTCTTTTATGCTCTCAGTTTACACTACACTGTTTTACTTGCTGAGATGCAAGCTACTTTCGTTTTAACTCTTTGTCCCTCTCTTCCTTAATTTTCTGTATATAGTAGAACTTTAATACAAACTTGTTTCATCACTCCCTGGGCCATTATTATTATCATCATCATTATAGATGGGTGACAGTATTTGTGGTTTGTTCTGGCTACTGAATTTTGTTCTTTCAACTCAAACTGAAGCTAGCCTAGGTAGAAGGGGCTGATGATGCAGAAAGAACAACATGGGTAACTAAAGGTCAGAAGGAAAACCCTATTTTGAGATGTGTTAGAGGTTCGACGGGAAGGGGAACATTTTAGGGCTTCATCATTTGGTTACTTGGGACTGCTTTGGGAATCTTCTGGACATCATGCTGATAATATCCTAAGCACCCCCCCACCCGTCGCTCCACACCCCCCCGCCCCATCATTCTACTCAGCTGGTGCGAAGGATTCTCACTGTGTATAGGAGTAGAGAAAGGAAAATCAGCAGTTTTCCTTGGCCATAGTTCTACATTCTGAGGTAACGCTAAACCCAAGTAACTACAGATGGGAGACTTACAGACCTTCCTGCCTCCACCCTCGTGTGTATGTGTGTGTGAGTACGCGCTCGTGTGTCTTTGGATGGACTCCTATGAGCCTGGGAGTCTAGTAGAGCGCCGCGCGGCGTTATCAGCACTGTGTTCACCGTGCTGGGCTTTACCTTTTCCTAACCTAGAAACTCCTCTGGTCGGTGAAGGAACTCAGCTTTCTCTTCCTGTTTATCATCCAACCTAGAGGAACTGTCGGATTCCCCCCTTTCACAGCCCTCCCGCCTCCACACTTCCCCAGGAGTCATCCCCACAAGCTGCCCCCAAATGACCCTCTGACCAATGTGGGGGAGGGGAAAGGTTATCAGAAGGTAAGTGGGTCAAGAGTGCAGCACGGAACTGGACCCTGAGAAGCCCCCAGAGCTGCGGGGACCGCAAACCTGTGGAGCTACACCCGCCACCTGCCGCCAACTCTGCGGGCCGGCGACCCCTCCTCTCCGCAGGCAGTGACCGGGGCTAGCTGGTGCGGTCCGCGCGCAACTCCACCCGCAGCCGCCGCGAGCTCCGCGGGCGCCGGGAGCTTGACCCGCCGCAGCAAAGCACTGGCAGCGGGCAAGGTCGCTGACTCAGGAGACTCCGGAATCTCGGCTGTCTAGTTCACTGGTTAGGAACGCTGACTCTGAAATCCAACCCTGGTTTCACCTCATGCCATCTGAGTGACCTTGGGCATTCTCCTTGGCTTCAGTGCGCCAATTTCTAAATCTATAAAATGGGGACACTGAAGTGATAGCTAAACGCTAGAACTGTTGCCAGAATTAATGAATGCAACGCTATAGCACGCAGTAGGCACTCACTTAATAGTGACCATGACTGGCAGCAGCATTGACAGGCTAAGCATTGGGGTCCAGAATAGAGATCTGAGCTCCGGCCTTTCCAGTTCTTCACCCAGGGTGGGGTTGGGGGAGGGGTAGCGGGAGCAACTACTCTACCCGCCTCTTCCCCCGTTCCAAGATAAACTCAGGAGTACCCGGAGAGCCACTGGTTAGGACTCGGGTTCCTTCGGACGGCCCTGTGTCCCCAGACTCGTAGCACCTCATGCTGCCCGTGGCTCCTCACCCGAGAGCGGAGGGAAGACTTCTTTTGTGAATTGAGTATCTCCCTCCCCCAATTCCCCACCCCAAGCTTGCTGCCTCCTCCGGGTCCCGGCGGCCACGGCGAGGCGGCCTGAGCTTCGGGAGGAAGGGAAGAGGCAGCCTCTGGGTGTGCGAGTCCCCTGGGCCCGTGGAAGGGAAGAAGAGGACGAGGTGGCGCGGAGACCGCGGGAGAACACAGTGCCTCCGGAGGTGGGGGGCTCTTCCTCATTTTGCCTGCCTTCTAGGGACCGCTCGGGCTTCTTGTATCCAGAGGTACAGCCCCTGAACGGTCGGGAGTACCCGTCCCCTGCCCCGGCCGAGGGGCAGGGGGCACCAGCTCCGCACGCGGCCGGAGTGGGCGGCGAGCGCGGGCCCGCGAGGTAAGGAGGGATGGCGGGAGGGGAGTGCGCCTGCACGTGTGTGCGCGCGGGTGCGCGCAGCGGAGGGGCCGCGGGGTCCCGGCCGGGGCGCGTCCCACCCGGCCACCTGCCCTTCCTGCGCTGTGCCGTCGCCCACGCCCTCCAGTCCCCCGCACCTGCGCTAGGGCGCTCGTCACCCGCATCTCTCACGCCTCCACGTCCCATCTCCCCCTCATCCAAACCCCACCCTGCCCACTAATAATTCCCACTGCAGAATCAGACCGAAACCTGGAGAGACAGCGTTGCCTTTCTGCTCCCCTCGCCCCCCTCCCCTCCTGCTATAAATAACTCCGACTATCGGGTCAGGAACGTCACACGGCAAGAAAACAGGACCCCGAGGTTTTCTTCTCTGGCAATAGGGGGCAAAGGGTGAGGAGAGGAGAAAGAAATCGCTCGTGAGTAGTGAAGAAAAGCTTGCTCTTTGACTACTAGAAGAGACCAGCCATTATTTTATTCTTCTTTTCTCTCCCTTTCTTCCTTTTTTTTTATTTTTCCGTGCCTTTCTTATTCTGTACCCGCCTCCCCAACCCCCCGCCCCAAATCCAACGGGTTGCACAGCATTCCTCCCATTGGTTTTTTCCCTCCCTCCCGCTTCAACTCCCAACGCCCCCTCCCCCCTCCTCCCACCCGCCGAACATCCCCCGCCCCCCCACCATCCCTGTCTGGCCCCAGGCAGGGCATGCTATTTGCCAAGGAAATAAAGTTCATACTCCTTTGCCCCTGTGTCCGGCTGAGACCAGAAATGGGCTTACCGGCACTCATCTTCCGCTGGCACCCCACACCTGCTCTCCTCTAATTTTCTAATCTGGTTTTTCATATTTAAAAGAACACCCCCCCCCCCCCAAAAAAAAAAAAACCCACAACCCGCTAGGTGCAAAACTGCCTCCTGCAACTACCGAAACTTACCAGACGCTGTAGTTATTTTGTATTAACGAAAGGATAACAACAAAAATTTTATTCTGGATGCTGCTGTGGGGTGACTTTTCTGTATTATTCAAATATGTATGTATTATACATATATGAGCTTTTCCTTTTTTCCTTTTAATTTTTTTTTTTTAAACAAGGAAATCTGCTCGATCCCCGGCAGCCGCCGCTTCCCCTTTGATGTTTTGGTACGCCGTGCGCATGCGCCTCACATTAGAATTACTGCACTGGGCAGACTAAGTTGGATCTCCTCTCTTCAGTGAAACCCTCAATTCCATCAAAAACTAAAGGGATGTGGAGAGTCCGGAAAAGGGGCTACTTTGGGATTTGGTCCTTCCCTTTAATAATCGCCGCTGTCTGTGCGCAGAGGTAAGTGTGCCCAGCGTTTCTTTTCTCCGTTCTCACTTTGAAGGGTTCTGTCTGCATACCTCTGAGCAGGGAAATGTAGTAGGGATCGGATGCTGAAAACGCTGTGCCTGCTTCCTTATTGATGCCTGCTTATTGTCATTTCTTTCTTTAGTGTCAATGACCCTAGTAATATGTCGCTGGTTAAAGAGACGGTGGATAGACTCCTGAAAGGCTATGACATTCGTCTGAGACCAGATTTTGGAGGTAATGGGGTTGCCTTGCAAATAAGAAAGAGTCCAGCCACAGCCGAAGCTGTCTTTTGAGCTTTGTGCGCGCTCTCTTCCCTCTCCCTAGTTGTGGGTGCATGTGGTGTACTGAATGTGTCTCTATTTTACCATATTGAGAAACTGATCAAAACTTAAGCTGGATTGTTGCTACCCAGCATTAGCGTGGTCTTTCAATGAGACCCTCTTAGTGTGTACTCAAATTTGGTGACTGTTATCTTTCAGCTTCACTGTTATGAATCCTTTGCTTCCCTGTCTTTGCTTTGTTGAGATATAAACCTCTTAAGTTTAGTAAACGGTGTGCCGAGAGAACCAGGCTTACAGAAGGCCACCGAAGAACATTTTTTAGGACAATATGTGCAGGCAGTTGGTTGAGAGGTGGCATTAACCCCCTGTGCCTGCCTACTTTGGAAGAGTTCTTCTGGCCATGGTTACCGTGGCTCATGTCTGGATATAATCCACTCCTCCCAGCCTCACAGAAGTGGGGAGGACTGGGGGATGGGAGGGTAGGGAGAAAATGGGAGGGTTAGAGAGGGTAGGGGAAAGAAGAACCTCTCTCTGCCTGCAGCCCTAGATATGCTGATAGACTTATTTAATATTGCTTCAGACTCTTATGAAGCTCAAAGAGTTAAAACCTGTGCACAGAAGGGGGTGGGAAAGACTGAGGAGTAGGGGGTTTCAGCGCAAAATATAAAAATCCCTTAGGCTAGAAGGATTCTTGTGTTTCTGTGAGTTGTGTGCATTCACTTGCTGAGACATATGCATATGTAGACAGAGCTGGAATCCCTTGTTCACAACATACGTGCGTGCATATTCAATACAGCATTTCTTAGACAAGTGTGTGCCTGCTACTTAAAAAAAAAATTTTTTTTAAACAAAAAAGCAGAGAATTGAAAAATTTGAGAGTGAGTAGTGCAGAGGGGTTTGGAGTAGAGTATCTTATGCCCAGGGATAACTCTTGCTGAGAATGAATGAAGTTCAAAGAAATCACGTGGCTGGCCATCTTGCTTTGCAGGTCCCCCGGTGGCTGTGGGAATGAACATTGATATTGCCAGCATCGATATGGTTTCTGAAGTCAATATGGTAAGTGTTGATGTTTATGACTACTTCTTTGCAGACTTTTGTTTGGGGACAGGAAGGAGAAATGAGCCAGCTATTGGGGGTGGGGGTGTGCCTGGGTATGTGTATGGGGGGGTGAGGGTGTGGAATTTCACCCTAGAATCCCCTCTGTTGAGGTTAGAGAGTTGGCTCTTTCTGGTCCCTAACGATTTTTTTAACCTGGTTCAGATACTTGGAGTAAAACACATCACACATTCATGTGTAAAACACAGTCACGTGCAGGAGAGCCCCTACAGAAGCCCCATCTCCTAAGGCTCAGAAATAAACACAGTTCATCAAGTGATTTTCTGGATTTGATGTGGGCTCATGGGAAGAGGGGAGAGTTTTGATTTGACATTTAATGGAGAATATAGCTTACAAACAAAACTGTAATAAAGGCCCTGGAATACTGACGCCCACTTGTTGCTTTCAGAGATCACTGTTTACAGTTAGTGGCAAGCCCCCATCCCCCATTCCTGCCCCAGCTCCTTTGCTTGCTGCTTCCTTTAACCCTTCCTGTCCACCAAAATAAAGATTGGCCACCCTGTTTCTAAAAGGTAGGCTCGGACCCATGTGTCATCCCTGTTCACTTCAGCAATTCATTCACCATATGTCTTAAGCTTGTACAGTTAATTGACAGCAGTACTCCTCAGTGACTGCCTCCTTGGACTTGGGGCAAGTGCTAAGAGGAAAAAGCCTGTGTTCCCAACTAGGAAACACGTGTTGGGGGGGTTTGCTTCAATCAGGAGCTCCCCCTGCTGCCCATATTAGAACACTGCAGACATGCAATAAAATGACAAGTGTCCCAGACGCCCCCACATACTTGGGGGCATTCCTCCAGTGACTTTTCTACTCTGTGTTTTTAAAATCCCATGCTTTGGAAAAGTCCCTCTAAATAGGCCACATTTTAATGTAAAATTCCAGTGTTACTTTCAGTCCTGATAGCACCCAGCACATTTCAGAAGGTTGAGTTTTGACATAGCTCTGTCTAGAAATTGGACGAATTATTAAAGAAGGGGGTATAGTATATAAGCTTTCATGCAAAACATTTCTAAGCTACCCCTCAGGACTTGGAAATTAGTTCTCAACATAATACAAATTTCCGTATTCCCAGAATTCAAACAAGAAGAAGCTCAGTAATCAGCATAATCCTTACACACTGTCCAATGATAAGAGATAAACCTGAGATTTCACAAGATTCTGAAGCAAATGAATACTATGCTTATACCTTATGAGTACGCAAGGGAATTCAGCTATTTCTGAAATGCTTTAATGACATGAATCTTCTCACGTTCTAATTTGGGGAAAGTTTTTATCGCATGCAATATAAACGCAGACTAAAGACAATATTGGATGTTTCAGAATCATAGATTTCCCTCACATTATGAAAATCTGTGTGGTTACAGAATGTTTCTTGAGATAGTATTTAATTTCTCAGATATATGAATATTCACTTTTGGTGAATTTGAAAGGTCTTTCATCAGTTTACGTTTTGAGGTTCAGCATAAAAATAAAAGATGTCCTAATGTGGGTACCTTCCTATGTCTCAGCAATTTGAATCTAAATTATGCTGTTTAAAACAAAGTAATATAGAAATCAGGTGTGATTCTGTGCATCCTACACGTGATTGATTCAGACTCCTCTCTTTTGCATTTTGCTTTTTTTATGCTCTTCTCTCAGTCCCAAGTCTTATTTTACCACCACCTCCTTCTTTAGAGCATCACCAAATGAGATTTTGTGAAACGTATCAAGAAAAATTTAGAACCCAAAGAGATAATCATGAGATGACTAGAGGTTGCTGCAATAGGTTAGCTAATAACTTAGAGATATTATATCCTAACACTGTTTAGAGTGATAGAATTTTTGTTTTTCTTTCCTTTAAGTTCTATTCATTTTTTTGTCTACATGCAACATTTTGGAGAGATATCTGAGGTGGAAACAATGCCAAGACCTGCTAGTCAAAATATAGATCCAGCTAAGGCAAGGTGTCGTCACTTAAAGCTATTTACTGTTGCTGAAAAATCATGAGATGTTGAAAGTGCAAAAACAAATGTCAGGTTGTAAATGGGACAACACTGCAACATTAATGATTAGAACCAAGTGTTGAAAATTCCAAGCCAGTTTCCTTACTTAGCTTTATGCTACATCCATGGATTTGTCCGGCTAGATTGTGACTTGTTGAAAAATTAACAGTTATTTCAGCTGGCAATCTTAATAACCTAAAATTATCTTCAAAGAAAAATGTGTTGTGATGTTTGTTGTTATTTTTTAAAGATGATTATTTGTTTTGAAGCAACAGATGGGAAATTCCATCACTGGTATCTAAATAACAGATGCTTATGGTGTGTTGTCCCCTGTATGTAGGTCTGAGTGTTAGTGCCTTTTGATTAGCTTCAGGTCTGAAAGAATGGTTGATTGGTTCCTTAAGTGATACTTCAAAATTGATTTAACAGACACATTTATTCCTCATTATCCTTTGTGGACTGCAATCTCTGATAATTGTAACTTTCTCTTTTTATAGCATGTCTTCCTTTGAAGAATGGTAGGGAACCAGACCATTTAAATTGTCATTGACTCATTTGTACTGTACAAATAAATGTCCATGTCAGTGTGATGCTCCTTGTAAATCACAATGATAGAAAGACCCGAAAGTGAATCAGGAGTCTCAGATGTGAGTTCTACTTCTGATGCTTAGTCATCCTGAGGATATTCACAGATAGACTGGGCTCACTTGACTCACTCATTAAAGGGGAGTAATAGTCCCATTTTACCTATCTTGGGTGAATACCAGAGTATAGATATACCTTGTTTTATTCTACTTTGCTTTATTGTGCCTTGCAAACATTGCATTTTTGTAAATTGAAGGCTTGTGGCAACCTTGAAATGAGCAAGTCTATAAGGAGCCTGTTTCTCTAGTAGCATGTGTTCACTTTGTGTCTCTGTGTCACATTTTGGTAATTCTCACAATATTTCAAATTGTTTCATTATTATTATATCTGTTGTGGTGATCAGTGATCTCTGATGTTACTATTGCAATTGTTTGGGGGCATCATGTACTGCACTGATGTAAGGCAGCAAACTTAATGGATAAATGTTGTGTGTGTTCTGACAGTTCCACCAATGGGTCATCCCCCTGTCTGTCTCCCTCTCTGTGAGCCTTCCTATTCCCTGAGACACATCCATATGGAAATTGGACCAACTAACCACTGTACAATGAGAGTTGCACATCGCTCACTTTAAATCAAAAGCTAGAAATGATTAAGATCAGTGAGGAAAGTGTGTCAAAAGCTGGGACAGGCAGATAGCTAGGTCTCTTGCTCCAAACAGCCAAGTTTTGAATGCAAAGGAGGAGTCCATGAAGGAAATTGAAAGTGGTAGTCCAGTGAACACATGAAAAATAAGAAAATGGAACAGGCTTATTGATGATATGGAGAAAGTTTTAGTGCTCTTGATAGAAGATCAAATTAGTCACAACATTCCCTTAGAGACAAAGTCAGATTACCAGAACAAGGCCCTAACTGTATTTGATTCTGTGAAGGCTTAGGAGATGCAGAAGAAAAGTTGGAAGCTAGCAGAGCCTGCTTTAGGATGTTTATGGAAACAAGCTGTCTTCATAACATAAAAGTGCAAGGTGTATCAGCAAATGCTGATGGAGAAGGTACAACAATTTATGCCGAAGATCTAAGATAATCGATGAAGATGGCTGGCTATTCTGCACGACAGACTTTATTAGATAAGAGAGTCTTCTATCAGAAGAAGATGACATCTAAGACTGTCATAGCTAAAGAGGAGAGGTCAGTGCCTGGCTTCAAAGCTTCGAGGCACAGGTTGACTTCTGTTAGGTGTTAATGCAGCTGGTTGCCTTAAGTTAAAGCCACTGTTCACTGACCATTTCCCACATCCTTGGTCCCTTAAGAATGATGCTAAATCTACTCGGCTTGTGCTCTAGAAATGGAAAAACACAGCCCAGATGACAGCATATCTGTTTGCAGTGTGATTTATTGAACATTTTAAGACCACTGTTGAGACTTACTGCTCAGGAAAAAAAAAAAAAAAAGATGCTTACTGACTTACTGCTCAATCAGGTGCAATGGCTGATGCCTGTAATTCCAACACTTGGGGAGGCTGAGGCTGGCAAATACCTGGGCCCAGACATTCAAGACCAGCCTAGGCAACATCGTGAAACCCTGTTTCTACAAAAAATACAAAAATTAGCTAGTCATGTTGGCATGTGTCTGTAGTCCCAGCTACTCAGGAGGCTGAGGTGGAGGATCACTTGAGCCTGGGTGGCAAAGGTTGCAATGAACTGAGATCACACCACTGCACTGCAACCTGGGTGACAGAGTGAGAACTTGTCTCAAAATAATAATAATAATAATTATTATTATAAGATTAAAATTAGAAAAAAAAGCAACAACCAAAATAATGGCTGCTCATTGACAATGCACTTATTCACACATGAGCTCTGATGGAGATGTACAAAGAGATTAATGTTGTTTTCATGCTTGCTAACACAATGTCCATTCTGTAGCCCGTAAATCAAGGAGCATTTTTGACTTTCAAGTCTTATTTAAGAAGTACAATTTGTAAGGCTATAGCTGCCATAGACAGTGATTCCTCTGATGAATCTGGGCAAAGTATTGAAAACCTTCTGGAAAGGATTCACCATTCTAGATACCATTAAGAACATTCATGGTTCATGAGAGGAGGTTCAAATAGCAACATTAACAGGAGTTTGGAAGAAATTGATTCCAACTCTCATGAATGACTTTGAGGTGTTCAAGACTTGAGTGGAGGAAGTCACTGCAGATGTGGTGGAAATAGCAAAATAACTAGAATTAGAAGTGGAACCTGGAGATGTGATTGAATTGCTGCAATCTCATGATCAAACTTCAATACACAAGTTGCTTCTTATGGATGAGCAAAGAATGTGGTTTCTTGAGATGGAATCTACTTTTGGTGAAGACACTGTGAACATTGTTGAAGCAACAAAGGACTTAGGATATTACATAAACTCAATTGATAAAGTGGCAGCCGCGTTTGAGAGGTTTGACTTCAATTTTGAAAGAATTTCTGCTGTGGATAAAATACTCTCACACAGGATAGCATGCCACAGAGAAATCTTTTGTGAAAGGAAGAGTCCATTGATATAGCAAACTTCATTGTTGTCTCATTTTAAGAAATTGTCTCAGCCATCCCAGCATTTAGCAACCACAACCCTGCTCAGTCAGCAGCCATCAACATGGAGCCAAGACATTCTATCAGCAGGAAGATTACTACTCCGTGAAAGCTCAGATGATTGTTAGTATTTTCCCGCAATAAAGTATTTTAAAATTAAGGTATGTACATTTTTAACGTGATGCTATTTCACACTTATTAGATACAGCATAGTGTAAACATAACTTTTGTATGCACTAAGAAACCGAAAAAATTGTGGGACTCACTTTACTGGGGTATTCACTTTGTTGTGGTGGTCCGGAACTGAGCCAGCAATATCTTTCTGAGGTATGACTTCGTGTAAATTTATTGGTGGTCTTTGAACATACTTAATGAAGACAACTCAAAAGACCAAATGTCCACTCCAGCTACTGTCTTAAGTGTGCTTGAGTTGACAATATAATTTACTAAGTCTCAGTTTTTCTATGTTTTAATTGAGAAGGGACATATTAACTTGGCTTCCAGCTCAAAGTTCCATGTTTCTCTATTGGATATAAAGAAGTTCCAGGAAAGCTTGAAAATCTAGAAAATCATGATGAAAATGCAGAACTCCTAAATGGCGTGCAGTTGTGAGTTCTTACTGGCAAGCTAGTGGTGGTGTCACAACCATGTGACTTAGGTGACTGTCAGCTCAGCTCAATAGATCTTTGGAAGAATGTGGTCTCAATTAGAATGCTCCTGAGCAGAAAGCTTGGCCTTGGAATGAAATATTTTTAGATGTCATGTTAAATTGGCAGGAATCTTTTTGTTAAGATTCTTTGATGAAAAGTGCATTTTAAGATTCAAATTTGGCTCTGAGGATTATGGACTGAAATAGCTTCCTCTTCATTTAAAGCAGATTCTTCTCCATCTTAAAACAACACATTTGCCAACCAAAGAGTGAAGCAAGATTTCACTTTTGAGGAAAGAGTTCTAGTAAACACATACACAAATTACCTTTTTATGGAATGGCAAATGGAGAAAAGTGCTGCTGTTTTTTAAACAGATGTTTTCTTGCATCACCAGCTGCACAGTTTAAAATTTCATTCAACAAACTTATTTAGCAGCTACTATGATCCAGGCCTATGTTAGGCCTTATGGACAGAGTAGTGAACAAGACCAATCCATCCCTTGACCTCATGAAATATATTATCTAGGTGTTTACTTTTTTTTTTAGACAGTTGTCTTGCTTTGTTGCCCAGGTAGTGCAGTGGTGCAATCTTGGCTCACTGCAATCTTCACCTCTTGGGCTCAAACAATCCTCTCATCTCAGTCTCCTGAGCAGCTGGGACTACAGGCACATGCCACCATGCCCAGCTGATTTTTGTAGTTTTAGTAGAGATGAGGTTTCACCATGTTGCCCAGGCTGGTTTCAAACTCCTGAGCTCAAGCGATCTCCCCACCCTCAGCCTCCCAGAGTGCTGGGATTACAGGCATGAGTCACTCTGCCCAGGTAGGTGTTTACTATTCTTATAGTTGCATCAGATTCTTGCTGTATTTATGCCGAGCTTACGTCTTTCCTTTTCTGTAAGACTTTTTCTTAGCAGCCAAGTAAGTGCCTCATGGTCTTTGTCTCCTATAAGTTCCTTCGTCACTTGTTGATTTTATCATTTTTCTGGGTATTTGGTATTTCAAATGGTTTGTATTTTGCATATTTATTCTGTCTTCCTGCATCACGTTTACAAATTACATCATGACAAGGTTTTGGTGTCTCTCTCTGTGTGGTTTTGTTTTATATACAAATGGTTGTTTGGATATTTGACCCCTGGTGAATGCCACAAGTATTCAGTGAAAAAATTCACTTTTATAGTAGTAATTTATTATTATTTGCTACATGCTGTACTGTCTTTGTGGGGAAATAGAGCATATAATCATAGCCCACAAAGTCAGATATTCACCATTTGGGACAACAAGTGTAGAAAGAATCACAATGTGGGGTCGTGAGTGCTTTGAAAGAGGAAATACACAGGGCATAGTGGGAATTTACTAATGTATTACACGGAAATGAGTCAGGTGAAGAAGGGGGTTAGAAGTGTGTGAATAGATGTTCCAAGCACAAAGAATAACATAGAGGAGGGTGTGACACAGGATAAATAAATGGTATTAGGGATTTGGAAGTCATTTTAAAAGCTGGAGTGGGAGTGAGGAAAGGATAGAGTTGATGCTGAAGCCATAGGTGGGGATCAAATGATGAAGACCATTTTTGTGTCTTGCTCAATAATTGAATATTTGTCCAAAGGCTGTAGGGGCCTATGAAATGATGTCAGTAGAATTGCATGAACAAATTCAAACCTATGGAAGATGATTCTGAAGTGTAGAGGTGGATTGAAGTGGAGCAAAACTTAAGGTTGGAAGATGAGTTGAAAACCTACTGCAAAATTTCAGGAAGATTTGATGAACTAAGACAGGAATGCAGGAAAAAAAAGATATAAAATTATTGTGTTTATAAGATGAAAGTGACAGGACTTGCTGAATCCCATGTTTTTGACAGTATCCTTTACTGATATAGGGATGACAAGAAGGGCAGTGGAGATCAGGGGGATGAGGCCTATGGGCAGATAGTGAGTTCACTTTGGGAAATGTTGATTTTTTTTCCATACACATGGAATCTCCAAATGGATACAACCAGAAGGTGACTGGAAAATATCGGTATATAGATCAGGAAGCAGTCATATAGAGAGACAAACTGAGCATTGTCAGCATATAAGTAGTGCTTCTAACGATGTGAATAGATAAAATTTAAATGGAAAAATGCAAAGACAGCTAAAAATGGAAGTCTGGTGAGCCCTGTATTTTAGACAGTGGAAGACAGAAAAGGAACCCACAGAAGAGATAAATAAGTAGCAGTCAGAGAGTTAGTGTGAGATACTCCAGATAATCATGTCTTAAAACCTGAGAGTTTGAGAAGCAAATAGTCAGCTGTGTCAGATGCCACAGGGATCAATTGAAATAAATTGTAAAAAATTTCTCCCAGATAGAGTAACAGGAGTGCACTGGTGAAATGTAGCAAGAGGAGTGTCCGTGGTTGAAGACTACACTTTTGAGAAGTTTGGTTCTGAAGGGACATAGGGAGAGGGAAATTACTTTTAAAAAGTCATATATACCCAGGCATGGTGGCTCGCTTCTGTAATCCCAGCACTTCGGGAGGCTAAGGTGGGTGAATCACCTGAGGTCAGGAGTTCAAGACCAGCCTGGCCAACATTACAAAACACCGTCTCTACTAAAAATACAAAAATTGGCTGGGTGTGGTGGTGCACGTCTATAATCCCAGCTACTCAGGAGTCTGAGGCAGGGAGAAATGTTGAACCTGGGAGGCGGAGGTTGTAGTGAGCCAAGATCACGCCACTGCACTCCAGCCTGGGCAACAGAGTGAGAGTTATATATAGTTTGATGGAGAAACAATCTTTAGAAAGGAGTAGGTTGAAGATACAAAGTGGGTAGCAGGACTGGGAACCCAAGGCTTGCCTGAAGACTTATATATTCTCTGTGAACATACTAGACACTTTATATTGAAATTGGCTGCTGTGAAAATAGGTAAGTTAGTTCACTCAGGAAGCATAGAGTAAAGGAGGTGTGAATCCTCCGTGACCACAGACAACCTTAATTCTAAACAAATTACGCCCACACAGTTTTGGGCACAATTTTGGCAAGCTGTTGTTTTCTCCTTCCTCTTTTCCTCCTTCTGTTTCTCCTCTCACCCTCTCCTGAACTTTTGTACAGTGCTCAACCTTCTCCACCTCATCATAACACAAATATAAGGAAATAATTATAGCTACCTGTCTTAGTCCATTTAGTGTTGCTACAACAGAATACCTGAGACTGTATAGTCAATAAAGAAAAGAAGTTTATTTGGTTCACCATTCCGGTGGCTGGAAATTTCAAGATTGGACATCTGCATCTGGTGAGGTCCTCATCAGGCTGCTTCAGCTAAAGGCAGAAGCAGACAGGGAACCAGCTTCCTGTGCAGAGACCACCTGGCACAAGAGGAAGCCAGTAGGGGAAGGTACCAGGCTCTTTTTAATATTAGCTCTCAGTGGAACTAATAGAATGAGAACTTACTCCCCAGATAAGGCATGAACTACTCATGAGACCTCTGCCCCCATGACCCTAGCACCTCCCATCAGGCTCAAACTCCCAACAGAGCCACATTGGGGATCAAATTTCAACATGGGGTTTGGAGAGGACAAACATCCAAACCAGGGCACTACCTTGTATTGAGGTTTTAACTTGTACAAGTATTGTGTTAATGCACAACAAGTTAACCAGTCCTCTTATAAAAACTGAGATAGCCACTATTAGCCTATTTAAAAAGGGGAAACTGAGGCCCAGAGACGTTAAATGATTTGTTCAAGGTTACATAGCTAGCAAATGACTGCCTTCACATCTCTCAATCTTAGCCATCTTGTTACATTGCATTTTAAAATGTAGCAAAGCCATGTTTTTTGATCATTTGCATTCCATGAGGACCTTGTTTCGTTATAGTTGTTGCTTTTACTCTTATTTTTTGGAAACAGTTGGTGGACTAAATAAACTAATCCTTCCTCAAATATTACTGTTTCTGCTCTCTACTCCACTTTGAAAAAAAACCTTAATTTAATTTAAATAATTTTTTAAAGTAGGTACTTTGTTCACAGTGTGTTAAATGTAATACACAGTGCATTATATAATATTCACAGTGTGAATAATACAACTCTTCTTGATAAACTTATATTTTATATTACATCTCTTGAGCACAATTGAAACCAAGCAATAAATGAAGATTTATATAAAACATTGAGGAGGTGAAGATGTTGATTGTGTCATAATTTCTTTCATTGTGAATGGGTACCATTTGTTAACTTGTCTATAATTTTCCTATTGCTTCAGCAAAATCTGTCAGGTAACCATTAATGTCAAAAATTTATGGTAAATATTTGTCAGGAAATGTTGCCTGGTATATGTTCAAGAACTGTAAGCTGTCTCAATAGTTTTAGGATATGTGTGAGCACTATATGAATATTCTACATCTTTTTCTTTTTTTCTTTTATTATCAAGACCTAATTTTCAGTTGAATTTTCAATAATGAGAATGAATTTTCGTGCTTACCAAGAAATTGCTCCTGCATATAATTCTCTTAAAGGTGGTTGAGTATTTTTCTTCTCTGGGTTTTTTTCTTCTTTTTTCCAGTCTTTCCTCCCTCTATCCCACATAAAACAAACGCAGTTCATCATAAAGTTTACGTCTCTAGAATACTGAATTCATCTATTTTTAGGCAGTACCCATTTGACAGTGCCAGTCTCTATTTCTCTTGGTTAATTCTTACAGCACATCCTTCACTGTTGCTTTTTTCCTTCAACAATCCTCTGACTTGACTCTAGTGTGAAGTAAGCATCTGACTGTGTGTTTACCCTGCAAGTGAAAGCAGGCAAGGGAAGTGTCTTGAATTTCATATTTCAGAAGCGCATCATGTGTGTTTTAGCTTTCTCTCTTCCCGAGAGGATTAAATATTCATGGAAATTCCTACAAGAATGTAAGTCAGGGAAAGTATTTTTCCTGGGAAGGAGGGCTTAGTTGTGATCAGGGGGAACGGCAATGACTTATTTTATAATCATTCTATATCAGGTTTTCTTCACCTTAGCTATATTGGAATTTGGAGCCAGATAACTCTCTCTTGTCGGGGCTATCTTGCGCATTGTAAGACATTTAACTGAATCCCTTGTTTCTGCCTAATGGATGCCACTGGCATCCCTGAAATGGTGAAAACCAAAAATGTCTTCAAAAATTATCAAATGCGCCCTGGGGCAGGGCAAAATTGTTTCAGGTTGAGAGCCACTATTGTAAAAAATTGTGCTGTGCTTTTGTCTCCTAGAAAGTAGAGGAAAGGAGATTTTCTTTTCGAGTGTGGTTTTTGTGCCTAATTACCATTTTTATTTGTGGTTAGTAGCACATTGTGGGAAAAACAATTTTAAAATACCAACAAACATCACAGGTAAATATTATCTATATCCCTATCACTTCATTAAAATTGTGTTTTCATTTGCCTATGTTACCTTCCAGTTTTAGTCTATTTTTCTATTCATATCTTACACATTGCATTCACTTATTTTATGCAGTATTATAGTCTACATTTGCAATTAACAGACCATAAATAGTTTTACAGTTTTCTTAAAAATATACATACCACTACTACCACCAATGTAAACTATTTTATGTTTTTCCATGTTCTGTGAGCTTACAACATATGCAAACATATAAGCACATTGATAATTACTTTTTAATTTATTAAATTTTTATTTTCAAAGAAAGGAGTTTTAGTAATATACTTTATAGATTACTGGCCAAGATTTTTGCTATAGATTATTTGAAAATAAAGGAACCCATTATCTACTTAGGCAACAATAACAGTAACATGCAAATTATATGCAAAATAAACAACTGAATTTAAATAGCATCTAAATGTAAATCTATTTTTTAAGTTTTATATGACTCTAACTCATATTTATACAGCTATATTTTACTCTGTTTTCATCTTAATATTACTTAGTTTTTCCAAAATCAATTACATTTTTGGATGGCATAAAGATACTTTGAAACAGACTGTTAAAAGAGAATGAAGTAATTAGATGTCTGTGAGTTTTAAAAGATACAAATGAAGGATTTATGTTGCTTCCATTTATGCATTTTATTTGAAAAATATATATTTTATTATACAAGGAGAGAAATCGGCTTGTAATATCTTGTCATGATTTATGTAGAAAAATAGAGGGGGTACGTTTAACCCATTGGCTCTTGCTGGTATTCTCTTTGTTCACATTCTGTTGGCATTCCTATTGCCAAGTTTCATTTTCTTGCTATACAATTTGGCATCTACTGCCTACTTACCTGCCAAGAGGTCTTAACCTAGAAGTAATTGTCTGGACAATTGAAGATGAAATGACTTCCCTCCTAACACAAAGGCAACCATTAAATTAATGAAGTTTTTAAGGTGAATCTGCACGTGTCTTAGAAAAGCAATACATGAGTAAGCCACAGAGAGAGACAGGAGATGTCCAGGTGCACAAATATATGGACAATGTTTGCATGCATCCCCAGTACTTCTCACATGCTTATCAGTTTAGAAGCTCAAGAAATATGGAATGAATTTGTTGGAGGAGTAGTTGAAGGGCTGTCATATCAGGTGGCCAGGAAATATTTATCAACTACTAACTTAATTGGTTCTACACCAATTAAGCTGTGTAGAAGAAAGATATAAGATAGTTCTTACATACAGGTATGGCTCTCTCTGGAATCTAGAAGGAATCATCTTAACTGCCCTATGAGGGAAGTGAAGAGATGAGGGAGAGAAGAGTGTCTCAGACAGTGGGACAGGAAAGGGGTGTAACCCACAGGTAGAAGACTCAAAATAAAATGTTGAGAATACATTTTTACAGTGATTCTCAAACTTTTCTTTGCAATAATCATCTGAGTCTAGTGTGAATATTCATATTTTCTGGGCCTACACCAGAATCTGAGTCAGTAGTTCTGAGACGGTGTTCAGGTACTCTCTGGGAGGATCTCTGTTTTAGGAGTACTAGTTTTATAGTGAAATTGGAAGCTAACATTATCACGTATAAAGTAATTGGACAGCAACTAACCAGTCTCTAGTTGTAATATGGGCTTTTGTGACAATAATTGAAGGAGTGAGTAGGTAATACAGACACATACCTACATATACACACAGATATGCTACATGTATACATAGATATACACATATATACATACATATGAATGCTTATTTACCTAAGGTGTGTTACGTACAAGTTTGTGATAATTGAAACAAAAGTGTGAAAAATAATTCAAACTTTTGACCACCCAAACATTCATCCCTGTATGTGTCTCTAGTAACAGCTCATGGCTGTTGAGCTCTTACCATGTGCTAAGTATCCTGTGTGAAGATGTATATTAAGTTTTAGGTAACTTAAACCTCACATCAACTTCATAACTTAAGGACTATTACTGTGCTGATTTTAAAGATGAGCAAACTACAGTTTGAGTCGTGAGCTTGTCCAAGGTCACATACTGGTAAGCAGCATTGTTGAGAATAGAGCCTCAATAAATAAATATTTATTTATTTATGTATTCATATGCAATGTATGTTATCAAACATATCCAAAATCGAAATTTAAAGAGGATCTGATAATTTTATAAGCAAGCTATAATATTTTCAGCTCATATTCACCTTGACACCAGTTTTGAGTTTTTAAAAAAATTTCTCATGTAAATAAGAATATAGTGATTAATACCGGAAGGTTACAGTTAGGTTTGTTGTGCATATTAGTCTGCTACTGGGAGATACTGGATCATAGGTATGTAGTATGGATCATTCAAAAGTGATGACTGTTTTCTATGAATATAGTCACATTTATTCTTACCTTACAACCTCTAGAGTCTAAACCTCTTTAGAGTCTAAAGCATTAACATGGAAAAAATAATGTTTTGGAGACTGTGCTTTTCATTCCTCTCAAGAGGGAGTGTTTGTTTTGAAATCAGTATTGAATTTTCTTGTTTCTTTGAACTACAAGTTAACTGAATTGACAAAGGGCTAAATAATTGAACAGCTGGCTTTTAAGCAAGTATATAAAGAGAATCTTTAAAAAATTGTCAGGTTTTTGTGAGGGTATAGAATTTTCGTCAACTGTAGATTTTTTCTAGAAATACTTTTAACATTAATCCTGAATGAAATGGTTTGTGAATTATTTTTAAAAATGCCATAAATTAAGAAGCAGAGATGTTAAAATAGTTTTAAATATGAGTGAACAGGTACCAGTTACCAGGTTGTAAAATCTAATCACCATTTCTGTATGCCTTTCATTGTTCAAGCCACCATACTCCAAAAAAATAAAATTTAGATACTTTTGTTTATTATTTTCCTTGACAGACAAAGAAACTTCAGGACTTATTCTGTAATTCATATTTCTATTTCTTTTGCCAAATGAATATTTGAGTTAATAGACTGAAGATCTCTTGAAGTGTTCTTTGATCAGTTGGGTGCACCATTCCTCTTTCAAGCACCGTTAAGCCAGTGCGCTTTTGACGTGGATAGGACGGATCTGGGAGGCTGTGCACATCTGCCTCTGGTGTATGCCTTGAGAGAATGCACACAAGTGTTTACTTGAATCCTATTAGTATGCGTATGTAGCAAACCATTCTTTTTTAAACAGAGTTCACTGAAAAATGGCACCTTTGTTATTTTAAAAGTCATAATATTTTAAGTCCTTGCCACGTTTTCAGAGGAAAGAGCTGTAGAATTATAGACCACAAGAAAGAAAAAGCAAAGAATTTCTTTGCATTTCTTTCAGATTTGGGGGAATGCTTTATCTTAGACTGCAATTTTGAGACAAATTTCTCTTCTATAAAAAATTGGAAGAGATACATTTTCCAATTGCTTTGTAACACTACAGAGTAAGATTTCCTGGCAAATATATCCCTCTGGTTATTTACAAAGATCAACTATTGTTTTAAGATCATAATTGTACATTTCCTAGGAGACCATAAACCTCTTCCTGTCTATTTAATGGGCCAGCTTGAAAACCATGTTTTAAAATGGCTTTATCTTGTTATTTTACCACCAGCTCTGATCATTATCGCCAGGTAGTCCAGTTAGATAGTAATTTGTTGTTTAGTGGGACATTTTTAAATAGGCTGCTTTAGTCAAATATAGCTTTAGGAAAATGTTATAAATATGCCCAGATGTTAAAATTCCCAGATTTGGACAAAATACCTCTTGATTGTTCACGTTCTCATTTGAAAAACAGCCACAATGCTGGAGCTCTGGGTTCCCTGTTTTGTTGTTGTTTTAGTGCATAGTGCACTCGAGGTGAGACTAAAACCCAATTCAATCAAACGCTACCTATGCTGTTGGACTTTAAAGAGATACAGAGACAGAGGGATCCAGAGAGGGAGATGGAGAGAGGGAAAGACATATGTGGTTACTTTCCTTGAGGAATATGTATTCAGTATTTGAGAAATAGCAGAAGGCCTGTTTTACATTGTAGCTGTGTGTGTGTGTGTGTGTGTGTGTGTGTGTGTGTGTGTGTTTTGCTATAAAAGAATATTAGAAGTATGCAGTAAAGACTTACCAAGTAAGAATGTGTTTATAATCAGGAATTGTTGTTTTGGATTTAAATAATATGGAATAAAAATATCAAAATACATGTAAATTCTCCCTATTCTTTTAACCATTTAATAGTTTACAAACCAAAATTTTAATTTAGAGGGGTCAATTAAAAATGCGATTTGATAAAATTGCATTAGAACTTTGACATACAATTGGGATATAGTTGATTATGACTAGTAACACTACTAAAAATTACTACCATTTATTGATGGTAAACTTCTATGGAATGAAATGTAATTTTAAAATAATTCCCTATTTCATTCTTAAAAGCTATGAAGTATTATCACATTTTACAAATGAGGAAATTGACGTTTTGATTTTTGTGAAACTAGAACCTGTGAGAACCAAAACAATGCTACAGCTAGAAAGTGCTGGAGCTGGGATTTGGGCCCGATTTCTCTCCTATCTCATTTATTTTGTGTTCTTCTGATGTTAAAGGAAAGAAAATTTGAAAATTCAAATGGAAGAGCCTCCACCATAGTCTCCCAGGTTGATAGTTAATAGTCAGCATGCCAGCTCCCAAAATGACTTTTGGGAAACCCACACAAATCAAACAAATAGAACATAAATAATAAAATCTGTACTATTGCAGAAATACACAGTCTAAGTTATTTTGAAATTAATTCAACTAGTAATTATCACTGTTTCAGCATCATTTAAATTTGTGTATACATTGAAAAATTATAATTTACTTTTTTCTTGGTTGTTGTAAATCATCTGTCATTACTGGAGAATCAATGCAATTCTTGCCCCAAAAATCCGTTCTGAAAAAAAGTGTATGCTGATCCTAAGAATTAAGAGCAAAATTATATTTTGATTAAATTTTATAAGAGACTTTTAGATGAAGAAAAATATCAGCCCTTCATGTCATACATGTTATTTTAATGAGGTGGCATACCCATCTCAGAATACATAGTAAATTGATGTTAAACTTTTTGTGAAATAACAATTGCGTTGTATTTCAAGATCAATTCAAAAAACTTTAGTTTGAATTCACTTGTGATTTTTAAGATTGGGAATAATCTGTTCAAACAAAACATTTCTAATCTATTTTTTTCTGCTTTATCAAATATTCAACTGGATTAATGAAAATTAATAATAAAATCATTTTAGATGCATGATATGTATAATACTATATATATGCATAATATTTTAAAATAATAACCAAGTTCTGTATTTCTTTGGAAAGCAGACAATCCTTAGGTTTAAAGATGCTATTGTATTTTTTGATAAATTATTTCTATAATTATTCTGAAAAAGTCAATATTTATATCAAAGACAGGAGATTTGGCAGTCCTGGATTTGTCCTGAATTTGTCACTGATGATATTTAAACCTGTACAAATTTCTTAACTTCTAGAAAACTATTTCTTTTTTTTTTTTTTAAATTTATTTATTATGATTATACTTTAAGTTGTAGGGTACATGTGCATAACGTGCAGGTTTGTTACATATGTATACTTGTGCCATGTTGGTGTGCTGCACCCATCAACTCGTCATTTACATCAGGTATAACTCCCAGTGCAATCCCTCCCCCCTCCCCCCTCCCCATGATAGGCCCCAGTGTGTGATGTTCCCCTTCCCGAGTCCAAGTGATCTCATTGTTCAGTTCCCACCTATGAGTGAGAACATGCAGTGTTTGGTTTTCTGTTCTTGTGATAGTTTGCTAAGAATGATGGTTTCCAGCTGCATCCATGTCCCTACAAAGGACACAAACTCATCCTTTTTTATGGCTGCATAGTATTCCATGGTGTATATGTGCCACATTTTCTTAATCCAATCTGTCACTGATGGACATTTGGGTTGATTCCAAGTCTTTGCTATTGTGAATAGTGCTGCGATAAACATACGTGTGCATGTGTCTTTATAGCAGCATAATTTATAATCCTTTGGGTATATACCCAGTAATGGGATGGCTGGGTCATATGGTACATCTAGTTCTAGGTCCTTGAGGAATCGCCATACTGTTTTCCATAATGGTTGAACTAGTTTACAATCCCACCAACAGTGTAAAAGTGTTCCTATTTCTCCACATCCTCTCCAGCACCTGTTGTTTCCTGACTTTTTAATGATCGCCATTCTAACTGGTGTGAGATGGTATCTCATTGTGGTTTTGGCCATTAGAAAACTATTTCTATATTTAGAAATTATGAAAATTGAAAGCTATCATGTTTACTTTGTAAAGCAGGTAAATTTCCTTGTTATATAATTTTATTAATATTCTGGCATATTTTTATCAGAATTATTTTTGTTACTTATTTATGTCCACTATAGAAAAATCAGTAAATATAATAAACGAAGATCTCAGTGTCATCACCCAGATACAACTGCTGCTAGCAAAACAATCACAATATCTTCAGACTTCATAGAAACTCACATACACGCACATGAAATAAAATAAGATAGTGTCATATATTGTGTTTCAAATATGATTTTTGCTCTTAATGTTTTGTGAACATCTTTTGATGCAATCTATAATTTTTTTAACAGTTGCATACAATTCTCTTGTGTGAATGCATCATACTTGTTAAATCAGTCCTCTGTTGATGGGCATTATGATTATTTGGGTACTTTTGCTATTGTGAACTAAGTTATATTAACCACTCCTGTGTATTCATATTTGATGCATTTGGAAAATTATTTTCTTTGGTAAATTCTTAGGAGTTGGATTACTGGACCCCAGAACATGTATATTTTAGGCATTGATACTTGGGGCCTTAAAAATATTCTAGCTTATATTCACACCACCTGTGTGTGAGAATTCCATTCGCACACACACCTCTCAGTTCTGGGCATCTCTGTCAGTATATACATTCTTTTCATCTTTGCTAATCTGTAAAATAGTTAATTTGCCTGATTAACTACATTTTATTGCCAGTTAATTATCTCAGACACTCTTCTGGGTTTAGGTCATTTGTATTTCTTCTCCCTGAATTGCCTTTTTATGTCATTTATTAATTTATTTTCTATTGGACAATTTATTTTTTTATTGATTTGTTGTAACTTTTTACATATTAAGGCTATTGAGCCTATATCACATATTGCAGACATATTTCCTTGTATAATAACTTTATGAATAATATATTTGATTGTCCATAAGGTTTTTATTTATGCACACCAAAATAGTGATTTTTGATCCTGGTTTTCAGACTTTGAAAAGTACACACCAATATTTTTTAAAAATAAATATTCAGATATTATTCCAGTATTTTATGAAAATTTTCACATAAAATTTGAGTTCACTTGAAATATATTTTGGGGTAATTTCTGAAGCAGAAATATTGATAGGTAGACAGGTAGGTAGATTGAGTGACAGATAGTTGTGATACTAAAATTTAATGAATATAATCTGTCCTTTCACTAATTTGAAATGTTCTTTACCACACAGGAAATCCTTCTTGTCCTTATGTCTGTGTTTCTACTCTGTAATTTGCTTCATTAATATTTCTCCCTATTTTTGTGCTAACACCATGTGGTTTTAATTACTCTAACGTAAAATGTAAGACAGATCTCTTATTACATTTCTATTTAATTATATTTGACCATTATGAAATAGTTATGCTTCCATACAATCTTTAAGTTTTGGCAATTTAAAAATGCTGCTACTATTTTTGTTGTAATTGCTTTAAAATTTAGTGAGGAATATGGAAAGAAATTTACTTCTCAACAGGATTCCTTCTTTCTATTGAAGGACAGGATATGTTTCCCATTTTATACATATTGTGTTATGTTCTTTGGTAAAATTTTACAGTTTTCTCCATGTAGGTCTTGCATATTTCTTATTAAATGTATGCCTATAAGTCCTACATAATTCTTGTTAAATTTATACTTCAGTACTTTATAGTTTTTATGGTTATTATCAATGGAATTTTTATATTCAATGATTATTTTTGATTCTTGGCCAAATGAACAAAGACAATACAATTATCTGAAGATGGTTGTCTTTTAACTTTACAACTTAGGCTACCATATCCATTTCAATGTATACATGAGGTGCTTTGGATATCTTATGGAAATTAAAAAAAAATTCTTTGAATATAGTAAGCCAAATCATCAGCTCATGCTGTGTCTAAACTCTGTTGTCTCTTACTTGAAGTATAAATGATATCGTCACAAATAAGAGATCTTCCATAATAAGAGCATCTACACTCAGAACAGAACAGCTTAACTGACACACTGTGTGTGATATTGCCTTATACACCTGTTTCAGAGTGGTAACTTGGCTCCATTCAATACTAAATCAGGACATGACTTACATTCAGAGGCTTGGTCACCTAAAGACTGAGGGTCACCAAAAGCTTTCCCACTATGGTAGTCTAAGTTCACAATTAGTTTGACCATTTTGAACAGGTTGAGTTTTCAGTCTGCTTTTCTGAACAGTTTTTATTATCATGTTGATCCACTCAGCTAAGAATGGTTTAGTTGTGCACAAAGTTCAAGATTTCTAGAAATTATCTCAAAATATGTTACTGTCTTTTAGAATACATATACCATATACATTTTAGAGAATTTAGAACGTCTTTCATTGAATTGTAACTTTTGTGTTGGTTAGATCAAATGTATCTTTGAGAAAAAGGCAAAAGCTCAGAAATTGTAGGAGAAAAGAATTGATATAAACTATGCCAGCCTAATCAACAGCATGCAATATTTGGTTATCATACATGTAGACATGTTCATGTGTACACTCATCTCTACACGCATACACACACACACACACACATATATATATACACATATATATAAATTTGGGTATGAAATTTTTATTTTTTCTGTTTAAATAAGAACTTATCATCTCCAGGTTGATTTATTTAATACTGGGAAACTTAAGTTAGAGATGCATTAGTCGAATGGGATATAAGGTAAAATAAATAACAATGCCACTTGTGTCAGCTTGAAAGAACTATGGATAAGAAAATGTGCTTCTTGTAATTCAATCTAAGCAAATTAAAACAAAGCTGGTATTCCATGCTATTATGCATTATTTTACCAAATATACATTTTAAATGCAAAATGAAATATCTATACTAAATGGTTGTTTTCATATTGAAATATATAATGCACTAATTTCTATAATTTCAGGCTTCTGATTTGATATATCAAGAGAAGCGTGGTCTTTTGATGAATGTGTTTTGGTTCTGTATATTTTAGTAAAAAACATAGAGAAAATACTTCCATAAATAGAATGCTGACTGAATTACAATTGAAAGACCTTTTTTACTCTTAATGGTCTATAGATTTATTTCCCCATCTAAAAATTATTAAGTTTTATCTTCAAATATATACATTAGTTCAGGGAACCATGATCTTGATGATCATGCTTATCTCTATTTAACTCGTGTTGGCCAAAATATTATTGATGTTTTAGATCAGGGGTCAGCCAGATCTGACCAGGTGCCTGTTTGATGAATACATTTTTATTGGAGCACACTTGTGCCCATTAGGTTACCCACTGTCTATGCCTGCTTTTGCACTCTCAACACAGAATTGAGTAGCTAGAAGAGAGACTATGTGGCCTGCAAAGTCCAAAATAGTTACTGCCTGGTTGGTATAGAAAATTTTTTTTCTGATTCTGTTTGAGAACATTAACTACAACATAAAATAGAATGTACTTTGTATATAAACCAGAAATGAAAGCCATAGCCTATTTACTTGCATATTATTATTTTTCATGCTTATATATTTGCTAAGACTTGACTTTAATGAGCAATGGTTCAAATTAGATAAGAATTGTGTTGAAAGTGTGGGATTTCACAGCTAAATACATTTTATGAAAAAAATTCATGTTATGGAAAGCGTAAGAAGCAAAATATCTTTAGTAGTAAAATTGAAAGAATTACAGAATATAATATGAGGGTCTCTGCCTCATCTTAGTCTGAGGTTTGCATTAAAAACAGATCACGTTGTATTCTATTCTTTTAATATATTTTAACGAATTTTTTCAGTATTAATAAAGATGCTCACTAGGATTGCAGTTAAAACTTGGCTTTCTTGATCTGATTGGCTAAATCAGTTCATTGCTAACTTTTCTGTTTTCTTACATGTGACGTATTATGGTATATTTACTGTTTACAAACTATTAAGTCACAACAATTGAAACTCACTTTGTGTACAATATGGTGCTCCTGCTCAGGTCTGCTCTTTGGTTTAGTTTTTTCTCTTATACCCATAATTTCAGGATACAAACTCCAGAAATTGATGTTGTCTGTCTATAGGTGTCAAGTTGCATCTGCTGGCCAGCAAATAAGAATCATTGTTTAAAGAGTTCTACATATTTTACTTTCACATTTCTACTATAAAATGAGGAGAATGATTGCACCTTATGTTCAAGTTTGCTTTGTAGTAAATTATGAAGTTGTATGGCCAAATACCATATGGATGCTTTTGAGAACATTAATATTTATCTTAATGTAAGAAGAATTAATAAAATATTTTCTACTCTTGGTTCTTAAAAGTTTTGTTCTACTGAAGAAATAATCTCAGAGCCCGTTAGACTATGCTTCATGAAGTCAGAGCCATGTCTGTTTTTCTGACTATTCTAACCAAAGGCACGTCTAGCTCAACAGGAATCTGACTAATGGTGGTTACATAAGAAACTACTGAAATTAATGTCAGAATAACCTCCAATCCCTTTTATTAGTGTTTCTTGCTACTAAGAAGTTATAGAACAACAAAATTATTGTTTCCTTCAGAAATTGAAATCCTTGCTTGCATTCGACTTGCAGTATGTACTCAGGATATTTCCACTGATTTTTGGAATTTTCTCTGGAAGCCTTTATACTGCATGATCATAGTAGTCTTACAGTTATATAAGATTTTGCATATCAATGGAGGTGACAATAGAATATTCAGAACTCTTCAAAGTATAGTTCTTATTTATTGGCCAGCAGATGCAACTTGACATCGTTAGGCAGACAACATTCATTTCGGAAATGTGTACACTGAAATTATGGCTAGGGTTAAAAACTAAACCAAAGAGCAGAGCCAAGCAGAAGTACCAGATTGTACATAAATGAGATTTAATTGTTGTAACTTAACAGTTAGTAAATATTTCAGATGTAAGAAAAACAGGAAAGTCAGCAATGAACTAATATGGCATGTCAGAGTCAAATTTTAACTGCAATTCTTGAATATCTTTTAATATTGAATGTCTTTGAAATTGGTTGAAATGTATTTAAAGAACAGATGCAACACAGTCAGTTTTTCTAGTTTGATTAGAAACTAAATGCTTTTGGTTATTTCTCCAACCGGTAGAAATGCAGGAATTTTTTCTTAAAACTAATAAAGGCAGGATTACTTGTGAAAATGTGTAGGATGCATGTATTTTCCCTTGATGTTTTTATAAACACTGGTAGCAGTTCATAGTAGTTAAAGATCTGGGTTAAGTAATCTTGACTCTGCCACTTACTAGCTATGTTATGTGATCCAAATTACTTAATTTATTAAATCATCACTTTTCTCCTCCATATGAATAATTTGGGTATGAATATAAATAATAATAGTATCAAACACAAAAGATTATTCCAAAATTAAATGATTTACTATATATATAAGGCTTATTAAAATTCCCTGCACATACTAAAACTCAACAAATTATATCTATTCATAATATTATACACACACACAAATTTAATTTTGCATGATGTCACAAAATCCCCAAAACACTCATGACCTGTGTTTATATAGAATTAACACCAAGTCAAGAGTGATGATATCCTGAAAAGCATATTAAAATTTAAGGTCAAAACAGCTGTGTGTTAAAGGAGAATCCTAGGACACCGGGCTAGGATTCAGGAGACCTAGATTTTAAACCTGACACACCTACTCACTCGTGTGTGACCTTGAGTATGTCTCTTTTTGTTGTTGTTTTTCTGGGACTTAGTTCCATTTCTCTGGGGAGAAGAAAGGACAGGATTGATATATCCTTTTAGTCCTGAAATCCTGAAAATCTTTGAGTTACAAAAAGAAAAAAAGCACTAGATCTTTATTTTAAAATTTGCAACCAAAGTTGGAAAGAAGTAGAAAAAAACAAGCATTGCTTATTAGGCTAGGAAAAGAGCCGACAAACGGTGGTTATTTTGTTTATCAGAGAGTCTGCTTTTTTCCAATGGAATAGTTTGCAATTTTTTTCAGAATAAGTGCTTTGCTAACTCTGTAGAGCTTTAGAGGTATAATCCTCTCAAGGTAGCGTGCCTGCAGGAGTCTGCAGTAGTGTTCTTGGATGCTGTATTTTTATATGGTAATGCCAGTTCATAAGGCTGAGAAGAATTTTATTGAAAAGCTAAATGCAAAACAGGATACTCTTTCCAGAGGTTGTTTTATTTCTGAATCAAAGGTGTCTAATCTTAAATGTGTGATAACACTTAGGGGCCTATTAAATGTACATGAGGCTAACAAGAGCTCTATCTTCAAATGACAAAGATCCAAGATTCATGTACAGAAAATGACACCCTTCTTACTGAAAATAGCATAGGATTGCACCTAGGGAAATGCAGATGTCCTACTAACTTTATAACTTCTATTTGACTTCTGTGATAGAGGAAAAATTAAGGAACTGGTTGTGCAGCTTAGTAATGCCAGAAAGGCAACTCAGTCTTCTCTGATTCATTTGGAAATATTTGTCAAGGTCTTTCTCAGAGTATTAAAAAATTGTAAAATAAAATACAAATATTCAGAAGGCATGGCCCATTCTACCTTCAAAGTTTGGTTTACCTGCTTTGTTGAGGCAGAGATTTATGACTTTGACATTACAAACTTGTTCAGGTATCAACCTCCATAAGTTAGTTTAGATATCGTTTTTTACCATGCATTAAGAACTATCACATTCTGAATTTTACTCTGTTTTAGCAGTGGTATTTCCTAATTGAGTATAAATACTTACAACAATGATAATATGAACACTAACATTTTTACCACATTCTGGGATTTTAAAAGCGCCTTAATATGATCCACATCATTTGATTTTCTCACCATTTCTGTGAGGTGAACATAAGTGTTTGTGTTTCTTCTTCCTTTTCTCATCCCTTCCTTTCTTCATTACTTCCTTTCCTACTACTCTCCTTCCTTCTTTGCTTCCTTTTTTTCGAAAATAAACTCCAGAAATTTAAACATCTGGTTATCATCTAAAGTTATATGGTTCCTAAATAGAATTTCAACTAGAATTCTGATTCTACAGACTCACGTTCACTGCTCTATTTACTGATTCAGGAAGCAAGTTATTGGAAGTATAATCAAGGTAACAAAAAATAAAGATATGAATAAAGAGTGATGGAGGTTTTAGTGATTATGGATAAGGTACTTGGAGCAAGCACCAAATATATTCCTTCAAAGAGCCTATAAATGTAACAGTAAATCCTAAAGGGGCAGCTAGGACTTGCTAAGCATTATTTCATTTTAATGCTTTGGGTAACCTCAGAAAACCAGTAAAACCAATAGTCCTCCAGCTTTCCTGTCCATAGGAAATTGTCTCAGTCTGAAGAATTGACACATTTAATTAAGTGTTGTGAAGATGTTCTCAGTCACAGCCAACAAGACATAGACCTCCTGCAGACAGGGTACAAATCAATAAGTATTATTTTATACCTGTTTTGTGAGTCAATGTATTGCAGCAACTATTGATTGTTGGCAAGATGTGTTGATCATTAAGGTCTAATATGGCAAGCTATGATGAGGAATTTAGCAGCGCTCCTTTTTCATTCATTTCACTAAGGTAAATATCCTTTATCCATAGTCCTGGAGCCCACACCAAAGCAACAAAGCTTCTTCTCTGGGATTAGCTACAGTACCAACTAGCATAGGATATATGCACTTTTGTGAACCAGTTTCACAGTACTGAAGGGTCTGAATCGAGAGAGCTGGCAATTATAACACAAATACTTGCCAACTTAGGCAAGTTACTTAATCTCTGAGCCCCAATCTCTTCAACTGTAAAATGAGGTAAATAAATCTCTTGAAGTTGGGGGAAGATGAAATATAATACTACCTATCATTTTTAGGATATTTCCTGTGTACAGAAAGCCTTCATTTTGCACATTGTTATCACCTCATGTCAAAAGGGATGCTCTTCCCAAATAAACTGCAGAAAAAAGGGATGAAATAATGGGCAGCCAGTAACTGAATATTAAGAAATTGAACAGACTAAAATAAAAAATAGGATCATTTTATTTTGTAACTACATGGTTTCATGAAGATTTGTTCTTTGTTAAATTAAAGCATACAAATAAAAATTAGCAAAGCAAAAAACATTTTACATTTCACCAAGTTCAAATCCCTTTATTTGATGTTGGAAGAGCTCAGTATCAGTTAAGTGAGTGTTCAAGGTTGTAGATGACACAACACAAGTAATCTGACATCAAACTATTATAAGCTACAGTGCTTAACCTACTACCAGGGGCAGGTGCAGACATACTTCCTAATTATACAACTCACATAATCTCATGACCAGCTGGAAGGTGTGGTTATATTTTTTAAGGTTGCTCTGAACTTTTTTCTTATCTTTAATGTCCTTATATTTCACTTGGTATTAAGTTATCCTAAAAGCAAGTAGCTATGGCCCATTTTATGCTCCATTTTCATGCAAAATCTAATATAGTATCAACATTGGATAAGGGAGAAAAACCAACATTGGAAAAAAGAACTATAAAAAGAAAATGTGATCATGATGTTAGATATGTGATTTAAAATACCAAATATAGTTTATTCCTCTTTGACCTTGCTTGGCTTGTTGAAATGATTTCTTAGATTTACATTTTACGTCACAAGACTCATAGCAGAATGACTTGTAAAATTTCATCTTTCCTCACCTTAACCTTTTAAAATCAAATTTTTTGTCTTCTTAAATTGGGATGATATTGATTCTTTTTAGTTTCCCATAAAAATGTGAAATATTTTTCTCAATCTAGTCCCATTCCTTTAATTTTCATTTTTTAGTAATTATAAACCATTTATTGATAGTCTTTATGCTTTAATACCTCAATTTTTGATGAGATTTACAAGTAACAAGGTTCTTTAATGAATTTCTCTAATTTGAAAATAGTAAATACTTAAATCCTGAAGGGTTCAATGTGAGGCTTCATTGATTTTTGCCTTCATTGAAAGATTGTGTGGCCACCTTTATTGGTAGAATGATTCTCAGAAGGGCAGGCATCTAGAGGAGAGCTTCATAAAGCCTTCTTCATAAAGTCATGAGTGTGTATCTGGAAAATATATTCTTGTTTAAACAAGGGGTAATGCCTTAGTGTAGGCCCAACATGATTACTGTAATACCAAACAAAGTAGTTTTCAATTGCAAGATAATTGAGATGAACATAATTAACGCCATGAGTCTATATGTGGCCATGGATCAATTTCTATTCACTGTCCAAAATATTATCAGTTCAATTGTGGCTTATGGTCTCCAAAAGAGACCCTGTGACCTGCCTATTCATCTCTTTTCTAGTTTGTGCTAAAGGGCATAGCGATTTTCAAAATAGTGACATGAAACTTAACCTTTCTTTACAGCCTCTGAAATGGCCATCTGAATATGTTCATTACCACTTCATAAACTCTGTCCTGAAGCTACTTACTGTTCTTTGTTAACTTTATAAAACTCAAAAGGTGGTTGTTGTGAGGTTGGTGCCTAAGAAACCGTCACTACCGCTGTCTACAGTGATTTGTTTTAAAAGCTAATAAATTCCACTTTTAACTAAAACGTAATATCTAAGCATAACTCAATAATTTGTAGGTATGACACAAAGAGTTCTGATATTAATTTATAAATTGCAGTTTGTCATATGTCTTTTTCTACATTCGAAAATAATGAGCATGCTTTAAGGTGACCTCTCAACGTACCCAGTGACTTTATCAGCATCTCTTTTCTGTTACGCTGCATGAATCAAAATATCTCCGTGATGTGGGTATATTTAGAGCAACTCCTGGAAGTCTTTGACTTATGCAGGATGCAATGTTTATGACTGTTGGGCTCTCAATAATCAAGAATAATTTTATAGTCAAGTAGCATCACCTATAAAAAACCTGCTTTATGATGGGGTCATAGATAGTAACAGATATAATTTCAGTTCTCACAGTCAAATGTGATTTTTTACTATGAACCATCACAAAAGTCAAGGACATTCAGAGAATTTTAATTTACTATTAGAAACATTAGAAGGCAATCCTGACTACCTGTTTCTCAGTTAAGTTATGTCAACAGGGGTAGTAATGTCCACAACTACGAAGGTCTGTACGAGGCCTCCACTTGGGAGATGGATTGAAACTGTAAATAATTCATTTTTTAAACCATTGGAATTTTTCTAGCTCAGGCTTTCTGAAAAATGACTGCGTTTCCCTGTTCTCAAAGGAATTCTTATTGTTCATACTTTTTATTTTGTATAGAATGTTAAGAATATAATCTTCCTCCATTCAGTGGAGGAAGTGATTGGCTAAAATTCTTTTCTTCAAATGTACCTCAGTATTCTCTCATGAAAAAATCAGACATTTTCAGTTTCATTTTATCATCTGTGAGTTATTTTAGTTGCACTTCCTTCCTTCATGCCAGAATTTAGATAAAATGTGTTGATTAGATTTGGCCCTTTAAACTGACTTTTATGGCACTGTAGTCACAGTTCTGGGAATTACTGTGACACCTTTTGGGCACATGATACCGTAATGCAGGCAGTGGGCCGCTGCAATAGTGACAGTGCCTAGCTAATTTACCCTGGGTACCTGGAGAGAGTGTTTACACCAATCCCCCCTCAAGTGTTTTTCCAGGCAACAATGAGAATGCACATACATTAAAAAAGAGAAGTATATGATCTATATACTTCCTCAATTGACTTCAACCTAAGTCACTGGGAAAAAAAACATAGTTATTTATCATTACTTATAAACTGAGATGAAAGCTAACCCTTATAATCTAGCTCACATTTTAAAAATAAGGATATCACCCTTTGCTACACAAATTTATTTTTGGAGAAAAACTCAAATCTGAGTTAACCCTACCCCTGAGAAGCCTGTATATCCTATTAGATCAAGAGTTTTCCATGTTGACTTTGGCAGGTAGGACGATTTTACTTCTCCCAGAATTATGTAAGATAATTTCTCAGGTGACTAATATAACCCCTTCAACATAACTATCTTTATGAAAGGTTTGAGTCCCAAACACCTAATGAATATTATGTAGAATAACCTTCATTGTATCACTTTCTGTCTTGGTAATTCGCATATTCAAACCATAGGAAATCCCTGAGCCATCGAAACTTAGTCACAGAGCAGAACAGGGCATAGGAGCCTCTCTGACAAATTGGTAGTGCCCTAAAGACATGGAAGAAGTGAGATGTTTACTAACTCTCTTAAGTAAAGTATAAGTTGTTACTAGAAACAAAAGTGGAGACATCTGGATGGTTGGGAACTAATAGACATGGGTACCAATGTTTTCCAGTTCCTTGGGTCAGAACTTTATTTTCATCTTTGTCTTTGTCACCTGGGATACTGATAGCAGTCCACACTGCCTTGTTGTTGGATTGTTCAAACATGGATTGAGCAAAACAATTTCTTCAGCTTCTCAGTATGAGCATTTGGTGAAATGTGCTAGACAGTTAAATTTAGAATAATAAAATCCATTGATTTATAAGCTTTTTCAATAAAACAAATCTTTAATTTCTTTGCAAACCCTACAGCAAATATATAGGGAGAGTGTGGCATATCAAAAACAACATTGCTCTCAAAGTTATGAAATGCCAAGTTCAAGTTTGTTTGCTCTCTTATTACTTATCTTTGGAGAAGTTTCATTGCCTTTCTTACCTTCACTTCCATCTTCTGTAATATGGGCATAGAAGCAATAACCTGCTTACATGCAAATTACATTGTTGGTAGCCACTCACTCACCCATCCTGAGTGAAGGCAAGGTGAACTCACATAATTTCCTCATCTGCAAAGCAGGGATGGCAATAATGCCTACCTCATGGGGTTGTTATGAACATTAAATGAAAGAATCCATATAAAGCCCTTAGCATAGTTTTTTTCAGGTATATACTATATAACCAATTGATATTAGCTAAAATATTGATGGTCAGTATATATATATATATATCTCCAAAGGAGTTAAATTTTAACAACAGTAAAAAAAAAAAATCTTTAGTTTGTTTAAGTTCTACTATATGCAGACTCACTAATAGGTACTATTTTGCATTTGAGGAAGATGAAAGTGAGAGAAAGTAAAATACTCATGGCAACTCAAGTAGTAAATGTCAGAGTGAACACTCCAAGGCTTATGAGTGACACTACAAAGTCCAGGCTTATTTTCTATAGCAACTGCCTCTTGACAAACCTCCATGAAGCAGCAGGCAGAAAAGCTGCCATGGAATCTGGCTGAGTTTTGCATGTCAGGTTAATAGTGCCTCTGACTTCTTCACATGTATTTCTAGTACTGCATGCTACTTTTTGTTCTACCTGTGTTACTATGTCTGTTTTTGATACCTGTTGATTAGTCCATAGACTGAAATTGACCATGTTTTCTTACCTATCAAATGAAGTTATTTGAGAATTACATTCTTTGTGTATTGGAAATAATCTTAAAAACTTTCAGCCACAGAGTAGCAATTTATAAATTATTTTTGTTACTAACATGAAAGAGGTAAATTCCTTTATGAGTTCTTCTACATGTGCTTGTAACCTTTAATTCTAACAAGTTTAGTTAATACGTTTGCATGGTAATTAAAATTTAGTGATGTTTAAAGGAAATTAAATCTACTGTGGAATTAATGGGATATGCGAAGCATACCAGACTGTAAACATCCTTTTGTTTTTCTTTTTAGCTAATTAATGTGCTTAGGAAATTTAAAAACAGAAAAATCTCTAGCAAAATTGAGTTTCTCATAGCTACAGTTGTATGCAATAATACACTCATTCATTTTCCAAAGTAAAAAGATCCATTTTGCAAAGTATCCCCCGAATAGAAAAGAAGATATTTTATAATAATAGACCCAATATGGCTGAAAACAAAACAGTGCCTTTTACTTCTGAGTTTTTTAAAAAAATTCTAATTCCCCTTTTACTTTTGTTTACCCAAAATGTTAAATATAACTTCAGAAAAACTTGTTGAAGATTTTAATGTGGGAATGATCAGAAGGGATATTTTAATGAAAAAATAATGTCACCCAAAGAAGAGATTAACTTTAGAAACAGGGTTTATTTGCTTAATATGGTCATTTTTTTCTACCTATCTAAGCCATGTTCAAGTGAACTCAGTAGCAGTTGACATTAACTGACCTAAATTTATCATGCATTATTATGCATGGCAGCACTGACAAATATGGATAAATGGGATTACAGCTACTCCCTAATGAGCATGTTCACTGTAAGGCCTTGGGTTCACATACATTTTCTCATCTTAAAGTCATTAACAATTATGAGAGTAACGTATATTTAGTGTGAATAAAGTAGAGATTTGAAAGATTAATCAATTTCCTAAACTCTCACATATAAAAGAAAGAGATTGGTTTGATTCAAAATTCAAGCGAAGGTTCGAGATGACTAGAATTTGGAGTGGTATGTAGACATTAATCTTGGCTGAGACATCTGGGAGACCTCATAGCCACGAATCTAAGTGATTATGGAGCCACTGTACATGTTTTATAATTAGTGCACATCATTTTACATGCACGTTAAGGATCATTTGGAGGCAGTACACCTTATATGGGTGACCCCATTTACACACACACACACACGCGCGCACACACACACACACACAGGTATATATACTTTTAGGGCTAGAGAAGAGGCAAATCTCTTGTTTTCATTTTATTTATTCAACAAATACTCATTAAGCATTTGCTCTAGGGCAGACATTATATCTGGGAGATAAAAAGATGAACAAGACAGACCAGATGTTTTCTCTTATGATGCTTATTCTAGTGCAGGAGACAAACAATAATCAAGTCAACATGCAATTAAGAAAATTACACAGTATTCTGTGCAAAAACGAAGCAGGTGGATGTATGAGAGAGTAGCTTATGGATGGAGAGACTGTTTTAGAACAAGAGGTTGGCGTTTCAAGGAGGTTTTATTTAAGCTGGGCTGTGAAGAATGGGAGGGCAAGCCTTGGGAAGAGGTGGGAGAAGAGTGTCTGCACTCTGGTCATATAATCAGCAAACACATTTGTAACCATTTAAGCAAAAGTGTCAGGTGATGAGCACATCACTGTGCTCCCTGGAGCTGCGATCATGAAGTTCTGGAATGAAATCACACTTAGCTGATATTTTTGGCATGGGAAGAGTACAACTATACGAAAAACATCTGCTTTCTTGCTTCAAATGAAATGTGGCCAAAAATGACTGACTGAAATGAATTTGTTTTTGAAAAAGCAACAGAATGATGAGGAAGCTAAATTTTAGTAATATTATAGCTCATCTCCAGCTTCATTGTAGTTAGCATTTCCAGTGTGTGTGATTTTTGTTGCAATTTCTATTAACTGTCAATTGTGGGGATTTTTGGAAAGAAAATTCATTTGTGTTTTATTTTTAATTTTTAAAATAATTTCAACTTTTATTTTAGATTCAGGAGGTACACATGCAGGTTCATTACATAGGTATACTATATGATTGCTGAGGCCTCGGATACAAATGAGCCCATCACCCAGATAGTGAGCACAGTACCCAACAGTTAGTTTTTCAACCCTTGCCAACCATCGTCCTCCTTCCCCCACTGATTAGCCCCAGTGTCTATTGCTGCCATCCATATGTCCATGAGTACCCAGTGTTTAGCTCCCAGTTATAAATGAGAATATACAGTATTTGGTTTTTCATTCTTGCATTAATTCACTTAGGATAATGGTCTCCAGCTGCATCCATGTTGCAGCAACTGCCATGATTTTGTTCTTTTTTAGTGGCTGCATAGCATTCCATTGTGTATATATACCACATTTTCTTTATCCAATCCACGGTTGACGGGCACTTAGGTTATTCCATGTCTCTTGCTATTGTGAATAGTGCTGCAGTGAACATGTTAGTACATGTGTCTTCATGGTAGAATGATTTATTTTCTATTGAATATATATCCAGTAATGGGATTGCTGGATAGAATGGTGGTTCTACTATTATTTTAACATTTTAGTAGTTCAGTTAGTTAAGTAATTTAAGTAGTTCTTAATATTTTAAGTCCTCTCTACAAACCAGCATCTCTTGTTTTATTTATTTATTTATTTTTTGGTCTTTTTAATAATGGCTGTTCTGACTGGTGTGAGATGGTATCTCATTGTGGTATTGATTTGTATTCCTCTGGTGATTAGGGATGTTGAACATTTTTTCATGTTTTTGTTGGCTCTTTCATGTCTTCTTCTGAGAAGTGTCTGCCTTAATTTTTGCCTACTTTTAAATTTGTTTTGCATGTTTAATCATATAAATTCCTTATAGATTCTGGATACTAGACCTTTGTTGGATGCATTCTTTGCTAATATTTTCTCCCAGTCCGTAGGTCATCTATTTACTCTGTCGATCCTTTTGTTGTGCAGAAGCTTTTTAGTTCAATTAGGTCCCACCTGTCAATTTTTATTTTTGTTACAATTACTTTTGGGAACTTAGTCATAAATTCTTTCCCAAGGCTAATGTCCAGAATGATATTTTCTAGGTATTCTTCTAAGATTCTTTTTTTTTTTTTTTGAGACGGAGTCTCGCTCTGTCGCCCAGGCTGGAGTGCAGTGGCCGGATCTCAGCTCACTGCAAGAAGCTCTGCCTCCTGGGTTTACGCCATTCCCCTGCCTCAGCCTCCCGAGTAGCTGGGACTACAGGCGCCCGCCACCTCGCCCGGCTAGTTTTTTGTATTTTTTAGTAGAGACGGGGTTTCACCGTGTTAGCCAGGATGGTCTCGATCTCCTGACCTCGTGATCTGCCCGTCTTGGCCTCCCAAAGTGCTGGGATTACAGGCTTGAGCCACCGCGCCCGGCTCTTCTAAGATTCTTATAGTTTGAGGTCTTACATTTAAATATTTAATCCATCCTGAGTTAGTTTTTGTATGTGGGAAAGGTAGGTGATCCATTTCATTCTTCTGCATATGGCTAGCCAGCTATCTCAGCACCATTTGTTGAGTAGAGAGTCCCTTCCCCATTGCTTGTTTTCGTTGACTTTGTCAAAATCAGATGACTGGATGTGTGTGTCTTTGTTTTGGGATCTACCTGTCTATTTTTGTATCAGTACCATGCTGTTTTGGTTACTGTAGCTTTATGGTATTGTTTGAAGTTGAGTAATGTGATGCCTCCAGCTTTGTTCTTTTTGCTTATTATTGCTTTGGCTATTCAGGCTCTTTTTTCATTCTATATGAATTTTAGAGTTTTAAAAATAATTTTGTGAACAAATGACTTCGGTAGTTTGATAGGAAAAATGTTGAATCTGCAGATTGCTTTGGGCAGTGTGGTCATTTTACCTCAATTGATTTTTCCAACTCTTGAGCATGCAACAGTCACTTTTAATTGACTTTTATAGATACTTTCTTACAGGAGATTCGAGACGTAGAGCTTTACCAAAACCCAAGTATGTTGTTATAATATGCTGTTTGAAATTGAATTCGTCTGTGTTGTCGATATTAACCATGGGTTGAATTGTGTGTCTCAAAATTTCCAGTTCCTCTGAATGAGACCTTATTTAGAAATAGGGTCTTTGTGGAGGAAATCAAGTTACAGTGAGGTTAAGAAGGTAGCTCCTAATCCAGTATGACAAGTGTGCTCATAAAAAGGGAGTGGCACAGAGACTTTCATAGTGGGAAGACAACATGAAGAGACAGAGGGAGAAGATGAAGGTCCATAGGCCTAGGAGAGGGGTCTGGAACAGATCCTTCCCTCACAGCCCTCAGAAGAAACCAGTCTTGCAGGCACCTTAATTTTGAGCTTCTTGCTTCCAGAACTGTGAGACAATAAATCTCTTTTGCCTAAGTCACCTAGTTTGTAGTACTTTGTTATATCAGCTCTAGCAAGCAAGTATAACCATTAATTATGAAAACAAAAAGATACATAATATACATATGTTAAAAATAGTACTTAGATATATATATTTTTCCAGAATATTATCTCACATTTTCAGTTCGAGTGATGAGCAAGACTTGTTTGGTTTTGTCTTACCTAGTAGCTTAATAAGAACAGTTTATGTGAGATAGAACTGGGAAACAGTGATTACACAAGTTTGTGTGTAATTCTTGATATTTATCAATTTTTCCCAAAGATTACATATTTTACAGACTGAAAAGAACAATTTAAAGGTCAACTTTTGGGTGTAAGCATAAAGGAGTTTTATGCAGTTTAGAAAAGAAAAGAGCAAGATTATTTAAGCACTTTGATCTGTCTTTTTAACCTCCCCTTCTCTCTTTTGATGTAGGACAGAACCATCAGTTTTGCTATCAAATTAAATCTGTTTATGAAAAAGTACCCGTATAATGATGCATTTAGTACATTTGTGATGTTGCCTCTTTCTCAATTATTATAGACAAGTATTTTTCTTCTTCTTTAAAACTATACTGTGATCAATTATTAGTATGTATACAAACAATCAAAATACTGTTGGTGTTACGATTGTTACTGTAATGTGATCATCATTAATTTGGTTACCATATAGAAAGAATGTGATTATGAGCCTTTGAGCAACTATAGATGTTACTTCTAGGGATGAAAGCAGAAGGTGTAAAATCTTGGAGATATACAAATCCTCATGGGAAATGAATTTTTTCTTCCCCTTTGTCTTCTTCCCATAATGATTTTTTAAGTGACACCTAAATGCCAGACATAAGGGTCGGCATTTACACTCATAGATATGCAAATAAAATACCAATTTATGAGTTGGAGGTTGCAGTGAACCAAGATCGTGCCATTGCACTACAGCCTGGGCAACAAGAACGAGACTCCATCTCAAACAAAACAAAACATTTATTATCCTCAAGGCCATAGTGAAAGTCTAGGCTTCAATAATTAAAACTCACAAATGCTATGTAATAAAAGATATGCTTTTAAATATGGTTACTGAGAGAACTTTGTTCTTTTATGTTCAAAAAGGATTTTTTGAAAATATGGAACGTGTACACAATGTAGTACTATTCGACCATAAAAAACAATGAGATGCTGTCATTTGCACCAACGTGGATCAAAGTGGAGAGTATTATGTTAAGTGAAATGAGCCAGGCATAGAAAAACAAATGTTGCATGTTCCCACTTATTAGTGGGGTCTAAAAATCAAAGCAATTGAACTCATGGACATAGAGAGTAGAAGGACACTTACCAGAGGCTGGGGAGGTTAGTGGGGGAGCTGAGGGAGAGGTGGAAAGGTGAATGGGTACATAATGAATAAGACATACTATTTAATAGCACAATGAGTGACGGTAGTCAATAATAAGTTGTACATTTTTTAAATGACTAAAAGAGTATAATTAGATTGTTTGTAACACAAAAGATAAATGCTTGAGGGGATACCGCAGTCTCCATGATTTGATTATTTTACATTGCATGCCTGTATCAAAGCATCTCATGCACCCCATAAATGTATACTCCTACTATGTATCCACAAAAATTAAGACTAAAAAAAATGAAAATAAAACAAAAACAAAACAAAACAAAAATAATTTTCTGGGAAGGTGAAGCTCCATCCTAATCTTAGAGTAGTTATAGATTAATGTTATAGAAAGATCATGCAGGTTATGAAGTAGGGAGGCCGTAAGGAACTATTTCAAGAGGCAAAGCAGAGATGATAGTGACCTTTCCCAAGAAAGTAGCAATAGAGTGTGGAAGAAGGATTTCTAGTCACTCAATAAAGCTGTGCAGGTTATATGGAGCCACTGTTCTGATTGATTAGTTTGCATCTCATTCTGAGTGTAAAATATCTTGAGTTTTACTCCTTGAAGGTTGTGATGTGAAGAGAGGATTGAGAAATATTTAGGAGACAGAGTCAAAAGCAGAGATGTGTAAATAAATGATGTGATAGAGTGCCGTGAGTGCAGAAATTGACGTGAATATGTTTAAAGTATGAAGCTGACTCCAAGAGAAGTGTGAGTGACTCTTTCTCTGAGGATGTCAGAAAAGACTTTTCAAAGAATGCAATGCCTTAACTGATTTTCCTCATGCAGAAAATGGGATAAGTGCTTTTCAGGCAAAAGAAACTGCATGCTCCCAATGTGGGAAGTGCTAAAACTGAATGTGATATCCAGGGATCTACACATTAATTAATACTGCTGGATTGTATTTACAAACTATGAAGAAATGGTAGAAATATTAATGGAAAGCCTTTTTATCTTACAAAATATTGTCATAGATGGAAATTATTAAAGTTTACTCAGCTAATGATATTTAATATATGCTTTGTATCAGTATATAATTCTGTACTGGTTGTTGGGATGCTTTAATCAAAGGGTGAATTTCCCATGCAGTGTTTTATGTCTCTTATTTTGAGGCTAATTCAGAATGAATGAAATAAGAGAAATCTAGCACTCCATTTATGTAGTGTTGCCTCATTTCTTTATATAGCTATCTATAATGAAATTTCATATTGCTAGTTATAAAAGGAGCCACAAAGCCTCTCCAAAGACAGAATAGTTTAGAGGAAATTGGGTTGTTCTGGCAAATTAATTACTCTATCTTACTTATACAATAGAGGTTTACAGATTTTCATGCCATATTTTCATATTAGCAGAACACTTTATGATTCCTAGGATGTGAACGAAGATGAGTATCTGTGTGACGTATGCAACCAATTAAGAATACAGAGGGGAAATAATTTGGCCTACACTATTCTGAATTGGTGTCAGGCAAAATGCTATGCATTCATCCTCTTATCTAGACGACTTCAGCCTTCAGATCTGTGCCTGTCTCTTCCTCATGGAAACCACAGGCTCAGTCTTTTTTCCCTTTAGAAAACTGGACAGTTTATTTTCCTTATTATGAATGTAACTACAATTACTTACGCAAGTGTATTTTAATGTCTATCTACTTGTTAAAGTGACAACAACTTGAGAGGAGGAACCTCATTTTGGGAGACAAGAAGTAAGTTACTCATTTTGGCATGAGAGTGTAGTATAGTAGTCAGGAGTTCTGGGTCTTGGATCAAAGCAATTGCATGCAAATCCCATTCTCCACCTCTCAAGCCTCATCTCTAAAATTGGGACAACATTGCTATTCATGTCAATGTGGTCTTAATATACTTATCACTTGTCTCTCCATCTAGCATGCCAGTTTGTGAGGTCAGGGAAACTGGTATCTACTTTGCTATGTCTCTATTGCCTAAAATATTGTTGGGCACACATGAGCTCTTAATAAAGTGCTGTGGAATAGATGAACTAATACACAGGACATGTAGCTAGGTAGGGATTTAGTGAAGCATAAATAGGTTTATATCCAGAAGTCTCTTAGTATAGTACCTACAGCAGAGTAGGCATTTAGTGATATAAAATATTTTTATTTAATAACTAGGACTCAAAACAGTATTTATATTTAAACAGTACTTGAATATTTTTTGTTCAAGTCTTTTTGCATGCATATGTTTCCATTCCTCTTGGGTAAATACCTACAAGTGGGATTACTGGGTCTTGGTGTAGATGTATGTTTAACTTTATAAGATCCTGCCAACTGTTCTTCAAAATGGTCCCTTCATTTTCACTGTCACCAATGGTGTATGGAAATTTGGGTTGCTCTACATCCTTGACAACAGTTGGTGTTGTTCTTTATAAATTTAGCCTTTCTAGTGGGGGTGTAGTGGTATCTCATTGTGGTTTTAATTTGCATTTTCTCTGATGACTAATGCTGTTGAGCAATTTTTCATATGCCTATTGGCCACTTTGCATATCTTCTTTTGTGAAGGGTCTGTTTTAGTCTTTTGCTCATTTTTAATTGAGTTGTGTGTCACGTTGTTATTGAGTTGTAGCAGTTGTGTGTGCATTCTGGGTATTGTCCGTTACAAGATGCATATGCCTGTGTGTGCATGTGTGTGTGTACACACATACATTTTTACATATAGATACATTCTCTCCGTGTCTTTGACTTGCCCACTCACTTTCATAACGCCTTTTATCCTTCAGTACTTTTATTTCAAAATAATTTTAGACTTACAGAAGAGTTGCAAAGATGATACAGAAAGTTCCCAAGTAACCTTCACTTAGCTTCCTCTGATGTTAACATCTTATATAACCATGGTATATTTATCAAGATTAAGAAATTAATGTTGGTACAATACTACTAAATGGTCTAGTTTATTATTCACCATTAAATACCAGACTTTGTTTATACTTTTCCAATTTTTATATTAAGATTCTTTTTCTGTTCCAGGATCCAATCCAGTATCCAATCCAGGATACCACATTGCATTTGTTTTATATGACTCCCATTCCCCTCCATTCTATGACAGTTTCTCAGGTTTCCCTTGTCTTTCTTTCATGACAATTTTTCAGAGTTCCACTTAGGTATTTTCAGAATGTCCCTTAATTTGGGCATTTTGATGATCAGAGCTTTAAAATTCTTACAAAGTTTAATTCACCAGTGTTTTCTTACCCAATTAATGGTTTCTATGTCCTATTAAAAAAATCTGTCACTATACAAAGGTTATGGAGACATTCTCCTATGTGGCTCCTTCAAGAAGATTTTTAGTTGCTTTTATGTGTACATCTACGATGCAGTTTGAATTAATTTTTATCTATGGATTTGAGGTAGAAAATCTTTTTTTTTCCTACATGGATAACTAGTTTTCCAACATTATTTGTTTACAAAGACTGACCTTTTCTCATTGTATTGCTTTGGTGTCTTTTTCAAAAATATAAAATAAACTAAGTATGGATCTATTTCTGGATTCTAGTCAGCTCCATTACTCTATTTGTCTCTTTTTCCAATACCACTACCTCGATGAATGCCATGTTGAAGTAGTGGTTGGTAAACTTCTTCCAAAAGAGGCAAATAATAACTATTTTAGAATTGCACGTCATCGAGTCTTTCTCACAATTATTCAGGTCTGTCATTATAGAATGACAACAGCCATAGATAATATATAAGTGAATGGCTGTAGCTATGATCCACTGAAACTTAATTTACAAAAACAGTGTGTGGGGAATTATTTGCTATTTATTTAGAGTAAAACTGGAAATCAGATAATGTAAGTCCTTCAACTTGATTCTTGTTTTTCATAATTGTTTTGGTTAGGCTAGTTCCTACACAGGCTCATGTAAATGATGGAAAAAGCTTAACAGTTTCTACAAAATGCCTAATGAGAGTTTTATTTTATTTGCATTGAATTTATCAGTTGGGGAAATTTGACATTTTAACAATATTTTATTTTTCAAACCATACGTCTTCATTGATGTGGGTCTTTTTTAATCTCCTGAATGTTTGTATAAATGTTTTGCCCATTTGTTAAAACTTTTCCTTAATATGTTGAATTTTCAATGTTTTTCTAAAGTTTATGACAATTTATTTTCCAGTTGTATAATTGCTGACCTTGCAGTCTATGAGCTTTCTAACATCCTTCATTAATCTTAGTGCTTTTGTATGTAGATTCGTTAGTTTTTTTTATATATATATAATATACAAAATCATATCATTTATGAAACAAGACAGTGTTACATCTTCTTTTCTAATCTTTGTGATTTTACTTGCTTTACTTATTTATCACATTGGCTTTAACTTCTAATACAATATTGAATAGAAGTAGAAATGATGATAGCAGGCATGCTAGCTTGATTTCTAGTGTTGGAAGGAAATAAGTTTCTAAATATTAAGTCTGATATTATTTGCAGAAGTTTTTATAGATGTCCTTTACTGGAGAAAGAAAATTCCATCCTATTTATAATTACTGCAGATTTTCTTTTTAGATCATGAATCAGTAATGAGTTTTGCCACATGCTTTCTCTGAACTTAGTGATGTGATCATTTATTTTTCTTTTCTGTTCAGTTAATGAGTCATGGAAATGTATTAATTGATTTTAAAATGTTAAAGTGTGTTGATATTTCTGTGCTAAACTCTATTTTATCATGCTCTATTACCTTTTTGACATATTACTAAATTTTTTTGGCAAATATTTTAGTAGGGATTTCTGTGTCTATGCTTCTGTGAAAAATAGTTGCACAGTTTTGTGTCCTTATAATATCCTTTCCTGATTTTGGGATTATGGTTTTTGCTGGTCTCAAGAAAAGACTTGGCCAGGCGCAGTGGCTCACGCATGTAATCTCGGCACTTTGGGAGGCTGAGGCCAAAGGGGATCACGTGAGGTGAGGAGTTTGAGACCAGCCTGACCAACATGGTGAAACCCCCTCTCTACTAAAAATACAAAATTAGCCGGGCATGGTGGCGCGCACCTATAATCCCATCTATTTGGGAGACTGAGGCAGGAGAATTGCTTGAATCAGGGAAGCGGAGTTTTTAATGAGGCCAGATTGCACCATTGCACTCCAGCCTGGGCAACAAGAGCAAAACTGCTGCTGGGGAGAAAAAAAAAAAAAAGTCCGGGCGCAGTGGCTCACACCTATAATCCCAGCACTTTATGAGGCGGAGTTCAAGACCAGCCTGGCTAACATGGCGAAACCGTGTCTCTACTAAAAATACAAAAATCAGCCAGGTGTGCTGGCATGTGCCTGTAATCCCAGCTACTCGGGAGGCTGAGGCGGGAGTACCGCTTGAACCCAGGAGGCAGAGGTTGCAGTGAGCCAAGATCATGCCATTGGACTCTAGCCTGGGCAACAAAGCGAGACTCAGTCTCAAAGAGAGAGAGAGAGAGAGAAAAGAAAAGAAAAAGTAAATACTTAGGAATGTTGGACTCTTCATCTATTTTTTGAAGTTGTTCGTGTAGAATTTACAACATTTCTTGTTTAAATGTGATAGAACTCACCAGCAGAGTCATCTGCAATTGTGAGGGGTTTTTTATGTGCAAAATTTTTCATTTGGAATCATATTTATTTCATAGTTATTGGTCAATTCATATTTACTGTTTCTTCTTTGTGTCAGTTTTGTGAATTGTCTCTCTGAATGAACTTGTTCCCCTTCAACTAATACATAAAATGTATTCATGCAACATTGTTCATAATATTTCCTTATTTTCTTTTAAATTCCATTAGGTTCTCAGTGATATTCCTTTTTTTTTTTAATTCCAGATATTAGTCTCATTGATTTACTTAACTGTTATTCATTTTATTGTTTTTTACTCATATTTATTATTTCCTTCTTTCCAGTTTGTGCTTAATTTGCATTTCTTTTTATAATTTCTTAAGATTAGTCCTAGATCATTAATTTTAAGCCTTTCTTCTTTTCAAATATGGGCATACAAAGCTATAAATTTCCCTCAAAAAACTTTTTTGGCTGTGCTTCAATAATTTTGAAATATTATGATTTTGTTATTTAATTCAAAATATTTTAATATCTCATGATTTATTATGAAATCCATGAATTTTTTAAAGTGTTTTAATTTGAAAATGTTGTGTGATTTCCCAAGGGTTTTTTTTTTTCATTAATATGAGAATCTAATGTGATTCTGTTGTTGTCAGAGAACATGCAGTAAATGACATTAGTTTTTATAAATTATTAAGACTCATTGAATATCCTTGCACATGCTTTATTAGATTATTTTGGTAATATTCTATGTGTATTATATTCTGCTGTTTCTGGGTGTGGTGTTCTATAAATATTCATTAGGTTATTTTGTTTGTAGGTTATTCACATCTTCAACACCATTCTTGAGTTTTTTTTGGTCTACTTGATTCATCAACTGCTGAGAGATAGTTGTTAAAATTTCCAACGTACATTGTGGATTTTCTGTTTTTACCTTTGGATAGGTCAACTTTTGCTTCATTTATTTTAAAAGTCTGTAATTAGTTGCATATACATTTCATCCTATGACTTTTTGATGTATTGATGTTTTTGTCATTGTGACAGTCCATCTTTATATTTAGAGATGTTCTTTATGTAGAAGTCTAATTTGTCAGTTTTTAATGTAATTACTCTAGTTTTCGTCTTTTTAGTATTAGAATTTTTTTTCATTCTTTTATACCTCCCTGTATCATTATATTTAAAATGACTCTCTTGTGAAGGGAAAATATATGAGTGTTCCTTTCTTGTCCAGTTTGACAATCTCTGTCTGATAAATGGAATATCTATTTGATTACATTTTACTCTTTTTTTTTTGAGATGGAATTTCACTCTTGTTGCCCAGGTGGAGGTGCAATGGCGCAAGAAAGGGATTCTCCTGCCCTCAGTCTCCTAAGTACCTGGAATTACAGTCATGCGCCACCGTGCCTGGGTAACTTTGTATTTTTAGTAGAGATGGGGTTTCTCACTGTTGGTCAGGCTGTTCTCGAACTCCTGACCTCAGGACATCTGCCCGCCTTGACCTCCCAATACATTTTACTTTTAATGTAATTAGTTATCTATTTAGAAGTATAAATCCACCTTATTGCTATTTCTTTTCCATTTGTCCTGAATGTTTTTTGTTCCTCTTTTTTATTCTTTTCTGCCATGCTTATTGAAGATCTTTTAGTTACCATTTTTCTGCTCTTTTTCAATTCTAGGATTTCTACTTGATTTTTAAAAATAGTTTCTATATCTCTGCTGAGATTTCCCATCTGTTATCTTATTATACACATCCTTTTCCCTTGAATCCATAAAAGTTTGTGTAAAAACTCTTTTAAAGTCTTTATCTAAGAATACCAAAATTTCTGAAAAAAAAAAAATAACAACAATCATCTCTTGATCTCCTTTCACCAGCTATTTTCTTTCCCATTTGTCAGTCACATTTTCTTGCTGCTTCTAGTCTAGGAGTTCCTTTAATGTTTTTCATCCTCTGTCTTGTTGGAAGTCCCATGTCTGCAAATACTGTACGACCTGTGTAATTCCCAGTCAACTCACACATCTCCAGAAATTGTTTTCTGCAAGGCCTTACAAAGTTTTGACCTGTTTAGCCACCTCTTAGTCTTTGGCCATGTCTCAATGAAAAAACCGTATGGGGTTTTCTGTAGTTTCTTCTCTGTGCAACTCCCTCCTCTCCAGTATCCTTCCCAGTAGCTTGCTTTACAAATTTCAGCTACCTCAGCAGCCTCCAAATCTTAATCTTTTTTCTCCCTAGTCAAAGTATTGCTCCCGGTGGAAGGTATAATTTCCTTTGCTGTGCTTTAGCCTGTGATCCCAGGCAGGAAGTTGTGGTGTTTATGAACCTCACTTTCCCGTGTTTCTTTCCTCTAAAGATCACAGCCCCGTGCTGTCTGATGTTCAATACTTAAACATAATTGATTCATATATTTCATACAGTTTGATTGATTGTTTAAAGTAGGCAGTAGAGGGAGAAGAAACATGAGGTGTGGCAACATGTCTAATGCTCATACTCCTCATAGTCAGAACGAGAAGTTAGAAATATGCTTTCATCTCGTATTGCTCATCCAAGATAATATTAGATTTGTAGATTATTTAACCCAATTCTTGCACACAAATATATGTGTTTTGTATCTATTCTAATAAATAATGCATTTCTTTTATGATTATATTAAATAATGAAAGTATTGATATTTTAATTAATCTATGTATTTTTATCATAATTTATACTGGAATATAGCTAAGTTTATAGTATAGTGAAGTTCATTGTATTAAAACAACTTTATTTTTTCACTCTGTTTTATATTTTAATTTAGATCATGATTTCCCCATCAATATAATGAAGGTACATTTAGGTTTCCCTAATATTATGAAAATGTAGAAAAATTATTATAAATTATATAATGTATATTTTATGTAAGATTATATAACAGTTTTGCCTTACATGTATAAAATATTTATATACCATATCAAAATAAATATAAACTAAATTCATGAAGTAATTATAATTTAAAATATGTAAAATCATCTATATTTACTATACATATTTTATATTTATTTTATATGTATATATATAAAATAATTTTAATAATGAAATGTTTATTGTTAAGATATTTTATATTTTTAAGTTATTTAACTAATATTTTAGGCTAGGTTATATTTTATATTAGGTTATATTTTATATTTTTAGGTTATTTAACTTATTTTTAGGTTATTTAACTTATATTTTAGGTTATTTAACTTATCCAATTTTCTTTTGCTTGTAGATAAGAGTAACAAGAGAAAATCTATATGTAAATGCAGACACAAACACAATATACCTAAAAGATAATCGGGTTCAATGTCAAACAAATTTTGCCAAATTATCCTTGGAAAATATATTAGGAATATCTGTGTAATGCTGAAAAACTGTGGTAATAAGCTAAGCCTAAGCACTTAAGTTAGTGGGTCTCTGAATCTGTGCCAATAACATTGAAAAATGAAAGCATAATTAGGTCACTATCTTTTAAACTGTCAAAAGGAAAATAGCATAGTTAACAACGTCAAAAATAAAGCACTCAAAAGAATACTGCAATATAAAATAGATAATGGAAAAATCACAACTGTCTGTTGAAAGGTAATTAATTCCACCTTGCTAAAGGCAAATTATTTTCTCACCCTTTGAATACTACCTAAAGCACTTTTTTTTTTTAACAAAGACTTGTCACAAAGCAGATTTTAAAAAAAGAAGTTCAGACTTCTTTTAGAAGGCAAATCTTATACATGCGCATAGCTCCTTGTGATTTTTTCTTGATTTCTAGATAGTTTTATAATTTATTCGGTGAGTTTATAATGAATGTTTTTACAGGGCCACTTATTCAGGACCTTTTCAGATGTTTCACTAGTGCTGAAAGTTTATTATTTAAAACATTCTATTAACTAGATGACACATGCCCTTTTAAAAAAAATCAAGAAACACTTGATTAAGTTAATAATTTGAGTTTAAAACATTTGGGGGAAATTTTGACATTGCCTGATATGTTTGGAAACATCTTTCAGTGGCATAAAATCTGAAATGAAATTCACTTATCAATAATCTCCCTGTAGTGAAATGGATTTTTACTTTCACAATGAGTAAATATTATACATATGGGTCTATAATCATTGCAGGCATAAGAGAGATTTATGCTAGTAGTTTAAACATTACTTGGAAAGGGATTATAAAGTGAGAGAAGGGAAAGGAAAACACAACAAGGACAACAGAAATGAGAAACATGCAAGCCAAAAAATCTATTAACCAATTCCCTGTTATAGATTACACAAAATAATAGGCACTTAATATACATTTTATCCTGGTAACAATGAAATGGAGGCCCATTTACCAGATCCCTAAGAAAGACTATGTTCTTTTCATTACTCTATGTTGACTTCAGGGTCATCCACTCCAGCCGTCTGTTTTGTATGTGGGTGGAAAAAAAAAAGGAAAGAAGAAAAAACGAGAAAAAAAGCCAACCAACCAACCAACCAAACTCAAAAAACCAAACCTGAGTCTCAGAAAGATGGAGGTACTTAGTTTACTTAATTAAGGACCCACAGTAAGCAGCAGTCTGAATATTCTTGGATATCCATATCCTCAGTGATATTCTCTGTAGTGAAGTCAGAAACATTATCCTCAGAGTGATAAAAAATATCTTAGTAAATGAACTCAGAGACAACCAACATATTCAATTATTTTTAAAGCTAAAATTCTGCACTTACAGAACTCATAGAACTTACATCTTGAGGACTTTGAACCACTTGGCTTGTTGTCTTGTTTTTGAATGACTTCTTTTTTTTGTTGCTCTCCTAGCCAGTGGGCTTGATATTTGAACCATGAAATCAGTTCTCCTCATCTTAGAATGTGAAGGGCTACAGGATATAGTACTTTTTCTAAAAAAAAAAAATTATTAATAGAGACAAGCAAGGCAATTTGGGAAGCATTCATGTTCACCATGCTTTGCACTGTCCCCTGCCACTGCTACCTTCTGCATCCTCCTAGAATGATGACAGAACACTTTACCTTTCCATGCTATTATTTTATCCAGTCTATCCAGTGGGGATTGTGATAAATTACTTGAAAATGTTTCCCTGGATGGTTCTCATATTAGAAGAACAATTATTTTTGTTGTATTTAAGTTTCGTTTAGTTGGTTGTTTCAAAAATGCTGCATGGCCATTAACAAGTATGATATTGGTGATATCCAGAGAGGTTCTGAAATTCTATCATCTAGAGATAGCTACACTGCATACACTTGACTAATTTCAACTGCCCATTGAAATCTTAAACCCTTGGGTGTTTAGGAAGAAGTCTATGAACTTTCACAGCTGACATGGGCCTATGGAAGTTAGCTAGTCTTTATTTTACAGATGAAGAAATGGACCCCAATAAGGAGAATTATTTGCTTAAAGTCATTTCGACTCCCAGTTTGCTGTTCCCATGTTTGCTACTTATTATTGTTCATAATTTGAGCCACAATAAGTGGGGCATGTTTTCCCTCTCAAATAAGAGAGATAAATAATGCTTAGTTTTCTATTTTGAATTATTTTTTTGTTGGAGCGATCAGCCTCCACACCAGGCCGTGGGGGCTAAGAAGTCTGGTGGAGTCAAAGGAATGAGACAAGACATGTTAAGAGTGCATAAAGTGGGTCCAGGGGGCCAATGCTAGTATGGAGGCTGCAAAAGTCTGAGCTCTGGAAGCCCACACTATTTATTGGTGATCAAACAAAGAAGCGGGTGGTAAGGATGTGTGGATGTGGGGCTAAACAGGTGAAGATGTGAAGACGTGGGGGTAGAAAGGTAGTAGTGCATCAAGTGTAGCTGTAATGGTTTAGCATTTTATTTTATGAATATGTAATATGCTCTGCTGCTTGAGATAATGGAGAACATGTTTATGAGCCTGGGAGAGCAAGAAGCAAGGAACTAATAAGTCTGTGCACATTCCAGAGGCCACCAGGGGTTTTATGCCCTGAGCCTTGGATTCCATTCAAGTCACAAGGGGTTTTATGCCTGGGCTTAGATTGTGGTGTGGCAGGGCCGCCTTCCACCCTTTGGCACAGAGCCAGGTGTTCCAAAGGTCACGAGGGGGTTTGGACCCTGGACCCAGGACATGTTCCAAGACTCTTTTACATTATGACAGACAAGCCAGTCCTGCCTCAACTCTTCAACCAATATTTTTAAAATACAGTGATTGATAAGATAGTATTGAAGAAAATGATGAATGTTTAGGTTTTGAAAAAGGGTATCTGCAAGAAGAATTTAGTAGGTTATCATTCTTGATTTGGTGAGTGCAATTTCATGGACAGTTGTTCAACCAAAATACGGGGTCATTTCAGATCCAGCATCTCAAAGCCAGTAGATACAGAAATATGATATTTTTGGTCCATAATTAATTTAGAAATGCATTATGCCATTTTAAGTACAGCTAGAAAAATTAAAATTAAATATTTTGACACTGTGTCAACTTTTCATTAAAGAAAGAGTGGTGGTTCATCAAAATTATCCAAAATTATCCATCAAAATTAATGTGAAGAGCTGCATGACACATACACTGTTTGTTATCTGAATCCTTATAAGGACCCAATATGATCTATTTTAAGACATCCATGTCAGTTCCCTTTCTCTTTTTATATTTGTTTCACATAGGTTTGAAACATGACTTAAAGATCCATGGAAAGCCTTCTAAATTTCATACAATAAAGTATTATTTTTATGACTGTATTATGTGTTAGCTTTTCAACAAAAAATATGGGTGAAGCTATGTTTACTCTATTTCTTAATGTTGAGTATTTCAAAATGTTTCTCAAAGAAACATTTCACTATCTTATAATTTATAATAATTTTGTCTTTGAATTAAAAACCCCAAATAAGGGAAATTTTTACTCAAAGAGATAGACAAGTGACAGCTGCACTCCAAGAGCAAAGTCAGAGTCACCAGAGGCTTCTTGAGTTCAGTTGGGTTTGAGGACAGGCCAGCATCCTAGCTGAAGGTGAAATGAATGTCCCAAGGCCTCTCTGTCTCCTTTACCAGTCACGTTGAAAGGCTGTAATAGAACTTAGCTTGTGTAATGAATGTTCTAGAGGGTGGAGTTGACAAGGGGCTGAGGGATCCTGTGAAGAGAATGATGTTGATATTATTATCTTGATTATGCTATCTCATATTCTAGGCTTTATAGGTGTTCATCAGCATCACAGACTGACTGAACTCAGCCCTGGGAGATTCTAGTGTTTGTTACTAAATAAAACACACACACACATACACACACACACACACACACACTCTCATACACACAAAGTCCAAAATGGCAATGCATTTAAAACTTGCGTCCCCATGGGATCTCATGATTATACTCTCCCGAGTTCAGATTAGTTTCTAGCTGTGAGATAGAACACTTTAGCAATCCTCATGCCATAGGCTCAGTGGTGCTTTCTTCCTGAGAAGTGCTAATGTCCATCACCACACCTGGGATTGTGTCCTTCAGATTCAGTCCTGTAGCAAGCCTCAAAGATCAGGGTTTGGGAGAGGTTTGCCAGATGTTAAGAGAACTATTTCTAAGGGACACTGCTGCCTTATGTACTTAAAGAAGTGATGCAATCATGTTGAGATCACCTGTGAGTTTCAACAACGTATTCTTGATCTAAAGTATAATGCAAGAGCTCACTGAGAACTTATCTTGGGAGGTTCAATAACTTTGAACTCAGTTTTTAAACATTTCATAACTAAAATACAACACTTCTAACATGAGGATGAGGGGTGTCTCTCCTTAAATGTTGGGTGTTATTGAATTCTGTACTTTTTGAATGGAAAAATACACAAAGACATCTGAAGGTCATGAGTTTGATGGGAAATAAAGCCTTATGATAAGCAGTTTTAGTAAATTTGATATAGGTGTATACATATATATGATTAAACTATTCTTAGATAAAATATTTTGCCAAGGGCACAAAGATGTAATATTTAAGGATGCACTTTGCAGAGTTTTCAATATTAGTAGAAAAAATGTTGTGAAGAAAAATATCACATTATGCAGTGCAAGAGTATTGGTGGTGTCTAAAACTGAGGTGACTACTCGGCAGATGTTAAAATTATGATGTTGAATATACCTAAGATATATTTTAAATTTTAAAAATAAAATATCACATTTACTATGGTCACAAAATGCTCATATTGGTTTTCTCTATGGATATATGACAGCCACTAACAGTGGATGTTTCTAGGTGGTAGATTATGCTTAATTATTTTCTTTTTTTTCTGATTTCCAGTTTTTCTACAATTACTATGGATTGTTTTTTCTTTTTTTCTCTTTTTTAATTGTACAGATAACACTATATATTTATCATGTGTAACATAATATTTTAAGGTACATATACATTGTTGAATATCTAGTTGATTATTTTTCTAAGAATCAGTAAAGCTCATTTTAATTTTGAGGAAACAATCTTAACTGGAGACTAAATAAATTAAAAATTGAATCAATAATGAGTAGCTACTATCTACTAGTTTAGAAATTTTGAATGATTGATTTACTTAATCCTCTTAATAATCGTCTAAGGAAGTATTATGATCACATTTTACGGGTAGGAAAAAAGAACTGGGGAGGTTGCATAATTAGATCAAAGTCAAATCATTCAACTAGTAAGGAATAGAATCAGGGATCGCTCCCAGGTTTCTCTGAGTTTTCTTCCTGTGCCACATTGCAGTTTGGTGGCCTGATCCCAGTGGCTTAACAGCTTCACAAAGAGGAGATGGTATGTTCTTGTCACCATTGCTAGTAGACCTCCTTAACACCTCCACCTCCCTGTGTGGGTTATAGCAATATTCCTGACTTCTCATAAGTCCCGTAGGGATGGAAATGTGCAGTTCTACTTGATTACAGAATGTGTAATATGAAGGTTTGCAGTAGTGGATCAAAGGAAGTACACCAGCTTATCTGCTTCCGTTTATTTTACTTTTCCAACTCATTATAGAAGACATAAAGATAGGGAACTACGAAATCCCTTTCTTGTGTGCTGCCAACTCATGAGAAAGTCTCACACATCCTCTATTTTAGAGTAGCACATCTCCTTTTGGAGTTGCCCCTGACCTTATTTCTGGTTCAGCTAATAGCATGCTTGAAAACCTACAAATACTAGCATAGAAATCTTCCATTTATGGCCACAATTTTAATTATTGAGCCTTGAATGCCATTCACCTTCTGGAGTATAGAATACACAATTTTGAGTTGTTAACATTTAATTTCTCAAGGATACCTTGATATAGTGAACTATCAGGATAATTCGGGGCAAACATTTTCAAATTTCTTTATTAGAAAAAAATCATTAAACAATTCATTAAAATCAGTGAAATAGAAGGATTTTTTTCATAAGGTCTGATGACATTAAACCATTCACTTGTTTTCAAATTATTTTGCTATGTCAATCAGTTTTTTCTTTCTTCTATAGTATTTTGCTGTAGAATAATCATTGATTTTTTTTGATATTATTGTTATATTTATTTTCGAACAAACTTTTAGGATACAAATAACTAAATATTATAAATAATAGATAGCTCTCATGAGCATTAAGGTAGGGCTTATTCAAGGAAAGTTTCTTTACAATAAGAGTGTTCAAATGATCTGACATTTAACCATATAAAAATGGAATAATACTTGTGAAGAAACTTTACAGTGTTCAAAATATGAAGATTATAACTGGGAATAGCTGGATGTTAATTTGTGACTAAGCGTCGTGTGATCTTTGGTATTAACTAAAAACAATCACAACAGCAACCACTTTAAACAAGGAATCTTTTGTAATTCAATTAGAATTTCAAATGTCAAAGTACTAGGAAACATGAGTTAAAAGGCTGTAAACAATTAAAATACTTTATGTAGGCTTATATTTTAAATTTTGACTACTTAGAGAGAATTTCTGAGTAATAGCATATACTGTCGTGGAGGAAACATTATGACAAGTGTTGATAAAATGCTTCCTTACTGATCTGAACTTTCTTTAAATAGAATTAAAAACAGCAAAGACACCAAGTGGCATTTAAAGTTTGATAATGTTCAGTCTTCCCTTGTGAACATTATTTGCTGCCTGGGGAAACATCAAGTAGATTTTATAGTGCAAAATATGGCCTCACTTAAGAAAACCCTTCACATTTAATACTTCTCCACGTATAAAAGTAAATTTACTTATTATATTTTGGAAGATTCTGGAAATGTTTTCAGTTTTCAGTAATCGTACACCACACACTCACACATACACACACACATGCACACATAACAGTAAATATATTCCCACTGCCTTTTGAATTGTGAATGTAAATGTGTTTCTAACCATAAGTCAACTTACTTAGATAGTATATATTAAAACAACCATGATTTACATATTGGAGCTAGGGCAGTAGAAGAAAAATAAAGTCAGCTCTCATGGTCTCTTCTCATCTATTACATAATCCAATAAGCATTCTTAAATTCTTTTTGTGTCATCAAGTGTAGACAGTCAATAGCGTAGTATAATCTAGTAACTCATATAGTGTTTTGGGGTATCTTTCTGATTAGATTACAAGCTCTAATAATCTAGTTGAAAGAAAGAAATGTTTATCCAGTCTTGTCACTACTATAATACCTGCAATGCTTGGCTCTTATAAGCATTTAAGTTGGTGATATTTTTAGAGATTATATTTTATGGTAACTATAGATATCTATTTAGCAGTGTGTTTTGAGAAAGATGTACTATGTTAAATAGGATTTTTAAATTTTGCTTTTTAATTGATAAATAAAAATTGTATGTATTTGTTGTGAAATATGTATACATTGTGGAATATGTATACATTGTGGAATTACTAAATCAAGCTAATTAGCATATGTAATTACCTCACATCAAGTAAGAATTTTGTAAACCTAGAATGCTTCAACATTAGCAAATGCATTAGGATAATTCACTGTATTAATAGATTAAAGGCAAAAATATATTATAATTTCCCTAGATTCTAAAAAGATAGTCCATGAAGTTGGTCAGATACTTTTATCAAATTGGTAGTTTTCCTCTGTACCAGCAAAAGTCCATTACAATGTGGTGGAAACATAGCCTGAAATATGCATAGTTATTTGTGGAAGGAAGAGCAAAACTCAACCTGCATAATTTTTAAAATATATACTTTCTTATTTTGTTGGAACCAATGGTATAAAGATATCGGTTCTTCCAGATTGATCTGAAAACACATTGGAATTTTCATCAAAATTTCAATGAGAATTTTTTTTTAAGCAGAATCTTTCATCTCGAAGAGTAAATTTGTAAATTAACTCAGTGAAACCTAGCATATAAAAAGATGACATTTCAAATCAATGAGGAAATAATGAAATAACTATAATGATTAGTAGCTACATGGCAAAACTTATAATTAATAAATTAGAAGATTTTTCTCTCATACTTGTTTTCCAGAATTGTTGTGGGGGGTGGGGGATGGGGACACATAGAACAAAGTGTAATTATCTATAATACCTAAGCATCTCATTTGTATCAATAAGGAAAAAATGGAAAAATGAGAAGAGGCATTGTGAAATGTTCCTCAGCTTCAGTCAAAATTAAAGGTATTATGAATTAGAATAACAAAGAGGTACCACCTTATTTTTCAAAGACATTGAAATAATAATATTCTAAACAATTCAAAACTTTTTGTTTGCCATTTAATAGTATCCATCAAAATTAAAACTTCTTATATCACTTGATGCAGCTTACTTTCACTTAACACAATCTTACTTTTAGCAATCTATCATTCAGAAATGCTAGCATTAGTGCAAAAATATATATTTGCAATGATATTTGTTCTAGCATTGTTTGTAACAAGAAGATTGAAAACAACATAAAATCTGTCAATGGGAGAATAAATGTATATACTTTTGTAAACCAGTAAAATAGAATACGAGGTAGAAATAAAAAGAGTAAAGTAAACTCACATGTACTCATTTGAAAGATGTCTGAGATATATCATAAAGTGAAAATGCCCATGGAGCTAAACATGTACAGGACGGTCCGGTTTGACTCACATCAAACTGTTTTGCAGTGGGTACCTTTTGGGGTGTAGATGTAAAACTGGTAACAAAATAGCATTTCCTTTTTACATTGTATACTTCATTATTAGAATTTATGATAAAATATGTCTTTGTTACTATTTAAATTACAACTAACATACATCTGTGTAGTGTGGGTAAAAAGTGCGCACACACACGCACACACGCACAAATTACAACAAAGAAATTTCAAAGAAAAAAATAAAGAAATGCAAAGTCATAGACCGTGGTAGCCATGTGATGTGTGCTTGGGTTTCAAGGAAATGGGATGATTAGCATGAAGAACTTTTAATGCCTGCACCAATTGGGGCATAGATGACCACTTATTAAGTAGGGAATAGAATAATGAGAAGAGACTAGATTCTAAAGTTATTTAGAGGGCAGATTCAACATGATTAGATAAAGAGAAGAGATGAAGAAGCACAAACAATAATGTCCAATGATAAAATATGGAGGATTATTTTTTAATTACCACATTAAGACCCTCTACCTAGATAATAGGTATGATGAAAGGTATTTTATGAGTCAATTTTAAGAAAAGTTCTGGAATCCTAATGATATTTACTTTCTGAGATCTTATAGTAAAGGCATATGTTCTTATTTAAAAAGCAAGATTGAAATATGGACTTTAATCAGATAGAATTCACAAACCTACTATACTTTTTTCAGTACTGGGTACATTAACTTAGTTATTAATCTGTTTTTGCATCTGAGTTGTGGGGAGTCACCCTCATTATTCAGCAGTTCACATGATGCTATTAAGGTTATCAAGACTTGACAGGTATGTCACTGCCTCTTGTTACTCATTTTGGTTCTGTTCATGAAGCTGAATGCATATCGAAAGATAAAACAGATGCTCCTTTATAGACAGAAGGCAGTGTGTTTGCAATTTAGAATGCCATTTTACTTAATTTGCTCTAAGACATAATCTCCAGTAAAATATGGAATAGAGTTCTCAAGCTCAGAATTTCCTAGGTGTACCTCTCTTATCTTTATAATTAAGAGTTGGAAGACCAGTCACCCTTCTTGGTTTTGAAGGTTCTGAATGGGGTGCTGCCCACTATGCCCTCAGGCAGGCACCTCCCCAAATGAATAAAAAAATCATTGCAGTATTGATGGGGCCTTAAAAAGGATTCTAAATGACGTCTCCACAAGCCTTTCTTCTGGTTTGGAACCAGTACCATTCTTATCAGATGCACAAATAATTGCTTTTCTGTAATTATTTTAATAGTTTAATTTGCATAATTCCCATAAATTGTATTTGCATCTGAGAAGTTTTACGGAGAACATGAAATATAAATAAACATATTTCTTTCTTAAGGGATGCTAACTAATGATAAGTGCCATTAAGTCATGAACCATTGACTTCAATCTCATAGGATCAAACTTTGGTCTTCCAACTCTTCATTCAGTTTTTACCTTTATTATATATATAGCAACACTTTTTTACTATAAATAATTTGCTGCAACTCTTGCATCATACATGGGAAATTTGTTTTCTTTTATTATTACTATTTTTCTGATCTTTTTGTGAATTACAAGACCAACAGTTATGTCATTTTCAAAATCAATTTTGATGTCATGGGCATATTTGGTAAGTATTAGTTTCATTTTACAGTGCTGGCTTTATCTACTCCCAAAAAGCACTTCCCTTTTATGCAGAAAGTTTTGCAAACGAGGGAGGGACCCATGGCATTGTGATAGCATTAAGAACCCTCCCAGAACAGTAATCAGATACTAGAGTGAGGAAGCAAATCTCTGAATTGGCATTAACCTGACTGCTATTTGGAGACCCAGAGGAAAGAACTTTATAGAAACAACTTAGGAACAATAAGCATGTGAGAAATGATATCTTGCTCTAGAAGCATAGTTTGAGAATATTTTGAAGAAAATGTTCACCAGGAGGCAGTTACGTGTTTTTATTAACTCCTTATCAAAATTTAATGTGAACTTACTGTGTGACAAATACCATATAAGGCTTTGAAATTTGTATCAAGTTACTCATTAATTTTAGACCCACGTTTTCTCTTCTGTAAAACTGAGATAAGTTTAACAGTCTTAGAGTTTATGGGCTGGGCAGACAGTAATGATTCGGGATGCTTATGAGCACTTATGCTGTGCTGGGCAGTACACTAAATGCTTAGTGACTTATAATGTCTCAGTTAAGCCTCGTAAGGGTTCAGTCTGGCAGAGTTTTCCTCCCTGTTTTATAATTGATAAACAGGGTTTAGGAGGTGCCTGTGTGACTTAAGTTCACATTAGTGATGTAAACCACCTTGTGAACCATGTGTGTCTGGCTCTAAACCTAAATTCTCAACTGGTACTCTCAAATGTTTATGACTTCTTTGGACATTTTTTTTTTCTTTTTCTTTTTGGAGATTTATGTTTATTCTCTCTCTCAAAATGCTGGACATACAGTTTATATTTTTGAAAATTGTTCTTAGACATGGCATGTGTAATACAAGACAAAATGAGGTAATTAATTTGTGAAATTGTTAAGACTCCTAGCCAGAGACAGTAAGTATAGGTAAGTGGCATAAATGGTTTATAACTAACCACATTTACAGCTGAGACAATATTTTTTTCCTGAAAACATTTATATGTAGGGCAGGGTTTTTTTTGTTTTTTTGTTTTTTGTTTTTTCCTCTACAGTTTAGTGATCAGCTTCTATGCTTACAGCAAAAACACTGGATTTTCTGACCTAACTACAAAAACCATTTTCCCTATCCCCTGACCCACAATTGATAATTTGAAACTCATTGGTATGCTTTAGGGAAACATTTGATTTAACTTTGGATTTAAGTTTATAAAACAGTGCAATCTTATAAAGAGAAGGAGCTTGTATTCGTATATTCAAGTGGTGACTAAAGTAAGCCTAAAGCTATTAGGCTTAATGTAAGTAGTGACTTTTGGTAAGCCTAAGGCTAAACATTTTTGGGTAGCATTTTTTCTTTGCCTCTCAAAGGACAGCTTCTTGACTAAATATTCCATCAATGCAGTTCGTTTAACTTGCTATGCATAAGAAGACCTACATGGCAGCTGAGATATTGCTTGAGCATATGAGCTGGTATACCTTTCTCAGTGTAGCCGGTCTCAGTAATTTCACGGAGATGCCAGGCTAGTGAAGAATTCAGCTCCTTAGTCAAACCACCTGAGTTTGAGTTTAGATCCTCTCGTTTCTTGCCTGTGTGACCTTAACAAATTTATTTACTCTGTTTGTCTTTTGTTTTCCTCATTTATAAGGAAGAAAGATGATGGTAATATCTACCTGATAACATTATTAGTGAAAATTAAATTAAGTGATATAATTTATGTAAATTGCTTGGCACAGATTGCGAGCTAAATCAATGTTACCCATTATTATCTGCCTCGTTTATGTTGCCTGCCTTTTTTCATGGGCTGCTAAGAAAAAGCTGTATACATCAATATAAGGGTCATTCTATCTTCTACTGTGCTCATGTTACTACAAAATAAATAGTTTAAGCAAAAACTAGGCTGATCTTCTCTGTAGGGAAGAAGCTTATTAGAAAATCTATTACTTATGGCTTTGTTACTCACAAGCCATCCATTCTCAGCACTAATAGTCTATTTGTTTGAAGAGTGGTAGCTGTTTCATTAGATTTCATAGTTTCAGCCATCAGGTGATGATCAGCTTTAAATTTCAGTATGTCTTGCATTTCTTTAGAAAGCATCTCTCATCTCTAATAATATGTTTATCTCTTGACACAAAGTCAAAATATAGACACTTAACATAATGTAAAAAATCTGATCTTTGCAACATAACCATGAACACATTTTTGGTTCATGAGCTTACTATTTTTTCCTGGCTAGGAATGACTCCAATTGCTTGCTCTACAGCCATGACATTAGTGTATACCTTTTGTAAATATTTTTTTTCTCAGAAAGGAACCACATAAAATTAGTAACAAAGAAACAGATAAACATATTTTGCTTTAGTCTGGAAAGGCTCTTTCTTGGTGCGGTGACTATTGAATGGATTATACAAGAATTTAGAAGAGAAATTAATTTTAGCACTGGGCATAATAAAAATATAACTGCGATGTGCAAAAATCAGCCATTTTTAGAACTGGGAGATTTCTTTAAAACATTCTGTAATCAAAAGCCAATAATCATAAAGTAGTTAGCAGCAATAACTTTTTTTCCCACCCTAGAGGTTTCATAAGTATCTTTCTAGCTGTAAAAACATATTTATACAATCATATCTCACCAAAACTGCATTGTTAAAGAGAGGTAATGATCCATGAGTAAAGAAGACTAAAGATAACGGTGAGAGAAATAGTATATCCTTCCTCCAGAGGCTAAGGAACAAGGTTTACTGGCCCCAAAACATACTCCTAGGACTGAACCTAAATGTCCATATCAGTATGTGACTGGTAGGGCCTCTTGAAGTGATTAGAGTCTTAAGTTCCTTTTAGAAGGAAGTGGGGGAAAAAAAAAAAAGCAAAAAGCATAACTCCAAACCACTTGTGTCAAGCCAAATTTTTCTGTTCCATTCTCTCTAGGGTCCTCCACTTTTCATCCAAATCATTTTGACCCTTGAAGCAGTAATCCTACTAAAAGACAAAGCCATAGAGGAGGAATAATGATTAATTTGTTCATCCCATTCACCTGATCAATTATTCTGTGAAGGAAGGTATATAAAAAAGTGTTCATCTGTATTTTAATAGAGACGGGCAAACTCTCTTCTCTTGTAGTTCTTAAGGGATGTTTAGCCCATGATACTGAATCTTCTGGGAACAGTCAATAGCTTTTCAGTGTTAGGAATTGCCAAACTCTTCTTTGAACTCTTGGGTAGTAAAAGTACATACGGTAAGAATTTAGGAGCGCAGCAGTGGAGGAGTTCTCTTTAACCATTTGTAATTCCTATAACTCCAGCTACCCTTTATCTAGTGTTTACTATATATTAGGTCCTAGAAAAAGTGCTTTTTACATGTTATTTTGTTTAATCTTCACAACTACTCTGGGAATTGGACGTTAATGTTACCATTTTACAGATGAGAAAACTGACAGAAAGGATAAATAAAAAGCAGTTCAAATTCATACAAATGAAACAGGAGCAGAACCAGGACTGGGTTCCAAACCCATGCATGGGCTTGATAGGAAGTACTGTCCTCACATTTAACAACCTTTCTAAAACCTTTTCTATTTGACTCCATATGCCAAAAATGAATTTGAGTGTTTCACTTTCATTCAAGTTCCCTAGTTTTCAACCCAAATAGCAGTATGTTCACAGTTGATCACGCATGGCATTTTTCTTGGAAGCAATCAATAAGAGTGTGGGCAATGGGAAGGACAATGACTCTCCCCCAAATCTCTCTTATTACCTGCTACAGTTCAATCTGTATCATTTTACCACTTTGGGAAAAGTATTGAAGGTCTCTGTGATCATTTGTCTAGGATTATTTTATATATATATCAATGAAAGTGCTATAATGAGCTAAAAAACACCAAACCTGGAAGGATTTTCCTGATTGGCTTGTCACCCCACAGAAGAGCAAGGGACAAAAGATGAGTAGTTTTTACCAGAAAATACTGGGAAAAGAACATTTTCAGTATCTGTGATACCACAAAGGCAGGCAGACCTAGAAAGAATATCAATTCTTTGTTCTTCTGGGCAGCATGAATACAAGCCATGGAACAAGGAACTTGTAATTTACTTGAAATTTGCTTAGGAACGAGCTAGTCTTATTGCTAAACTGAAGACTTAGTTTCAGTCTTTCTCCTGTTAGATTTGGTAAAGATTCTTTCTCTACCTGACTTCAGAGGATATCAAAAAGCTAGTGGCACATGAGCTATGTTCAATGATGTCCAAAATTATTTGTGTGAGGTAGTTCATCACAATGACCTTTCTGGCATTTGGAAAACAGAAGAGTGCCAGTGTTAAGCTGAAGCCTCTTTAAAATGAATATTTATTATCTGCAGCGGTGGAGAAGGAGACCTAGGAGGATAGAACTGAATGGGAGGGAAAAGCATATCTGTCTTTTTCAGAATGGCACAAAGAAAGTCACCGAGATGATGAATAAATTTATGCATTACATGGCTCACTTCACATGCCACACACTGATGCCCTTCAAATCGATGTGCCGTCCTTCCAGACTAACGTGTTGTGTGCCCAGGCTGAGATATTGTGGTATGCCTGGAAAAACCAGGCTGGGGCATATCATAGATGGGATCAGAATATTTTTCAATGATATATGTAGGAGATTAAAATGCAATCCATCATTGTTGACAACATGCCTTACAGTGTGCATTTTCCAGGAATTTAGAGTCAATGGGCAAGTATTTACTTCCAGAGGCTGCTCATTTGTGGTAGATGAAATGTACAGACCAAACTCTGATAATTCTAGGGGCAGAAATGGTGGCTTATTAATTTTATGATGCCTATTTCCAAGCAAGTCATCTTGTACAGGGTGGATGTTTAATAAATATTTGTGTAGCTGAAAAGGAAGACCCTTTGCCTTTTTTTATTTCTCTGCTAATCCTTTCTATTCTTCAAAGTTCGGTGTGGACCCATCTGTCTGTGACTACCCTAACCCTAAGTACACATTCCATGTACTACAGTTTACTTAAATGGCCAATGGCAGAAACAGAACATAAATAGGCATAAGCAAAGAGGGAATGTATTTTCCCAGTAATTAAAATAATGAGGGGTTATTTTGGTCTAGAGTATGACTGAGTCTAGGTGCTCAAACAATACCGTCAAGAACCAGCCATTTCCCATCTTTTGGCTGTACTTTCCTTTTTGTTGCCTTTATTCCCAGGCAGGTGCTTTCCAAATGCACCCCCGCCCCCACTGCAACACCCCACCAATCACTCTGCCCTAGAAAGTTCCAGGGTGTAAAGGAAAACAGATTTTTTTTTTCCCAAATTGCTACAATAGCAGTTGCAGAATTGAGTCTCATTGACCATTGACCTAGCTTAAATCACTTGACAATCTATGAACTAGTAGGATGAAATAATCTAAGCAGTTGTTATCTCACATGAACACTTCAGAAGGGGTAAGTCAGTACCATCTGAATGACATGAACATGGTGTGGGAGAGGGCTGATTTTCAAAGGGGATTACTGGTTTGCTGTGACTACAAATGGATGCTTTTGGACGGGTACTATAAAATGAACTTACAAGGGGTTCTGACATTGTATAACTGGAAGACCTGTTTATTCAGTAGAGGTCAGAGCCGAGTTTCTATGAGAAGAAAGCTATGTATGCCTTAAAAAGAATGATGCTCGGCTCAACGAAAGCAAAGGTAGTGACCTCCATTTTCTCTTACATTGGTGAGTCCCTAACCAACCTTATTAGCCGGCCTATTATAATGGCTTATTAAATGGCCTTATTAACTGGCTTATTAAATGGCCTATTATAAACACTGTTCCAGGAGAAATAGGAATTGTTGTGACAGTATATTGGAAGGCATCTAACCCAGATTAGGATGCAGGGGTAGAGGATGGCAGTGAAGATGAGGAGTCTGTCCTTAGACAGGGCTTCCTGTAGGAAGTGGCATATATTTTAGGACCTAGTAGAGAATGAAAAGGAGTTGCTCAAATGAAGAGGAGAAGAGAACGGTCAGACAGAAGAAACAACTTATGCAAAGATCTAGCTCTTTGGGAGCCTAGCAGATCAAGCAAATTAAGGAAGTTCAATATTCAGAAGCATAAACTGTGAGCCGGGGCAGGTCCTCATAAGCCACACTAAGAAGTTTGAACCCTACGCTGAAGGCTCTGGAGCACTACTGAAGGAATTGTAAGCAGGGTGATGCAATGGCCAAAACCCCATTTTGGGAAGCTGTCTTTAGCAAAAGTGTGGAAAATGCTTTAGAGGTAACAAGGCCAGATGAAGTAAGACCAGTTGTAATAATCCAGGTGAGACATGATAGGGGCCTAAATACAGTGGAGGCTGTGAGATAGAGACAAGTGAATTCATTGTATATGCGGTGTTTACAAAACACAAAGCTCTTTGCTGTGAACCTTGGATGGCCCTTTAGGTTTTCAGTTGTATACACAGACTAGTAGTTCTGTAAAAGTAACAATGAAAGTACTGAGCATTACTTTCAGTTTCCTTTGAGAGGAATAGGGTGGGAGGATGAATTTATGGACCAACACTGTTGAAGGCCTTTCTCCCTAGCCGGTCTGCTCTGAGACTGTCTCATCTTTGCTCTGTTTTTGTACTTGAAAGGTGGGTCATTTCTCAGTGGAGAAGTGTGCAGTTACACTTAACCACATGGTGGGGTGTCTGGGGCACCTGGAGAAGGGAAGTTAGTAAGAAAGAGTTCCTGAAGGAAAAGAAATGAACACAAGTTGATGACTTCTTTTTAACTTTAGAGTGAATGGTAAATAC